>NC_081408.1:108998871-110198871 GCF_030272615.1 Cryptomeria japonica
TAGTAAGAGGGATATATATGCAAATATGGATGTAACTTGGGAATTTATTTATCTAGATGAGATGAGAAAAGAAGTGAGATAAGTAGAGAAGGAAGATATAGATAAAATATATTCATAGAAGTATAGATAGACAAGTGATAGATAAAGGAGGTGATAGGGGGGAAAAAAAGGAGACTTTGTATGCAAAATTTGTGAGTATTTAAAGTTTTAAAAATTAAGGATTAACTTCAAATGATTATAATTAATTTTTGGCCTAAAATATAATAAAATTACCTTATCCATTTGATAGGTCTCTAAATTAGCTTTCCAATGCCTATAAAAGATAGAAATTTTGATAAGAAACGCAAAAGTTATGCCCATTTTACTAAAGTATACATTTTATGTTGAGCAAAATGGATATCCGATTTAGTTTCCAAAATGGATATCTGATTTGAAAAAAACATGACATCACAAATCGGATATCCATTATTAATGAATATCTGATTTGGTTTGGTATTACCAAACCAAATTCAAATTTCAGTCGACACAAAAAAAAAGTCAAAGCGGATTTTGGTGTGATTGGCAAAGTTTAAAACGTGTTTTTTTCCCCATTGCCACTTTTTCCACCCCCATGACCTTGCACATACCCACATCTGTTCTAGTGTTTATTATGACACACTGTGTGCTATATTGGACCTTAACTATCCTCATGCACTTTGGAATCGCCTTTGGAAGATCTTTGGAGACCCTCATATCTCTCCATTTCCAAAGGATCCTACAACATATTGTCTTCTTCCCCTTGTAGATGCATATTTCATGCCCTATGCTGGTGATACTATAGAGGAGCTTGAGTATATCAAAGGCCTTGCATGTTTCAATAGATCAAAGACCTATCTTCGTGTTCCTACTCCTCACATTGAGATCCCATGTCAATCATCTTCATCTTTAGTTGTTCCTGGTCAGATTGGCATTGGCTCATGTATTACCCCCATTGATTCAATGTTTTAGGATATTGTTCTTCCAGACACAACTATTTGGGATTCGTATTTTATAAATATATCATCCTTTTTTGTGGAGTCTCATATTTTAGATCTGGAGGACTGTTTTGAGGACATTCATCTCCTCTTTATTGATAGTCACATTAGTGTTGTCAGCTCATCTTCATTTCCCATGGAGCTTGTTCTTCATCATCTTTTGTATAGTCTCGATTGTCACCTTCTATTGTGATTGGGCATGTACATGATTGGTTTGTAGCATCATCATCTATCATGGGCATAATAGGATTTGAGTAGTCTCTACAGACACATACAGTTTGGATCTGGATTCCTACATCTTTCAATTTATGGGAGTGGCTTCTCATATCTCCAATGGATTGGTTTCTTCTAAAGGGAAGACATTTTTTTTGCAAGCAGTGGATCATGTTCTATCTTTAGGTATTCATCATTAGTACCAGAGCTACTTCTATATTAGGAGGATTCTTATCCTCAATCTCTTTATTTTGAGGGGGATATTTATTGTACTTTTGTAACATATTCTATACTTGGGGGGGCAACTGGATTTCTTCATCTTAGTAACATATAATAACTTTTTCTTTTTCTTTGCATATCTTTCTTTTGGAGAGGGATTTTTTCCCATGTGGTTTTTCTCCTTTTCTCCATTTAAAGATACCTCATTTGTGTGAGTTGAATTTTTTTGCATTGGTTTTTAATTGAGTACCCAATCAAGCCTAATTGTTGCGACTCATTCATCCATGCATTCTACATTCATAATTAACTCTTTATCTTATCCCTAAGTTAATCTTAAGGAGGGGTGTTTGAGTAATTTTAGGACAATTAGGTCCTCTAATTTCTTTTTCACTTAAGATAAACTTAGGTGCTTTATTTTATCTAGGTGTTATTCTATTTTAGTTGAGTTCACTTAGAAGCACTTCTAACTAGTTTTTTAAGGTTGTAGTTGAGCTTAATTTAGCTCCTACTTTTTATTGCTTTAGTTCTTCTAATTTTAGGATTAGGAAATCTCTTGCTTTTCTACAAAGCAAGTTTTTCATTCACTGTAATTGTACCTTCAATATTGAATCTTCAATTCTTTTGTGCAATAATACAAAATCCTCTAGTTGTTATAGAGAATGCAATCTTTGCTTGATATCTTTTGTGTGATAGGTAATTTCCTTGCAAATGATTCTCGGCTCCTATGGTTAATCATCTACTTCTACATGTATGAATATTTCACATTTTATAGAATAATTATACTCAAGCCATTTGGGAAAGAAAAAAATATCCAGTCTTTTAACTATTTTTCTTAAACATGGCATTTTGTTTGTCCATGTGAGTGTTTCATTCCTCGTTGTTAAATCTAAGAATGTATTCATCTAGATAAAGGAACTAAAATCAAGTTTTGATTGAGTGACCCTTCTTATCCTCTATGTTTTTCATTTTAGTTCAATATTATAGTAAATATTCACATACCATCTATGATTAATTTATAACGAGTTTCATAATGTAATAAATTATCTACCAAGGATGGGGAAATTGGGTCCATATATAGTGAAAATAAAAATTAAAAGTTTGAAGACAATATTAGTGACCTAAAAGAGATTCCAATTGATTATTTGATTTATCCTAGCTATTTTGATTAAAAATTTAAATGATTAGAGGTTTCCTTTACTTTGGTAGATGAGGCATTCATTCATGTTAATGAAGTGATAGCTTATTTGCCTCTTTAGAAGTTATTTTAGTTTTTGTAAAAAAATCATTTCTAGTTTATATATTTCTAAGAAAATTTTGACTAACTACATTTTTCATATATTCATGGTCAAACTTGAGTCTAATAAAGGATTATTCAATCATCTTGGAGACTAACGACAAAATATACAACACAAATATCTCTAAAAAACAACAAATTTTTATTTATTTGATCTTAATGAGTAAGATCATGATTACAACTTTGCACTTTTTTGTAATGGGCTCTATTACATGATAGTTCATAGCCATTTAAGTATACTTACTAGATGATAATTCAAACGTAGATTATACTAAAATATAGCCTCATACTTACACACTAATATAGTTACCTCCATTATTTTGTATTATTATTTTCCTTTGAATTGCACTCCACTTCATAGCCTTGTTCTCTACTCATAATATTTATTTAAGACCTCATAGTCTCACATTGCTTCTCTTCCACCTCTAAAATTCTTCCCTTACCTCTTCACATTTATTTCTTTGATAAAAAAACTTAATATATGTAGCATCCACATTTTTTTTCGAAACATCTATGTTGGCCAAAAGATGGAACAAATCTCATATATGTGTGTGTAGTCAAAATTCATATGCAAGATAATAGAGAGGAAAATATCCAACCTTCAAAAGCATCCATGCTTGATGTATTATTCAACAATAAAAAATTGCAATTCATCTTCAAAGCCTCCATGAATACCTATCAAACATCAAAAATCTCCAACGTATCCTACTTTTCTTCAAGCATGAATCCACACATCACATGCCATGCAAGTCACATATGCACTCCTCAAAAGAAAACTCATAATTCCAACTACCCAATCTTGGACAACTACCCTTGTGTTTTCTTTTATAGAAACAATCTCACACAAAACCACCAAGTGGTCTAACACAAAACCATGTGACTAATACCATTAAATTAAAAAACTATTAACCCCTCAGTCAATATTGGGTACTAAGTTTTCACTTTATCAATATTTCCCCAATATTAAATTAAATAAATTTGTCACATGAGACTCCATATTCCAAGGTTACATACAACACATAAAGTGGCCCCAAGAATGTTTAACTCCTAGTGATACGCATATCCCTAAGTTCCTCTCGTTGTACCAAACACATAATAATAAATTAAAAATTATGCAAGGTGCACAACAACTAATTCCTAAGAGCAATATGTGATCAACTATAAATAAAAACTTGTAAATTTAAGTGGTTATATGGTTGTATGATTTGTCTATAAAGATATCAAGTGTGTAGACTATAGCAATTAATAAAAGGGACAAGAAATCAAACTATGTGATCGTCATGAAAATTATACGTTTAAACCTTGATAGACTATGTTTGAATATGAGGACAATAGACCATAGAATATGACTTGCTTGATTTTCTTCTCTATAATAATGATTGAATTAATATGAGGTAAAGTCATCCTTATGTTGTTTATTAGACAATAAATAAATAAATAATAATGTTAGAAATAAATTAGCCTTATATGTTCAAGCACTAATGACCTACTTGTAGAGAAAATAAAATAAAAACATAGATCTATATGCTTTAAAATGATTAAAATAAAAGAAGCTATATACTTTTAGATCTATGAAAGTATATTTTTTAGTTCTAAAAAATGAACATATTGATGTGAATAGAAGTGGAGGTGATGATGCATTTTTTAATAACTTTAACAAGTTTGTAATTTGCACCAAATACTACTACACATTTGTGTTAATAAGTATTTCTTTCTAAAATTGTTTTTGATTAGGTAAACAGGTTTTGAGGGGACCTGAAACCCCATACAACGGGTTTTGAAGGGACCCGAAACCCTTAGATTTCATGAGGATCCTAAACCTAAAATAGATAGCTACAAATGATACATCAAAGACAAACAACAGCCTAAAACCAACTAGCACCAAAGAGATATCAATGAAACCTAGCTGAAAGAGGATGAGGCCAAAGCCTTTCACTATCTCAAGGGTTTTATCAAGGCTCCCATAACCTTCAACAAAAACCAAGGGTTTTTCCAGGCACCCATAACCTAATTAATGGGATTTAGAAGGCTCCCACAACTGGTATAAGAGTTTTCCCAAACTCCCATAACCTATAACAAAAGCTCCTTTCCATAAAAGACCACACAACCAATACCTAACCAAAAACAAACAATGGCTAGACTGGGCCCTTGAAAACTTCTAGCAACCAGCCAGCCCCAAAAATAAACTAAAATCATAGGGTTTTTCCAGGATCCCTCAACCTTGAAAGTGGGTTTTATAAGGCTCCCACAACCTTCTAAGGCCCAGAAAACAACAACATTACCTATATGCATAATATGGACGGGAGGGTTTTTACAGGCTCTGACAACCAACAAACCATTCTGCAACATAGTGAAAAACTGTGAACCCTGAACTATCTATGAAGACCACCATGAGGGTTGAGACCAGTTCCCTCAACCAGCAGCATGAATTGCAACAATCAATATGCTCTGCGATACCTACTCTCCACCTCAATAGGAGAAAGGGCCACCTCAATGGGGCAAGAAGGAACATAGATTGACATGAAAGTGGGTTTTACAAGGCTCTCATAACCTATTGAGGCCTAGAACATAAAATATTGTCTTGAAATCACAATCTGGCCAAGAGGGTTTTTATAAGCTCCCACAACCAGCAAACCATTCTGGGAAACAAGGGAAAAATCGTAAACCTAGAACTGTCTGCAAAAAAACCATGAGGGTTTTGACTAGCTCCCTCATCCGACAACACGAATAGCAGCAACTAAGAAACTCTCCCACACCTACTCTCCACCTCAATAGGAGAAAGGGCCACCTCAATAGAACAAGAAAGAGAGTAGCTCGACTACCCACATAGCTCAAACACAACCCAAAACCCATCCCGCCACTCCACCTCCATAGGAGAGAAAAACACCTCATACAAAGATCCATGAGAACTGGCAGAAAGAGCATAAAAAACCCTCACCAAGGATTAAACCGGGAAAGAACAGAGGGTCCACACAGAGAAGCCAACGAACAAAAGCAACAACCCATCCAAAATACCCAAGCCACCCAAAAGAGTGGAAGCCCCATAAAATATGTACAGAGAAAAACCCGTAGCAAACCAACCATAGATTTGGAAAACCCCAACCCCAAAAGACTGGGGCTTCCATCTCCAAGGCTGTAGAGAAAATAGCTCACTCCCATAGCCAAGAGAACCCACCATAACCATTGCACCTTCCTATAACTAGACATAGCCCTTCCTCCAACACCCAAAATGATCTTGCAGTCCCCAACCCTTTCCAAGGAGATCAGGGGAAAACTAGAGGAAAACATCACCTCCTTCCCCACCATAATCAGCCCAGATCTCAAGAAAACTCCAACCAAAAGCAAAACTATCGTGCAAGGCAAAACAACAAGCATGGGCTGAAAATAAAAGACTGTCTCCCAGCCCATCTACATCACCATCCTCATCCTCTTCACCTGAGTCTTCACCCACAGAAACCCTAGCTCGTTCGCTTCCAACAACTCTCTTTTTATTTTTGTCTAAAATTGTTATAGGTAGATCTATCTTAGATATAAACTTTTTGGTTGAATAATTTTTTTGAATAGAAATATTATAATCAAATATATTCTATAAAAAATAAATGTAACTAATTTGCATCATTGACAATGTCTAAAGTTGTACTTAGAGTGTGCCTTGATAGTTTGAGTTTCCTACCAATAATATTTTAGAATGATTTTTTTTAGTTTGAACTCGTTAAGTCACATAAATGATTGTTAGAATGATAAATAACTTTGTATGTGTTTTTTAAAACCAATCATAAAGTTTGATCAAACTTTGGAATTTCACCCAATCATAAATTCTTTGTTAGTTTTTTCACAATGCTAGGTTTAAGGATAAAGACCTACTCAAAATATCCATTCATGATCCCAAGTTTGGTGTAGTCATTTTTTAATTTTAGTAATGTATCATACATTACATGATAGAATATTATGTCTTAATTCTCCCTAATTGGTCATTTACCTCAAATTTCATTACTATAAATAGAAGCGAAAATTAGATTTCTTTCTTTAGTGTATCTTTCTCTACATTAATTATTTGGGGATTTTATTAGGACCTTTCCCTAATAAAAAGGAAATATAAAGATTGCATCCATAATAAAATATATTTACATAATAGTCATGTATAAAGAACTTATACAAAAACAAGAAGAAACATCAAATTACCATTCCAAGCTCACATAAGCTTAAAAATGTTGAATATATATATAAAATTATAAATACTACTCCCTACAAACACCACAACCATAACCAACAACATCATAAATAGAAAGGGAATCAACAAACATCCTAATGCCAAAATGTTGAGTTCTCTACCATATTATAATCCACTGGGTATTCAACCTCTATTACATTTGGGTTCTAATTTGAATTCACCAAGACTCAACAACTATGGGATTAAGTGATGAGAACCTCCTTCATAAAATAAATGTTTCATGAACTAAGCTATACAAATATTATTTGCAAAAGAGATTAGAATTATGAAGTTGTTGCATACCTCTACATGGCACTGATTATGAATCACCATGAAATTTGTCAGCACAATCCCTACATCTAGACAAAAATCATGAAGAAAAAACAACTTGTAATGTACTCGCTTTAATTCTTCATTGTCCATGGATATATATCCTAGTTAGATGAATGTTCTAAACATCACTAATAATTTTTTTCCACATTTACCATCTCATCCTTAAACTTCAACACCTTCATATCCTTAAAATGTGTACATAATTTATAAAGCATATAATAAATACATGCTAAGCCACATTGTGATTAAGTACTACCAACCACTATGAAATTCTTCATTTTGCAAGCCTTATAATGTAGGGGGCTTGAATATCCAGATTAGAGACAACTATTTCATTACAAGTGGAGTTTTAAAGAAATCTCTTATCCATGAGTAGCTCCTTTAAAGACATTTTAAATTGATATCATAGTTGGAGACACTCTGTTGAATATGTGGGAAAAATGAGGAAGCATGGGTAAGGAAAACAAATTGTTCCATGGAATTTTACAAAGAAGAAACATTGTCTCATTGAATGCAGTGATTGCCAAGTTTGTAGGAAACAAGTTTGATGAAATATCTTTGAAATTGTCCAAAGAACTTAAGACATGGATGACTTCCTATGCAGAAATTATTTATAAAGCATTAAGGTACAATAATATACTAAAATAGTCATATATGAAAATCCTCTATGAATTTTCAAATTTGGTTGTAAGGCTACAAATGGTGTTATTGGAAAAGCACATAAAGGGAAAGATAGAATGAAAATAGTGGGTGTTTTGATTGCATGATGCATCAATGGGCTGCATTCCTCCAAGCTCTCATTCCAAGATAAAAAAAGGGCCACTTCATGTTCATGTCAGTTATAGATGATATTTTGCCAGATATGTTCAAGACAAAGTTTTAGAGCTAATTGTTAAAAGATTACTAAAGCTTGCTATAGCCTTCAAATTTCTATTTGCAATGCATGATATGATAATGATGGGTGTCGACACTCAAATTCATATGTTTTAGCATTTGTTTACCTAGTCATTATGGAATGAGGAAGGTAAGATAGACAATTCTTAGTGCTAGGATTGACTTCAAAAGTTATTAGAATGAAGCAAGAAAAGATGGAAAGCTACCTCGACAAAGTCAATAATTTGGTCTTTATTCAAAGTTATGGGTTACGAGTTACATTTCTGTAAAAGTGACTTATGTCACTTAATGCAACTAAAGCTTGTAAAATCAGCCTTATTTTGTGAAAAGATACAAAAGTCATTACTAAATAAGGTTTATTATATTTAAAACCATTGTATTTCAAAAAGGTAATTAGAAAGTAGTTATTGAGTAGTTAGAAGGTGGTTATCTATAGAAGCCTATACATACAAGGCTATTTCTATTGTAAAGGGGAGGGAATTTAATGAAGAGGAAACTTTGGAGAAATTTCTATAGAAATTTCTGATAGCTTTTGGCTTTACACTGTACAAAATAATTTTTGAAATGGTAACATTTCGTGAAAATAATGAGGAATAAAATTGGTTTGTGTGTTTTAAATGTGATCATTTATTATTATTAAATTGATTTCGCATATGTCAAATTAGTAGTCTCTTTATGTTTCTATGCAAACCATTGTTAATCTCTATAATTGGTGTAATGATACACAAGCAAGCTTTAGTATCTAAGTTTGAATGTTTTGAAGTAGCTTATCTCTTCATATGTCAAGGTTTGTCTTTCATCTTTCATCATCATCGCATGGCTAAACATATTTGTTGATAAACCCCCTTATAATTGTTATCATCCATGAAGTCTTACTTGGCATTCATATGTTTGGTAGTAAGGATTTTGTTATTAATCTTCCATTAGTTTTGTCTTGTCTCCTTTGTACTTTCAAGTTAAAAGTACACAAAAATCCCAAAAAACCCCATCATACGAGGCAGTCATACCTCTCAAACACAAAGGAATATTGTTATTCCATAATGGTCTCTCCAACTATTGGGACATTTGTCACTGCTCATCAAGCAAACAAGGTTAGTTTAAGAGAAAAAATCATAGTGACAAATTTGTTTACCAACAATGTGGTTGTTAGTATGTAATTTGTAGAACCTACTAATGCAAATTTTTAGACATCGTGTTATAAAAAATGACCAATCATAATCATATAAATAAACAAATGTTGTAAAGGTAGAGGACAGAATTTTTTATGTCTTTTAATCCAACTTTATCTTACCAAGGTTCTTTCACTTAAATCTAATGTTGGAGATTCTTTTTAGTGGAGTAACCTATAGAAGACTAGTGGCATTTTGTGAGAAATTGATGAATGTTAAGACTTAAGGAAGACTTTTGGTGCTCATAATGTTGATATAAAGGTATTAATGTAAAATGAAGAGAAATTTTATCACCAATTAAGTGGGTTTACCTTAGGGTGAAATTTTTTTTATCCAAGGAAGTAAAATGCACTCAATAACCTAAAAAAAAATTACTCAAGCTAAAGTAATTCATAAAAAGCGAAAGTGAAGAGGAAGAGTGTTGAATTAAGTTAAAAATGAAAGCAGATGAAAGGCAAAGTGGTTTGAAGACATAATATTCCTTTATGTTAGCTAACTCAGATCAAGGATGCCAAAAATGCCAAGTGTATCAATTAGATTAACTTTAGCTCTTATTCAATTATTTAAGTGTAATTTCCTTTCATTTAAAAAAGTATTCTAGAAGTAGTTTTTGGGGGTTCAAGTTTTCTTTGTACAAATGTTGTAGCTGAAGGTTTAGGATGAAGTTTTTGATTTAGGATGAAATATTGTTGTAGTGATTTTCTTACCATAATACATAATGAAATTCAAGATCTATTTAATTGCACCTAAAATGTACATTCATAAAATCTTTATGAAATAAAAAGATCAAGGGTCTTTTGTCTCATTTTTGAAAGTTTACTATAGTATTTGTTCTGTTCTTTGTTTATATTCAAGGAGAATACTAAATTGCTTTGAAAAAAGCATTGAAATGGTGAGTAGTGCATGAAGGATCTAAAAGAAGAGTTGTAAAACATCCAACAAATAGGGGGTGTCCTTGTAATGCATTGTCACTTAGAAACTATTGGCTAGAAGTTAAATTTCTAGAGTAGTGCATTTACTTGTTATTAATTGACTATACAACCCTTAGAAGGCACCTATCTAGGGATCTTGTGCCAAATATTCTAAACCATGCTTAAATGAAAAATTATTCTTTTTGTTTTAATATTTTATATTTTATTTATAATTATTTTGTTCCCTATGCAAGTGCTTGAGGATTAGCCAAGATTTAAGCCATTATTGTGTTGATTTTCATGTTTAATAGCATACTTTTGAGAGAACACTATCTATATACAATACCCTACCTATTGGTTGAATGAATCAACTGGTATTTCTTCTAAATCCCCTAATTAATTAAAACAAATCAGTTTATGAGTTGTTGAAAATTAATTAGCTTTTTCTTATTATTTGAATTTTTAAATTCAAATTACCAACATGCCTCCTAACTTATAACCACCTAGCCTAACTATCCCCCTAACCTAACCCATTCCACCTAACCTTGGGTTTAACTAACCCTAAATTATCTTGCACATCCTAACCTCCTATGGTGTGGATATTCTCCCCTTGAGACACATGGCACTTATGCCACATGTCTCCTCTCTTGGACACTTGCCCTCTAATGAGCAAGGCTCCTTGACACTTGTCACCACAGAGATGACAAGTGTCTCTCCCTCCAACCTCTTCTCCAACCTCCTCCAATTTCACCCTTGATACCTTAAGACTCAATCTTGATCATTGATTCCTGCCACCTCACCCTCGCCTTGGAAATCCTATAAATATGTCTCATTTTGGAGCACAAAGCATCCCATCTCATTTTCATCTTATGCATTGTTACTATAGGAACATCCCATCTCATATCATCTTAAGCATTGTTACTATAGGCATAACCATTCTAAAATATTATTTGATCATTGTTATTATAGGCAATTGCATCTTAGATCTAGTTTAATTTGATCATTTTATAGCATAATTGTTGAATCATGTAGCTTAATCTATCTCTTTTCTAGCTTAATTGCATCATCATCATAGCTTAATCACGCTTATCATTATCTTAATTAGACTCTTGGATCAATCTATCAGAATCAATCTCATCTAGTTTGCATATCATCATCATTTCAAATCCTCCATCTAGGTGTAGTCAAGTCACTAGGATTGCTTATCCAGATCTGAGAGCAAATCCATACTTGCATCTCTTAGGAGGCGATAAGTCGCTTTGTCATGGTTTATCTTTCATTTTCTTTTAATTTTCTAACCATGCTTATAATGATCTATAAAGTGTTTGTGTTGCATCTGCAAGTAACCTACTTCACATGCACGACATTTTGGTGCCCACCGTGGGGCCAGAAATCTCAATTTTGGCCTCTTAGCATCATCAAATTTTTAATCTCGTAGGTTTTTGGCCAGGTCTGATTCAGAATTTTGTACGAGTACCCTTTTGTCTCATACAAGCTCCTTTGTGTTCTCATACGAGTAGGTGAGAATACTCGTATGGCCAGGTGAGAATTATTGTATGAATTTTTGCTTCTCTGTTTTCATAATAGATTGCATTTTAGGGTTTTCATGCTTTAATTTGATTCTTACTAATGCCAACGCTAGTTTGTTTGTGAGTTTTTCAACAACCTAACTTGTTTTTGCAGGATGATTGTCAAAGTTTCATTTCATCAAAACAAAATGACTACTAATGTATATGTTTTGTAGGTTGCCTAGGAGGACTCAACCAAACTTTGTGTCTTCTTTAAGTTTTCTAGGAACACTTATTTTGCTAATGGTAAATGAACATCTTGTTTTCTATGCTTGAGAAGTTGTCTATAAGGTAGGAGAGTATGCTCTTATTCATTTGGACAATCAAAAATCCTGACCCTTGAAGCGCTTCTATGTTTGAGATTTGATTACCTTTAGTGGGTCTATCACAGTGGGAAAAATTAATCACCCTATGAGAACGACCCAAGTGAGCATAGTTAGACCTAAGCTTTCTGACTCACATTAAAAAATAGGCCTCTTGGGATTAAATTCTTGGAGAATGGGATTATTTGAGTTTTCTCTTTTGAGATCTCTCATATCATGCATTTAGTAGGGCCTCACGGTCTCAATCATGCTTGCATGACTACTTCTTGTTTCGGTACCTTATTGGGCTATAGGCCTCAATCACGCTTGTGCAACTACAAGGGGTAATTTCAAATGAAAATGCTTACTAAGAACCCTAAGATAGAAGCTACCCAATTCACCTCTGAAAGGGGGATAATCTTTGTGCAAGCGAGATAGTAACTCTCCCAAGGCACTTGCCATATCGTGCCCCCATTAGCATTTGGAGTTGGATAATATGGTGTTGATAATCCATTGTGTGAGACTCAGCGGTTGTATTCTGATTAGCTATTGGGTGTGTACCTCAGTCTGAAAGAAAAGGTTTTCTCTCTCAGCCAACTTCCTTAGGACTTAGCATGTTGTGCTTGAGGTCACTAATCATATCACGTGTTTGATGTGTCTTCATCCCAAAAAAAAATAAAATTGAACATCAAAAACTAGAAAACAGAATCAAAACATCCAACTTCATTGATTAAAAATTTGTCCAAATAACATTTTTGTCTCTGTTCTATCCTAAGTCATACGAGCTTTCTATTTTTTCGTATGATGCATCTAGTTTATCATATGGTCCAGTGGGAATGGTCATACGAGTCATCTTAACAGAGATCTTTGTGTTTTCTTTTGTTGTATGGTTTTTTAGGAAGGCTTGTATGAGTTTAAGCCTTTGTCGTGCGAGATTTCTAGTTAATCGTATGGGCTTGTATAAATTATCATCCGAGACTGTTTAAACTATCGTACAAATTTCTCTCTCTATTGGTCCGCAACTATCTTCTTGCATGTCTTTTTTCAGATCTGTCATATTTGCTTGGTCAATTTGTAGTGAGCATAAACATTAGATATCTGTCATTTTGTGCTTAGATTGTCTTCTTGGTTCGCTTGGTCAAGTTATCATCTATCAAATCGGATTCTAAAGATAAACACCTCAAGATTTTCAAGTATTCACCTTCAACAAGTTCAAGATCTAAACATCTCAAAGTGCATTATCACCTTCTTTGATAAACTGATCACTCAAACATAGTTTCTCATTAGGATCTATCATCCTCTATCATGAAACTACAATTTTTGGTCAGGATAACCTTGTCCCACATCGTAGGATATATCGTTCCTATTGGATGTGGTTTTATCAAAATCATCATCATTGCACTCCAAAACCGAAGATCGAAAAACTTGCAAACTTTTAAACACTTGAATTATCTTTTTGTATCTTATCATTCTATTATATCTACATTGACATTTGATCACTTGTCAAAACAATTTCTAGACAATCAAATCCTTGCACGATATATAATGTGCATGTATGCCCGTTTTAACTAGATCGTAGAGCCGAAAGATCATCAAAATGGAAACAAAAACATTTGAAATAGTTGAAGATCATAGAAACATGACATACCAAAGAAAAATAAAAGCAGAAGACATAATAAGCCAACATATCAGAGAAATCAAATAAGTCCAAAATCAAAAGTTAACTATGTCAAAATCTCACAAGGATTCAAATACATCTCCAAAGAAAGGTGGCTCTTTTATGCAACTCTTAAAGAGATCCCTAAGGGATTTTGATGAGAAAGATCACAATCGCACACCTATGTCTAACAATGGCTCATTCCCCCATAAGCAAATTGACTCTCTAAAGGCATCTATCCATACACCTGTTGAAATCTTACAAGAACTTTCCATAGCATCCTCACCAAACAATACACCCAAAGATGAAGTTCCCCAGGGGATATCCATGATTGTCATCAAACCTATTTCAGATGATCATATTCAAAGCCCATCTCCTTCATATCCAAGCATTGATTCCTTGCAACATCCCCATAACACTCACTTGCAAATTGATATCCTCATTCATAGAATGCTCATTAAACATGTCCTAATAGATGGGGAAGTTGGCTTAAACATTTTCTCATTGAGTATTGTCTATGCTCTAGGTTATTTAGAAGATGCAATTGATCCCCTGAAAAAGATCACCATCAAAGCACATGATGAAGAAGAGTTTTCCTCTAAAGGAATTGTGGTATTACCCATCAGAGTTGGACCTTTGCAGAAAGACACAGCCTGCCAAGTTCTAGACTTGGACTTACCATACAACATACTCTTGGGAAGACCCTCGATACATGACATACAAGCTATTCCATCAACACATCATCAATGTTTGAAATTTCCCTACAATGGGAAGGAAATCATGATCTCAGCAAACTCAAATTCATTACAGTGTTGTATTAATCTGAAACTGGCCCCAGAGGTTACTGTTCCACATAACAGAGAGGCAACATCTTCAATCATACAATCCAAGGAACAATCATTTGTATCAATTTTGTCAAATATGGAAAAACACATGTAACTAAGAGATTGAGGGAACAAAGAATATTTTTTATCATGGAAAAACAAACAAGAGAAACTTGAAATTGAAAGGGATGAAGAAGATGTAGGAGTCGATGTAGTTCACACGTATGTAGGACAAACGTTAGGAACTAGCTCACTTGAATTAGAATCATATTCAGTTGACTTGGACTTAATTGAGGACAATTAGGAGCTACTTGCGTGAGGTCATTCTAATAAGAGTATTGTTCTAGACATGGAAATGCATATTGAAAGCACTGACATCTCTATCATAACCCCTAATATCTTTGAAACAATTCAACCTAAGAATATTTTACCCTTAATCCATCCTGAACCTATGGACTAGGAAAATGAAAGACATACCACCATTGATACCTTTCCTAATGACCATTCCATATCCTTGTGTCTTAATGAAATCAAACCCGCAACAACTTCCATCGGGAATTTTGCTAATGCATCTTTGAGTCAAGTGGGTATCAAATCTCTCAGTCGCAAAAGTAAAAATAAAGAGAACAATATCAGGTCTAATGCTGAAAAAAATTTATTGGAAACATTAGACCATGAAAAAGTAAAAAGAAAGGACGCATCTAATGGTGAAAACCTCCTCGAGGTGCCGAAAGATGTGAGATTTGACACCTTACCTAAATACTATCAAGAGAGGTCATCTATCTTGATAAGACCAACAGAGGCAGTTAACATTGGCACAACTGATATATATCCAGCAATCTCTCTATCTGAACAAAAAAGGTAAAAATATTTGGAACCCTTCAAAAGATGACAAATCAATTTTACCTGGTCATATTCAGACATTCTGGGGTTAGATTCAGATCTTATAATACATCACCCGAATATCAATCCAGGAGTAGGCATAAATAATGGAACGCATCATGGATCAGGAGCAGGCATTCTATTCATCACACCACAAGGTCACACAATTCCAAAAGCATACAAATTAAGTTTTCCATGCACCAATAATACAACAGAATATGAAGCTTTGGTTATAGGTATCAAAATGGCTATAGAATGGACCATCACACAACTTCAAGTCTTTGGAGACTCTCAGCTCATCATAAATCAAATTAATGACGATTATGAAACAAAGGATGAAAAGCTAATGCCTTATAAAAAGATTTTTGATGATGTCAATAAATACTTTATCGAAATAACTTTTTAGCAAATTCCAAGGAATGACAACAAAGCAGCAGATGCCATGGTAACACTTTCTTCTCTCCTTTAGACATAGGAAAATCAAGAGCGTTACGAATTCCTGGTAGAAGAGTTGTTTTACCCTGCTCATAATTGTCCTAATTCCCAAACTATCTGTCACCTTGTTGGGCATGATTCCTCCTGCTATGGCCAAACTTACACATAACTGAAAGATAATATTCTCCCTCCTAACTTATCAAAAAATCAAAAGAGAAACTTTATTCGCCAATCCTCCCATTATACTCTTTTCATGGATACCCTATTTAAATGAGGTCTAGACGGTACTCATTTAAGATGTCTCAAGAAAGAAGAATCTAAGAAGGCCTTAAATGAAGTCCATAATGACATTTGTGGCACTCATTTAAGTGGTCTTACCCTTTCGAAAAAACTCATACGCTTGGGCTATTATTGGCCAACTATGGAACAAGATTCTTTTCAGATAGCTAAAACGTGTAAACAATGTCAGATCCATGGGAATTTGATTCATGCACCAGCACAAGAACTTCATGCTTTGGCAACATCTTGATCTTTCTTCCAATGGGGTCTTGATCTAGTAGGAAAGATAAATCCTTCTTCATCCAATGGTCACAAATTCATCCTTGTAGCTATAGAATATTTTACAAAATGGATTGAGGAAGTACCTCTCATCAATATCATAGGAAAACAAATTGTTGCATTTATCTTGAACTACATCATATGTCGCTATGGCATACCCATGACCATTATCATAGATAATGGGTGACCGTTCAAGAATCAGGATGTATAGGAGCTATGTGAGAAATTCAAGATCCAACATTGATTCTCCACACCCTACTATCCACAAGGAAATGGGCAAGCAGAAGCATTAAACAAAACTATTTTAAAAATCCTCAAAAAGATAGTAAATGATGCTGGCAAAGATTGGCATATGCAATTGAACCCTGCTTTATGGGACTACCATACTAGTATCCGCATACCAATAGGTGCCACACCTTTCTCTCTTGTCTATGAATCAGAAGCAATATTGCCAATAGAAGTAGAGATACCTTCTCTACGAGTATCATTAAAAGGCCTTATCCCAGATAAAAAACAATGAGTATCTAGATTGCAAGAGTTAGAATTGATCCATGAATGAAGACAAAATGTCTTTGATCATTTAAAAGTATGTCAACAAAGAATTTGTCGTAGTTATAATCACAAGGTCAAACCAAGAGCATTTCAAGTTGCAAAACTAGTACTAAAGGAAAATCCACGAAACCAGTCAGATCAAGAAAAGAAAGGTAAGTTTGAACCAAACTGGTTAGGCTTGTTTGTGGTCACAGTAGTATTTGTGTCAGGAGCATATCAGCTATCAACATAGGATGGGGATCAACTCAATGAACCCATCAATAGCATGCATCTGAAGAATTTTTATGTTTGAAAAAACACAAAATCCAAAAACAGTAAAAAAGCAGAAAATCCAAAAATAGTGAAAAACTAGAAAATCCAAAAATAGTGAAAAAGCAAAAAAATCCAAAAACAGTGAAAAGGTAGAAAATACAAAAATAGTGAAAAACAATGAAAAAAAAATTAAATAAAAATAAATAAAATACGAAAAAATTGCAATAAAAATAGATGGTGAAAACCTGGCAAATAGGCGCTATCTATCAACTAGCTCTTCCACCTATTAGTTCATGCATCCTTTTGCTTGCATTCATTTTCCACTAGCGTTGCTCATATCCATAATAAGCCCTTGTACATACGTAGGCATCGCAGTTGGTTTCTCGTCATGGTTTGGATCATTGAATATATCATAATGACTTTATTTCTAGGCTTGGGGAAAAATCCTACACTTGGCTGGGGGCAAAATTTTCGATCATTTTTTAGCTAAATCAAACACGTAGAACAACAGTTAGGCAACACTTGTCAAGCAAAAAACTGAGACACATCCAATGTTGAACACCAGATAAAATCATCAACCATCAAACCCTCAAATATCGGTCTAAGTGCATCAAACACATATCAATGGATGATATATTTTGACTAATGGTTCAAAAATTTTATCTTGTTTTTTTCTATCATGATTTCTGAGTGACTCTAGGATGTCTTTTGACTAGAGGAACAAGGAAGGAACATGATATTTTTCGTGTCTTCTATCTGTAAATTAATTGTTAATATGTGTAAATTTTTCTAAGGACATGATCATCAAAGTATCATAAAAGACATTTTGGGCTTGCATATAGAAATGATTAATACTGCCTGTTTTACGCAAGCAACACTTAGGTCATCTTGGTTCAATTATACCTCAATGCTTGTGCTAACTTGCAATATCAAAATCCAGGAAAGTAGTGCTCAGGTCATCATGATTTAATTATACCATCAATGTTTGCACTCACTTCCCATATTTTAAAAATCTCAATGATGACAAAACACAATAACCCAGTGATTGGTCTAATCGTAGCTTTGCATTTGGCATTTGGCATTTGCATTTAGCTTGCATTTCATTCTTGCATGGGATCCCAAAAGCTCATCTTATCCAAGACCACATCTATCATAGGAATCATCAATGTATCATCATAAGTGTATACGCCATCAAATCCGATGACTCATCTCTCCAGATATTGTCAACCCAATGCAATTCTTATGCTACCCCCTTAAATGAACCCACATCAACATATTTGAATCTTCCTGCAACCTGATATCAACAAAATGCTAGTTCTTTATCCAATCAACCTTATCAATTCTATCAATCTATCACATCTAATCTATTCTATCATGTCTTATACAGGATGTATCTTTCCTAGAACTAGATATTCTGATCAAGTCTTATATAGGATATATTGTTCCTGAAACAAGACACTTTGATCATCTTTGTCTTATACACAAGGGGTCATTCCTGAAATCAGACTAAATCTCGATCATATCAATCTAATCAATATTGTCGAAATCAATCGTGCTCTATCAATCAACACATTGAAAACCACATCATAGTGATCAAAGAACTCACACTTTCATCAATCAATGTTGCAGAAATCAGATCATCTAATCGGGAAATTAATTTCGGAACGATCCTAACACTCCAAAGGTCAATACTCTCAATTGATCTCCCAAGGGGGCATCATCATATCACAATTTATCAGTCAATGTCTGGGGCATCCTATCAAACCAATATCATCATCAAAATGAGATTATTCTTTGAATCAATGCATCATCACACCTCGCTTCAAAGAAGGGAAAAATGTATACACCTAAAAATGGTCTAAAGATAATTAATTGAATAAGCAATTATTTAATTAATCCCCCTTCCCAATTTAATTGAATTCATTAGAAATTTGATTAAATCATATTCATCCACTTATTAATAAATCTAAGGATTTATTTAATAGGTTCATTTTGATAGTTCCCTTTGATTGATTAATCCAAATTAATTAATCCTTCCCCCATTTAATTCATTTCTTCTAAATCCCCTAATGAATTAAAACAAATCAGTTTATGAGTTGTTGAAAATTAATTAGCCTTTTCCTATTATTTGAATTTTTAAATTTAAATTACCCACATGCATCCTAACCTCTAACCACCTAGACTAACCATCCCTCTAGCCTAACCCATTCCACCTAACCTTGGGTTTAACTAACCCTATCTTATCTTGCACATCCTAACCTCCTTATCCTAACCTGCTATGGTGTGGATATTATCCCCTTGAGACACATGGCACTTATGCCACATGTCTCCTCTCTTGGACACTTGCCCTCTCATGAGAAAGGCTCCTTGACACTTGTCGCCACAGAAATGACAAGTGTCTCTCCCTCCAACCTCCTCCAATTTCACCCTTGATATCTTCAAAATCAATCTTGACCGTTGATTCCTGCCACCTCACCCCTGGCCTTAGAAATCCCATAAAAATCCCCCATTTTGGAGCACAAATCATCCCATCTTATTTTCATCTTATGCATTGTTACTATAGGCAGATCCCATCTCATGTCATCTTAGGAATTGTTACTATAGGCACATCCATTCTAGAATATCATTTGAGTATTATAGGCAATTGCATCTTAGATCTAGTTTAATTTGATCATTTTCTAGCATAATTGTTGAATCATGTAGCTTAATCTATCTCTTTTCTAGCTTAATTGCATCATCATCATAGCTTAATCATGCATATCATTAGCTTAATTAGACTCTTGGATCAATCTATCATAATCAATTTCATCTAGTTTGCATATCATCATCATTTCAAATCCTTCGTCTAGGTGTAGTCAAGTCACTGGGATTGCTTATCCTAATATGAGAGCAAATTCATACTCGAATCTCTTAGGAGGTGATAGGTTGCTTTGTCATAGTTTATCTTTCATTTGCTTTTAATTTTCTAACCATGCTTGTAATGATCTACTGAGTGTTTGTGTTGCAGCTGCAAGTACCCTACTTCACACGCACGACAATACCCAATCAAAACCTCAAAAAAATGTATCCCTCTCCAATAAATCCATCCATGAATTGATACTAGTGAGAATTTGAATTACATACAATGTGAATGAGCCTGCTTATAAAGACAAGGCTATGAGAGCACACAATCATGACATGTGGCTCAATGAGATACAAGGTTAGCTAGGGGTAGGTAGGAGAAATAATAAAATAATACATAAGACGTGGATCACCCACCAAAGGCAAAATGTGATAACAAGATAAGACCACAAAAGGTTGAATTTCTCCTATAACCAACTTCCCTAAGTGTCTCATATGCAAACTACAATGAATGCATTGTCCTAAGTCAACTTAAGTAAAGTATAATTATGAAACATAATTTACACCAACAAGCCATTTTAAGTGCAACTTAGGGTAATGTAGACTCAATCTAACAATGCAAGATGGGTCCTAGATATGAAGCCATGTTAGGTACCCATGTACAAATGCAATGCAGTCTCTCAAAAATAGAGAAAGAGAAAAAAAACCCAATGGGGAAAAACACCCCCCAAAAGAGAGATGAAAGCACATAATGTTCTCAATGATGTATGAGAAGAACAAAACCTTGTGTGAGGAAAAATTCCCCCCATAAGAGAGAAGAGGAAAGACCATGAAGCCCCCCTCAATGTAGAATTTCCTGCAAAGATGGTCCAATGATGTTAACCAAAGTCCTCCCCATTACAAAGAAATAGAGCCAATGTTACACCAAAAATATCAAAGTGTGACAAAACCAGGTACCAATGTTGATGAAGAATGACCGATGAATCACTTCCTACTTTACAAAAAGAATATCAAGCATGGAGACACTTGCTTTGAGCATCATCTAGATATTCGCAAATGGTAGATTGGTAGAATCTAAGTCTCACTGGAGCCATGCACAATCTTGTACAATCTAAGTCTCAATTGGAGCCATGCACCAAGTCTCACAAGATATTTCTTGATCTACTAAGTACAAGAGGATTATACCAAATATGTCATCAAAGAAAAAGTACAAAGAAGAATGACACTTTATATTAGTGTGTGTACAACATAGCTCATGCAAGAGAATACAACATGATGATGCAAATTTGGAAATATGAAGATGATGCCACCAAAAAGATGCCCTATAGAAGACTGCAGATCAAGATGCCTCCAATTGGAATGATGGCAAGAGATATGAGGGAGAAAACTACGCCCCCCCCCCCCCCCCCCCCCCCAAGCTATCGGTTGGAGAACGTTGCAAACAAGTATGGTAGGCAAGAAAAAAAAAATTGTTCCCAATTTTGCTTATTCGATGATATTTTTTTTTAAAAAGATTAAAAAATCTTGATAAAAACATGAAAAAAAATTAATAAAGAAAAATTTGAAATTATTTTTTGATTTTTTAATCTTGAAAAAAAAAACCTTTATTAAAAAAAAAATTGAATTTTTTACATTTAAAAAAAAACATTAAAAACTTTTAATTTAAAAAAATTTTAAATTAAAATCCCTTGGCGAGGGGGTCCGCAAGTGGCCTGCGTACCCGTAGGTACACCTACCACCATAGGTGGTCTATGAATCGGGCACTGCTTAAGGGGCCCTTTAAACAATACCCTATAAAAATGTGCCCAAAAATTTTATCATTGGGAAACGTGAAAAAAAATTGTTGGAAAATATGCAAAAAAAATTGTTGGAAAATGTGCAAGAAAAAATTGTTCACTCTCGTTATCCCCCCAACATATTGGTGGGGCCCCTGCCTTACACTGCAAGGTTGGGGCCTTGCCAATATGTTGGAAAGACAGTGAAGACCTTGTAAAAAAATTATTTATAATTTAAATATTTATTTTTTTAATATTTTATTTAATGTTTTTAATTATATTATTTAATATTTATTATTTACTTAATAATTTTTATTTTTTTAACTTAAAATAAATAAAGAACATATACAATAGTTGTTAATTTTTCACAAGATGAATTAATATAATATAATATTTGTTAAAGAGGGGTGTGATGATTGGAACCATCCTTTATTGTAGTAATAAACCCATGAAAACTATTAGGTAAGGCAAGGGAACAAGAAAAATGAATTATTGGGAGAGATTGTAGGAACAAGCTTTTAGGTTAATGAGCATTGGATAAGGGGACACCAGCATGTGTCCAACCTGGGGTATGGTGTGCACTTGAGACTGTCCTAGGGAGGTCTTGGATATTAGCACTTGTGTTGAGCATTGTTCTAGGTGGAATTATCACCTATGTAGAGTGACATAGTGTGCTTATTCCTCCTAGATTACTCATAGATAGAAGATGCTAAATTAGAGATCCATTTCTGACAATCCATTGGTTTTTTTGCACAATACAAATAAAGATAAGTCTTTAATGGCATTATCAACTGAGTAATGAATTTGTGATGCTATAATTTGTTCTCTACAAATTGAATCAATGAAACCTGACTTGTGGTGCTATATTTATTTGTTGTTCTTTTTAATTAAGTGCACTTTTTGGTGCTATATTTATTGTTGCATAGTTAAATCTGAGAAATAAATTTTATTACTACATTTAAATTTTGGAAATTAGTAACAAGTGTTTGTTTTCTACCAGCATTTTAGAATAGTATATCAATCACATGGGATGATGTACAGTTACATCAAACAATTATAGTGTTGTACCTGAATTTGCGAGTGTTGGGGATTCATTTGGAGGCCTCTATCAGCAACCATGTTGCATAAATTCTATCATTCACCCACTTGTGAGTTAATCCAAGAAAATTTTAATTTTAAAAACTTGTTTGCAACTTCCATACCAGTATCATAACCAGTTCCCCATATTGGAACTCAATAACATTGATGTTGTTGTCAGTGCCATACTGATTGCAATTTAGATCTAAACATAGTTTAAGGTTATTTGAGGGTTTTGATGAAATTTCCAACTTCATAGATGTAATCAACATTTATATTACAAGTTATAGTTGTGTTCCAGTTTGTTTGTTTTTTAAAATATTAGAAAACACCAAAAAATTACAAAGGAAATAATAAGCGACATTACATAGGTATCCTACAGTTTATCTACATATCTCCTTAAATTCTAAATGTTGTCATGAAGTTGATTGTACACAGATGGCTGACATGGGATGGTTAAGTAATTTTGATTCTCATTTTCCATTTTCCTCAAGTTTTATCACCTGCAAAATGAAAGCATTTTGCCCACATTTTAGTAACCAACCACCTGTATCAGACAAGGATAGTGTTGTACCTAAATTTGGGAGTGTTGGGGAATCATTTGGAGACCTCCATTAGTACCCATGTTGCATAAATCCTATCATTCACCCACTTGAGAGTTCATCTCAAAAAAAAAAAATTTTGAAAACTGGTTTGCAGCTTCTATACTAGTATCATAACAATTTCCCTGTATTGGAACTCAATAGCATTTATTCTGTTATTGGTGCCATATTGATTGCAATTCAAATTTGAGTGTATTTTAGGGTTATTTGAGGGTTTTGATGAAATTTCCAACTTCATAGACGTAATCAACATTTATATTAAAAGTTACAGTTGTTGTTCCAATTTGTTTATTTTTTAAAATATTAGAAAACACCAAAAAATTACAAAGGAAATAATAAGGGGACATTACATAGGTATCCCACAGTTTATCTACATCTCTTCTCAAATGTTGAAGCTAGCATGAAGCTAATTGTACACAAATAGTTGACATGGGATGGTTAAGTAATTTTCATTTTTATTTTTCATTTGCCTTAAGTTCTATCACCCTGCCTTGAGGCTTGACCATGCTAGATTCCCTACTACAAGATGAATTACTCTTGGTGTTTAATTGAAACAATTGCATTACCTAAGACTTTATTTTAAGTGTCAATGGAGAGCATGGAAGGGAGAGTAGAGCAAAGGAGGGAGGATTTTCAACAATAAGTTCAAAGGAGCGAGAAGAAAAGGAATGATGTCCGTAGATTTGAAGTGCAATATCCTCAGGGCTAGACACAAAATTACTGGCATAAGCAAGCAAGTGGGAATAGAAAGAAGGATGATCACAACTGGGGTGAAGAAATGGACTCTGCATTCCCAATGGATAATATTCAAACAAGGATCAATAATGGTTGGAAGGCCTATGGGGATGATTGGAATCAAAACCAATGGTAGGAATCAACCCATATCCAGCAATGGGTATTTGAAAATGGTCGATGGGTGGATAAATGCAAACCTCGGATACAGCCATTCTGGAAACCTCATTTTCCATGATATAATGGAAGGAGGATGGAGAAACCAAAGGGCAGAGGCAAGAAGCATCAACCCTACTTTCATAGGGGAAGAAGGTGGAACCCTACACACATAAATATGGGTGATTGATAACCAGATCCCCACAAATCTAGAAGACAATGTTATGGGCAGTTTCCACAAAATAATAGATTTAATGGGGATTCTTTTGAGGATTGGAGGAGTAAAGATCCTAGGGGAAAATTTGGACAAATGAACATCTTCCTGAAGCATAAGGATCCAAGTCTACTGCTTAAGGATGCACCTCTGATCATGGAAATGAACTTGGGTAACCTATCTCTACCATTGATTTCATGTAAGCCAGTTCATTTAAGTATTGATCATATTAGGGATGCAATAGTAAGATATAAGGAAGCCAGGTTACATATAAAATGGGGGGAGGGTCAAAATGTTGTATCAATACTGCATAAGTGGTGTCTTTCAAACTAGGGTAAACAAACACAGTTGTAGATTTTGCCTAATAATTAAAGTATGATATTTCTTCCTTCAGGAGAGGATAGGAAAAAAGATTTAGATCGGGGGCCATACTTCATGAAAGGGCAGAAAATTCAAGTGAAGGAATGGACTCCTAATTTTGACCTGTGGGAGGTAGCAGATCAATTCAAGGGGGCCAGGATTTATAATCTTCCAGTAGAATATTGGGATTATGATACCTTGCTAGAAATTGGCAAAAATATGGGAGATCTTATTAAAATGGAGGGAATTGTATCAGATGATTGCAATGGTCAGTATGCCAAGATGTGTTTTAGGGTCCGTACATCCTTGTCGTTCCCTCAGGAGATTAAAATTCATACCGAATGGGGTGTATGGAAACAAAGATTAGAGTTTGAGGATCGTACTGAGGAAATCCCATATTCTAGTTCAGCAAAGAATAAGGGTGGTCACTACAAGAGTAAGGAGGCAGTAATGGACATAACTAAAGGAGATGGTAAGGGTAAAAATGGTGGGAGAGATGATCAGACCCCTACTGGGGTTTCGACTGACTAGACTTTCATGATGAAAAAGCATAAAATAATAGAGGTAAAAGCATCGAAAGATCCATCTGTGAAGGATCGGCCAACCCCTTATACTCATCAGGAGAGGATTGGGACCAAGACGTTGGGACTAGATCA
Source organism: Cryptomeria japonica (assembly GCF_030272615.1). Classification (NCBI taxonomy): domain Eukaryota; kingdom Viridiplantae; phylum Streptophyta; class Pinopsida; order Cupressales; family Cupressaceae; genus Cryptomeria; species Cryptomeria japonica. The sequence goes on from NC_081408.1 coordinate 109,024,571, forward strand.
AATTGGGACTTTTGAGGATGTCCCCTAGACTCATATTATGTAGGGTGTGACACTAGGAAACAATGGGGATCAGAATATGAGGTCAAGAAGACATGACTCTAGTCTAAATTTATTTAGAGAGAATGCCTTAGAATTTGTATTAAATGATCAAGAAGATCCCAAGGAAGAAGATATCATGGAAGATAAAGACCTCCAATTGGAACTTGAGGTAGTAAATGACCTTCTAGGAATTACCCCTCCCTATCTTTGAGCCAATGAAGAATACCAAAAAGGGAGAATGGAGATCATCCAAAGAATTATAGAATTGGACTCCCAAGCATGCAGGCAGAAGGGCAAACTTTGGAGCCTCCAACTCTAAACTCACTTCCTAATTCTGAGACTCTTTGTATACAACAAATCCCCTCATCCAAACTCAAAGCTGATTGTGGAAAAGACCCTTCCAGGAAAGGGGTTGGCAAGAAATCCCTAACAAAACTGAGGTCTAAGAATGGAGAAGCCATCGGACAATAAAAGATCACCTCTCTTCTAGATTAAAGGAAGGGCACCCCCTTCCCCAAGTGCCATGATGCTCATTTATTGGAATGTTAGGGGCTTAAACACCCCTAAGCCCCTAACAAGCAATGTCTAATCAAGCAAAGGATTGGCTTGGCTAGACCTGAAGTAGTTTTAATACAAAAAACTAAAAATTCTTAATTGGAGGTAGAAATGTGTTTTAAAAGTTCTAAGTATTGGAAGGTCAAAGTAGTCTAGGCAGATGGTACCTCTGGAGGCCTAACAATATGTTGGAACTCATCTAAAGTTTTCTATGAGAACCTAGATATGGGTAGGAATTGAATGGGGAGGATGGTCAAAAGCCTGGTACATGATTTGAAATTCATTATTGTTAATTTTTATTGCCCCACCTCTTGTGGAAGAAAGAGAGCCCTTTGGGCTGAAATCGATACCTTTTTTGGGAACATAGAGGACAGAGCTACTATCATAGGTGGAGACTATAATGCCATCCTATATAGATCAAATAAGAAAGGGGGAATATTAAGGCCTAGACAAACACAAAAAGACTTTGAGGATTGGGTATTTTGGGATCAGTTGATGGAGATAGAACTGAAGAATGGAAGTTTCACTATGAATAATAGGAAACTTGGTTTTAACAGCATAGCTCAAAGAAATTGTACAGGTTCTTCTTCAAAGGTGATCTATCTCTATTTCATGCAGCCTTGGAAGGGACCATCCTTCCCTATTCAAGGTCAGACCATTATCTGCTTAAACTAAACTTGTTAATAGATTGCAGGCCCCCAAGAGTTCCTTTCAAGTTCGAGAATATGTGGTTCAAAGATGAGTCATTCTTGCAAATGGTTGAGGAATGGTGGAAAGATGAAGTCTATTCAAGATAAAAACTATTTTGCTTCATGCCTAAATTGAAAGGTATCAAAAGGAGGTTGTAATCTTGGAACATGGAGCATTTCAAGGATATCTTTAAAAAATAACCAAAGTAGATTAGGGTCTGAGAGAACTCAATGAAATAGTTATTAAAGAAGGTGTGACCAATGATAGTTATTTGAAGTAGAATGATCTCCTCAGAAAATATGAGGACATCATGGCTAAAGAAGAAATATTTTGGAGACAAAAATCTGGGAAAATATGGCTAGGAGAAAGGGATAGCAACACAAAGTAGTTCCATAATACCTCCAAGTAGAAGGGGACCTAAATAGAATCAGTAAACTAGAACTGAATAATGGAGAAATCATAGAGAAAATAGAAGAAATTAAGTGGAGGCTTGTATCTTATTTTGACTTCTCCTTAATCAAGAATAGGGATCCAATCTCATGCATCAAGCTGAGATCCTAAGGAATATACCTCAAGTCCTTAGCCTCGATCAGAATAGGATGTTAAATACCCATTTCACTCATTTGGAATTCAAAATTGACTTGTTATAATTTCATCTAGACAAGGCACCTAGGTCGGATGGATTCCTAGCCATCTTTTTTCAAAAATATTGGCACTTATTGTGGCAAGAGATGGTGTATGCCTTGGAAGATACTAAAAATTCTAGGGAAGTGAACAACACTTTTTTGGTCATGATCCCCAAGAGGGAACATGCATAAAAAAATGGAGGACTATAGGTCGATCTCTCTATGTAACGCAATTTATAAAGTATTGTCAAAGGTGCTAGCCAACAAAATCAAGCTCATTCTTCCCCTAATCATCTCTAAGGAACAAACTAGTTTTGTCCTTGGCAGATCCATCATTGATGGAGTCATCATTGCTTAGGAAACATTATAGTCATTGCAATTCAATAATATGGTAGGAATGTTGATCAAATTGGACATTAGGAAAGCCTACAATAGGGTGGACTGGAGATTTTTGTGTAAGGTGATGGAGGCATTTGGGTTTGGCAGATAATTCATTAATTGGACTTTTGAATGCATTGCCACCCCTAGGTTTTTTGTTATGGTCAACAACTTCCCATAGGGTTTTTTGGAAGTATCTAGAGGAATGAGGCAGGGAGATCCCCTTTCCCCCTTTCTTTTTATTATATTGGTTGAAGCCCTTGGTAGGCCCATTCAACACTCAGTCAAAAATGGAGACATTACTAGTATCTGCATTTCTAGGAATATCAAGGTATCACACCAGTAGTTTGCAAATGATACCATGCTCTTTGGGGATGCTAAAAGAAAGGAAGCCAGGACCTATGGCAATATCTTGTCCCAATATGCTTCGGCATCAGAGCAATAATTTAATGTAAACACATTTGAGATATTTTTCATCAATACTCACCCAAGAAAGGAGGCAGAGAACCTGAGAGAGTTGGGATTTAGGAAAGGGTCCCTTCCATACACATACCTTGGGCTCACATTGGATATGGGTCTCGGAAACACCAAGTTGTGGGATCCCCTCAAGGATAAGATGGAGAAAAGGCTAGGGTCCTGGAAAGGGAAATGGTTATCCTGGGTAGGAAGGATAGTTATGCTTCGGGTTATCATTTCCTCACTTCCCATCTATCTTCTATCTTTCTTAGCTCTTTTTGTGGGTGCCCATAAATTTTACACACAACAAATGACAAGATTTTTTTAGCAAGGCCTTTCAAAGAAGCACATAATGGCCCTTATATCCTGGGATAAGATCTATAGGCCCAAGGAGTTTGGAGGATTCGGGCTGAGAAATCATATGTGGCAAAGTAAGGCACTTGGTACCAAACTTATCTAGAAAATGGTGCAATAGCCCCAGTTTAAATGGGTTAGAATCCTTAATGAGAAATATCTGAATGATAATCCAAACACCGGTGTCATTAGAATCTGCAATCCACCAAAAGGATCTAAGGTGTGGAATTTCATGCTAGAATGAAAACCCATCATAAGCATATTTCTATCTTGGAATATCCATAATGGGGAGAAGGCTCTTTCTTGGAAGGATTCCTGGTGTGGCATTCCTCACATTGATAGCTTGATTGAAGGCAATAACATTAAGCATTATCTTAAAACTCATTGAGGAGATAAACTCAGGGACTATATAAGTCTTCTACAACAGGGAGAAACCACTGGTTGAGCCTGGAAAGACTTCAATACACTTCCCCTCCTGGAGCAGGAGAAGGGGATCTTTCCAGGGTGTTGGAACAAAGACAAATTAACTTCAAATCTAGGGTAGATAAATTGATAGGGGTAGGATCCAAAAATTGGCAATATAATGTCAAGAATGGTTATCACTGGATCTCAGGTGGTTATGAGCACCCCAAAATAGAGCTTCCCCTATCCTTATGTTGGGACAAACTCTATGTGCCTAGAGCGGGCACCTTTGCCTAGGCAACATTAAAGAAAAGGATTATGGCTATGGAAATATTTAGGAAAACTGTTTCTAAGGGTCCTTCAAGGTGTGTCCTATGTAAAAAGGAGGAGTCGGTGGACCACATATTCATCAAATGTTCCTTTGAACAGGAATGTTGGATATGGGTGTGTGCTAAGTTGGGATGGATCTCGGCCCTTCCCAATGACATAATTAGTTTATTCCAAAGTTGGCCAACAAAAGTGAATATAAATCTTCTAGGATGTCTTTGGAAGATCTATCCCTCCTTGTTGATTTAGGAATTATGGAAAGAACGTAATAGGAGGTTCTTTGAAGAAAATTAAATGTTGTTGATATCCTTTCAGAATAAGGTTGAGGCAGCGATAGTGGAAGTAGTGAACCAAAGAACTTCATTATTTCTTTCAAGTAATATAATCTTCATTGAATGGGATGGAAAGATGAGATTCAAATGGAATGGGTTGAGGGTTCCTACCTTCATAGGAGTTGGCTCTAATTCAATCATCAATTTGAGACAATAGGTTATATGGCTTGCTCTTAAAACAAGGTGGTTTAAACTTAATTTTGATGGAGCTTCTAGGGGAAATCTAGGACCATCAGGAGTCGGGTGTATAATCAGAGATCGGGAAGGAAAGATAGTAGCCTGACAAGTAATACCCCTAGGTTTTAATACTAACAATTTTTTTGAATTTAGTGTTGTGATTGCAAGACTCTTATTATGTAAAGAAATGAACTTGCAAAAGATTGAGGTGGAAGGGGACTTAGCCATTGTGGTAAATGTTGTAAGACTGAGAAATGCACCAAATTAGAAACTAAATGCTATATTAGGCAAAGCTCTGGATATTTGGGATAGTTTTGAGGACATCACCATAAACCACATCTACACGGAAGCCAACTATGAGGCAGATAGACTAGCTAATCAAGCAATAGAAGGCATTGCTCAAAAAGAAATTTTCATAGAAACCCAGAAAGAACCAAAATCTTGATTCCAGAAGGTACTCTTATAGACATAGATATGTATTTGAATAGGCTAAAGATGCAAATTATATATTTCTTCTATGGTAAATCATGGCCTTGGCACCTACAATCCCTCTCTGATTTCTCAATGGTATCTTTCTTTGACATTGGTGGCAAGAGGTCAATTTCAAATTTAAATAGATCAATATATGGGACCCACTGAAGTTTATTTCACTTTACACGGTAGAAGATTATGTCATAGTTATATCCTTAGTTGGAGGATGAGGTGGTTATTTTGTGGAGGTGGCCAATTTGATAGGTTTTTTGGCATGCATGTTTTAAATGATGGATAATGCATTTATTCTGGAGATCATTGTTCCTTATGGAAAGTGAGTGAATTAGTCAATATTATATCAAGCAGGAGGGATATATTCCCAAGGTGGTGATTTAGATCTTTCAATCGTGGGAGTAGGAACAATCCAAAACCCCTCACACATTGTATGGGTCTTATAGGTTTAGTGGAATTGCATTGCTTATAGTCCAAAATTTGTTCGTGACAATCCAGTTCCAAGATTTGTCTGAGTTTTCTAGCATATTGATATGGATTCTACTTTGTGTCTTACCCCCATGAAAAGGCAAATGGCATTCTTGGGTAATATCAAAGATAAGAGGTGGTTGGAGGTGTTAAACTATTTGAATGATCTGGTGTTGATGGCAGTAAAAAATATTGTGGGCGAGGAAGGCAGCAAGAGTAATCACTGCTACAGGAATATATTGATATCCTGACCCTATTTGTGTCCATTTTCCTAAAAGTAGGCATTTCCAAAATAGAGATAGTGCAACTCTGTAAAGCAGTATTTAGGGTAGATCTTCCCGAGGACCTGAACTTGGCAGTCAAGAATTTGGATGCGAATTTGATGGTGGCTTTACTAGAAGAAAATCAGCCTCTCCAAGGCTCGCATGCAAGACGTCGAAATGAGAGGGAGGTGGTTAAGAATCCTTTGCTAACCCTCTTAGATGAAAGGGCCTTTGTAGAGTGCAAAGTTGACATCCTCAAGAATATCGAATTTTTGTAGAAGTGGTTGGGTTTGAAAGACACGAGAGGTGGCAATTGGTTTTATGCATATTTCATTACAGAAGGCTATGAGCCTCCACAGAATCCTATGGACTCTCCCCCTAACACAAGCAATATTGAGTTAACGATCCTGTCTTCATATGGCTCGATGCTGGAAAGAGCCAACAGTCCTACAGAGGGGGGGTCATTGTCCTCTTAAATCAAACACCCTCCACCCCATGGAGATTGCATTTGTGTGGATCATAGTCTCATGGGGTAAAGGAAGGGGAAGAATAAGAATGTGTAGGGGCTATATGGTTAGTGGACAGTCTCTCTCTATTTTTGTTGCAATCTATGTGTAGACGTATAAAAATGACCACTTTCCTGAATGAATATTTAATGTTCATTTTATTCTCATTCCTCTATTTAATTAAAATCCACATTCATCTATTTGATTAAATAAGTTATTCAATTTATTTAATTAAATTCACCTAGGCCTTTCATATCATTTAATTGAATAAATCACTTTATTTAATTAAATCTCCCTTCTACTCTTTTTAATTAAATTTACATTTAATTAAATTGTTCACTTCAAATAAATAAATCTAATTTATTTAAATCATCCACTTGCATCTATTTTGTTGAAATAAAGCAATTTATTTTAAATAAAATTACCCTCCATCCACTTGCATTCTCCTACATCTCCCACTTGCCTCTCTAAACACCTGCTAAATTAGCCTAACCCATCTACTAAATATTGTCACATCCCTAAACAAAGGGAAGTCACTTCTCAAACCCTTAAACTCTTCAATAACCATTGAGGCTTTATGTCCTCAACAACTTAACCATTTAAAGTCTCTTACATAACCATTAATGGTTAACTCAACCTTCTTACATGGTTCAAGACTTTTTGCCTAACTCAACCCTCATCTAACCCTAGGGTCTTGTCAATCATTCATTACTTTGACCATGGTTATTTCTTTAACCCTTGCACAAGAGTTTATCCTTTGGGTAAAAGCTTTATCCAATGGGTTTTCTTAATCTAACCTTTACCTTTACCTTCTAAGGTAACTATGAGGTCTTCTCAAGCATTTATTGCTTCTTAAATCTCCTCTCAAGTAGTCTTATGTTGACAATTGTCACCATTTCATTGGTGAGAATTGTAAACATGGATTGATAACTTTCAATCCTGACCCTTGATAGGATCAACCAATCTTGACCCTTCATTGCCCTATTTTTCCTATAAATAGAGCCCTCATTCTCTCATTCTAAAATCCAAGTCTTTAGCATCACACTTATAGGCATTTTACTAAGCATTTAATCTCTCTTTGAATAGAAATAATCTAATAAATATTTTAGAAGCATTTCTATCATCATAAATAAACATATTAAGCTAGTATATCATGTTAGGATAGTTATTTTGCTAATATTTTCATCTTATCATCATATACATGTTAGTTTAATTCATATTTGTTAATATCATGCACATTTAGGATTTCATTCATGTTAGATTGATCAAAACATCCCTCATTCCCATGATTGTCATCCCTAAGTCACTTTGCTCAGTGATGCGAGAGCAAAGGCATTGGCTTAAGGGGCCTTATGAGATAGAGAACAATGGAACATCCCTTGGGAAGTTGAGCTATTCCATGCAGCTCCATAACTTGCACCAAGAGTGCCATTGGTGTGTGGACTAGTCCTGAATTCGTAATATTCATTTCATCAAGCCACTTTTCCTACATACATTTATGGAGCCCACCGTGGGGCATAAACCCATTTATCAAATCATTTTTAATCCAGGACTAACTTTGCAGGTTTGCAGAAAACTGGAATCAATGCGTTAATACCATTCTGTAGCGCATTCAGTCTGTACTTTGGTGCATCTGGCTGACTGTTTAGCACGTTGATACCATTTTGTAGCACATCCAGACTGAACTTTAGCATATATCATTGCTGCTATTTCTTGTAGGTCTCGATGCTTTAAAACACCAGTGTAGCATATTTAGACAATAGCGTAGCACATCAGGACTCTTTGCTAGCGCATAAGTTCCTTTTTGTAGCGCATCTGGTCTGTAGACTAGCGCATAAAAGACATAGGCAAAAAACAAAATTGTAACAGAGACGTGAAATTAGACTTGTAGAAGTCCACACTAAAAAAATTTGATCGCTAACTACTTTTATTGCAGGTAACTAACATTTGTTTGCAGGGTTGGGAGAATTTTCTTTTACTAAAGTTTTAGGCTTTGGATTAAAATTTTGTATTTCTAACTTTGTTAATTTAGTTATTTAAAGTTTTCTTCATTTCCTTATAAGTAAAATTGAAATCATTTTCATTTTGGAGTAATAAAAAAAAAGAACAACAAAGCAAACCTTTTTCATTCTTGCAAGTTAGGCAAAACACTTCGATTTTGGGGTTTAAAAAGAACAAGACAAATCTGTATTTATGCAAAATCTTAAAAAGAACTTCACCATCCTTTGGTGTTTAAAAGGATTCATCTCATTTCTTGCATAAGTTAAAGAACCTCATTTTCAAAAGTTCTAGATAAGGCAAAAGAGGGAAATCTTTCCCCTATCGAATTCTTTTTGTTGACCCTCTCAAAAATTTGCTTTGTTGACCCAAATTTCATTACTTAGCTTAAAAAATCATTGTTTTGGGAGTTAAAAAGAACACCATGCTTTTTTGGAGAAACATCTCCAATTAGAAGTTAACAAATCATTGCTTTGAAGAATAAAAAGAATCATTTTGTGTCTTGTCTCGAAAGTGGAAGGTATATGCTCTCCCATTAACTAGGTGACCAAAAAGCCAAACCACTCTTAAAAGCTTTCTTTACTTCAAAACATTTTAAAACATTTAGCAGGCTTGCCCTCCCGAGTTTCTCTTAGAGCGCCATTTAAATGGTCAATGAGAGGGGAATGACCTAAGTGGGAAATGACTTTATCGCCAAGTGTTCCAACCCACTATAATCAAAAGTGGAGGGTGATGAAAGTCCCTTTCAATGGTTTCGCACAGCGATTAGTCTTCCCCCAGTATCTTTACGATATGTAAAGCCTTTGTTCTAAAGGTTGGGAAGCCTCTCGAGGGAGTTTATCACTGATGATCGAACAGAAAGCTTGATTAAGAACCTTAGAAATAAAAACCTTGAGCTGAGTCAGTATCTAGACATCTTCAATATCATAGTGCAAGGGTGGGAAATAATTTGCCACCAAGATTATGTTGGCATTATAACAGACAAGGGGAGATTGTTGGCATTTCAATAAGGATATTGAGAAGGTTGTTGATGATTATGGATATAACTGATTAAGGATGTTTACTGTCTTAATATTATTATTTTGTCATTGATGTAAAGAAATCTATTTTCTAATTCAGTATGATGTTGCCATATCTTAAGAAGTATGATTTGATGAGTATAAAGATGTCAGTAAAAGACACAGAAAGATTGTGATGAATAAGGGGAGAAATAAGTTATTCAATGGGCAACTATTACCCAATTAGACAATGATGAGATCATGATGTTTAGATTGTTTTGATATCCTACATATGATGTTGATTGTAAGGTTAATACTATACTATGCTACTGAGCAAAAAACTTGTCGGTAAACCCTAAGGAACCTAGTCAGTAAACCCTAAGGTTATCGCTATCGGTTAATGAAGGCGGAAGGTCTACCAAGTGAAGTTTAGTATTTACCGAGTTGCAACCGAGTTGTAACAGAATGCATTAAATGATTAAAAGCATTATTTAATGAAGGAAGCTGATGAGCTAGAATTGTTTAAATGATTGGTATGTCATGCATGAAGTTTGTTAAAGAATCTATAGCAATGAAAGATCGGCAGAAAGATCTATAGCTTAGATTGAACCGCAATACCTTAGCACAAGTTCCAAGAAATGTATGCAAGTTCCAAGGCGAGGTAAAACATTTTCATATCAAAGGATACATTGAACCTAGTCAAGTTTGAAGATCTGATGGCTATGATTGATCATGGGATATGTGATCAAGGAGATTAAGCGGTTAGCAAATTGTTTATAAATAAGAAAATGTTGATAAACAATGCATGTGGGCAAGTGTAAGCACAAGGATACTACATAGTGATTACCGAGCACAGAAGCTTGAAGACCTATTTGATTAATAGAGTATAGAGCCCAGCAGAGGGACAAGATAAGTCCTATGAGTAGATTGTATTGAGCAAATCAGAATCTACTTTAGCATTTTAGATGAAAAGTTGCAGATATATTTTTATTACTGTTATTTTGTGAAGTGACAAAAAATCTCTTAACCGAGTGGACTTAACAGTCTTATTTGTAAAACCCTCTAGCAAGGTGCCATTCTAATTGAGTATTTGAAACCCTTTAACAAGGTCACCTCTAACAAGGTGAAGGTCCTAACAGATCTGAGGGAAATCCCTTAACCGGGTCACATCTAGCAATGTGTTTGTAATCTTTAACAGGATTTTCTTTTAACCAAGCATACTCTAGAAGAGTATATTTCTTAGTAGGTCTGAAATCCCACAGTGGTTTTTCCCTTTTTGGGTTTCCATGTTAAATTTGGTGTTATGAGTGTTGTTATGATTATGTGTTCTTAAGGTTGCATGTTTTACAGTTTTGATTACATATTTTTGTTTAAGCTACCGAGGTTGAATCTGTTGAATATATTGAAGATTAAGTTTGTATGATTCACCCCCCCCCTCTCATCTTGTTAGGTTAGCATCTGTACTTAACAATTAGTATCAGAACTATCAATTGGTATCAGAGAATTGGACTCAGGAGGAAAAGTTTAAAGGTACTTGAGGCAAAGATCCAAAGATGTATAAGAGGGATGCACTGAAGCTGAACAAGTCTAGCTTCTCTACATGGCAGAAAAGGATGAAGCTGCACCTATCAGGAGTTGGAGAAGATGTTGTATATTATCTGGAGAATGATTTCATTACACCTAGCACCTATCCATTGACAATGGAAGAGAGAAAGGTAAAGCAAGAACATATTCAAGCAATGATTGAAATAACATCTGCATTGACCGACTCAAAGTTTAATGATCTAGAAGGTTGCAATGATGCCAAGGAAATGTGGGACAAGCTCATATCTATGTATGGTGGTGATGAACATGTTCAAAGAGAAAAAGTGGATAGTCTAAGAGGACAACTTGAATCCATGAGAATGAATGAAGGTGAGAACATAACCTAGTACAGTACAAGGTTAAAGGAGATTGTCAATCAGATCAAAGGAGCAGGAGGAACCATTGAAGAAAAGGATGTCACAAGTAAGTTATTGAGAACCCTTCTACCTGCTTATGCAATCTGAGTCTCTATAATAAATGAATTGAGGTATGTACCCAATATGCCAGTTTCTTTGGATCCTACTATTGGTAAGCTACATGCATTTGAGTTAAGTAACTTTGATAACAGTGGGTCTTCGGTAAATAAAATTGAGTCTGCATTTAGTTCTATTCATCTTGATGAATCTGTTGATTACAATGATAGAAAGTATAAGTACTCTGAAGGGAATCACAGTGGAGCAAGTGAAATATTTCACAAAAACATGGAGGAGGTACACAAACTTTATGAAGAAATGAGAAAGCAAGAAGAGTTTGTAGCACTATTAACCAGAAGGCTACCGAGAGGAAAAGGTAAGTACAAAGGAAAGTTGCCTTTGAAATGTTTTAACTATGATAGAATAGGACATATGGCTTCTAATTGCCTTGATAAAGAATCCAGTGAAAAGAGAGATTACCGAGATGACAGACAGAAAAATAATCATTACAAAGGACATCGAGACTTCAGAAGAAGAGATAGAAAGTCGTGCCTAATAGCTGATGAGGAATTCAATGATGAAAATCAGATGAAACTGAAACAAAGGAAGTAGTTTATGTGGCTATCAAAGATGGATCAGATGAAGAAAGGTATGAAGAAAAATCCCTACTATCTCACATAAATACTAATGATTCTTGAATCATAGATAGTGGATGCTCACATCACATGACAGGTGACAAACACAAGTTTGTTATGTTAGAAGATCATGATGGAGGTTATGTAAGATTTGGTAATGATGCACCATGTCCAGTAAAAGGTAAAGGATCCATAACACTTCTTGACAATGCTAAATGTAATGATGTTTATTGGGTTGAAGGTTTGAAATATAATTTTTTGAGTGTAGCACAGCTAAACAACACAGGTTACCAAATAGAATTTCAGAAAGGAATTGTCAAAGTTCATGACAAGCATGGAAAGTTAGCTGCTATCAGGACTCAAACAAAAGGTAACACATTTCACCTTGACTAACTCAGAATAAGTGTCTTTATGCAAAGATAGATGATACCTAGTTATGGCATAAAAGATTTTGTCATGTAAATTTTGATAATCTAATCAAAATAAGCAAGAAGCACCGAGTAAGAGGTCTACCAAGTTTGGAAAAGACTGAGAATGATATGTGTTGAGGATGTCAGATGGGTAAGATGACAAGATCAAGCTTTACAAGTAAGCCCTACACTTCTAAGGGAATTTTAGATCTTGTGCACATTGATCTTTGTGGTCCTATGAAAGTTCAAAGTTATTATGGTGATAAATATTTTATATTATTTGTAGATGATTATTCAAGGATGATGTCAGTTATGTTTTTAAAAGAAAAATCAGAAGCTTTTCAAATGTTTAAGTGGTATAAGGCAAGAGTTGAAAATGAAACAAGAAGACAAATGAAATGTCTTAGATCAGATAGAGGAGGAGAGTTTACCTCTGATAAGTTCAACTTATTCTGCAATGATCATGGTATAAAAAGACAAGTCTCTGCACTAAGAACTCCACAGTAAAATGGGATAGCTGAGAGAAGAAATAGATCTATTGTGGCTTGTGCCAGAACCCCGATGATTGAAAAGAAAGTGCCACAAACATTGTGGAGAGAAGCAATAAACACAGCAGTTTACACCCTAAACCAAGTACAACTGAAGAAAGGAACTTTGAAGACACCATATGAAATCTGGCATGACAAGAAACCTAATGTAAGTTACTTCAAAATCTTTGGAAGTAAATGCTATGTACATAAAGATGATAGAAATGGAAAGTTTGATCAGAAAAGTGAAGAAGGAACATTTCTTGGTTATTCTTCTAGAAGTAAAGCATTTAAATGTCTGATCAAATCATCTAACAAAATGTAGAAAGTGCAAATGTGAAAATTGATGAATTTGTAGAAAGAAATGATGAAGGAAACTCCAAAGAACTAGAATATTATGAAGAATTTGTATATGTTCAACCGAGAATTCCTACCGAGAAAGCTGTTGAAGGAAATGAAGAGAATGTCCAGTTACCGAGTGATGAAGAAGATCATACAGAGCCTACCGAGCCTATATTAGCCAAGTATGTCAGAAGGAATCATGCATCAAGTCTGATTATAGGAGATAAGGATGATCCAGTGTTGACAAGAAACAAACTGAGATAGAACACATGTCTGATATCTTAATTTGAACCAAGGATAGTGAAAGAGGCATTTAACAGTGAAGATTGGATAAATGCTATGATAGAAGAGATTGATCAAATCAAGAAGAATGACACATGGACACTGGTCCCAAGACTGAAGGACAAAAATGTAATCGGTACAAAGTGAATTTTCGTAAACAAGCTGAATGAAAAAGGTGAGGTCATTCGAAATAAAGCAAGACTAGTTTGCAAAGGATATGCTCAAGAAGAAGGAATTGATTATGGTGAGACTTTTGCACCTATGGCAAGACTTGAAGAAGTAAGAACATTGTTGGCATATGTTGCTTACAAAGATTTTAAGGTATATCAAATGGATGTCAAATCTGCATTTCTGAATGGTATATTAGAAGAAGAAGTGTTTATTGAATAACCTGAAGGATTTGTTGAAGGAGAGAATAAAGATCAGGTATGTAAATTGAACAAAGCTTTATATGGTCTGAAACAAGCACCTAGAGCATGGTATGAGAGATTGCACTATTATTTAATCAAGATAGGTTTTATAAGGACAAGTGAAAATAGCAATATGTACATGAAGAATGATGAAAATGGAATACTGATCTCAGCCATATTTGTTGATGACATTATATTTTGTGGGAATGATTCTCTATGCAAAAACTTTGGTAATGAAATCTGCAAAAAATTTGAGATGTCACTAATCGGTGAGATAAAGTATTTTATAGGTTTACAGATATTACAAATGAAAGATGAGATTTTCATTACTCAATCCAAGTACATAAAGGAAATCTTGAAGAAATTCGGAATGGAGGATTCAAAACCATTAAGTACTCCTATGACTACCAACTATAAATTATCAAAGAATGATGAATCTGCATCTGTTGATGAGACACTTTACTGATCCATGATTGGAAAGCTACAATATGTTGTTCATAGTAGACTAGACATAGCACATGTAGTAGGTATAGTTGCAAGATTTTCTGTAGATCCCAAGGAAACACACATGACAACAATCAAGAAAATTTTCAGATACTTGAAAGGTGTCGAGGATTATGGCTTAGTATATCAGAAAGGAAATGACTTTGATTTAAAAGTTTATACTAATGTTGATTGGGCATGCAACATTGATGACAGAAAAACAACAAGTGGAGGAGCTTTCTTTTTAGGAGAAAGACTAGTGAGTTGGCTTAGCAAGAAACAAGGATGTGTTTCACAGTCAACAATAGAAGATGAATACGTTGTTGACACATTGAATTGTACCAATATAGCATGGATAAAACAACTGTTGGAAGGTATAAATGAGAAAGTTACGGAGTCAATAACTATATTCTGTGACAATACTAGTGCCATTAACATTTCAAAGAATCCTATTATGCACTCTAAGACAAAACACATCTCTATCAAATATCATTATCTTAGAGAAGAAGCTCAAGAGAAGAAAGTGGTGTTGGAGTACGTTAGCACAAAGGAACAAATAGCAAATATCTTCACCAAGCCACTGCCAAGGGACACTTTTGAGTATCTTAGAAGCAAGTTAGGGGTCCTACCCCTATCTTCTACTCACTGATAGAGTTCGATGAAAGCATCAATTCAATGAATCTATAGAATATTATGTGTGGATTGATGCTTATTTACACACTTTAGGATGTTTTCTAAAGGTGTGCAGGAAACAAATATAGGGAACAGGAATTGAAGATAAAATGCTTTGACCGAGACTGAGTTGATACATAACAGCAAGGAATTCACTTCTCAGCGGAAGAAATCATGTTTTAGTTCTTTACTTTTTTGGCATTGTTGTCAAAAGGGGAGAAGACTAATGAATAAGGGGAGAGCATTTCAGAATCTCACAGCAATCTAAATCTGAATCAATTAGGTCAGATCAATTGGTTTTTCCATCAATGCCAAAGGGGGAGATTGTTGGCATTATAACAGACAAGGGGAGATTGTTGGCATTTCAATAAGGATATTGAGAAGGTTTTTGATGATTATGGATATAACTGATTAAGGATGTTTACTGTCTTAATATTATTATTATTTTGTCATTGATGTCAAGAAATTGATTTTCTAATTCAGTATGATGTTGCCATATCTTAAGAAGTATGATTTGATGAGTATAAAGATGTCGGTAAAAGACACAAAAAGATTGTGATGAATAAGGGGAGAAATAAGTTATTCAATGGGCAACTATTACCGAGTTAGAAAATGATGAGATCATGATGTTTAGATTGTTTGGATATCCTACATATGTTGTTGATTGTAAGGTTAATACTATACTATGTTATCGAGCAAAGAACCTAGTCGGTAAACCCTAAGGAACCTAGTCGGTAAATCTCAAGGTTATCGCTATCGGTTAATGAAGGCGGAAGGTCTACCGAGTGAAGTTTAGTATATACCGAGTTGCAACCGAGCTGTAATAGAATGCATTAAATGATTAAAAGCGTTATTTAATGAAGGAAGCTGATGAGTTGGAATTGTTCAAATGATTGGTATGCCATGCATGAAGTTTGTTAAAGAATCTATGGCAATGAAAGATTGGCAAAAAGATCTACAGCTCAGATTGAACCGCAATACCTTAGCACAAGTTCCAAGAAATGTATGCAAGTTTCAAGGCAAGGTAAAACATTTTCAGATTGAAGGATACATTGAACCTAGTCAAGTTTGAAGATCTGATGGCTATGATTGATCATGGGATATGTGATCAAGGAGATTAAGCGGTTAGCAAATTGTTTATAAATAAGGAATTGTTGATAAACAATGCATGCGGGCAAGTGTAAGCACAGGGATGCTACATAGTGATTACCGAGCACAAAAGCTTGAAGACCTATTTGATTAACAAAGTATAGAGCCTAGCAGAGGGACAAGATAAGCCCTATGACTAGATTGTATTGAGCAAATAAGAATCTTCTTTAGCATTTTTGATGCAAAGTTGCAGATATATTTTTATTACTGTTATTTTGTAAAGTGACAGAAAATCTCTTAACCGAGTGGACTTAATAGTCTTATTTGTAAAACCCTCGAGCAAGGTGACATTCTGATTGTGTGTTTGAAACCCTTTAACAAGGTCACCTCTAACAAGGTGAAGATCCTAAAAGATCTAAGGGAAATCCCTTAACCAGGTCACTCCTAGCAATGTGTTTGTAATCTTTAATAGGATTTTCTTTTAACCAAGCATACTCTAGAAGAGTATATCTCTTAGTGGGTCTGAAATCCCACAGTGGTTTTTCCCTATTTGGGTTTCCACGTTAAATCTAGTGTCATGAGTGTTGTTATGATTATGTGTTCTTAAGGTTGCATGTTTTACAGTTTTGATTACATATATTTGTTTAAGCTACCGAGGTTGAATCTGTTGAATATATTGAAGATTAAGTTTGTATGATTCACCCCCCCCTCTCATCTTGTTAGCTTGGCATCTGTACTTAACAATTAGTATCAGATCTATCAAATTACTCACCATATATCTCCCAAGATAGCTACTCAATTGTGAAGCAATTCACTTTGGGTTAATTTATGGCAAAAGCGAAAAAAAATGGGTGCCCCCTAGGGGGTCGCACGGCTGTTTGAACTAACGGAGTATCGAGACTAGTGGGCTATGATATTGTTGATGACCCTTGAATAAAAAGTCTACCTGAATTGTATTATTTGTATCCAAACCTATGAAAACATTAGGGATTTGAACACATCCTCATAGAACATACACTCTTTGTTTAGGATAAGCAAAAATGGTTGTCTTTTTCATGTTGTGTTTGCATTTTATACTTCAAAAAATCATCTATCAAAGTTAAGAAAGTGTTAAAATTTTCAGAAAACCCCACAAGCAAAACAAAACAGGGCAGTTTAGCACATAGGAACAATATCCTAGTGCATCTGGAGCAAACTTTAGTGCGTAGAAGTTGAAACTTAGTGCATTCATTCTCAAAAACAATGCATAATAGTCTGAACATTTGACAACTAAACATCGGTGCTTCTTAAGGACATATTAGTGCATTGGGGGCAAATTGTAGCACTTTGAGTCTAAACTATAGCGAATACTCAGGAAAAATTAGCGCATAACCATTCTTAAAAAAATAGAAGTCAAACCATCGGTTTAGCGCATAACATAGGCAGCTTAGCGCATTGGTGATTTTAAACAGTGCGTCTGAGTTAAACTTTAGCAAATCCAATCTATGTCTTAGCACATAGATAAAACTGTGAAAACAAAGAGCAAAACTGAACCTTCTTGAAATAGTTTAAACATCAGTTCAAAAACCCTTTTAGATCTTCAATCAACTTCATCAAGAAAAACTCGAGTTAGAATATAAGAACTATTCCAAACAATCAAACAAGTCATTCTTAGAGAACTAGTTGTCAAAACTCTGAGACTAGCTAAGGATAACACTTTCTCCTATCAAAATCAGGTAACATCATCACATTGATCAAAAGGTTCGTCAATTAAATGGATTCCAACATCAAAACATACCTAGTTCAAACCTAAGTTGTCAAATCAAGTTTCCATATCGGGAAGGCTCTTATTCCATATCATTTGATGCACTTTGTCATGAGGGGGCATCTAAACCTTCATTTGATAAAAGTAGGCTTAAGTTTCAAACAAAGTATCATAATCCAAACAAATCAAAGGAAACCATTAATCACCTGTGTATGACCACTCCTTGTATTTTGAGAAGAAAAACTCTTCATCCCAACACTAAGTTGAAGAAACAACAACCTAGTTCCCAGAAACTTGCTAAATAGAATAAATTTCTCTACATCAATCACCAACTCTTCAAATCTCATCGCACATTTCTCCATCATATGTGCATGTATCTTCAAGACAATTCAAAAGAATTTGATGAAGAGCCATTAAGAAGTAGGGCTTTTTGCCAAAAATTAGCATTCAGCCAACGCTTAAATCGTGGACGAAAGATCAATCCATCTTTCTTCCCAGAATTTTGCATCACTTATAACATACCTCGATTTGAACCACCAACTCCCGAATAAAATGCAAAAGAGGAATTCATCCCTTTTGTCACAAAAAGTTTCTACTAGATGCCCGTTGTCACTGCTCTCAACGAAACAAGGGTCTAGTATGAGTCGAAGATTATCAAATCCTTTTGAGTATCCAAATCTAGAAGACACAAAGATTTTTGAGGAGCTCCTCCAAGAGTGTCAAGAAAGCGCTTCATTTCAAAAAATTGTGGAAAAACTCATAGAGGTCAACAAAGAAAAATACTTGCTCATGGTAATGAGCAAGGGAGTTAGGATCACTGAAGATTTTGATACTGATGTCTTTAGAACAAGGTCTCAAAATTATACTTATCAAGAACAACAAAGAGAAGAGGAAGCATGTGACCCTGAACAAAACATACCTGAGCCAAACATACCAGAACACACACATACCTGAACTAGGGATAACAAAAGGGAAGAACTCTTCCCTCGGCAAAAAAATGCACCCTTGGTTTCTTTCACACAAAAAGTACAAATATTGCAAAGACAAATGTAGGACATGCAGCAGGGGACAATAGTACGGTATTCCTTAAATGAAATTTGTCCTTACCCTTTTGACAGAAGGTTAAACGTGATACCTTTTCCCCCGAATTCAGATATTCCAAAATTTGACAAATATGATGGTAAGAGAGATCCTCACGATCATGTTCGGGAGTTTTGTACCATGATCCTTGAACTTTCCCATGATGACACCTATTTGATGAGGCTATTCCCAAGAAGCTTGGGAGGGAAAACAATGGAGTGGTTATCCAAACTCACACCTCCTGTCAGATCCTTTGATGAGTTAGTCAACAAATTTATCACTCAATACTCCTACAATATTCAACATGAAATCACCATGTTAGATGTCTACAATACCAAATAGAAAAATAATGAAACATTCATGGTGTTTCTTCAATGTTGGAGATAGACAGTTTCAAGATATCCTTGAGATGTGCCCGAAAAGGAAAAGATGGAAAATTTCATTGATAATATGAATAGTGAGATGAGTTACATACTCAAGCTCCAATGCATACCATCTTTTGCCAAATTAATAGAAAATGGAATCCAAGTGGAGGAAGCATGTATTAAGAAAGGAACATTGAAGTTCTTTAAAGAAGGAACTAATTCATCCAACTCTCATTTCAATAACCAGAACAACAACAAAAACTTAGACAAATCCAGGTTCTAGACCAGAAACAAAAATACTGGAAATGAAGGAGGAAACGATGCTAATGATGCAAAGTCCAAACAACCAGTATTGGCTTTATCAGGTAATCCTCTGGCTACCAAGAATCAAAAAGGTGTTAACCAAGGCACTAACACTTATGCACTGAATACCAATCCAGGCCCTTCAAATGCGAACAATACCAACAATACCCAAAACAACAGAACAAATCGAAGACCTAATCTGAATTCAAGGGGTAACACCAACAACTTTCCAAATAAACGCATTTACACACCATTGGGGCAATCATTAGAATCAGCATTCAGAGAACTCCCGGCAAACAAGATTATCACATTACCAGCTATAAACAACTTTGAACCCTAGGTCAAACCACCTTGGTGGAATGACTCACACTTCTATGATTTTCATTGAAACAAAGGACATCAAACAAATGATTGCATGAGGCTTAAAAACATTGTTCAAGACATGATTGATAGAGGTAATTTAACGATCGATGGTCTCAAGACAAATGGTGATCATGGCACCTTTAAAAATCCTCTTCCAATTTACAACAAAGATGGAGCTTCATCATCCAACAATACACGAGGAGCTCGCATCAATCACATATACAATAACACCATCAATCATATATTGACATATGACAATCAAGTAAATGTCATTAAAATCAAGGACAAACGCGAACATGAATCGATCAATGTAACCACCAGAGCTCAAAAATATGTCTTGAAAGGGCATACATCAGCAGCATCCACTATCCCCAAGACTCAATATGATTTGGTAAGTCAACTATGCATAACTCCCGCTCAAATATCCATACTTGAGTTATTAAAACTTTCACCAAAACATAAAGACATCTTGGAACAAGCACTATTGGAAACAAATATGCCTCAAGATCTGGATATTGACAAATTTCAAGCCATGGTGGCTCACATGACAGGGCCTCATCATCTCACATTTTCTGAGCATGATAATATCTTATTGAGCCATCCACATAATACTCCCCTTCACATTGAAGTCTTGTTCTACAAACATCAAGTTAAAAGAGTATTAATAGATGGAGGAGTTGGGCTCAATATCTGTACCTTAAAACTTATCTATGCATTAGGCTTCTCTGAGCAATCTATTGATCCACACAAAAATATCACCATCAAAGCATATGATGATGAAGAAAGATCATCCAAGGGAATAGTAATATTACCTATTCAGGTAGGACCGATACAAAGGGACACTATGTGCCAAGTCTTAGACATAGACCTCACATATAATATTTTATTGGGTCGTCCTTGGATACATGAAATGCAAGTGGTGCCCTCAACTTACCACCAGTGTGTTAAATTCCCTTATAATGGGCAGGAGATTTCTATATCAATAGATAATAACCCCTTTCAACATTGCAATGCTATGGGGGCACAACAAGATAGCTTGGTTCCACATAACAAGAAAAAACAAAATTCCTCAACGCCAAATCATTATCAAGAAAAGCTCACATCTTTATCCATGGATTTCAAATAGAAGATAAAAATCAAAGAGCAAGGCATGGGAGAATACTCTTTTAAACCCATGTGTCTAACCAACTTACTAGCATCGCCAAAATCTCATGGGCAACCTTCTGCATCAACACATCAAGCAACATAGCCCATCACCAAGTTCAATGGCAAATTTATCCAATTAGGCACACTAGAACATGAATCAGAAGAAAAGGACATTCTTAGTTGGCTATGCAAGGATGAAGAAGAAGTCAGAGCTACTACTATGGAAATGGCTATACCAACAAAATAGTATGGGAAGGGATACCTAATCATGCAACGAATGGGGTACAATGGCAAAGGACCTATCAGCAAGCATCAAGAAGGAATCATAGAGCCATTTAATCCTCCTTCATAGTTTTCTAGAGACAAAACAGGATTGGGCTATGGACACACTCTATCCCCAAA
Organism: Cryptomeria japonica; assembly: GCF_030272615.1. NCBI lineage: Eukaryota > Viridiplantae > Streptophyta > Pinopsida > Cupressales > Cupressaceae > Cryptomeria > Cryptomeria japonica. The sequence continues at coordinate 109,045,873 of NC_081408.1, forward strand.
GCAGAAACCAAATAAATGTCAAACACCTCAGTGGAAAGAAAAGAAGAAATACAAGGAGGACTCATGGCAGGAGGTACTACATGAATCAGCAAAAACAACAAGGAAGGAACGAGAACACCAGGAAAAGAAGAAACAACAAGAGCAGTTGGCCATTCAAAGAGAAGAACCATCATATGCAGAAGTACATCACATTCAAGAACCTCTTCCAAACAAAGCCAAATCACCTCCTGAGGAAATCACTAATCCCCAAGGAGAGACAGTATATGAACAGATGCAAAGAGTACAAGCGTGATCTGATATGGAATCAGAAAAAACTATTAGACTAGTATCAATCATCAGGAACCTATTTTCACCCTACAACCTACCTGTCCACAACACTAAAAGACTCTGGGACAACACTTTTGAGACTAATTCTAATGACTATGAATGGGGTTGCTTTTCAAATGTTACTAAATATATTCCTAAGAGTACTAATCCTATATCCCTTTCTCTAGAAGGACAAGGCACAAAGTCGAGACTACTTGAATTTGGTCCACAAAATATCTATGACACCAAATAAAACGAGCAGCAACATTATGAGCAAGTCTACATGGAAGATGATACCATCGAAGACCTCAACAATATCATTAACTTATTCAATATCCTAGCCAACCTTGATGATACCTCTATCATGACACTTACCACAGCTGAACTCAACCCAAATGACTCTTTGCCGCTTGTCTTTCCTGATTTCATAGGCTGGGATGAACCTAAAAACCATGACATAACTATTTTCCCAGATGATGAATCCATTATCCATTACCTATGTATTGTCAACCCTAAAACAAACTCTACCAGCAAACAAAGTACCATCTGCAATCAGGAGAGTGTCAAGTCTCTCAGTCACAAAAATGAAAGAAACAAAGGATCTACTACTGAAAACCAGTCAATGGCAACACTAGATCACAAAAAAGTAAAAATAAAGGATGCATCTAAGGGTGAAAACCTTTGTAAGGCACCTAAGGATGGGAGACTTGACACTCTTCCTGAACATTATCATGAGTGATCACCCATATTGATTAAGCCCACTCAATCAATCAACATTGGTACAAAAAAAGTAGCCAAAAACATACACCTAGCACAATCTCTGATAGATGAAGAAAAACCAGAGTTTATCAAATTATTCAAAGAAAAGAAAATTAATTTTGCTTGGTCCTATGCAGATATGCCTGGGATTGATCCACACTTAATCATGCATCACTTATCTATTGCTCCAAGAGCTAAGTCAGTCAAGCAAAAATTGAGAAAGATGAATCTGCATGTAGCACTAATGGTCAAAGCTGAACTAAAGAAACTATTAGACGTCGGATTTATTCGACCTATAGACTATGTTGAATGGATTTCAAACATTGTGCCCGCTTTAAAACTAGATGGCAGTATCAGGATATACACAAATTTTAGGGATGTCAACAAATCTTGTCCAAAGGATGACTTTCCTTTGCCTAGCATCGACATAATTGTAGACCTCACATGAGGCCATGCAATTCTATCATTAATGGATGGTTTTTTTGGCTATAATCTAGTAAAGATAGCTCTAGAAGATCAAGATAAAACAGCGTTCACCTATCCTTGGGGAATGTATTGTTGGAATGTCATGCCTTTTGGCTTAAAGAATGTTGGGGCAACTTATAAAAGAGCAATGACGATGATATTTCATGATATGATGCATTACTTCATGGAGGACTATGTAGATGATTTACTAGCTAAGTCATTTACCCAGGCAGAACATCTGGGCATATTAGAGAGATATTTGAAAGATTGGAGATATTCCAAGTCAAGCTCAACCCTAAGAAGTGTGTCTTTGGGGTAACATTAGGCAAATTATTAGGCTACATCATGTCAGAAAAAGGCATTAAAGTAGATCTAGCAAAGGTAGAGACCATCATGGAGATGCCACCTCCTAAGAACATTAGCCAACTTAGATCTCTACAAGGACAACTCCAGTCAATTAGATGCTTCATCGCCCAATTAGCAAATAAAAGTCTACCATTCAATCATTTTCTACATAAGAATGTACCATTCAGATGGGAAGCCAAATGTGCAAAATCGTTCTATCAAATCAAGAAATATCTAATGAACCCGCTAGTTCTGGTACCACCAATAGAAGGAAAGCCACTTATTCTCTACATATCAACAACGAACATATCATTGGGGGCACTATTAGCACAAGAAAACCAATAAGGAAAGGAACGAGCTATCTATTACATCAGTAGAACTTTAAATGGATATGAGTTAAATTATACATTCATTGAGAAGGTTTGTCTAGCAGTGGTATTTGCTTCTCAAAATTTTTGACACTACATGCGAGCTCGCACAATCAAGCTGGTAGCAAAAATTGATCCTCTAAAGTATTTACTCAACAAAGCGGCTCTCACAGGTAGAATAGCTAAATGGGTCATGATTCTCAGCAAATTTGATATCTACTACACAGAGCGTCGAGCTATCAAAGGATAGGTCATTGCAGATCAATTAGCTGAAGCACCACTACCAAATAAACAACCAATGGAGGTCGAATTTCTAGATAGAGATGTCCTTACTGTTACCACCAAGCAATGGACCCTATAATTTGATGGTTCCTACACTCAACATGGCTCAGGTGTCGGCATCTTGTTCATCACTCCTGAAGGACACACCATACCAAGATCATATAGACTTGTGTTCCCATGCACAAATAATATTGTTGAGTATGAGGCACTGGTCATAGGAATCAAAATGGTCATGGAAAGGAGAATCACAAAACTAAAAGTCTACGGAGATTCCCAACTAGTCATAAATCAGATCAACAATGACTATCAGACAAAAGATAACAAGTTGCTGCCATACAAACAAATGGTGGATGGCTTCAAATAGTATTTTATACACAACACCTTCAAACAAATACCAAGGTTGGACAATAGAGCAGCCGATGCAATGGCTACTATAGCTTCACTACTACAAATTCTAGAGCAACAGAGTCATTATGAGTTTCTGGTAGAGCAACTATTTTCCCCAGCCTATGACAATTCTACATCCCATGTTATCTATGCTTTAACCAGTTCAGACTTTCCTTTATATGGAGCAATAAATGAGTATCTTAAAACCAATACCCTACCCATTGACCTATTTCTGAACCAAAAACACAACTTTATCTGACAAGCCATCCGTTATACCCTAACTATTGATACTCTTTACCGTCGAGGTCTAGATGGTACTCTTCTTCATTGCCTTGATCATAATGAATCTAACTTTTCTTTACACGAGCTTCATGAAGGTATCTGTGGCACACATTCAAGTGGTCCTACTCTTTCTAAAAAACTCTTGAGAATGGGCTATTACTGGCCGATGATGGAAAAAGACTCTTATCAATTTGCAAAGAAATGTCCTAAGTGCCAAATCCATGGAAATCTTATGCATGAACCAACATAGGAATTGCAGCCATTTACAACATCTTGGCCTTTCTATTAGTGGGGACTTGACTTAGTAGGCAAAATACACCCTTCATCTTCAAATGGACACAAGTTCATTATCACTGCAATAGATTATTTTACAAAATAGATTGAATCAGTCCCAATGACCACAGTAACTGGAAAACAAATTGCCTCTTTTATTCTCAATTATCTAATCTGCAGATATGGCATTCCCAGTTCTATCATCACACATAATGGACATCCCTTCAAAAACTAGGATGTGTGATAACTATGTGAATGATTCAAAATCCAACATTGTTTCTCTACACCGTATTATCCACAGGGGAATCGTCAAGTAGATGCATCAAATAAAACAATATTGAAAATCCTAAAGAAAACAGTAAATGATGCAGGAAAGGATTGGCATGTGCAACTCAGTCCAGCATTTTAGGCATATAGGACTAGCATCCGGACACCTATAGGGGCTACGCCATATTCATTGATGTATGGATCAGAAGTAATTTTACCTCTTGAGGTATAAATTCCATCACTCAGGATATCTTTGAAAGGTCTCATTCCAGATGAGGAGTATCGAGTAAACAGATTGCAAGAACTAGAGCTTATGGATGAAAAATGACAACATCTCTATAATCACCTCAAAGCATACCAGTAGCGCATGTGCAGAAGCTACAACCACAGAGTCATCCCTCGGCATTTTAAAGTCAATGATCTCGTACTCAAAGAAAATCCCAGAAATCAACATGATCAAGAAAAGAAGGGGAAGTTTGAACCTAACTAGTTAGGTCCCTTTATTATCATCTTAGCCTATGAATCAGGTGCCTATCAGCTAACCACTTTAGATAGTGGTGTGCTTAATGAACCAACCAACAACATCCATTTGAAGAAATACTATACTTAGGTGGTCTAATGCACAAAAAAAGTGAAAAATACAAAAAAAAAAAAAATCAAAAAATACAAAAAATACAAAAAAAAATCAAAACAAAAAGGTGCAATAAAAACAAATGGTGAAAACTTGGAAACATGCACTACTTGTGAGGGAACAGCTCCTCTATCTATCTTTGCTCATATCTTTTATCCGAAGTCAAAGACCCTTGGCCATCGCCCAACACTTTATCAAAATAGCATTACACAGGACACACTTAGCGTAGTCACTATCCTGGCTTATCTGAATATCAGTTCATCATATCCCACCATGGCTTGGTAATTGGTAATCACTATACATATCTAGATCAATTGGTATCTATAACTAGGGGCAACATTCTTTTGACTTCAAGGCAATTTCAACAAAAATCACAGCATGCCAAGAAAATCATGTCAAGCAAAAACTCCAGCAGCCAACAAAGCAAAACACTGGTCCACTTAACAAACTTCAAAAACACATGATGGATGATTTTCTGAAGTATAATTTGTTTACATCTTGCATGAAGTTTTGACTATTTTCGCACTTGAACTTTTTTTTTGAATTATTGGATCCCCTAAATTTTCTCAATGATGCATCGAGCTAGAGAAAGTGGTTGGGGACTCCAATATTTTTTTTAGTTTTTTCTCTGTGAGGCGATCAATTGTACTATGCAAAGACTTGTCCCGAGAAGTGATTCAAAACATATCACTAAAGATATTGTTCCACTTTGCATATACAAATGGTTAAATCTTGTCTATTTATACGCAAACAACACTCAAATCGTCTTGGTTCAATTATACCTCGATGCTTGTGTCATCTTGCAATATCATTTAATCCATGTAATTTTTTCTCAAGTCATTATGGTTCAATTATACCATTATGCTTGTATAAATTTTTAACATATCAACAGCTTAATGATGATAAACACAAAGAAAGCAAAAACATGTGACTATTCGGGAATGACAAACGATAGAATGGGGATGATCAATTAGTTGCATATCATGTAAAATTTGCATTTAGTCACAGCATATCATTATCATACATCTCATTTTCAAGATACATCTCACAGCATATCATTATCATACATCTCATTTTCAAGATACCATCGCATTGCATAAATCATATCAATCAATATAAAATCAAATGCATTTATCAAATCAAACACATTTATGTAAGAATTACATCATCATCATAGAACCATTACATCAATGCATAAATCATCATCCATAAAAACACATCACATATCGATCGAAAAATCGGTGTCGTCTATATATCTCAAAAATGGTCAAATATACAAAAGATGTCATGTTTGTCAAAATACAACACAATGATAAAAATACAATGGAGACAAGTCTCTCAGGTATGAATATCTCCTGAGGCTGATGGTCTCGTAGTAGATGTCCTAGCACCTAGATCTCTAGGTGGATCACGTCGAGACGGCCCGGTCACACCTTTGCTCTCCATCCCGAATGAGTCTACCTAGATCGACTAGATCTCACCACAATATATCTAGGAGCTCTGTGATCTCTAGGAACCACCTCCTCATATATACACCTATAGTACTCAGCCTCCTTGGCTGCATAATGCATCTCTCTTAGTGTGTCTCTCACAAAACCATCAGCCGCCACTCTCTCCAGGCTATCCGCTCGATCCTCTACTCAACCTAAGCGCTCTATCATTGTATCCCACTTTATGATAACTTGCGTAATCTAATGTTGCTGAGCCAATACCTATGCCTGAAGCTACTTCACTGACAACTATAGGGACCTAATCTATGCGTTCTCTCAGTGGGTGGGTACCCTCATCTAAATAGGTACCTGTGTTGTGGTACCCCTATCCATGTCCCTATCCTAGGTGTCAGTGGAGGTAATAAATCTGATCTCCTCCTCTGAGTCGGTCACCTAAACTCATCCATCCCACCCACAACTGCTATAACCTCGCCCGCCTGGCCAGCTCCACCAAATCTAACCACCAAATCTCCCCTCCCTCCCTCACCAACTACTCCTCTGACTACTCTAACCCTCCCTCCATCTCCACCTCCTCTCCTCCCTGTATCTCCTCCATCTCCTCCTCTATCTGCTCGTCTCCCTCTACCACCTCCCCTCCCATCCCCCCGTTATCACCTCCACCAACCCCATATCCCTCCTCAAGCTCCTCTCCCTCATCTCTTTGTCTCCCTAGCCTCTCGGGCTACTCATCCTCATCATCATCAAAAGCGGAAATCATCTCCGCTGGATTGGATATTCGTGCTACAATATGGGCCATGAAGAGTTCTACAAACTCCTCCATCATCCCCACATCTACCACCTCGAACCCGTAGTCCCATATCTATTCGGCCAATTGTATGTACTCCTCCACTGTCATTACACTATCAATAGTTGAACCCCACTCTGGCACATCCTACCTCTGATGAGCATATAAGCATGCTCCCTGCGGTATACCCTGTTGTCAACCATATTGCCGCTAAACTCGGTTGTGCAAGAACCTCTCAATGACAAAAGTCTTCTACCCTATTAGGAATCATGACATATATATAGGGCATCTCTAGCCCATCCTCTGCCCACACCTCACACTCCATATACGGTCTCAAGATAACCATATCAATGTCATCCAGCACCCTCCTCCAATGCTCTAGATTTCCCATCTTACGCTAGACAACTATCCATGTGTATCCATATACATAAGCCCAACCAACTCGCCTATCCCTCTCTGCAAGTGGCCTTGCTACGGGAATGTGCTCCTAGGCCCACACCTATAACAATGTGACCCTGGTTGATAAACTGTTGTATCCTAAGTATACCACCTAATGCAAATCTTTGTACAGATGGGCCAACATGCAAGACCCCCAAACAATCTGACAACCCTGTGTCACCATGTCCTCCAAAACCAACCCCCATCCCACTGCCAGTCCCTTCAACCTAGGGTTGGGACACAAAAAGTCACCTACAAAACCTACCAATACTGATGGTAGTGGGGCATAATCAAAGTCTATGAACTCTTGCCACAGGATCTCATATTCGCAAATATGCTCATGATGGAAAATCCGACGAAGTGCCTCTATCCCATCCTCCTTGGTCCGCTCATAAGGCAATAATGCCCCTACGACAAGGATCTATAGAATCCGATAACAGTCCTCTGGAGTGACTGTGATCTCGCCCATAGCCAAGTGAAAGGTGTTGGTGTCACTATGCCACCTCTCTGCCAATGTTGTCAATGAACCCCGGTTAATGATATACCAAGGCATGTCCAACAAAGAGGACAGCCCACATCTCTCAATGATATCTATATACACTTGTGTCAATCGCGGAATCAGAGACCATGGCCTCGAAAATTGCTCTTGCGACTGAAGAACACCAAGTCATTCCTATAACAAGCAAAACAGATCCAAATATCAGTTCCCACATCTATCTAATCACAATTCCATATCAACTTTAAACAAATCCATATCAAATCAAGTTTCATATCAAAAATCAAATCCATATCGAAAGTGATAAGTCGATGCTTAACATGTTTTTTATCAAGACTCTTAGGTTTCTAGTATCTTTTGGGTTGCATTGTGATAGTAAAGTATTGTGAATTGACTATATGTAATCCATGTTTTAAAACTGAACTTAAGAAATCATGTTTGAACTTTGTTGATTAATTCCTGTAGCCATGCCAATTTATTCCTGCAACCAAATGATTTGTCCCTGTGATATGTAGATTATTTAGGATAATGTCATATGTGAGTTAATGAAGGTATTAATTAAGTAAGATACATATGCATGTCCTTGTATGTTGTTTTTGTTTTAGTGTAGATAATAATTGATACTACGGTGGATGATTTTCTTTCATGCCTAAGGACTGGAGAATCACGTTCAGATAGCTGGAGGTCAAACTGAAGGAGATTCAAGCAAGCATAATGTATGGCATAATCGAAGCAGTTGTACTTCACCATGGGAGTTTAACTCTGGTGCATATTGAATTCGCAAAATATCACTTTGGCATGCAAAGACTGTGGTTTGGTTTCAGATCCACGATTCCTACAGCCAAGTTCTCAGTTATCTCCTTCATTTGACAATTATCCACCTCTTCTTCTGGGTGTAACTGGGGTTGTCCATTGTAGTTGATCTTTTCTTTATAATAAGCTCTTCCTTCTTTCTGAAAGTTAGACAGAATGGAAAGGAATTGAGTAGACTTTTGTCAAGCATTCTGAATTTTTCTCTTTTAGAATATGTAATCATTTTTTAGGAAGAAATGAATAAGAATATGTTGTTCTGATCTATTAATAGTTCTTTGCTGAGAGTTTGATATCACTCATCCAAGGGGGCCCACTTGGTGAGTGATCCTGTGTTTAAGATCATTGAAGTTAGTTTTTACTTAGTTGCAGTAGAAGTTCATGACTGGATTGTTCTTGCAGCCACTGGAAATAGATCCATTGACTGTTCCTGCAGCCAAGACAGAACGGTGTGATTTCTGTTATTTTCATTAGATCATTTCAGTAGTGTTTTGTGAAGATTTCATTTAGCCTTTTATGATTTCCATTCCTACCTTTATTTTCTACATAATGTTAGTCACTGCAGTAATCCAGAATAATCATTTAAGGAGCTTAGTGCATATATATTGCAGACCCATTTCAAGTTTTATGTTCCTAGATTGACAACTAAATGAACACCAGCCATGAAAATAGTAAACTCTACCATATGAATGTCCAAACTTCAGATTGAGATTTTAATTAGAGGTATTATTATTATCATTATAATTGGGGTAGTCATTTTTGGTGCCACTGTCGGGGATGGTGTCAAGCTAAGAACCTTTTATGATTATTATAGTTTCTAGTTAATTGTTTGAAATTTCATGAATTTGCATGCATAATAGAAGAAGAGATGCCAGAGGTAGATTTTTGCCCACTCATACTACTCATGCAGAGGATAATTTTCTAGATATAAACCCTTTTTCTAAACTATATCAAGTCCCACAAAATTTGAATCATCCTCAGTCTGAATTTCTAGAAGGTAGTCTTCAGTTCCTTTTTGGTCCACAAGAAGAAGAATTGCATATTATAATAACCCCCACAAGTCCAATGCAAGGGAACCCACCTCCTGTTAGAAATAATCCACCACCACCACCACCTGGTCCAACATTTGAGTTTCCCATCTCTGACTAGCATGATAATGCTAACCTCAAGAACATTCCAGCATCTTCACTTCCTAAATTCTATGGGTTGGTGACAGAGGATCCGGATACATTTTTGTTTGAGTTTGATGTTCTCTGTAGGAGTTTTGACTATACTACAGATGCCCATAGACTCAAAAATTTTCTAGCCACTTTGAAGGAGTCATCCTTGAGATGGTTTATGAGCTTGGGTAGTAGCACAATCAATACATGGGATGAGATGAAATGGTTGTTTCTTGCAAAATACAAATATTATTGTAGAGGCATTGATCGTCATGGGGATGATATCTTTAGAATGACACAAATTGAGGATGAGAGCCTTGAGGATTATCTGGAAAGGTTTTTGTTTAGTGTCAAGAATTCCAAGCATAGTAGTATGAATGAAGATTCCCTCAAATTGATATTTTTGAGGGGTATCAATGATGAATGCACCGATTCCTTAGATCTCATGGGGGGAGGTGACATTACACAATCTACTTGGGCTGAAATAGGACAAATTTGCAAGAAGTATTCCAGATCTACTTCTAAAAAGAATAGGAGATTTAAGCCAGGGGCGCCATCATCATCATCTGGAACTGGAGTTTCTAGATTGGAACTTAGCCATTTGTTAAAAGATTTCAAGGAGGACATTATAAACAATATGGCTACTCAGTTGGATACATTGGCAGCTAAGAAGAAGCATGAGGAAGCTGATGCATTTCTTGCAGAATTTTGTCCTCATTGTAAGCAGCAGAAGAAAGATTGCAGATGTAAGATGGTTGCAAATGTTGAAGTACCTGATTTCAAACCAATTCAAGGTGAGGATGAACAAGTCTTCTATGTTTCTCAAAGAAGACCAAATTTTCAAAGACAAAGTATGCCACCTGATCCACTTTCCTTTTCTAGTTATAGTGGTAATTCTTATGCACCAAATAACCAATGGCAACCACAGTATTCTCAAAATTTTAGTAATTATCCACATTGGTATGGATCACGAGGCCAGGGAGAGCAATTTTCTAATCAAATCCCCCAGTGGTAGTAGCCACAAGGAAACTGGTATCCACCTCAGGGTTCAGGGAACCAGTTTTAAGGGAATTGGCAACCTACCTCTCAATGGAGGGGAAACCCATCATGGTCATCCCAATCTTCTGGATATCAGCCCCCTACTCAGCAGCCACAACATCCTGCTTTAATGCCACCTCCTGCAGCTACAACACCACCTCCTATGCCAACACAGTTGCCTATTTAACCGTTGCCTAATCCAAATATCAAATCTCAGCAACAACAACAAGCTTATTTAGCTGATGCTAATAAATACCCAACCTATTCTTTATCACTAGATGATATTCACCTTCAATCTAGCACAACTCTACCTAATCCCTCTCAACCAGTTATTACTGAGGTACAAGACGAGCAGCCAATCTCTGATCCTAAAGATGTTATACCTCAGAATCAAATATTACCACCATTTCCCCAGACTGAAAGACAAAGAAGTTTCCACTGAACAACAACAAAGCTTTGATATTCTTGATCAACTGAAGGATATTTGTGTTAAAATTTCATTGTTGCAAACAATAAAGGATGTCCCAATATATGGTAAGGCATTGAGAGAAAAATGCCTAAAGAAACCTGGAAGAAAGAAAAAGGATCCACAAATAGTTCATGTTATGGGTCAATTGGTTGATATTATGTTAGGAAAAATTGTTATTCCAAAGTATTATGATCCAGGTAGTCCTGTTGTGAGTATAGTCATTAATGGTAGTCAAATAAAAAATGTTCTAGTTGATCTAAGGGTAGCCATTAATGTAATGACAAGGGAAGTAATGAAACATCTAGAGATAGATAGTTTAAGGGCTACACCCACAATTCTCCAACTTGCTGATGGCTTTGTAGTAAGACCTGATGGTATCATAGAGGATATAGTAGTTATTCTAGATTCTTGGGAATATCCTGCAGACTTTATGATTTTATCTCCAAAAGCAACATTAGGGGGATATCCAGTCATTTTGGGAAAACCATGGCTTGCAACAGCTGATACATATATTGGGTGTAGATCAGGAGACATGACTATTTCAGATGGCAGTTCCACAAAAACATTAGCCTTGTATTCCCCTGCACAACCTTAGCTTGAGTAGTAGCAGGCTGTTTGGCCTATTTTCGGACAGGAATCCGAAGAAATTGATTCTATTAATCACCTTATGATGATTAATCGAGTGTCACTTATGTAGTTATATGATGAAGAATCAATCCTTTATAAGGTCTTGATAAATGAATTAATAGAAGACCAAGAATTACAAAAATTGGTTTTGAATATTGCAGGGTTGGACTTTCCTGCAACCACTGATATCTTGCATACCTTATTGCCACAGGAATTGTCTTATTCTCATATTTATGATATAAATCAGATTGATCTTACTATCAAGATAGAGGTTGAATTGAATAAATATTTGAACATCAATAAAAATATAGCAAATACTCAAAAGGATAGCCTAGTGGACTTGTTGAAACTCCATAGAAATGTTTTTGAATGGGATTACAAGGATATGAATGGAATTGATCTAGCAATTTGTACTCATTGCATTTACATAAAGGATGAGTGTTTCCCCTCCAGACAACCTCAAAGAAGAGTCAATCCTGCCTTGAAGGAGATAGTTAAAGAAGAATTGCAAAAATTGTTGAAAGTTGGGTTTATCTATCCTATCTCTGATAGTCAATGGGTATCACCTTTGGTGATAGTTCCTAAAAAGGGAGGCAAATGGAGAGTATGTGTTGATTATAGAACCTTGAACTTAGCCACAAGGAAGGATCATTTTCCACTGCCATTTGTGGATCAGGTATTGGATTCTCTTGCTGGTAAGAGATATTTTTCATTCCTAGATGGATTTAGTGGCTATAATCAAATACAAATAGCTCCTGAGGATCAAGAGAAGACAACATTTACTTGCCCATGGGGCACTTATGCATATTTTGTTCTTCCTTTTGGGTTGTGTAATGCTCCAGCCACTTTTCAAAGGGCAGTGATCAGTTTTTTTTCTGATATTTCTCAAGATATTATGGAAATTTACATGGATTGCTTTACAACTTATGGTTCTGAATTTGATCAAGCATTAGGTAATTTGAAGAAAGTTTTGCAGCGGTGTGAAGACTACAACTTATCTCTAAATAGTGAGAAGTGTTTCATTATGATGGAAGAAGGAATAGTCCTTGGTCATCATATATTTGTACAAGGCATACAAGTGGATCTAGCAAAGATTGAGGTTATTCAGCATATTAATGACCCTGTGAAATAGAAAGATGTGAGAAGTTTTCTTGGCCATGTTGGATACTACAGAAGGTTTATCAAATATTTCAGCAAAATTGCAAGTCCCTTATATACATTGCTTACTAAAGATGCAGAATTTAAATGGACCTCAGCATGCAATGAATCTTTTTTAAAGATTAAGCATGCTTTGACTCAAGCACCAGTTCTAAAAAGACCTAATTGGTCTCTACCATTCCAAATCCATACTAATGCATCTGATATGCCATAGGAGCAGTGCTAGGACAAAAAGTTGACAAGTTGGAAAATGCAATATATTATATCAGCAAGAATTTGCAAGGACCTGAATTGAATTATATAGTTACTGAAAAGGAAATGCTCATTGTCATATATGCCCTTGACAAGTTTAGACACTATATTATAGGGTATCCCATATTTGTGCATATAGATCATACTGCAATTAGATATCTCATGAATAAGCCATCAATCACCGGTAGACTGGCTCGCTGGTTATTGTTGATGCAGGAATTTGATATCACAGTTGTTGATAAGCCAGGGAAGTCTAATGTTGTTGTAGATTATCTTTCACGTCTACAATTGTAGGAAGATTATACAATGATAGATGACACTTTTCTAGATGAGCATTTGTTTCTCATATAGGCTCATACTCCTTGGTATGCTGATATTGCAAACTATTTAGCTGCAGCTAAGATGTCAATTTCTTTTTCTCCTGAGGAAAGAAGGTTGCTAGTCGAAAAAAGTTTTAACTTTTCATGGATTGCTGATTGTGTATGTTATACTGGACCTGATCAAGTCATGCGAAGATGTGTCAGAGAGGATGAAACATATGACATCTTGCATGCATGTCATGATGAGCCATGTGGAGGTCATTTTGCTGCCAAAAGTACAGCACTGAAAATACTCAATACCGGTTACTATTGGCCTACATTACACAAGGATGCAACTCAGTACACAAGGAAGTGTGACAGATGTCAGTGAATGGGCAGACCTACAAAATCTAATGAGATGCCACTATATCCTCAAATATCTGTTACACCATTTGACAAGTGGGGATTAGATTTTGTAGGTCTCATTGATCCACCTTCTAATGGCAAATCTTATATCTTAGTATGTACAGACTATGTGACAAAATGGGTAGAGGCTAGAGCTATGCAAAATGCAAGAGATAATAAGGTGGCTAAGTTTCTCTATGAAGAAATATTTACAAGGTATGGAGTACCAAGGTAGATTGTCTCAGATCAGGGACCTCAATTTACATCAACATTGATAAAAGCTTTGGTCAATGAATACAATATAAGACACAGGAAATCTACCCCATATCATCCACAATATAATGGCCAAGTAGAAGTTACCAATAGAGAGCTTGAATCTATTCTTACCAAAATAGTGTCTATCCACAAGAAAGATTGGTCTCATCGGCTTTCAGAGGCAATTTGGGCATATAGAACAACATGGAAAATACCAATTGGATTCACACCTTTTGAGATGGTTTATGGCAAAACAGCAATGATGCCTATTGAATTTGAGCATAAAACCTTGAGAACAGCTCTACAACTGAATATGACATTGTCTGAAGCACAGAAGGAATGCATTCAACAGTTAAATGCTCTTGATGAATGGAGAAAGATAGTTGTTCAACAAAGAAAATTGATTCAAAACCAAAGAGCCAGATGGCATGATAAATATATCAGAGAAAAGAAATTCAAAATTGGTGACTGGGCAATCCTGTATGATTCCAGATATAAGGATGCTATGGGAAAACTCCAAACAAGGTGGTTGGGTCCTTATGAGGTAGAAGAAGTTTTTCAGAATATAGTAGTTCAGTTATCCACAATAGATCCTGTTCGATTTAAACTCTTAGTGAATGGACACCGACTACGACTTTATCACAAGCCAGCTACTAGAGAAGAGTTCCTGTAGCAGTTTGCTCCCCAAAATGAAATACAAGTTCCTGCAGCAAATGGCAAAGTTCCTATAGCAACTGTCAATGATTCAGTATCAATTCATGAGCTTCCTATTGCACTTGATCACGTTGATAAAGGTGATGTTCCTGTAGCCTCTACGGTGAACTTATTCACCATATCATAATAAAATATTTCCATGGGAATATTGTTCTCCGTACATAAAGTTCCATCCACTACATTCCATCCCACTTTCTTACCTGCCACTTCATTTCATTTCACCATCATTTTTGCCCAATTGTAGGTACATGTATATTTTACTTTATTTTAATTATGCATTTATTAGTTCATTATGATTTTTATCCTATTTAAATCCGCTCCAAACCTGAAATCTCGTCAGCCTGTGTGGACACGTGCTAGGTTAAGTTGGGGGGGTACTTGATGGTCCTTTTTCCCAATAAGATTTATTATCAATTTTTTGATATCCTGAATTGATTTCCTAACTAACATTACTTATGATGATTATTATTTCATGCGAGTGAATAATAAAGTCTGCTGCCAAAATTAAGATATGTAGATTTTAGTTTTTGTGAAACTGGCAAACATTTTGGTGAAGTTGTGGAATTATCAGAGTAAAAGATGGGTGGTGATCTAATTCTCCATGAACCAACGGTCCATGATGGGTTTCTACAGGATGTTGTATGTGTGCATTATTTCCAAAACCACGGCTGGCTGGATTATTTCTTGAAAATCAGGGATTTCAATGACGAAATAGCTGCGAAATTTATGCATTCCTTTGATGAAGGAGAAGCTACAGTTAAATGGTTGAGGGTAATTGCTATGAAGCAGCAAATTACAGAGGTCATAGGGTTGCTGCGAGAAAGAGAACTCTTTCCAGAATCAAAGGATGCAAGGAGTGCCAGGGCAGAGTTCACAATTTCTACTGACAGACCCTTAATGGTGGATAGACAAGGGACTAGAAGGGTTTCTTTGCCAGCACATTGGCCTTAGGCAGCTTTGTTTATTATGAAATATATTACATGTGAAGGACGGTATTCAAATCTACATTCACCTCATTTCAAGTTACTTAGTCATTTGCGTCATGACCGCCGAGTTAATGTTCCAAATTTCTTGTATCATCTCATTTCTATAAGTGCTAAGGAGACTAACAAATATGGAAATCACTCCATTAGCCATCATGGACTAGTGAAGTTGCTTGTACAATGGTCCCTGAGAGATGTTTCACAAATGGAATGGGTTGTGTTTGAGGATATTCTATAATTTAGGGTTGATGAAGCCCCTATTGAAAATAATCCGCCAACTCAAGAAGAGATTGTTGTAGAAGATCTTTCTAGTGAAGATGAGGGTTTGTTGGTTGCTGAAGGAGCCGTAATTATTATGGAAGGAAATATTGAAGTAGAGTCAATCGAAGGACAACCCTCTACCTCTCTTCAAAGAGATTCACCTGTTTTACAAAGGGAAGGAAAAGAATTGGAAAAGGATGAATCAGATGAAGAATTTGTTATACAGCCACAGGAAGCACATATTCCTCCTGCAGTCAAGAGGTGTCGAACAAAAACAAAAACTCCTGCATCTATTTCAAAAGTGTATGTAAGGAGAACAAGAAGAAGGACACAGAAGACTCAATCTGTGAGTAATCTAGTAGAGGTTATTGCAGTAGAAACTTTGGAAGAAGAAGATTTTGCAGAGAAGGAAATGCAAGAAAACCCTGTGGAAGTGGAAATGCAAGAAAACCCTGTGGAAGTGGAAATTCAAGAAAACCCTGTAGAGGAAGAAATCCAAGAATAAATTCAAGAAGAAGTTGTAATGGATAAGCTAGAAAATCTTTCTTCAGTGGCATTGCAATGTGAAGAGTTTGTTGATGATGTTCTACAGCAACCTAAAGAAAATGTGGGAGATATGTCAACTCAGAATGAGGAGTTTGTTGAAGAAATCTCATGGTCTAAGGTAGGACCTATTAGACCTCCTTCATCCCTAACTAGTTTATCAATTTCTTTAACATTTTTTAGGCAATGGAAAATAGAGAAGGATAGGTTGCAAGGGATAATTAATAAGCAGCAAAAAGAGATTGAAAAGAACGATAATAGAATTAAAGAATTGGAAGCTAAGGTAGAAGAGATTTATGGTATGGTTCCTGAGATAATGCAGTGTAGGGCACCCCCAAGAATTTATGCAGTACATTTGAAAGAGCGGTATCTGAATTTCAGACTAAACCGCATTGTTAGGGACCTTAATCCATCCTTGGAAACACTTGAGGAATTCTATCATGCTTATCAAACCTCCCCACATGTTGTAAGGAATTTCTTATGTGAATTATATTTACATAACTATGTTGTACCCCAAGATAGAGAATGGAATCCTTTGTTGTACATTGGGGATATCCATCTCAGAGCTCTAATGTCGTGGATCCAAAATTAGATGATTACAGGACCACAAGCCATGGAGTTTGAAAAATTGGAACTTGACTGTCCATTGCCATTGAGGAGGGAATCAGAAGCACCTAGGGTTCTGTATTATGATTGGCAAAAGTTGCTAATAAGAGATGATGTTAGTAAGATAGTACTTCCAATGAGAGAGGAAGTCTATCAAGCGTATGAGCAATTGGTTCAGACCCACAGGACAACTACACTAGAAGGACTAACTCAATGCTGGAATCATCTACTAGATCATTTAAAACTGGGAGAACCTTACTCATTACAGAATTTTCATGCAGCTATACAAAGAGCCTCCAAATACATACAGCTAGGCAGTGAGAAATCCAATAACTGGTTGCCATTAATCTTTCAGCCTCTGATCCTTATGTGGCCACTTTTGGCATACCAACCAATAGAACAGAATTATGATGCAGCTGTGGAAGAAACAACTAGATGGTCCAGGTTGGAGAAAATGAAAGGATTTTATTGGAATTTGCCTTCCAAGGGAACCGAACAAGACATTGTTGGTGATTTCAGAGTTTCAGCAAAAATCAAAAAATTTCCTTTTGCTGCAGGAGCAACAAACCCTTAAAGTTGGGGGGCATGATAAGTTGATGCTTTAACATGTTTTTTATCAGGACTCTTAGGTTTTTGGTATCTTTTGGGTTGCATTGTGATAGTAAAGTATTGTGAATTGACTATATGTAATCCATGTTTTAAAACTAAACTTAAGAAATCATGTTTGAACTTTGTCGGTTAATTCCTACAGCCCTACCAATTTATTCCTGTAGCCAAATGATTTGTCCCTGTGATATGCGGATTATTTAGGATAATGTCATATGTGAGTTAATGAAGGTATTAATTAAGTAAGATACATATGCATGTCTTTGTATGTTGTTTTTGTTTTAGTGCAGATAATAATTGATGTTGCAGTGGATGATTTTCTTTCACGCCTAAGGACTGGAGAATCACGTTCAAATAGCTGGAGGTCAAACTAAAGGAGATTCAAGCAAGTGCAATGTATGGCATAATCGGAGCAATTGTACTTCACCATGGGAGTTTAACTCTAGTGCATATTGAATTCAAAAAATATCGCTTTGGCGTGCAAAGACTGTGGTTTGGTTTCAGATCCACTGTTCCTGTAGCCAAGCTCTCAGTTATCTCCTTCATCTGACAATTATCTGCCTCTTCTTCTGGGCGTAACTGGGGTTGTCCATTGTAGTTGATCTTTTCTTTATAATAAGCTCTTTTTTCTTTCTGAGAGTTAGATAGAATGGAAAGGAATTGAGTAGACTTTTGTCAAGCATTTTGAATTTTTCTCTTTTAGAATATGTAATCATTTTTCAAGAAGAAATGAATAAGAATATGTTGTTCTGATCTATTAATAGTTCTTTGCTGAGAGTTTGATATCACTCATCCAAGGGGGGCCACTTAGTGAGTGATCCTGTGTTTAAGATCATTGAAGTTATTTTTTACTTAGTTGCAGTAGTTCATGACTAGATTGTTCCTGCAGCCACTGGAAATAGATCTGTTGATTGTTCCTGCAGCCAAGATAGAATGGTGTGATTTCTGTTATTTTTATTACATCATTTCAGCAGTGTTTTGTGAAGATTTCATTTAGCCTTTTATGATTTTCATTCCTACCTTTCTTTTTTGCATAATGTTAGTCACTGCAGTAATCCAGAATAATCATTTAAGGAGCTTAGTGCATATATATTGCAAACCCATTTTAAGTTTTATGTTCCTGGATTGACAACTAAATGAACACCAGCTATGAAAATAGTAAACTCTACCATATGAATGTCCAAACTTCGGATTGAGATTTCAATTAGAGGTATTATTATTGTCATTATAGTTGGGGTAAACAGAAAACACAATTCCATATCAACTTGAAACAAATCCGTATCAAATCAAGTTTCATATCAAAAATCACATCCATATCGAAAGCAAAATTCCATATCAACTTGAAACAAATCCATATCAAATCAAGTTTCATATAGAAAATCAAATCCATATCGAAAGCAAAATTCCAT
Source organism: Cryptomeria japonica (assembly GCF_030272615.1). Lineage (NCBI taxonomy): Eukaryota > Viridiplantae > Streptophyta > Pinopsida > Cupressales > Cupressaceae > Cryptomeria > Cryptomeria japonica. Next base: position 109,065,002 of record NC_081408.1, read on the forward strand.
ATCAACTTGAAACAACAAAAATCAAATCAAGTTTCATATCGAAAATTAAATCCATATCGAAAGCAAAATTTCATATCAACTTAAAACAAATCCATATCAAATCAAGTTTCATATCAAAAATCAAATCCATATCGAAATTGCCATTCCATATCAACTCAAAACAACAGAAATCAAATCAAGTTTCATATCGAAAATCAAATCCATATCGAAATCACCATTCCATATCAACTTGAAACAATGAAAATCAAATCAAGTTTCACTCATATCGGACATCACATTCATAGCAGAAATCAAAGATCCAAAATCAACAGAAAATCAGGATCATCATTTAGTCAATCAGCTTGGAACTTCAACAACAAAAGAAAATTTTAAAAATCTATCAAACAATCATACATCAGCACAGCAGACACAAAATTGGCTACAACACCCATCCCAGAACACTTGGCAGACACCTACCCACCCCAGCCCATCTTCCTTCATCTATTTCCCTCCCCCCCCAACATCATATTTTCTCTCCTTTAGAGCTACATTTTTTGACCACATGCTAAGCAATCGCCCCCATGCGCTAAACTACCACCTATGCACTAGCTAAACTCAGCTACGTGCTAAAACCTTTACCTATGTGCTAGGTATACCCTATGTGCTACCATGTTCCCCCCATGCGCTACCTTGTTAGCCCTATGCACTAGGTTACCTGATGCGCTACCATGTACCCTGCATACGCTACCCTGTTGGTTATATGCACTATCCTACCCTATGTGCTACCCTACACCTACAACGTGCTATCCTACAACACCTAGACACTACCCTAGTTTACTAACCCTACATGCTAACTGTTTTATCGTATGCGCTACACAAACAACCCAATGCGCTAAACCGCAAGACTCTGACACAAAAAATCAAAAACATGATCAAAATCAATAAAACAAAAAGAAAAAGGGGCAAAATTTAGATGACTTACAGGTGGACCATACGTGGTGGGCCTCTGATATCGACAAACGTGCTCAAATCGATGCGAAGCATAAGGAACTGGCATTTGTCACTCTCCAAATGTCACTCTCACCAAAAGTCAAAAGGCAAAAAGGATACAAATAAAATAACTTTTCACCTTTTTTATAGGGTAAAAGCAAATTAGGGTTAGTAGGTGGGGCATGTATTTTGCTCATGCTCTCGCTTATAACCCTAGCAAACATCATTTTTTCGGGAGATGAATCAATTGGCGTGCATTAAACACAAAAGAAAATTTTAAAATGCGATCGAATCTACAAATAATTATCAAATTAATCAAATTTTGATTCATCTCTTGAGGGAGTATTATCAATACCATTTATCAAATCCGGGGCACGACATCGACATTTCGACACACGACATCACATCAATCAAATTTTGGCAACAAATCAATTTTCTTTGAATCAACATGTGCACACACATCACTTCAAAGAGGAGCAAAATGTAGACGTATAAAAATGACCACTTTCCTGAATAAATATTTAATGTTCATTTTATTCTCATTCCTCTATTTAATTAAATATTATTATTTAATTAAATCATCCACATTCATCTATTTGATTAAATAAGTTATTCGATTTATTTAATTAAATTCACCTAGGCCTTTCATATCATTTAATTGAATAAATCACTTTATTCAATTAAATCTCCTTTCTACTCTTTTTAATTAAATTTACATTTAATTAAATTGTTCACTTCAAATAAATAAATCTAATTTATTTAAATCCTCCACTTGCATCTATTTTGTTGAAATAAAGCAATTTATTTTAATTAAAATTACCCTCCATCCACTTGCATTCTCCTACATCTCCCACTTGCCTCTCTAAACCCCTTCTAAATTATTCTAATCCCTTCTAAATTATCCTAACCCATCTACTAAATATTGTCACATCCCTAAACAAAGGGAAGTCACTTCTCAAACCCTTAAACTCTTCAATAGCCATTAAAGGCTTTATGTCCTCAACAACTTAACCATTTAAAGTCTCTTACATAACCATTAATGGTTAACTCAACCTTCTTACATGGTTCAAGACTTTTTGCCTAACTCAACCCTCATCTAACCCTAGGGTTTCATCAAGCATTCATTACTTTGACCATGATTATTCCTTTAACCCTTGCACAAGAGTTTATCCTTTGGGTAAAAGCTTTATCCAATGGGTTTTCTTAATCTAACCTTAACCTTTACCTTCTAAGGTAACCATGAGGTCTTCTCAAGCATTTAATGCTTCTTACATCTCCTCTCAAGTAGTCTTATGTTGACAATTGTCACCATTTCATTGGTGAGAATTGTAAACATGGATTGATCTTTCAATCCTGGCCCTTTATAGGATCATCCAATATTGACCCTTCCTTGCCCTATTTTTCCTATAAATAGAGCCCTCATTCTCTCATTCTAAAATCCAAGTCTTTAGCATCACACTTATAGGCATTTTACTAAGCATTTAATCTCTCTTTGATAGAAATAATCTAATAAACATTTTAGAAGCATTTCTATCATCATAAATAATCATATTAAGCTAGTATATCATGTTAAGATAGTTCTTTTGCTAATCTTTTCATCTTATCATCATATACATGCTAGTTTAATTCATATTTGTTAATATCATGCACATTTAGGATTGCATTCATGTTAGATTGATCAAAACATCCCTCATTCTCATGATTGTCATCCTTAAGTCACTTTGCTCAGTGATCTGAGAGCAAAGGCATTGGCTTAAGGGGTCTTGTGAGATAGAGAACAATGGAACATCCCTTGGGAAGTTGAGCTATTCCATGTAGCTCCATAACTTGCACCAAGAGTCCCATTGGTGTGTGAACTAGTCCTAAATTCATAATATTCGTTTCATTGAGCCACTTTTCCCGCACACACTATGTAATACAACTAATAGTATAGGTAAAGATATTTGATTCTAAGTCTACGACTCTATAATTAAGTTTGTAACTGGTATTCTCCTTTCTAGCTGTGAGGTATTTTGTTTTAGTTTTTTGCAATACCCCTCTGTATGTATCCATGTTTCAGTCCACTGATAGTTAGCATAAATAGTATTATGGCAAGATACCAAGAGGATTCGGCCTCATGTTGGCTAATAAGGTAGTGGTAATGGGCATATAGCAAATTTTGGTGTCCCATTTTGTTCTGATTTGGAGTCTAGTTGGGTTCATAGAGGGTCTGAAGCTAGGCTCGGCCCACTAATTTTGTAATATGCAACTTTTATAGATATAATATAATCCTTGGCTACGACCTCTTAGCAAAAATATAAATAATTATTTGTTTTTTAATTATTTATTTTTTAATCATTTTATTTAATAGTTTATTTAAAATTAAAGTTTAAAATTATATAATTTAAATATATTTTATTTTTTATATTTAATATTATTATTATATATATAACATTTTATTTTTTTAATATATTTTCTTTATTTTTTAATTAAAAAAATTAAATTTAATATATTTTATTTAATAAATTTAATTATATTTTTAGTAAAAAAAATTTTTGATAAAAGTTGTTGATTTAATACCCATACTTATTGATTTAATGCCCATTTTTTTTTTGACAACATTGCACCAATAGTTGTGACTCTAATACCCATAATTGAATGAAATTTATGCCTGGTTGTAAAAACCAACCAATCATGTGATGCCACATCAGGAGCACTAGTATGGAGGCCCCTTGTGTACGACTATTTAAACACCATGGCAAAATGTGTGGCATCAAATATGATGGTGTGGTCCTGAAACCTTATTTATAAGCAGAGGACTTGCCAAGTAAACGACTGTAAAAAATTAAGAGTAATTTGAAATATCTATGTAGGATAGAAACACGAAGTTAGGGTGATCAACTACTAGGTCCTCTCCCCTAATCTATCACATCTAAGTTTGTATCTACCATTAGCTTGGATTGGCATATGCTTCTAACATACTTTGTAGTTTGCACCTCCTTATTATATTTATTTATTTTGTTAACATCTAATTAGTAGAATAATGATTGAGGTATAGGCCCTCTCCAAACAAGTGATATCAAGAACATCTATAATTGTAGAATTTTTCATTACAGGTTATACAAACTTAAAGTAAAAGGAAATATTGAGTAGATTGATTAAAATTTATCATTTTATATTTTAGTCATAAAAGAAAAAATTCAAAATCATGTCAATAATTTTATTAAGGGTGCTTAATTAAGGCATTGAGATTGAGCTTCATTAATGACTACATTATAAATTTTCATTAAAATGTATTAAAAATTAGAAAAGTTGAGCTATCTTTGCCTAGAACCCTTGAAAGACTCTGTCAATCTCTAATCCATTGTATTAATATAGAATAAAAAATGAAGAAAATTCTATAAATGAAGTTATCCCAATAAAAAATAAAATAGTAAAAACACTAAGTCAATTTAGTCAATGAGTCGATTTTATAAACAATTCTATTGGTACACCAATGATGTCTCTATCTTGAATCTTCAAGATACCCCATCCAAGCTCTTGTTGTCAAAATGGAAGGTAATTACACATTCACATTGAAAGAATCTCTTTCTTCCCCGAACATTAGTGTAGCATAAAGTATATGATAGACTATCAAAATTTTGAAAGTATAGTACACTATTATTTGTAATAATGTTGATCACGATCGGTCATTGCAATGTCATCAAAACTTGTACATTTCATAAATTAGTTATAAAATTTATTTATAAATGTAATTTAAAAACTTTTAGAAAATAATTTCATAATTGTTTCCCATCTTCAATTTGAATTGGATCCACTATCCCAGGTGTCTAGTTAAGATCAATACGAAATGGTAACTTATGTTGTCCACTATTTTGTTGATCATCTAAAGATGCAATGACATTTATATTTAGCAAATCAACATAAATTAATCGCTAAGTGTAAGAGTGCAATATGTAGTTAATGTAAATAATATTGAAATGTAATTACCTAAAATAGTTTGTTGAAATTTTTGATTGGGGATAACATTGATAGTTGATGATGGTTGAGTTCCACAAATTGTACCTAGTAATTGTTTCATTAAGTCTAAAAAATATGTTAGAAATAAATACTTAGCAATATTACAATTAATGAGTCAACACATTTAAAAGTTATAAAATTATCGTTTATAATTTGCATTTCTTCTATTGTTGACTGGTTCAGATCAATAGAGACGACAATCAACATTGTCAACTACTCTCTTGATTGTCTAGAACTACAATCATATATTTCTTACATTTTAGATAAAAGGAAGAATTATTACGATGAAAAATACTAAAATAAATTAGAGTAAATCTACTCACTATGCTGTTCCCTGATAGTAACCAGTTCTTCTTGCATAGCTATTCCTGAACGTTTTAAGACCCTTTTTTTCTTTTGTTTTCTACCACCTATAGTATGGAATGAAAATTCTTCATTCTCCACTACTCTTTCATTTAATTCTTGATGAATGTCATTGCGTCTTTGATGAAGAGAATGATATTTGCAAATTTTGTTTGGGCTAAACCATGGTGATATTCATCTCATGGGCATGTCCTCCAAGCCAGGGATCAACGTAAAGTTTGAAGAGGAAGCAGGAGATGCATGGAACTCTTTTTAAAATTTCTCGACACATTCAATTAAAATGAGTTTTTTATTTTGTCTAGTTGGTAGATTTTGGAGTACTAAATTCATATAGTCAACAAAACTTTGAAATTTTTCATTGAAAGCACTTGATGAATTTCAGCCATATAATAATAATAATAATAATTTATTAAAATAATATTTTATTCAAAAAATTGTGATATTGAAATTTACCAATTCTTTGGTCTTCACTAGTTGCAAGCCCAATCACATCTTGATCTTTTGATGGATTACAAGCATCTACAATTGGAATAATAGTTTATTAAGTTTAAGAACCGTAAAAATCAATAAACCTTTTTACCATGAATGCTAACTTTACCAATGATATTATTCTCATGACTAGAACTCCCTCTAATATCATGATCATCATCAACCAATGGAGTAACATCATCTATAATTCAATGAAAATACTTTAGTTAGTTTAGAGAATAAACAATAATCATTAAAATATATAAATGTAATACTTGAATATGAAAATACTCTTACCAACAAATTAATCTTGCTCATTTTTTTGTTTCCTCTTAACAAGATCTAGAATCTTCAACACATGCTTGCATGTGTTTCCTCTTTTTGCCCATTGAAAATCACACATGCAAATTTGGTCCAAATTTCCTTACAAGGGACCATTTCTTTGATTTGTTTGACTTCTATCTTATATGTGTTAGCGAGGAGATCATATGGACAACAGTGTGCATTTGCAATTGTTTTTTATCTCTCTAAAGCAGTCATGTAATATCTTTCCTTATTAAAGTTGGTTAAAAATCTAGATAAATGCAAATATCTTTTATTCTTATAGAATGGTTCTACCTTATGAAGAAGTGTATGTATTAGCCAATCCATTCTCCTTGTCCATTTCTTAGAATGATCACTTAAATGGTGAATCTTGATTTGGAAGTGGTATGACTCTATGGATGCATTGGTTTCTTGATTTGCATGAGTGAAGCCTTTTGAAAAAATTGCCTACATTGCTATACAAACAAACGTAATGATGTCTTAGCACACACAATAGATAACTTAAATAATATAAATGCATAAATAATATAAATGATATTTTAATGATCTTACTGATACGACTCTCATCATGACACCAAGCTTTTTGAACATAATCAATAAATTTATTCTTGTCTTTGAATTCCTCAATGAAATTTCTTATCAAGTTAGTAGTGATGTCTTTGTTGTCACTCATCACATGAATTATCTCACATAGTCTATGAAAGATATTTGTTCCAACATCCTTATTACTGACATACTTGGATTATAAATCATAATATCAAGCTATGATGTTCAAAAATGTAATTTTTCATATATTCTAATTAAAAATTGACTTATCTATACACATTCTTCAACTATGCCCTACAAACATGTCAAATACATAAAAGCAATTGGCAATCAAAGGATAATTTACATGTTACATTATAAAAGTTCATTAGTAGCTTAAACTAAATATTAAGTAAATACAATATCAAAAATATAAATGTAGGGTAATAAAACTTGATTGCTTCAATCTTTGGACTAGCATCATCTGTCATGAATGCATTGACATGCCAATCTTCTTTACACTATTTTCCTCTTTTATAAATTTTTGCTAACCATTCATTTATATCCTCAACTTTATTTCTCGGGGATATGGTCCATGCAATAGGTACATCAACCTCTTGTTAATCAAACACAACCAAGCTATATAGCTAGTACTACATATTAATATAATAATAATAAAAATTAGATAAAATAATCAATAACTAAATTTAAATATAGAAAATTAATATTAGCCTACTTACACCATATTTATTTATTGAGAATGTAGAATCCATTGCAATTACTGAGTTGTGTAAATGCTTCCCCATCATTTCTCGCATCCATGGTGTTTGAATGCCTATGATAAATAAACCATTTTCAATAGTGTTCAGTGTTTTATAATAAAATAAATTATCTTTCTACTATGCATACCACAAGCTTACACTTTTTTCATATTGTGCCAATCCCCATGCCCATCAAAAATGAGGATTCAATATATTTACATTCATTTGATAGTCTTGGCACAATAGTGCTCCTTGGATCACCATAAGGGTCATTTTTTCCATGGCAAAATTCACCATTGGCATCCTGGTGGGTAAAGTTATTATACATAATTATCACAATATTAGGTCTACCATATATAACCCTAACAGTAAAGTGTGTTTGACAACCCCTTTTTTTAGTAAACCTTTGTTTCTTGTGCACTTTTTCATATTTATTTATTTTATCCTTAGGCCCAAAAAAACAATAATATCTATTTACACATGCACAAAAATATATTATATTAATACATATATTGTAAATGATAAGTATAAAAGATGGCATGCCTGATTACTATATTAAATATAGGCAAACCTTGAATACATCTTGGTCGTGTGATTAGTAGGATTTGTCAAGTTGGTCTCTTTATGATCTTTGCATATAAATTGTATCTTTGTGCTATCCAATAAACCTTCTCCTTTGACAAAGTGAGAGAGTCTCTCAAGAGGAATTGTAATGCCCTGCCAGGAACCCCAAAGGAAAAACCACACAACTAAGCAACTAAGGGTGAAATAAAAATAAAATTAAAAGTATAAATCACATTAAGTTCTTTAATCACTATATTGCACATAAACACGTAAGCGGAATACTCACACAAGAATTCCCAAAGGGTTACCAACGAAGAATTAAATGAAAGGTTAAATTCCATAATTAAGATTAATCTAATTAACCATTAGTAACTCATTGAACATAATAAACCATATTCACATAACAGATTACACCATTTAAAGATTGAATATTTTCTACAAAAAAAATTGCTAATAAACGAGACAAAAAAAGTATGATAAGGAATATAATTTCTCTTCAATAAAGCATTTGCACATAGCATAAGGATAACTGATAGAATTAAAGAACAATTCTAGATCTTTTAAAACTAGTTAAAATAAAAAAAAAAGTCAAAAGTCAACTTAAATTTGCTCATAGTGGGATTTGAACTCATGATTCAATGACTCCAAAAATAACCTATTGCCACTACACCACAATCAAATTTAAAATTTACAAGGATAACTAATAAACCTTACTGCTATGTTTTCATTACCAGACAAATGGAGAAATTTTATATTGTAAAAAAAAAATTAAGGGGATTATTAGAATAAAATCTCAGAGAATTTTAAGGGTTGGGATTTGAGCACAATGGAGGAATATTTTCTACAAAAAAAATTGCTAATAAATCAGACAAAAAAGTATGATAAGCATGGAGTTCAAAGTGTAGCATAAACTATTGCCCTCCCTTTTCCACGTATTAAATTAAGAATTTAATGTAATCTCTATAAATTCCTCTCACCATAAAATTAAAGAACAATTCTGGATCTCTTAAAACTAGTTAAAATAAGAAAAAGTCAAAAGTCAACTTAAATTTGCTCATAGTGGGGTTTGAACTCATGTTCCAATGACTCCAAAAATACCCTATTGCCAATACACCACAATCAAATTTAAAATTTACATTAAGGGATAACTAATAAACCTTACTACTATGTTTTCATTACCAGGCAAATGGAGAAATTTTATATTGTAAAAAAAAAATTAAGGGGATTGTTAGAACAAAAATCTCAGAGAAGTTTAAGGGTTGGGATTTGAGCACGATGGAGGAATATTTTCTACAAAAAAATTTGCTAATAAACCAGACAAAAAGTATGATAAGGAATATAATTTCTCTTCAATAAAGCATTTGCACATAGCATAAGGATAACTGATAAAATAACATCCAATAACTTAAGATTACATTGTTCATCAAATACATGGCTCCCAACAATACATGTAAAACTTACATCATTACCAATCACAAGGTTACATAAATCCATAGATGCAAATGACCACATAGGTCTCGAAAGTACAATAATCTCCAACATGAGATGATGCATGAATCATGAACCACAGGAACACCTATGAAGCCAATCCTCGCATAAAGGTACGAACAAGAACATCCGATGCGAAGTGGAACTACCACCCAACCATGTGATCCCAAAACAAAATCACCCCACCATGCTAGGAGATAGCAAAAGACCCTCAAGCAAGCATAAGAAAGATATGGACGATAGTACAATACGACTCCACAATACTCCAGGTGAACTTGACATCACAACACACTAGTGACCCTAAAGGGAGAGTGTCGTTGCATAGCTTATGATGGTTACCCTAGGTAGGCCTCCATAGGTCTTGGCACCCATCCTGGGTTATCCTGGTAACCTTTCCTGAACCCCCGATTCCATCTAAGCCTCATGCAGACCCTACCAACCCTTCATGAAGACAAGGTGGTCGGTTTGCCATTCTAGGCCTTCCCACTACATCTTCAGTCTATACGAGCACTCAATAATGTGTGGGCTACAATATCTTATTTAATGTTAATAATTACCCACCCCCTAATCAATTATTAGGTTATCACTTATTATCTGACTTTCGAGGGGTTATCCTGCCAACCACTTCGGGTGTGGCCCCCACTTGAAAGCTGATCTCTCATAGGACACTAAACAAACATAGTCACTCTACGAGGACCTTATGGCAAAACAGACAGCCATCACACCACTATCAAAATACAGGTGACCAAAAACATAGACTTACTAACCCCTAGTTAACCATAAGGAATAAGCACAATATCGTTAAAACAAAAAGGTCATAAATACAACACCTGATCAAGCGGTACAAAATACACCACAACAGGGCGACTAAACATAGACAAGAAATTGCACAAAATAAACTCCTTACAAGAAATACTAAATTCACTAAGACCAAACTCAGACAATCTTTGAGAATAATAATATCAGAAGCACTTGCAAATTCATCGATTAAATTTTAATAAAGCATCACCATAATGATTAAGAGAAATTCTAGTCATTATTAAACCCATAAGACTAGAATCTAACTAATCATAAAAAAAATTAATTTACCTCTTTCAATTAGAACAGGCAACAATCATAATCATTTTAATGAATAAAAACACCCCACATTTATAATACATCATCCTAAAAACGTCATTCAATTTTTATTTCCAATACAATAATCCAAATAAAATAATAAAAATCCATATTAAATATATAACAAAATAAAATATGAATTATATTAAAATATTTAATCTATTTCTAGAATAAATCTAATTTACTAAATTAATCATGTAAAACTAATGCCTTGATTAGACAAGTAAATAAATATATATATGTATGAATTATATTAAAAATGAAAACATAAATTAATCACATGTTGTTATTAAACAGTGAACACTTTTCATTATAAAACTGCGATGAGGGAAAAAGGTAAAAAGTGGTGGCTAAGGCTACCTATTGGTAACGATGCTATCACACGATAGTAGTCACTACCAACCGGTAGTGCCACATGGTAGCAGTCAGTACCACCGCTAGTACTGCTACCTTACAGTAGCAACAGCTACCATCCCACGTGGTGGGTATACCCTGCCACGTGGGGTTCAATATATTATTATTATTTTTTATTATTTTTTTATTTTTTTTAATTATAAAACACAACTTCACTGGTAATAAAATATAGTGAACAAAATTGTATTCTTGCAATGGAATTTTTCAATAAGGAACTTTGTCAAACCAATAAAGCATAAAAGACCCAAATCTAAAGATCTTGGAAAAAAATTCAAAAGAATTTTAAGAAATAAGAGGGGATTTGATTCATTTCTTTATTTCTTCACACACAAAAAAAATCCTTGCATCATGCAAAGAGGAAATTTAACAAAATTATGCCAGCACAACCCCCTAATTTTAGACAAATAAAAACTTGCAATCATTTAGAAAACAAACTCTATTCCTACTACACAAATAGAGAAAATAATCAAAAACTAAATTTTACAAAGAACTTGGAAGCACACATGAGCCAACAAGATATTGGACAATTTCTTTTCAACATACAACACATTGATTTGGGATTCAATAGCAACTACTCTATTTCCAAATCAAACTTTCAACAAGAATCTCCAATAAGATTTAATAGGTTTTAACCACACACACAGGGAAAAAGATCAAACATTCAAATTTTTATTGCAACACAAGAAAGAAATCTACCCAACCTGCAAAGCAATCTAGAAAGAAATTTCTGGAAGAGCTTCAATCCTACATACCAATTCCAAAATCTAGATTCCTCCTTCCAAATGGTTTCCAAGTTTTTTGTTTTCAAAAATGCCTCCTCTTCTTCACATGAACTCACAAGTAACATAGCCAGAAATATTTTCAGCCTAAACTTTTAGGTTAAAAGTTTTCTCAACCAATAGGAATAAAATATTTAAAAAGTAAAAGAAATCTAATTTTCCGTTTCCATGACACAATATAATCTAAAAGCTAACTAAAAGGCAAATGGAATTGCTTTTATTTTTTCATTTTCTTTTCCCATAAGACTTTAACTCAACATTAGCACTAAAATTCAAATAGCATAGTATTTAACTTATTTCTTTTTCAAATAATTTAATACAACTATTTTTCACAATATAACATGCAATTTAACCATTTAATTTAACAACTCCATTATTTAATTAAATCAATAAACTCAAGGGCATATTAATTAAATTAAATACGCCAACACAAAATAACACTATTCACTCAATTTAAATCTTTTCAAATAACTGGAAGCACGCAAAATGAGAGAAGACCATACGATGACTCACAAAATGAAAATAGCAAAGCATTTTGACTCACATAGCAGTCAAACAAGAAAAGATGACCGACTGACAACACTCACATGAGTGTAACTGTGGGTCAAATTAGGGTCCAACAATTATCTCCTCCACTCCCATCAGCCAAATAAGGCACGCTCAAACCTATAAAACCAAGTGGAGTCGATACCCCATACCTACCCAGTACTTGTACCTGCAATGTCATGCATCAAAGAACCACACGTGCATATAGACAAATATATAAACAGACACTAGACGCACACTGATGAAGGAGAATCATGACGTTCTCTGTCTCACCGAAGTGAGTGAAGGAAAATCATCCCCTCGCATCCCATACACTTGCAAACATGAAACATGTAAATAACGCATCGTACATATAAAGTAAACATGTCAGTCCATGTCAGTGATCAATAAAAATCACATTTAACAAAAGTAATGAAATATTGCATGAAAGCATACACTACATATCAAGTTAAAGCATGTAATAACATTGCATAAAGTATAAATAACATATAACAATAATGTATCCACTGAATATTCAACTAAACTCAAACATAAGTTTAAAAAGTCTGATCGAGAAGGGGTACTACATTCTCCCCCCAAAACTACACTTACTCTTGGAAGCCTAAAATAGATAAGAATAAAGCTCTCTCATCTTCGCTGCATCCTCCCATGTCATCAAGGTCTCATCATTTGGATCCCATAGGACCCTTACCTGATCGATGGTATGACCCCTGAGGGTCAAATCCCGATGCTGAAGAATGCACATGGGCTCCATGGAAAGTTGCCCGTCCTCAACCTGCAAAGCGTTCCAATCAAGAACATGAGTCACATCAGGATGATAAGGTTGAAGAAAAAAACCATGAAAGACATCGTGGATGTGGGATAGACTCGGTGGCAAGGTAAGACGGTAGGCAATAGGTCCTATCCTCTCAAGGATCTCAAAAGGGCCAACAAAATGAGGTTCCAACTTAGAGCCATTTCCATAATGGATTGGACTCTTCTGCAGACGTACTCTCAAGAACACATGGTCACCAACTAAAGACTGATGATCCACTCTATGAGAATCGACATACTTCTTCTGCCTATCCTGAGCAGCTACCAAATGCCCATGAATTTGTTCAACCTGTTGCTCCATCTCTCGAAGCATATCCGATCAAAATGCACCCTATCCTCTAACTAATCCCAACTCAAAGGAGTTTGGAAAGGACAACCATACAATGCCTGGAAGGGGGAAATGCCTATGGAGCTATGATATCCATTGTTATAAGCAAACTCCACAAGGCAAAGATATTCCTCCCAGCACAACTGCTGGTCCATAATATACATGTGAAGTATGTCCTCCAAGACCTAATTCACAAGCTTAGTCTAACCATTGGTCTCTAGGTGATAAGCTAAACTAAAGTTCAACTAGGTCCCAAAAGCATGTTGAAGTAAGGTCCACAATGCTGAAGTAAAAATAGGATCTCTATCAGAAATGATCCGCCTAGGAATCCCATGCAACCTCACCACATCTTCCAAGAAGACTCGTGCCACCACTGCTATTGTATAAGATTATCAAAAAGGAACAAAATGAGCAACTTTGGTCAATCTATCAACAATGACCATGATGGCATCATGATGACGCAAAGAAACATGCAACCCCACTATGAAATCCATGGAAATGATATCCCATTTGCAATCCGGTACCAAATTAGGTTGTAAAACCCCTGCAGGATGTTGATGCTTTGCCTTCACCTACTAACATTCTAAACACTACAACACAAAATCAACAATGTCATGTTTCATACCAGCCCAATGATATATCTGTCTAAGATCTATGTGCATCTTCCTGACACCAGGGTGTGGTGAATAAGGTGCATGATGGGCCTCAGTAATGATCAAAATGCAAAGACCCTCTAAAGGAGGTACATAGATCTGTCCAAGATGTTGAAGAAGACCATCTGCCTCAAGATTATATCCAGAATATCTACCCTCATGGTTTTCCAGACTCTATCATGGCTTTAACATCCTAATACTAGTGTCCTAAGGAAGATCTCCAAGAATTCTCTCCCTCAAGTCCACTCCAAGGGACAATGTTGCAACCTCATGCCGCCTATGACTCAAAGCATCTACCACTACATTCTCTTTCCCTTAAATATATTAATGAATAATTATGAACAAATAATACCCTAACTGGTGCTGAGAGGTGGGGTGAATCAGTACAGACAAAAACTTTCTCAACACTTCATCATATTAAAACAATGTTGATCGGTTGTCTTCACCACTGAACTTAACCATGGGTATACCGATTAAACACAGATACTTTAGACAGCATTTAATAGATCCTAAATCTTGATGAATACTTCCTGATATAATCAAGCATGAGTTGTATCAGCAATACCATAATCATTTAGTATTGCATGCATATTCAACTTTAATCAAAAACTATTCAATCATCACATGAAAACTCACAACCCATAACACAGATTTTTTAACGTGGAAACCCAAATGGGAAAAACCACAATGGGGATGAATACCCACAAGCTTGTTTTGAACTCTTTTGAAGTCCGCTCTGTTAGGAGCCTAGTCTAGTTAAAGACTTTACAATAAGGTTTTGTTAGGAACCAATCCTATTAGGGATCACCCGGTTAAGGGATAGCTATAAACCCTGTTAAAGGTTGAAATCCTATTAAAGGTTACCTCACTAGAGGATTTAAAGAACTCAACAAACTTGAGTCACCTAGTTAGAGGATTTGCAACAAGCCTATTAAAGCTACCTGGTCAAGGGATTTTCCTTTTGTTGAAATGGTTAGAAGTCAACAGGTAAAGCTTTGATCTGATAATAGCACTACTTGCTAAGACAGATCCTTCTCAGCTCCTCTCCTCTGCAATCACACTCTGCAAATTCCACACTCTAGTTTGGCAAGTATCTCAACATGTGAACACAAAAACATCATTTGCCAACACAAACAATAATAGACATCATCAACCTTATAGACAATAATTAGGTTGGTAGCATAAACCCTAAACCCTAAACCCTAAACATTTTAGGTTTACAATTACAAGTGGTCCAATCCTAACCATTCAAACACATTGCATAGAATGAAGCAATCTAAAACAAATCTCAAGTCATTTTGCATCGTCCAATCTTCACCGCATCTAGAAATCAGTAACCCATCATGCGTTGTTCATACACGCTCAGAACATCGCACATTCCCAAGGTAGACATTTAATGCATTCGATCTTCACGTGCAAGATCCTCAAAGAAATATTTCACATGCACATAACTGACATGGCACCATGATCTCATCCTTATCTCTTAACTAACTCATCACAGAATGTCATCAATTGCACTGCATAAGCCAAACCGGAAACCCTAGAGCTGAACAGAGAGTACCAACAGGTAGTCACACTTAGTGAACCCCGACACCGGTCCACTCCATCTAGGTTGACCATAACCGCCTCCAATATCGGTTCACCTGCTTGAGAAAATATTGACATCAATGACAACATACATTGTCACTGCTTCATCATATGCCAACATATATCAAACCTCAAAATCATACTCATAGAGGAATTCCATATATCTTTGTTGTCGAGCATTCAAGTTTGGCTACGTGAAAATATATTGCAAACTACAGTGATCACTATGCATCTCAAACTGACGACCCAACAAAAAATGTCACCATCTAACCAATGCATGCACTATAGCTACCAACTCCAAGTCATGAACTGGATAGTTTAGCTCATGGTCCTTGAGTTGGCGAGACTCATAGGCAACCACATGACCATCCTGCATAAGCACTACTCCTATACCTTCTAAAGAGGCATCTGTGCATACCATAAAATATCTGGATGGATCAGGAACTACCAAAATCAGATCACTAACAAAGAGTTCCTTCAAGGTACGAAAAGTTGGCTCACACAGCTCTGACCAAACAAACTTCTTCCCTTTCCTCTCAAGAGAAGTGATAGGGTGACCTATCCGGGAAAAACTCTAAACAAAGTGAAGGCAATATCTAGTCAAACCCATAAAACTTTAAACCTCTGAAACATTGGTCAACGCTGGCCAATCTATGATGGCTTGGATCTTAAGAGGATCCATGGATACACCTTTTCCCAAAACTATATGACCAAGATAGTTCACCTCTGACTGCAAGAAATTACACTTCCCCAAGTTGGCATGAAGTTGATTCTCCCTCAAGCACTGCAATACCTGTCGCAAGTGGCCCTCATTCTCTTCCATAGATCTAGAATAAATCAATATGTCATCCAAGAACATAAGAACAAAATGATCAAGTTAGGTGTGGAAAAATCCATTCATGAGGCTCGTGAAAACTGAAGGCGTGTTCGTCAACCCAAATGGCACCACTGTGAACTCATAGTGACCATAACGAGTACAAAATGTCATTCTATGAATGTCTGCATCATGAATGTGCAAGTGATGATACCCAGATTTCAGATCAATCTTAGAGAACACCTTGGCTCCCTTTACTTGATCAAAAAGATCATCTATACAAGGCAATAGATATCGATTCCTAATGGTTACTTTATTCAACTATCGGTAATCAATGCACAACCGAAGAGAACAATCCTTCTTCTTAACAAAGATAACATGCACACCCCAAGGAGATACATTAGGATGAATGAACCCCTTGGCCAATAATTCCTCCATCTACAACTTCAACTCACTCAACTCTTGAGTATTCATCTGATATGGAGCTCTCGAAATAGGTTCTTCTCCAGGAACCAAGTCAATGTGAAAGTCTATGTCTCACTTTGGAGGCATATAGGGAATATCCAAAGGAAACACATCAGCATACTCTCAAAGAATAGGGTGACCATCAAGAGTAATTTCTCAACTCTCTTCCTCATCCACATCCTCAAGAGCAACTGCAAAAAGATGAGACCCTTGATGCATACACCGCTTAAGTTGCATAGTGGAAATCATACGTAAGGATATCGATCTCTAAACTCCAATGATCCCCACTTTCTTTCCATGATCATCTAAACACTCCACTATCTTTTGATGACAATCTACAAGGGCATTGTGAGATGATAGCCAATCCATCCCCAACACAACTCCATAAGACCCCAAAGGAATGACTTGAAGGTCAACTAAAGTAACAAAGGGTCCCAGGTCCAACTCACAACTGGGAATGAAGGTATCTACGGATAGACACACACCGATAGCCAACTCTACTTGCCACCTATCCACCTGCTTAGCAGACGTGAGCCCGCACTGCTCCATAATGGATGAAGAAATGAAAGAATATGAAGCACTAGAATCAAAAACTATAGAGATAGGAATACCACACAACACACCTGCAGCCTTGATCACTATACCCTGGTGCTCAGCCTGACAGTCATCAACCACTACAAATAATCTATGGGTTCTACCTCCATCCCCCACTATCGGCTCTAATGTTGTTGGCCTCTAACTACCTATCTAGTGAGAATGTAGAGGGCACTAAGCAGCTATGTGACCAAACTGACCACAGGAGAAGCAAGCTCCCCTACCAGGTCCTCTACCTCCAGACGGCCCACTGGACTACTAGAACCTTCCCCTACTAGGGGCCTGAGATGCACCCTGAAAGGACTGCCCTAGGAAACTCTTCCTACTCCTCTACCTGTTCCTACTCTTCTTATGCTAAGAGCTACCACCCTATTGGCCCTGAAACTATTGCGGCCTCGACAGCTGCTGTTGCTACCCACCCTTAGCGGGTGCCTCAGAACCCCTAGAAGGTGCAGCAGTTTGGGACTGATTCCCTCTAACTCTAGACCCATTGAAAGGCACACTCCTAATCTGCACTCTAGACTGACAGCCATGAGCATGGCCAAGATTTTGTTCCACCAACCTGGCTTTCGCTATGGCTACCTCTACTAAAGAAGGATCAAACACTCTCACTCCTCCGCTGATGCAGTCATTTAGACCCCTCAAGAAGTGTTGAACTAGCATCACCTCATTATTACCAATACTAGCATACTATTTGAGCTCATAAAATCTATGCTCAAACTGATCTACAGACATACCAAACTGGTGCAAAGCATTGAACTCATCTTCTCGAGACTGTCTCCACTGGGGTGAGAGAAATCATGTCATGAATCTCTCCAGAAAAATCTCCCATAACACAGTGCTAATATTCACACTAATCCTCTCCTCCTATAACCGCCACCAGATAAATGCAAAACTCTTGAGATGCATGATGGTGCATCTCGCCTTGGTGTTATTGTCATACAGATGCATGGAAAAACACTAATCTAAACTAAACAGCCAGGTCTCTACCTCAAGACTGGTACCCTTACCGTCAAAGTAAGGAGGATGGGATCTCATCAAGTCTCTCATGTTCCCTATGGTAGTTGAATCCTGGTCTACTGGGACCTCTCTCCTTCTAGGAGACCTCTCTCTCTCCTCTAGAATCTACTGATGTGACTCCCCTACCTGAGCATGGATGGGCTAATCAGCCTCAGGTCTGGGCCTAGTCTGGCTAGCACCTCCTGAAACATCTGCCTCAACGCTTCCCTTTTGGGAACCTTCTCTAATAAGGATTATCATTTTGAATTATGATATATATTATTTTGTTCTATAGGCTAGATGTATTATCATGGAAAATTGAATTTTATTTTTGTAATTTCATGAGTTATTTCATTCTAAATTCAACATAATATATTCATATATAACTACTTTGTAACATAGAATAACTCATTCTAAATTCAACATAATATATTCCTGTTCCACACTTGCATGAGTGGGTGGTGGCGAAGGGCTAAGGTGGCCAGAAACTCAACCATGTCCCCCACCTCTAGCTCTATTACGACCACCAACACGGCCACCTCCCTTGGCTCCCCTAGCCATGACCTAACACTACACAAGAGAAAAAAAAATTATATCTACGGAAAGGATACTAACAAGGGAAACACAAACACTAAGACCTAATCAAAAGGTCAAGTTGAATGGGCTCAATATAAACCAGAGTACCCAATGTTGAAACATGGGCTCTGATACCAAATGTAATGCCCCGCCATGAACCCCAAAGGAAAAACCACACAACTAAGCAACTAAGGGTGAAATAACTTTTTTTTTTTTAAGTATAAATCACATTAAGTGCTTTAATTACTATATTGCACATAAACACACAAGCGAAAGACTAACACAAGAATTCCCAAAGGGTTACCAACAAAGAATTAAATGAAATGTTAAATTTCATAATTAAAATTAATCCAATTAACCATCAGTAACTCATTGAACATAATAAACCATATTCACATAACAGATTACACCATTTAAAGATTATATTGTTCATCAAATACATACCTCCCAATAATACATGTAAAACTTACATCATTACCAATTACAAGGTTACATAAATCCATAGATACAAATGACCACATAGGTCTCAAAAGTACAATAATCTCCAACATGAGATGATGCATGAATCATGAACCATAGGTATACCTGTGAAGCCAATCCTCACATAAAGGTACGAACAAGAACATCCAATGAGAAGTGGCACTACCACTCGACCATGTGATCCCAAAACAAAATCACCCCACTATGCTAGGAGATAGCAGAAGACCCTCAAGCAAGCATAAGCAAGATATGGACGATAGTACAATAAGACTCCATAATACTCCAAGTGAACACAACATCACAACATGCTAGTGACCCTAAAGAGAGAGTGTCATCGCATAGCTTATGATGGTTACCCTAGGTAGGCCTCCATAGGTCCTGACCCCCATCCTGGGTTATCCTGGTAAACTTTCCTGAACCCTCAGTTCCATCTATGCCTCATGCGGACCCTACCAACCCTTCATGAAGACAAGATGGTCAGTTTGCCATCCCAAGCCTTCCCACTACATCTTGAGTCTATACAAGCACTCAACCATGCATGGGGTACAATATCTTATTTAATGCTAAGAATTGTAGACGTATACAAATGACCATATTCCTAAATGAATTTTTAATGTTCATTTTACTCTCATTCCTCTATTTACTTAAATCTAATTTAATTAAATCACCCACATTCCTCTATTTAATTAAATAAACTATACAATTTATTTATTTAAATTCACTTAAGCCTTTCACATCATTTAATTAAACAAATCATTTTATTTAATTAAATCCCTTCTCTATACTTTTAATTAAATTTATATTTAATTAAATTGTTCACTCTAAATAAATAAATCTAATTTATTTAAATCCTCCACTTGCAAACACAATTGAAATAAAGCAATTTATTTTAATTAATTCTATTATCCCTCACCCACTTGCATTTTCTTACATCTACCACTTGCCTCCTAAACCCCATTCCTAAATTCTTCTAGAACCTATATAATCCTAATCAATTAGCCTAAACCTTTCAATTATCCCCTTCCCCTAAATTTGAGGATGTCACTTCTCAAATTTGGAGTAAAATCTTCCAAAGGCATTAAAGCCTTTATGCCTTCAACAAGCTAACTTGTTGAATACCCCCAAATTTGGAAGGACTCTTACAAATTTTTTCCCAAAGTCTTTCAAACCATTAATGGTTAACTAACCCTTAGTGGCATGGTTAGAGACTTTTTGCCTAACTTAACCCTCATCTAACCTAGGGGTCTCATCAAGCATTCATTGCTTTGACCATGGTTATCCTTTTAACCCTTGCACAAGAGTTTATCCTTTGGGTAAAACCTTTATCCATTGGATAACCCTAACCTAACCTTAACCTTTACCTCCTAAGGTAACCATGAGGTCTTGTCAAGCATTTAATGCTTCTTACTTCTCCTCTCAAGCAATCTTATGTTGACAATTGTCACCATTTCATTGGTGAGAATTGTAAACATTGATTGATAACTTTCAATCCTGGCCCTTGATTAGATCATTCAATCCTAACCATCCATTGCCCTGTTTTTCCTATAAATAGAGCCCTCATCCCTCCATTTTAGAATCCAAGTATTTAGCATCATAATTATACTCAAATTTAACAAGCATTTAGCCTCTCTTTGCAATAGGAATAAATCTAATAAACATTTTAGAGCATTTCTATTATCTTAGATTAAATCATATAACTAGTATATCATGTTAGGATAGTATTTTTATGAACCTTATCATCTTATCATCTAGTTTAGTTCATTTCTTAAAATCATACATAAATAGGATGCATTCATACTAAATTTGATCTAAAGCATCCCTCGTTCTCGCATTCATCATCCCTAAGTCACTTTGCTCAGTGATCTAAGAGCAAAGGCATTGGCTTGAGGAACCTTGTGAGATAGAGAACCATGGAACACTCCTTGGGAAGTTGAGCTATTACTCATGGCTCCATAACTTGCACCAAGAGTCCCATGGGTGTGTGGGAAAGTCTTTGAATATTTTCATGATTTAAGTTTCATTGAGCCGCTTTTCCCGCATACATTTATGACGCCCACCGTGGGGCATAACCCCATTAATCAAATCGGTTTTTGAATATGACCAACTTTGCAGGTACACAGGAAATGAGAATCAGCGCGTAGGAACCTTTGATAGCGCATCCGGTTAAAACTTTAGCGCATCCGGTCTACTGTTCAACACGTGGGAAACCTTCCTTAGTGCATAGAGTTTTTAAGTCTTTCATGTAGTTTTCAGTGCGGGAATTTAACAGTCCAGTGCATTTAGAAAATATCTTAGCGCGTCGGGTCTATCGGATAGCGCATCCAGGGCATTCTGTAGCACAAACAGTGTATTATGTAGCGCATCACAGACAGAGGGCAGGAAATAATTTGTAACATATATTTTGAGAGTTAGACTTGTGGAAGTCCACAAAGCCATTATTTTGCTAACTGATTAACTGTTGTTTTGTAGGTAACTAACAGTTTAATTGCAGGTTTGGAGCCTATTCTTATGTGAGCTAGGTTTAAAGTAGTTTGAATATTTCACTAACTTGGCTAAGTTAGTTAAAGATTTAAATTCCTTTCATTTCTTGTTTAAACTAAAAATTGAACTCACACCTTATTTTGGGCACCTAAAAAGAACAACAACAAAAATCTTTTCTTGTTTAGGAGGAAATTTTCATTTGGGTTTCTAAAAAGAACCAACAAACTTTCTTTCTTTTTTGGCAAAAAGAGCTTTAAAAAGAACCTCACCATCCTTTGGTGTATAAAAGGATCAACTTTAAAAAAAATTGCAAGGTAAAAGAACCTCACTTGTCCCATTTTATTCCAAGTTAAAGAGGGAAGTTCTTCCCCTTTGTTGATTTATTTTTGTTGACCAAAATCAAAAGTTGCTTTGTTGACCGGGTTTCTTTTCCTAGATTAGATAATCATTGATTTGAGGAAATAAAATGATCACCATGTTTTTGTGGATCAATATCTCCATATAGATTTTAGCAAATCATTGTGATAAAAGGGTAAAAATAACACTTGTGTGCTTTGCTTCGAAAGTGGTAGGTATATGCTCTCCCCTTAACCGGGTCATCAAAAAGCCAAACCACTCTTATGCTTTTAGTACTTACAGCATTAATTCCTTTAGCAGGTCTGCCCTCCCGAGGATTTAACAACTCTTAAAGCCATTCTTTGGCCGGTGTGAGGGGAACGACCTAAGTGGGGAATGGCTTTGATGCCAAGTGTTCCAACCCACTATAATCAAAAGTGGAAAGTGATGAAATTCTTTTTCAATAGTTGCCCGCAACGATTAGCCTTCTCCTAGTATCTTTACGATATGTAAATCCTTTGTTCTAAAGGTTGGGAAGCTTCTTGAGGGATTTTATCACTGACGGCCAAACAAGAAGCCAAATTTCAAACTTTAGCATTAGAAACTTTGAGTCGAGTCAGTATCCAAACATTTACAGTATCATAATGCAAGGGTGGGGAAAAATCCACCCCCAAGATTACTCACCATATATCTCCCTGATAGTTCTGATACTTAATATAAGTACAGATCCAATAGCCAACAAGATGAGAGGGGGGGTGAATCATACAAACTTAATCATCCATAAAAACATCAGATTCAACCTCGGTAACTTATATTTCAGTAATATAACCAAAACAGTTAACCATGCAAACTCAAAAGCATATAAACATCATAAACCTCATAACACCAGATTTAACGTGGAAACCCAAATAGGGAAAAGCCACTGTGGGATTTCCAACCCACTAAGAAATATACTCTTCTAGAGTATGCTCGGTTAAAAGCAAATCCTGTTAAAGATTACAAACACATTGCTAGATGTGACCCGGTTAAGGGATTTCCCTCAGATCTGTTAGGATCTTCACCTTGTTAGAAGTGACCTTGTTAAATGATTTCAAACACTCAATCAGAATTTCACCTTGCTAGAGGGTTTTACAAATAAGACTATTAAGTCCACTCAGTTAAGAGATTTTCTGTCACTTTCACAAAAGAACAGTAATAAAATCTATCTGCAACTTCACATCTAAAATGCTAAAGCAGATTCCTATTTGTTCAATACAATCTAGACATAGAACTAATCTTGTCTATCTACTGAGCTTCTATACTCTGTTATTCAAACAGGTCTTCAAGCTTTTATGGTCAGTAATCACTATGAAGCATCCCTGTGCATACACTTGCCCGCATACATTGTTTATCAACAGTTTCCTATTTATAAACAATTAAGTAACCGCTTAATCTGCTTGATCACATTTCCCATGATCAATCATAGCCATCAGATTTTTGATCTTGTCCAAGTTCAATGCATCTTTCAATCTGAAAATGTTTTACCCCACCTAGGAACTTGTATATATTTCTTGGAACTTGTGCCAGGGTATTGCAGTTCAATCTGAGCTGTAGATCTTCATACTGACTTATCTTCATGCCAACTTTCCTTTTCCTTAGATTCATTAACAAACTTCATGCACAGCTCACCAATCATTTAATCAATTCCAGCTCATCAGCTTCCTTCATTAAATAACTCATGCAAACATTTAATGTGTTCTGTTATAGCTCGGTTACAACTCAGTAACAACTCGGTGAATACTAAACTTCACTCGGTAGACATTTCGCCTTCATTAACCGATAGCGATAACCTTAGGGTTTACCAACTAGGTTCCTTAGGGTTTACCGACTAGGTTCTTTGCTTGATAACATAGTATAGTATTAACCTTTACAATTTACAACATATGTATGATGCTAAAACAATCTAAAACATCATAATCTCATCATTGTCTGACTCGGTATTAGTTTCCCATTGAATACCTTATTCATCCCCTTATTCATCATATTCTTTCCTATGTCTTTTACCGACATCTTTATATTCTTCATATCATACTTCTCAAGATATGGCAACATCATACTGAATTAGAAAATCAATTTCTTGACATCAATGACAAAATAATAATATCAAGATAGTAAACATCCTTATCCATAATGATCAACAACCTTCTCAATATCCTTATGAAAAGCCAACAATCTTTCATTGTCTGTTATAATGCTATATTGCCAATAATCTCCCCATTTGGCATTGATGGCAAAACCAATTGATTTGACCTTAACAGATTTGGATTGTTGTGATTCTAAAATGTTGAAATGCTCTCCCCCATACATTAGACTTCTCCTCTTTTCTTCAATCTTCTTTCCAATCTATAGTCTTCTCAGTTTTCTTTTAGTCTTCTCCCCGAATATTAGTCTTCTCCCCCTTTGACAACAATGCCAAAAAGTAAAGAACTAAAACATAATTTATTTCTGTATGAAGTGATTTCCTGCTGTTGTGTATCAATTCAATCTCGGACAAAGCATTTTTCTCTTCAATTTTTGTTCCATATATTATTTCCTGTAATAATTCCTGTATACCTTTAGAAAACATCCTAAAGTATATAAATCAGCATCAACTCCCAAAAGATATTTGATAAAGTCATTGGATTGATGCTTTCACCAAACTTGGTCAGTGAGTAGAAGATAGGGGTAGGACCCCTAACTTACTTCTGAGATATTCAAAAGTGTCCCTTGGTAGTGGCTTGGTGAAGATATCTACCACTTGTTCCTTTGTGCTAACATACTCCAACACCACTTTCTTCTCTTGAGCTTCTTCTCTAAGATAATGATATTTGATAGAGATGTGCCTTGTCTTAGAGTGCATAACAGGATTTTTTGAAATATTAATGGCACTAGTATTGTCACAGAATATAGTTACTAGCTCGATAACTTTCTCATTTATACCTTCCAACAGTTGTTTGATCCATGCAATGTTGGTACAATTCAATGTTGTAGCAACGTATTCAGCTTCTATTGTTGACTGTGAAACACATCCTTGTTTCTTGTTCTTGCTAAGCCAACTCACTAGTCTTTCTCCTAAAAAGAAAGCTCCTCCACTTGTGCTTTTTCTGTCATCAATGTTGCTTGCCCAATCAGCATCAATATAAACTTTTAAATCAAAATCATTTCCTTCCTGATATACTAAGCCATAATCCTCAGTGTCTTTTAAGTATCTAAAAATTCTTTTGATTGTTGTCATGTGAGTTTCCTTAGGATTTGTAGAGAATCTTGCAACTATACCTACTACATGTGCTATATCTGCTCTATTGTGAACAACATATTGTAGCTTTCCTATCATGGATCAGTAAAGTGTCTCATCAACATATGCAGATTCATCATTCTTTGATAATTTATAGTTGGTAGTCATAAGAGTACTTACTGGTTTTGAATCCTCCATTCCAAATTTCTTCAAGATTTCCTTTATGTACTTGGATTGAGTAATGAAAATCTCATTTTTCATTTGCAGTATCTGTAAACCTATAAAATACTTTGTCTCACCGATTAATGACATCTCAAATTCTTTGCTCATTTTGTTTCCAAAGTTTTTGCATAGAGAGTCATTTCCACAAAATATAATATCATCAACAAATATGGCTGAGATCAGTATTCCATTTTCATCATTCTTCATGCACATATTGTTGTTCTCACTTGTCCTTATAAAACCAATCTTAATCAAATAAGAGTGCAATCTTTCATACCATGCTCTAGGTGCTTGTTTCAAACCATATAAAGCTTTGTTCAATTCACATACCTGATCTTTATTATTGTCTTCAACAAATCCTTCAAGTTGTTCAATAAAAACTTCTTCTTCTAATATTCCATTCAGAAATGTAGATTTGACATCCACTTGATATACCTTGAAATTCTTGAAAGCAACATAGGCCAACAATGTTCTTACTCCTTCAAGTCTAGCAATAGGTGCAAAAGTTTCACCATAATCAATTCCTTCTTCTTGAGCATAACCTTTGTAAACTAGTCTTGCTTTGTTTCGAATGACCTCTCCTTTTTGATTTAGCTTGTTTCTAAAAATCCACTTTGTATTGATTACATTCTTGTCCTTTGGTCTTGGGATTAGTGTCCATGTGTCATTCTTCTTGATTTGATCAATCTCTTCTGTCATAGCATTTATCCAATCTTCACTATTAAATGCCTCTTTCACTATTCTTGGTTCAAATTCAGATATCAAACATGTTTTCTATGTCAGTTTGTTCCTTGCCATCACTAGATCATCCTTATCTCCTATAATCTGACTTGGTGCATGATGTCTTCTAACATACTTGGCTAATACAAGATCGGTAAGCTCTGTATGATCTTCTTCATCACGTGGTAACTGGATATTCTCTTCATTTTCTTCAACAGTCTTCTCAGTAACACTTCTCAATTGAACATAGACAAATTCATTATAGTCTTCTGGTTCCTTGGAATTTCCTTCATCATTTCTTTCTGCAAATTCATCAATTTTCACATTTTCGCTTTCTACTATTTTGTTAGATGATTTGATCAGACATTTAAATGCTTTGCTTCTAGAAGAATAACCTAGAAATGTTCCTTCTTCACTTTTTTGATCAAACTTGCCATTTCTATCATCGTTATGAACATAGCATCTACTTCCAAAGATTTTAAAATAGCTAACATTAGGTTTCTTATCATACCAGATTTCATATGGTGTCTTCAAAGTACCTTTCTTCAATTGAACATAGTTCAAGGTGTAAACTGCTATGCTTATTGCTTCTCTCCAAAATGTTTATGGTACCTTCTTTTCAATCATCAGTGTTCTAGCACAATCCACAATAGATCTATTTCTTCTCTCAGCTATTTCATTTTGCTGTGGAGTTCTCTGTGCAGAGACTTGTCTTATTATTCCATTATCATTGCAAAATAAGTTGAAGTCATCAAATGTGAACTCTCCTCCTCTATCTGATCTAAGACATTTCAGTTGTCTTCCTGTTTCATTTTCAACTCTTGCCTTGTACCATTTAAAAATTTGAAAAGCTTCTGATTTTTCTTTTAAAAACATTACTGACATCATCCTTGAATAGTCATCCACAAATAATATGAAATATTTATCACCATAATAACTTTGAACTTTCATAGGACCACAAAGATCAGTGTGCACTAGATCTAAAATTCCCTGAGAAGTGTAACACTTACTTGTAAAGCTTGATCTTGTCATCTTACCTATCTGGCATCCTCGGCACATAGCATTCTTAGGTTTATCAAGACTCGATAGACCTCTTACTCGGTGCTTCTTGCTTATTTTGATCAGATTATCAAAATTTACATGACAAAACCTTTTATGCCATAACCAGGTATCATCAATCTTTGCATACAAACACTTGTTCTGAGTTGAGTCAAGGTGAAATGTGTTACCTTTTGTTTGTGTCCCAGTAGTAGCTAACTTTCCATTCTTGTCATGAACTTTGACAATTCCTTTCTGAAATTTTATTCTGTAACTTGTGTTGTTTAGCTGTGCTACACTCAACAAATTATATTTCAAACCTTCAACCCAATAAACATCATTGCATCTTGCATTATCAAGAAGTGTTATAGATCCTTTACCTCTTACCAGACATGGTGCATCATTGCCAAATCTGACATAGCCTCTATCATAATCTTCTAATATAACAAACTTGTGTTTATCTCCTGTCATATGATGTGAGCATCCACTATCTATAATCCAAGAATCATTAGTCTTTATGTGATATATTAGGGCTTTTTCTTCATACCTTTCTTCATCTAATCCATCTTTGATAGCCACATAAACTACTTCCTCTGTATTAGTCTCATCTGATTTATCATCATTAGATTCCTCATCGGCTATTAGGCATGTCTTTCTATCTCTTCTTCTGAAGTCTCAATGACCTTTGTAATTATTGTCTTTCTGTCTGTCATCTCAGTAATCTCTCTTTTTAGTAAAATCTTTGTCAGGTTAGTTAGAAGCCATATGTCCTATCTTATTACAATTGAAACATTTCAAAGGTAGTTTTCCTTTATACTTACCTTTGCCTCTCGGTAACCTTTTGGCTAATAGTGCTTCAAACTCTTCTTGCTTTCTGATTTCCTCATACAGTTTGTGTACTACCTCCATGTTCTTATGAAATCTCTCATTTGCTCCACTATGATCTCCTTCAGAGTACTTATGCTTTCTTTCATTGAAATCATTAGATTCATCAAGATGAAAAGAACTAAATGCAGATTCAACTTTATTTACCGAAGATCCACTGTTATCAAAATTACTTAACTCAAATGCATGTAGCTTACCAATAGTAGCATCTAAAGAAACTGGCATATTAGGTATAGACCTCAATTCATTGATTGCAAAGACTTGGATTACATAAGCTGGTAGAAGGGTTCTTAACAACTTACTTGTTATGTCCTTTTCTTCAATAGTTCCACCTGCTCCTTTGATTTGATTGACAATATCCTTTAGTCTTGTATTGTACTGAGTTATGTTCTCACCTTCATTCATCCTCATAGATTCAAAGTTGTCCTCTTAGACTATCTACTTTTTCTCTTTGAACATGTTCATCTCCTCCATCTACTGATATGAGCTTATCCCACATTGCCTTTGCATCATTGCAACCTTCTAGATCATTAAACTCTGAATCGGTCAATGCAAATGTTATTTCAATCATTGCTTGAATATGTTCTTGCTTTACCTTTTTCTCTTCCATAGTCAATGGATAGGTGCTCGGTGTGACAAAATCATTCTCCAGATAGTATACAGCATATTATCCAACTCCTAATAGATGTAGCTTCATCCTTTTCTGCCATGTAGAGAAACTTGACATGTTCAGCTTCGGTGCATCCCTCTTATAAATCTTTGGATCTCTAACTCAAGTGCCTTTAAACTTTCCTTCTGGAGTCCAAAGCTTTGATACCAATTGATAGTTCTGATACTTAATATAAGTACAGATCCAATAGCCAACAAGATGAGAGGGGGTGGTGAATCATAAAAACTTAATCATCCATAAAAACATCAAATTCAACCTCGGTAACTTATATTTTAGTAATATAACCAAAACAGTTAAACATGCAAACTCAAAAGCATATAAACATCATAAACCTCATAACACCAGATTTAACATGGAAACCCAAATAGGGAAAAACCACTATGGGATTTCAGACCCACTAAGAAATATACTCTTCTAGAGTATGCTCGGTTAAAAGCAAATCCTGTTAAAGATTACAAACACATTGCTAGATGTGACCCGGTTAAGGGATTTCCCTAGATCTATTAAGATCTTCACCTTGTTAGAAGTGACCTTGTTAAAGTATTTCAAACACTCAATCAGAATGTCACCTTGCTAGAGGGTTTTACAAATAAGACTATTAAGTTCACTTGGTTAAGAGATTTTCTGTCACTTACACAAAATAACAGTAATAAAATCTATCTGCAACTTCACATCTAAAATGCTAAAGCAGATTCCTATTTGTTCAATACAATCTAGACATAGAACTAATCTTGTCTATCTGTTGGGCTTCCATACTCTATTATTCAAACAGGTCTTCAAGCTTCTGTGCTCGGTAATCACTATGTAGCATCCTTGTGCATACACTTGCCCGCATACATTGTTTATCAGCAGTTTCCTATTTATAAACAATTAGGTAACTACTTAATCTCCTTGATCACATTTCCCATGATCAATCATATCCATCAGATCTTTGATCTTTTCTAGGTTCAATGCATCTTTCGATCTGAAAATGTTTTACCCCACCTAGGAACTTGCATATATTTCTTGGAACTTGTGCTAGGGTATTGTAGTTCAATCTGAGCTATAGATCTTCATGCCAACTTTCCTTTGCCTTAGATTCATTAACAAACTTCATGCATGGCTCACCAATCATTTAATCAATTCCAGCTCATCAACTTCCTTCATTAAATAACTCATGCAAACATTTAATGCATTCTGTTATAGCTCGGTTACAACTCGGTAACAACTTGGTGAATACTAAACTTCACTCGATAGACATTTCACCTTCATTAACCGATAGCGATAACCTTAGGGTTTACTAACTAGGTTCTTTGCTTGATAACATAGTATAGTATTAACCTTTACAATTTACAACATATGTATGATGTTAAAACAATCTAAAACATCATGATCTCATCATTGTCTGACTCGGTATTAGTTGCCCATTGAATACCTTATTCATCCTCTTATTCATCATATTCTTTCCTGTGTCTTTTACCGACATCTTTATATTCTTCATATCATACTTCTCAAGATATGGCAACATCATACTGAATTAGAAAATAAATTTCTTGACATCAATGACAAAATAATAATATCAAGATAGTAAACATCCTTATCCCTAATTATCAACAACCTTCTCAATATCCTTATGAAAAGCCAACAATCTTTCATTGTCTGTTATAATGCTATATTGCCAACACTCAATTGTGAAGAAATTCACTTTGAGTTCATTTCTAGCAAAAGGCAAAAAAATGGGAGCCCCCTAGGGGGTGACAAGGTTGTTTGAGCTAACGGAGTATCGAGACTAGTGAGCTATGGTATTGTCGATGACCCTTGAATAAAGAGTCTGATTGAATTGTATTTTCTGTATCAAAACCTGTTAAAACAGTGGGGATTTGAACACATCCTCACAAAACATACACTCATTGTTTAGAATAAGAAAAATGGTTATCTCTTTTGTGTTGTGCTTTCGTTTCTTACTTTAGAAAATCATCTATCACAGTTGAAGAAAAATTCAAAAATCATAGAAAAACCACCAAGGCAAAATGACCAAGACAATTTAGCACGTAAGAGCAACATCTTAGCACTTTGGAAACATATATTAGCATGTCCAAGCTTCAACATAGTGCTTTAGTTCTAAACTTTAGCGCATAATCAATCTCAGCATTCAATAGTACAAATCTTAGCGCTTGCTAAAAACATTCTGTTGTGTTGGAGCAACAACTTAGCATGTCAAGACCAAACATTAGCACATTAAAGCCAGCAGTTAGCACATTGATAGGACATATTAGCGCATAGCTTTCAAACCAAACCAAAATCAAATAGTCCAAGTTAGTGCATCAAAAAGGCAGTTTGGTGCGTTGAGATCATTCTCTAGCGCGTTGAGGGTATTTGGTAGCGCATTGAGTTTCTGTCTTAACGCATAGCCAAAACTGAGAAAACATAGGGCAAAACAGAAAGTATTTTTGAAAATTCTGAAAATAGTTTAGGAAGCCCTTTTTCCTCACTTGAACTCCATCAGACAGAAAATCAAAATCAGAGTATCAAAACTACTCCAAAAGCAAGTTTTCCTTAAAACAAAGTTGTCAAAATCTAAAAACTAGTCAAGAGATAAAACACATATCTCCTATCAGAATCAAGAAACACCATCATACGTATCAAAAGGTCCTTCAATCAAATGGATTTTTATCCAAAAACATACTTGTTTTAAACTCAAAGTTGTCAAATTGAGTTTCCATATCAGGAAAGCTCTTATTCCATAACATTTGACGCGCTTTGTCGTGAGGCGGAATCTAAACCTTCATTTGATAAAGTAAACTTAAGTTTCCAAACATGATATCTAAATCCAAAATAAATCAAAGGAAACCATTGATCACCTGTGCATGACTAATCCTTATATTCTGAGAAGAAAGAGTATTTATCACAACACCAAGTTAAGAAAACAACAACCTAGTTCTCTGAAACATGCCAAAAGGAATAGATTTTTGTACATCAATCGCCAACTCTTCAAATCTCATTGAGCATTCCTCTATCATATGTGTTATATCTTCAAGACAAAACAAATGAATTTGATGAGGAACCATTTAGGAGTAGAGCATTATGTCAAAAATCAGCATCCAGTCAATGCCTAAATCAAGGAGGAAAGATCAATCCAGCTTTCTTCCCAGAAATTTGCATCACCTACAACACGCCTCGAGTAGAGCCACCAACACTTGAACAAGACCTAGAAGAGGAATTTGTTCCCTTCATCACAGACAATTTCATCTAGATTCCCGCTATCACTCGCTCTCAATGAAACAAACAAAGGGAAACACAACCAGAGTCCAGTATGGGGCGACGATTATCAAATCCTTTCGACTATCCAAATCTAGAAGACACAAAGATCCACTGAAGAACTCCTTCAGGAATGCCAATAAAGTGCCTCGTTCCAAAGACTCGTGGAAATACTTATAGAGGCTGACAAAGAAAAATATCTACTCATTCTCGCCAGCAAAGGAGTGAGGATCCCAGAGGACTTTGATTCAAACACTTTTAGAACAAGGTCTCAACTCTATACTTATCAAGAATAGCAAAGAGAAGAAGACATAGTTGACCTTGAGCAAAATATACCCGAGCAAAACATCCCTGAGCAAAACTTACCTGAGAAAAACATCCCTGAGAAAAACTTATCGTTACACATGCCATTTCAAACTAGAAACAATGTGAAGGAAGAACTCTTCCCCCGGCAAACAAACGCACCCTTGGTTTCTCTTACACAACAAATGCAAATGTTGCAAAAATAAATGCAAGACATGCAACAAGGATCAACGGTAGGGTATTCCTTGAAATAAATTTGTCCTTATCCTTTTGATAGAAGGTTAAACATGGTACCTTTTCCCCCAAATTTAGACATTCCCAAATTTGACAAATATGATGGGAAAAGTGATCCTCGTGATCATGTCTAGGAATTTTGTACCATGAGCCTGGAATTTGCCCGTGATGACACATATTTGATGAGATTATTCCCAAGAAGCATGGGAGGGCAAACCATGGAATGGTTATCCAAAATCACACCTCCTGTCAGATCCTTTGATGAATTAGTCAACAGATTTATCACTCAATATTCCTACAACATTCAACATGCCATCACCATGCTAGATGTCTGCAATACCAAACAAAAAACAATGAAACATTCATGGTATTCCTTCAACGTTGGTGACGAATGGTCTCAAGATATCCTTGAGATGTGCCTAAAAAGGAAAAGATGGAAATTTTCATCGACAATTTAAATAGCAAGATGAGTTACGTACTCAAACTCCAATGCATACCATCTTTTCCTAAAATGATTGAAAATGGCATCCAAGTAGAGGAGGCATGTGTCAAGAAAGGAACATTGAAATTTTTCAAAGAAGGGATGAATTCATCCAACTCTAATTACAATAACCAAAACAAAAACAACTTAGACAAATCCAAGTTCTGGACCAAAAACAAAAATACTAGAAATGAAGGAGGAAAAAAAACTAATGATGTGAAATCCAGACAACAGGTGTTAGCTTTATCAGGTAATCCTCAGGCTACCAAGAATCAAAAGGGTGCTAACCAAGGTACTAACACTTATGCACCAACTACCAATCAAGATCATCTTAACACCAACAATACCCAAGACAATAACATCGATCGAGGACCTAATACAAACTCACGAGGTAACACCAACAACTTTACAAAATGCGTCTACACACCATTAGGGCAATCATTGGAGTCAGCATTCAGAGAGCTCCTGGCAAACAAAATTATCTCCTTACCAGCAATCAACAACTTTGAACAACAAATCAAACCACCCTGGTGGAATGACTCACACTTTTGTGATTTTCATCTAAACAAAGGACATCAAACAAATGATTGCATGAGACTGAAAAACATTGTTCAAGACATGATTGATAGAGGCAATTTAACAGTCAATGGTCTCAATACAAATGGTGACCATGGCGCTTTTAAGAATCATCTTCCAAACTACAACAAGGATGGAGCTTCAACCTCAAATGATACACATGGAGCTCGTATCAATCACATATACAATAACACCATGAATCATATATCAGCTGAGGACAATCAAGTAAATGTTACTACAATCAATGACAAGTGTGAACATGAATCAATCAATGTAACCACCAGAGCTCAAAAATATGTCTTGAAGGGACATATGTCAGTAGAAAACACCATACCCAAGATTCAGTATGACCTAGTCAGTCAACTGTGCAAAACTCCTGCTCAAATATCTATGCTTGAGTTGTTGAAACTTTCATGAAAACAGAAAGACATCTTGGAACAAGCACTATTGGAAACAAATGTACCCCAGGATCTGGATACTAACAAATTCCAAGCCATGGTGGATCACATGACAAGGCCTCATAATCTCACCTTTTCTGAATAGGATAATATTTCATTAAGCCATCCACACAATACTCCACTCCACATTGAAGTCTTGGTTTACAAACATCAAGTCAAAAGAGTATTAATAGATAGAGGAGTTGGACTCAATATATGTACCTTAAAACTTATCTATGCATTAGGCTTCTTTGAACAGTCTATTGATCCACGCAAAAAGATCACTATCAAAGCATATGATGATGAAGAAAAATCATCCAAAGGAATAGTGGTGTTGCCAATTCAAGTAGGACCAATACAAAAGGACACTATGTGCCAAGTCCTAGACATAGACCTCACATACAATATTTTATTGGGTTGACCTTGGATACATGAAATGCAAGCAGTACCCTCAACTTATCACCAGTGTGTTAAGTTCCCCTACAATGGATAGGAGAATTCCATATCAGTAGATCATAACCCTTTTCAACATTGTAATGCTATGGGGGCAGCCTAAGACAGTTTGGTTCCGCATAACAGAGAAAAACAAATTTCCTCAACACCAGATCTTCAGCAAGAAAAGCCTAAATCTTTATCTATGGATTTCGAACAGAAGATGAAAATCAAAGAACAAGGCATGGGAGATTACTCTTTGGAACCCTTGTGTTTAATCAACTTGCTAGTATCGCCTAAATCGCATGGGCTACCTTCAGCATAAATACATCAAGCAACACCATCCATTACCAAGTTTGATGGCAAATTTATCCAACTAGGCACACTAGCACATCAATCAGAGGAAAAGGACATCCTTAGTTGGCTATGCAAGGATGAGGAAGAAGACAAAGTAGCTACTATGGAAGTATCTATACCAACACAACTATATGGAAAAGGCTACCTAATCATGCAACAAATGGGACACAATGGCAAAGGACCGATTGGCAAGCGTCAAGAAGGTGTTACAGAACCATTAGATCCTCCTTCACAATTTTGTAAAGACAAAGCAGGATTGGGCTATGAACACACTCTACCACCAAAGAAGACACCAAGAAAATACCAAAAACCTTAGTGGAAAGCAAAGAAGAAATACAAAGAGGACTCATGGTAGGAAGCACTATTTGAATCAGCAGAAACAATGCACAAGGAACATGAATACCAGGAAAGAGAGAAACACCATGAAACATTAGTCATTCAAAAGAAAGGAGCACCTTATGCAGAAGTACATCATGTTCAAGAACCGGTTTCAAACAAAGAAGAATCACCCCCTGATAACATCATTCCTCCCCAAGGAGAGACAATATATGAGCAAATGCAAAGAGTAGAAGTAGGATTTGATATAGAATCAGAGAAAAATATCAGACTCATATCAATCATCAAGGACCTATTTTTACCCTACAACATACCAGTCCACAGCACTGCCAAAATCTAGGATGATACCTTCGAGACTGATTCAAATGAATATGAATGGGGCAGTTGTTCCAATGTTATAGAAGATATTGCTACAAATGATAGTCATACACCCATTTCTCAAGAAGAACGAGGCAGAGAACCTAGACTACTTGAATTTGGTCCACAAAATATCTATGATGCCAAGGAAAATGAGCAGCGATATTACGAGCAAGTCTACACAGAAGATGATACCATCAAAGACCTCGACAAAATCATTAACTTATTTAATATCCCGACCAACCACGATGATACCTCCATCCTAACACTTATAGCAGCTGAACTCGACCCACCCAATGACTCTTTACCACTTATCTTTCCTGACCTCATAGACTGGGATAAACCTAAAAATCATGACATGCCAATTTTCCCAAATGATGAGTCTATTATCCATTACTTATGTACCATCAACCCAGAAACACTCTACCAATTAAACAAAGTAACAACATCTACAAACAGGCGAGTGCTAAGTCTCTCAGTCGCAAAAATGAACGAAATAAAGGATCTATTGTTGAAAACCAGTCAATGGCAGCACTAGATCACAAAAAAGTAAAAATAAAGGTCGCATCTGCAGGTGAAAACCTTTTTAAGGCACCTAAAGATGGTGACTTGACACTCTTCCTGAACATTATCAGAAGTGATCACCCATATTGATTGAGCCTACTCAATCAATCAACATTGGTACACCAGAAGCAGCCAAAAACATACACCTAGCGGAATCTCTAACAGAGAAAGAAAAATCAGAGTTTATCCACTTCTTCAAAGAAAAGAAAATCAATTTGGCTTGGCCATACGCAAATATGCCCGAGATTGATCCACACTTAATCATGCATCACTTGTCCATTGCTTTGGGAGCCAAACCAATTAAGAAAAAATTGAGAAAGATGAATCCACATGTAGCACTCATGGTCAAAGTTGAGCTAAAGAAACTATTAGACGTCGGATTTATTCAAACTATCGACTATGCTAAATGGATTTCCAATATTGTGCCAGTTTCAAAACCAGATGGCAGCATCAAGATATGCACCGATTTTAGAGATGTCAACAAAGCCTGTCCAAAGGATGACTTTCCTTTGCCTAGTATCGACATAATTGTAGACCTCACAGCAGACCATGCAATGCTATCACTAATGGATGGTTTTTTTGGCTATAATCAAATCAAGATAGCTCCAGAGGATCAAGATAAAATAGCATTTACCTGTCCTTGGGGAACATACTGTTGGAATGTCATGCCTTTTGGCTTAAAGAATGCTGGGGTGACTTATCAACAAGAAATGACAACAATATTTCATGACATGATGCATACCTTCATGGAGGACTATGTGGATGATTTACTAGCGAAGTCATTTACCTGAGCAAAACATCTAAGCATCTTAGAAAAGATTTTTGACAGATTGGAAAAATTTCAAGTCAGGCTCAACCCTAAGAAGTGTGTCTTCATGGTTACATCAGGAAAATTATTGGGCTACATAGTCTCAAAAAAGGGCATTGAAGTAGATCTAGCAAAGGTCCAATCCATCATGGAGATGCCACCACCTAAGAATATCAGTTAACTCAGATTCTTGCAAGGACGGCTCCAGTCAATCAAGTGTTTCATCGCTCAACTAGCAGATAAAAGTCTACCATTCAATCATTTGCTACATAAGAATGTACCATTCAGATGGGAGGCCAAATGTGCAAAATCATTCTACCAAATCAAGCAATATCTAATGAACCTACCATTTCTAGTACCACCCATAGCAGGAAAGCCACTTATTCTCTACATATTAACAATAGACATATCACTGGGGGCACTATTAGCACAAGAAAATCAAGAAGGAAAGGAATGAGCTATCTATTATATCAGTAGAACTTTGAATGGATATGAGCTCAATTATACATTCATTGAGAAGGCTTGTCTAACAGTGGTATTTACTTCTCAAAAGTTCCGACACTACATGCTAGCTCATATAATCAAGCTAGTAGCAAAAATTGGCCCTCTAAAGTACTTACTCAACAAAGCAGCTCTCACTGGCAGATTGGCTAAATGGGTAATGATTCTCAGCGAATTTGATATCCACTACACAAAGCGACAAGCTATCAAAGAACAGGTAATTATAGATCAATTAGCTAATGCACCATTAACAGATAAACAACCAATGGAGATTGAATTTCTAGATAGGGATGTTCTTGCAATTTCCACCAAGCAATGGACCCTATACTTTGATGGTTCCTACACTCAACATGGCTCAGGTGTTGGTATTCTGTTCATCACTCTTGACAGACACACCATACCAAGATCATATAGGCTCATGTTTCCATGCACAAATAACATTGTTGAATATGAGGCACTAGTTACAGGGATCAAAATGCTCGTGGAATGGAGAATCACATAATTAAAAGTCTATGGAGATTCAAAACTAGTCTTCAATCAGATCAACAATGACTATCAAATGAAAGATGACAAGCTACTACCATACAAACGAATGGTGGATGATTTCAAACAATATTTTGTACACATCACCTTTGAACAAATACCAAGGTTGGACAACAAAGCAGCCAATGCAATGGCTGATATCGCTTCATTGCTACAAATTCCATAACAATAGAGTCATTACGAGTTTCTGGTAGAACAACTGTTCTCCCCAACCTATGACCATTCTGCATCCCATGTTATCTATGACCTAACTGGTTTAAACTCTCCATTATATGGAACAATATATTGACCTGCCTCAAAACCAAAAACGCAACTTTATCCAGCAAACCACCCGTTATACTCTCACTATTGATACTCTATACCGTCAAAGTCTAGATGGTACTCTTCTTTGTTGCCTTGATCGTAATGAATCTGACTCTGCTTTACACGAGCTTCACGAAGGTATCTGTGGTACACATTCAAGTGGTTCTACACTTTCTAAAAAACTTCAATGAATGGGATATTACTAGTCGACAATGGAAAAGGATTCTTATCATTTTGCAAAGAAATGTCCTAAATGCCAAATCCATGGCAATCTTATACATGCACCAGCACAAGAACTACAACCATTCACAACATCCTGGCCTTTTTGCCAGTGGGGACTGGACTTAGTGGGTAAAATACACCCTTCATCTTCCAATGGACATAAGTTCATTATCACTGCAACAAAATATTTTACCAAATGGATTGAAGCAGTCCCCATGACCATAGTAACTGGAAAACAGATTGCTTCTTTCATTCTTAATTATCTGATATGTGGATATGGCATTCCAAGTTCCATCATCACAGATAATGGATGACCTTTCAAAAACCAGGATGTGCGAGAACTATGTGAATGATTCAAGATCCAACATCATTTCTCTACACCTTACTACCCATAGGGGAATGGTCAAGCTAAAGCATCCAACAAAACAATATTGAAAATCTTCAAGAAAATAGTGAATGATGCAGGAAAAGATTGGCACGTGCAAATCAATCAATCACTTTGGGCATACAGAACTAGCATCTACACACCTACAGGGGCTATGCCATATTCATTGTTGTATGGATCAGAAGTAATTTTACCCCTGGAGGTAGAAATCCCATCTCTCAAAGTATCTTTGAAAGGCCTCATTCTAGATGAAGAGCATTGAGTCAGCCGACTGCAAGAGCTAGAACTTCTAGATGAAAAGTGACAACATGCCTATACCCACCTCAAAGCATATCAGCAACGCATGTGCCGAAGCTACAATTACAAGGTCATCCCTCAGCTTTTTAAAATTGGTGATCTAGTACTCAAAGAAAATCCCAGAAGTGATCTAATACTATACTTGAGCAGTCTAATGCACGGAAAAATAAAAAATCACAAAAAAAAAATCATAAAATCATAAAAAGCAAATAAAAAGGTACAATAAAAACAACTGGTGAAAACCTGGCAACAGGCACTATTGTGAGAGGACAGCTCCTCTATCTATCTATACTAAAGAACATTTATATCCACAATCCAACACTACCAGCCATTGCCCAACACTTCATCAAAATAACATCATCTAGGATATACTTAACGTAGTCACTATCCTAGTTTATCTGAATATCATTTCATCATATCCCACCATGGCTTGGTAATCATTGTACATATCCACCTCAGGAAGTAAATTTAGCTAGGGAAAACATTGATCAACGTTCCATCCTAAGTCAAAATTGCAGAAGACTAAGAGCATCATTTCCAGCAAACCAAACAAACAATCATGAGAACAAAACATTGATACACTTTAACAGATTCACAACACATGATGGATGATTTTTTGAAGTATAAAATGTTTACATCTTGCATGAAGTTTTGACTATTTTGCACTTGAACTTTTTTTGAACTATTGGATCCTCTAAATTTTCTCAACAAGGTATCAAGCTATAGAAAGTAATTGGGACTCCAATATTTTTTTAGTTTTATGTCTGTGAGGCGATCACTTGTATGGTGCAAATATTTGTCTCGGGATGTGATTCAAAGCATATCACTGGAGACATGGTTCCACTTTGCGTATATAATTGGTTTAATCTTGTCTATTTATACGCAAGTCACACTCAGGTCATCTTGGTTCAATTATACCTCGATGCTTTTGTCATCTTGCAAAATCAAAATTCATGTAAATTTTTCTCAGGTCATTATGGTACAATTATACCATTATGCTTGTATAAATTTTCAACATATCCCAACAAATCAATGCTCAATGATGATAACCACAAAGAAGAAAAAACATGTGACTATACAGGAATGACAAATGAAAGAATGAGGATAATCAATTAGTTGCATATCATTTTACAATTAGTTGCATATCATTTTACAATTAGTTGCATACCATTTTACAAATAGTTGCATATCATTCTCATACATCTCATTTTCAAGATACATCTCATATATCATGCATCATGCATCATCATATCATATCCATCAAATATCAAATCACATACATCTATCTAAGCATTGCAAAATCATCATAGAATCATCAAGATCATATATAAAGCATCATTCATCAAACACATCACATGTGGATCAAAGAAAATGGTCTCGTATATATATATATATATATATATATATATATATATATATATATATATATATATATATATATATATATATATATATATATATATATATATATATATATATATAATGATCAAGTATACAAAAAATGTCATGTATGTCCCAAAATACAATAAATGATCAACATACAATAGAGACAAGGTATCTTAGGTATGACTATCTCCTAAGGGTGGCGGTCTTGCAATAGATGTCCCAACACCTAGATCTCCAGGTGGATCCTATCGAGGTGTCCCAATCACACCCCTAATCTCTGTCCCTGACTGAATCCGAGATGACCGACTAGCATTAAAGCTAGGGGCCCTCTGCTCTCTGGGGACTAGGTCCTCATACAACCACCTATAGTACTCGACTGCCATGGTAGTGTGTCGTATCTCCCTTAGTGTATCTCACATTGGGGCACCTGTTGTCGCTCTCTGCAATCTCTTTGCAAGCTCCTTTGCTCGACCCAACGCTCTCTCTCTATATCCTGCTCTATAATAACCTAAGTAATCTGACGTTGATGTGCCAATAACTATGTCTGCAAATATTGTACTGACAACTGTAAGGATCTGATCTTAGCATCCTCTCAGAGAGTGGGAATCTGAATCTAGAGGGGTACCTGTGTCGTGGTACCCCCTGTCCCTCTCCCTATCCTCGACGCTAGCGGGGGTAAAACATCTGACCTCCTCCTCTAGGTCGGTCACCTAAAATCATTTGTCCCTCCCACAACTGCTATCACCTCCCCCACTTGCCCACCACCAACAGCTCCAATAGCCAAACCTCCCCTCCCTCTATCCTCCACAGCATCCCTCTCTCCCCACCAACTCCACCTCTATCTCCTCTCCTCGCCCGATCTCCTCTCCCTCTATCCCCATGCTGACCTCAGCCACCTCCTCCACCATCTCCCACATACAAGAACTACCCACCCCCTAATCAATTATTAGGTTATCACTTATTATATGACTTTCGAGGGGTTATCCTGCCAACCACTTTGAGTGCAACCCCCACTCAAAATCCACTCTCTCATAGGACACTAAACAAACATGGTCACTCTACAATGACCCTATGGCGAAACAGATAGTCATAACACCACTATCAAAATATTGGTGACCAAAAACATAGACTTACTAACCCCTAGTTAACCATAAGGAAAAATCACAATATGGTTAAAACAACGAGGTCATAAATACAACACCTGATCAAGAGGTACAAAATACACCACAATAGGACGACTAAACATAGACAAGAAATTGCACAAAATAAACTCCTTACAAGAAATGCTAAATTCACTAAGACCGAACTCAGTCAATCTTTGTGAATAATAACATCAGAAGAACTTGCAAATTCATCCATTAAATTTGAATAAAACATTACCATAATGATTAAGAGAAATACAAGTCATTATTAAACTCATAAGACTAGAATCTAACTAATCATAAAAAAATTCAATTTACCTCTTTCAATTAGAACATGCAACAATCATAATCATTTTAATGAATAAAAACACCCCACATTTATAATACATCATCCTAAAAACGTCATTCAATTTTTTACTTCCAATACAATAATCCAAATAAAATAATAAAAAATCCATATTAAATATATATAACAAAATAAAATATGAATTATATTGAAATAATTAATCTATTTCCAGAATAAATCTAATTTACTAAATTAATCATGTAAAACTAATGCCTTGATTAGACAAGTAAATAAATATATATATATATATATGAAATATATTAAAAATGAAAACATAAATTAATCATACGTTGTTATTAAACAACGAACACTTTTCATTATAAAACTGCGATGAGGGAAAAAGATAAAAAGTAGTGGCTAAGGCTACCTACCAGTAGTGACTGCTACCATACCTACCATCGATAGTACTGCTACCTTACGGTAGCAACAACTACCATCCCACCTGGTGGGTATACCCTACCATGTGGGATTCAATATATTATTATTATTTTTTTTTAATTTATTTTTTTAAACTTATAAAACACAATTTCACTAGTAATAAAATATAGTGAACAGAATTTTAATCTTGCAATGGAATTTTTCAATAAGGAATTATGTCAAACCAATAAAGCATAAAATACCCAAACCTAAAGATCTTGGGCAAAAAATCAAAATAATTTTAAGAAATAAGAGGGGATTTGATTCATTTCTTTATTTCTTCACACATAGGAAAAATCCTTGCATCATGCAAAGAGACAAATTAACAAAATTCTGCCATTATAACCCCATGATTTTAGACAAATAAAAACTTGCAATCATTCAGAAAACAAACTCTATTCCTTACTACACAAATAGAGAAAATAATCAAAAACTAAATTTTACAAATAACTTGGAAGCACACAGCCAACAAGATATTGGACAATTTCTTTTCAACATATAACACATTGATTTGGGATTCAATTAAATTCAATAGCAACTACTCTATTTCTAAATCGAACTTTCAACAAGAATCTCCAATAAGATTTAACAAATTTTAACCACACATAGGGAAAAAGCTCAAACATTGAAATTTTTATTGCAACACAAGAAAGAAATCTACCCAACCTACAAAGCAATCCAGGAAGAAATTTGTGGAAGAGCTTCAATGCTACATACCAATTCCAAAATCCAGATTCCTCCTTCCAAATGGTTTCCAAGTTTTTCGTTTTCAAAAATGCCTCCTCTTCTTCCCATGAACTCACAGGTAATATAGCCAAAAATATTTTCAAACTAAACTTTTAGGTCAAAAGTTTTCTCAACCAATATGAAAAAAATATTTAAAAAGTAAAAGAAATCTAATTTCCCTTTTCCATGACACAATCCTTTTTTTTAAACAAAAATAAAATCTAAAAGCTAACTAAAAGGTAAATGAAATTGCTTTTATTTTTTCATTTTCTTTTCCCATAAGACTTTAACTCAACATTAGCACTAAAATTCAAATAGCATAGCATTTAACTTATTTCTTTTTCAAATAATTTAATACAACTATTTTCACA
The DNA here is from genome assembly GCF_030272615.1 of Cryptomeria japonica. Lineage (NCBI taxonomy): Eukaryota > Viridiplantae > Streptophyta > Pinopsida > Cupressales > Cupressaceae > Cryptomeria > Cryptomeria japonica. The sequence continues at coordinate 109,108,993 of NC_081408.1, forward strand.
ATATAACATGCAATTTAACCATTTAATTTAACAACTCCATTATTTAATTAAATCAATAAACTCAAGGGCATATTAATTAAATTAAATACACCAACACAAAATAACACCATTCACTCAATTTAAATCTTTTCAAATAACTGGAAGCACACAAAATGAAAGAAGACCATATGATAACTCACAAAACAAAAATACCAAAGCATTATGACTCGCATAGTGGTCAAATGAGAAAAGATGACCGACTGGCAACACTCACATGAGTGTAACTGCGGGTCAAATTAGGGTCCAACAACTATCTTCTCCACTCCCATCAGAAAAATAAGGTACGCTCAAACCTGTGAAACCAAGTGGAGTCGATACCTTGTTGTAGCGTCGTAAATTGTACACACTTGCTAGGGTGGTACAATTTCACACCTAGTTTAGCACCCGCCTTAGTGCATTTTACATTTTGCATTGCATTTCTCCTTTAGCACTTAATTAATCAAATTAATTAGGTCTAAGGTCTTATTTCATTGTCCTTTGCATCATAAAGTTGGGCCCTTTCGCTAAAGCGTGCCCTTTGCATTTTATTCCTCCAATACATCACTCAATCAAAAACCCTAATTAAGTCCTATTTCGAACTTGGGGGCTTGGTTTCGGGGTCAAAATATCTTGAAATCACCTGTAACTTCAGGATTCTCTCTAAAATCATCATATCCGACGGCCCTGAAAATTTGGTGAAAAGTTGTCGGGACCGTGGCGCCCGGAGTGCACATGGTCTTGGACATTTTTCCCGAAATTTTGGGAGCACAATCCAATCATAAAATAAAGTTTAACCCCAAGAAATTGGCGGGATATTCAATCTCTAGGTCGGCCAAAAGATGAATTTACGATCTAGGGTTTCCTACATAAGAGCTCTCTTTCTTCATTTGAAAGGATCCGATTTTTGTTTTGAGGAACCTCATATGCAGCGAAAGAGCAGATCTTTGAAGACTTCAACAACATTCAACATCCCTCTATCAAGCATTCATCAATTTCATTCCTTCACTTAGGGCTTGGAAGACATTGAAGAACAATAGGAGATTACCGACTGAAGATTGGCTTGTACTCCTCCCTTGAGGGTTGGGTATGATTTCATGTTGTTTTCATGTCTTTGCATAAGCTTCAATATATCATTTACTCATGCTTTAGATCACTTTGCATCTTGATTTAGAGCATTTACATTGTCACTTACAAGCAATTAGGGTTTACTTTCTAGGTTGCTCTAGTTTGCTTTCTTGCATTTTAGGACCTTGAACACACACTAGGTCTGCACACACAATACATTTTACAAAACAACTTGGCTATTCATGGAGGTAGAAATCACCGAAGCGGGGGTTTGACTAAGGCAAAACCCTATATAGCCACCCATCCCATTTTCAGATATCAGTGCAGGTTCGGGACTCGGACGACGTCGCAAGATACAGATCTGGAGAGAACAGGTCGAGACAGCACTCTGTATCAAATTGCAGAGCAGAAGACTGGGACAGGGGCACTGGGCACCCTGGTCCTACCAGGACAGGGGCGCTGGGTGCCCTGGTCCCTAGGACAGAGGCACTGGGCGCCCTGGTCCTCCGGATAGACAACTTTCTGACAGTTTCTGACAGTGTTTCAGAGTGCAAAACGACCGTTTCCGGTGCAGTTTTCAGGATAGAATTAGGACAGTGGCGCCCGCGCCCCCGTCCTGAACATTTTCAGTCCAATTTTGACTCCGGGTACACATTTGCATTCTTATTTCATCCTTGTATTTACAGCTGTTCATTGTTTAATCTTAATTCTGCAATCTTGTTATTAGTTCATACTTGCATTTTGGGATTAGGGTTTGAACTTACATCATTTGATCTTCCAATTTCAACAAGGGAATATAAATCCTAATAGATATCTTGTGGCTCTCTCTTTCACAAAAAGAAGTAGCCAATTGTGCGATATCTCTAGGCTCTTTCGTATTCCATAATGTGTGTCAAAAGGTAGGATTAGGGCATGTTAACCTAGTCTTGCTTTTTCCCCTACACATTTTGGTGAACCCGACGTGAAACTATCATTGCTTATTCTTGCATTGCATTTGTTAGATCTAGATCTAGATTTAGTGTGTTTTCATTTCATTTTCATTAAAAAGAAAAAAAAAAAAAGAGTGTGTTTCTTTGCATTGTGTGTTTAAATTTTATGCAATCTTTTCAAAATGTCAGATTTTTATTTGCAAAATGTTCATGCTTTCGATGATTATTATGAGTATAGCCAAGATGAATTAGATGAAGCTTTAGATGAGTTTTTGAACCCTAAGGATGCTAAACCTTCATTTTACCAAAAACTCATAAACCTTGTTACTATGCCATTTAGGTGTGATGAGAAAGATAAGTCGAATGATTCCACTCAAGGATACATTCCTATCAACTCTTCCCCTGAATCTAGTAACATGGTTGTTTTCAATAATCCCCTCTATAAGGAGATGTCTCCTTTTGAATCAAAAGATAAGCCTTTTAACCGATATGATCATGCTTTGTTGGATGATTCTCTTGATGACTTTGTGGCTTTGTCGAAATCTTTAAACAAGAACAAGACTTCTAAATTGGTTAACATGATAAACTTGAATGAACATAACAAGCCTCTTTTTGAAGTCCAAGGTGCTTATCCTTCTCCCACCTTTCAAGTTCCTAAGTTACCTCTCCTTACTGTCCAAGGAGGGTATGATCATGATTCCTTTCGTACTCCGAATAAACCAATTATCACCGTGCAAGGAAGAAAACCTATAAGTCCTTATAGTTATGCCAAGCAAATAACTAGAGAGAGTTATCATGCGGTTGCCCATACTTATCACACCAGAAATAATAGGCAACCTAATCCTCCTCCTGTTATTCTAGTTTCTCTTCCTAATCCTCAACCAATTCTCCCTCAAGCTCCCTGTATCTCGCAAGTTATGGGTAAGGAATATGATCTCATAGAACAACTTAAAGCTACCCCTGCTAAGATATCCCTTTGGGATTTGATTCAAACTTCTTCCGCTCATCATGGAATGTTACAAGATGCCTTGAAAGATTTGAATGTTCCTCCATTGAATACATCTAGTAATATAGCATCTTTGGTTAACTCTGTGATGAATCCTAAAGCTCAAATTGTGTTTACCCAAGATGAGTTGCCTACTAGTGAAATTCAACAACAATATGATCCCTTGATGATTGTGGTTATCATGAAAGACACTGCTATAAGACAAACACTAGTAGATAATGGCTTTGGCCTTAATGTATGTTGCATTAATCTATTGCATAAGATGAATGTGGATACGTCTCTTATTGAGCCTGACTCTCGTCCCATTCATGGCTTTGACAATGTGGCTAAGACTTCATTAGGTATTATCACCTTACCTCTCACAGTAGGACCTGTTACTTTGCCTACTCCTATCCATGTTATGTCGGGAAATTTAACATACAACTTGTTATTAGGGAGGCCTTGGATTCACAGCATGCAAGCTATCCCCTCTACATTGCATAGACAAGTTAAATTCGTCTATAACAATAAGACATATACTTTGACAGGTGATACTAATTTTCAAGCTTGTTTACAAACATCTACTTCCAAAGGAGGTTCTTTTAAGCCATCCTCGCCTAGTGATGACTCTTTAAACAAGAAACCTATCGATGAATCCTCGCTCTCCGATGATCAAAATTCTTTGGATGAGTCTGGAGCTCCTGAAGAAGATTCTTCTCGACTTGAAACTACACATAAGAAGGATTTTGATCCTAAGAAGATCCTCGAAGAAGATGATTGGGGATCTCTTGATTTTAATCCCACTTTTGTAGGTGAATATAAGGTTCCTTCTAGAGAGCTCAAAGTTGAAAAGAAGGAAGAAGCTAAAAATCAATCAACCTTACCTGAATCTATGAGTAATAATTTTGTGGCCGCCTCTCAAACTTCTTCTCCTCACACCTCTAATTATGAAGAGTTTGATTCTTTGTCTTATGAAAAACCACCTTCTCTTCCTGAAATGGCTGATCGTTATGGTCGTGGTTTTCACATTTTTGCTAAGCATGGGTATCATGGAAAAGGTTGTGGTGCTCATGAACAAGGTATAAGAGTTCCTCTAGAGACTAATTTTCACAATTATGCCTTTGGACTTGGCTATAATCCCTGCAAACGTACTAAAGCTTCTAAAAGACCATGCATTAGTGTTAATGCTATCTCTACATCTCTATCAATACAACATCCTGAGTATATTGATGGAGATCCTTCGGGTGACTGTGCTTTGGATATCTTCCCTACTGACAATGCTTTAGCTGAGTTCTTGGGAGCCTATGACACTCTTCCGCGTTATCATCATAATAGGGGACTCCCTTATTGTTTGAACACTGAAGCCTATTTTGGAAAAGAGATTGATAATGATGAGATTGTGAAAGAATTCCCTTAGTTAAAAGATACTCCTCAACAAAGTAATCTTCTCATAAGTGAAACCACCGATGTTAAGATGGACCCTTGCAATAAAGAGAAAGTTATTAAAATTGGGAAATGTTTGGATGAAGAGGAACAAAAACAATATGAAGATTTATTGCATGAATTCCCTGAGATCTTTGCTTGGACATACTCTGACATGCCTGGTATAGATCCTAAGATTGTTACTCATAATATTGTCTTAGTTCCCGATGCTAAGCCCGTGAAACAAAAGATTCGAAAAATGAATCCTAAGGTGGCTTTGCTTGTTAAGGCTGAAATTGAAAAGTTATTGGAGGCTGGATTTATCCGCCCTATTGACTATTCCCCATGGATTTCAAACATTGTCGCTGTGGCTAAACCAGACAACAAAATAAGAATGTGTACTGACTTTCAGGATCTAAATAAGGCATCTTTAAAAGATGATTTTCCTCTTTGAAACATTGACATGATAGTGGATTCTACGGCAGGACATGCCTTGTTATCCTTCATGGATGGTTTCTCAAGATACAATCAAATTTTCATTAACCCTCAAGGTCAATTCAAAACCACTTTCACCACTCCTTGGGGTACGTTTTGTTGGATAATGATGCCTTTTGGACTTAAAAATGCTGGTGCAACTTATCAATGAGTGATGACCCTTATCTTTCATGATTATATGCATAAGATTTTAGAGGATTATGTTGATGATATTTTAGCCAAATCCTTTCTTCGCATGGATCATGTTAAAATCCTTCGTCAAATCTTTGAAAGAATTCATAAATATCACATGCGCTTGAATCCCCGAAAATGTGTTTTTGGTGTGGATAGTGGAAAACTATTAGGATTCATAGTTTCGCATCATGGGATTGAGGTGGACACTAAGAAAATAGATGCTATTGTCAACATGCCACCTCCTAGAAATGTGTCTCAACTTAAAAGCTTATAGGGAAAGATTCAAGCCATTCGTAGGTTCGTGTCTCAACTTGCGGATCGTACCTTTCCTTTTACTCAACTCCTTAAAAAGGATATCACTTTTCAATGGAATGTGGATTGTCAGCAAGCATTTGAAGATTTAAAAGTGTATTTGGCTAGTCCTCCTATTCTTCAACCTGCCGAACCTTCTAAACCTTTCCTTCTATATACAGCTGCTTCTTCTCATGCTCTCGCAGCATTGCTGGCACAACATGATAAAGATGGTAAGGAATGTCCGATTTATTACATAAGTCGTACCTTACTCTATTATGAGACCCGATATTCTACGATAGAAAGACAATGCTTGGCCTTGGTGTTTGCGACTCAGAAATTGAGACATTATCTTTTAAATTCAGAAGTCCACGTCATGGTAAAGTTTCATCCTTTGAAGCATCTTTTCTCTAAAACTGATTTATCAGGACGCCTAGCTAAGTGGGTTATGATGTTAACTGAATTTGACCTTAAATTTGTTTCACAAAGAGCAATTAAAGGACAAGCGTTGACCGATCACTTAGTTGAGGCCCCTTCACCTTTCTCCTTTCCTAACCCTGAGTCTTTTCCTGATGACTTCATTCTTTCTATAGAGAAAGATGAAACTTGGGAGTTATACTTTGATGGCTCTAAGTGTCGTACGGGATCGGGGGCAGGTGTTGTTCTGATTTCTCCTACAAAGAAATCTATTCCCTTATCCTATCGTCTAAATTTCTTGTGTACCAATAACATTGCTGAGTATGAGGCTCTTATAGCGGGAATAAAAGCAGCCTTAGCTCTGAACATAAAACACATACATATCTATGGAGATTCGCAATTCATTATAAGACAAGTAACAGGAATATATCAAGCAAAACAAGACAAATTATCACAATATAAAGACCTTGCCATCTCTTTATTACAAAAATTCAATTCTTATACCATGGAACTGGTTCCTCAAAAAGATAATCAACATGCGGACGCAATGGCACGTGTGGCTTCTCTTGTATCTTTAGAGGACCCTGTGGTTGATCTTAAATTTATTATTCACAACCTTATTTCTCCAGCTATTGTAGATGATTCTAGTCTGATAACATGTTGTAACCTTATCGACTCAAATGAATGGTACTCGCATATCGTAAGATATTTGACCGATGTTACCTTTCCTGATTCCGTTAATAGGAACACTAGGGCTGGAATCTGCAAGCTGTCTGCTAGATATATCATTCTTTCTAATGTCCTTTACCGAAGGGGTTATGATGGCCTTCTCCTTCATTGTCTTAACAAATTGGAAATCCCCGTTGCTCTTGAAGAGGCACATTCAGGTGCCTGTGGGGGGCATTTTGGGGGCAAATCCTTGGTTCATAGATTGCTTCGTATGGGATACTATTGGCAAACTATGCAGAAGGATTCCTTTTCATTTGTTAAAAAATGTCATCAATGTCAACAACACAATAATCTGATTCATGCTCCTGCCCAAGAACTTCGTTCTCAAGTAGCTTCTTGGCCTTTCTCCGCATGGGGTTTGGATCTTATTGGTAAAATCTCTCCTCCTTCATCTCAAGGACACACCTTCATTATAACCGCAACAGATTACTTTACGAAGTGGGTAGAAGCTATTCCCCTTCGCTCTACCACTGCTGAAGTGATTTGTCAATTTCTTCTAGAAAACATCATTTCTCGATTCGGGATACCTTCCACTATAATCTCAGATAATGGGACATCATTTAAGAACAAGGACGTGAAGAAATTCCTCGAGAAGTATCATATCAAGCATCGATTTTCTACACCATACTATCCTCAGTCAAATGGTCAAGCCGAATCATCCAATAAAATAATTGAACAAATTCTTTGCAAAACCGTGAATAAGCATGGTAAGGATTGGAGTAACCAGCTAATCTATGCTCTTTGGGCCTACCGAACGAGTGTATGAATTGCTACGGGAACTACTCCTTATAATCATGTTTATGGTGCTGACGCTATTATGCCCTTAGAATTAGAGATTCCATCACTTAGGGTTTCTCTCAAAGGTATAGTAGATGATGACTCTTATAGGGAACAATGACTTCGACAGCTTGAGATGCTTGATGAACAGCGTATAAACGCTCTTGAGCATATTCAAGCGTATCACAAAACTCTACAGCGAAGCTATAATGATAAGGTTATTCAACGTTCCTTCTCAGTAGGTGACTTAGTCCTTTATGAGAATCAGCGCAATGTGAATGCCTTACCTGCAGAAAAGGGAAAATTTAGTCCTAATTGGCTTGGACCATATATCGTTATTGAGGATTATGGATCAGGTGCTTACAAAATATCAGATGTAGATGGTACGCCTCTTAAAGAACCTATCAATGCTATGCACTTGCGTAGATATTATGCTTAACTCTTCATTCCTCATCTATCTTCTTTTCAATTCTTCAACATTGGATAATATGTTAGTATCTCCTAATTAGAGCAAAATAGAATTAAATGTTATGGTGTTTAATCTATATTGCTTCGTTCTTGACAAGCATGTTTTCTTACTTTATAGTTTGTCTTGAATTCATTTATGTAAGTTGTAAAAGATTTACATTTCCATTATGCTAGCATATTATACAGTGTCTTTATGTGTTAAGGAGAATCATATCATGCTGTGTTTAAGTTCAAAATTAAATCACATTAGTTATATGATTCTTAGACTTAATGCATATTTCTTCCTTATCATCAATGTAGTACTTGATTAAATATTTTAATTAAGTCACACATGTATCAATTTAATCATGGAGCATTGAGAAATCAATCACATGGAGATTAAATTTTCAACATACATGTACATTTACCAAATGTATTAGATTTAATCAAAACAAAATATACATTGTTTTAAGAATTAAAGGCAACACATTTGAGACAAAAGAGAAGCATGTATATATACATATATATATGTGGATCGTATACAAATACAGGTCACTGTACATCCAAAATGTGACCTCTTCTACATCATAAAATCATCTCCTATCCCTAGGGCTAGTGGCTGGACAGTGTCGACTGGATGTTCCCTCCTGATCTGGCCGTGAAGGTGGACCCATGGGTGTGTAGCGCAATACAGACTGTGAGTGACTCCAAGAGGAACTCCTACGATCCCTATCTATAAGGATCGCACGATTGGTGGTAGCCTCGGCCTGGGCTGCTGCTAGATCTCACCGTGCCCACTGAAGGTCCTCTGATAGGACTCTCTCTCTCTCCCTCCATATGTCTACCTGTACTTGGAATGGGGAAAACAAATCCTCATGCCGACCCGCATTCCCCTGAGGCCTATAGGCAATCTATGAGGAACTAGGGATCTGTGCTATCGTGGAAATGTCTGTCACTACCTGTTGAATCAGGGATCGCCATTCCTGCACATTAGCTGTGGTAGTGGAACAGATTTTTGTTAGTACCATTCTATATCATCAAAACATTAATCAATTAATATAAACCTACTATACCTGGGTCTCCCTCACACCAGTAGGGATCATGATACGGTAGCATCTGTGACTGGGATCTACTAGGCTCCCCTCGCTCGACTAATCTGTGCATGACGGGTGTAGGATGGACGGTACTAGGAACAGGTCTCTGTATCACCTCATGTTCCCCCTGTTGGGGAATAAGAGGAGGATCCAGAGCTATGGTATCGTCTCCTGAATGGTGGGGAGCTGCATCCGACTCCTCCTCATCATCTCTATCCTCCTCCTCGTCATCCTCCTCATCATCCTCATCCTCATCCTCATCCGCATCCTCACCTGCATCCTCCTCATCCTCATCTTTATCTGTGTCATCCTCCTCCTCCTTAGCGTTGGGCTGATCGCCTGTAGGTGGATCAGGATCTCCTGCCTCCTCATGACCCTCTCCCTCCTCTGGCTCCTTTGACCTGGATCCCTGGTCCTCGTCTCGGTCTCCATGTCTCCATGGGCCTGGATGGCCTGTCGGATGATCTGGTGGAAAGATAGGACCTGGATATGATCTCATGAACCATGAAACATACCTGCGCTGTGCTCCAGGCTCTGCAGAGTAATCAGTGACTACATCCTAATCAGATACCTCTATATTTGTAGTCTCGATGTCATCTATCGTCGGTCTCGCTACTGCTCTAAGTCTGGGAAGGACCCGTGAGTGTCGAGTATAGATGGGCACATCGGCTGGAACACACTGCTCTAGCCCAAACTACCTCCGTACTCGGTCGAAGTAGAATGGGACTATGATGTGTGAATGTCATCCTTGCAGTAGGCGGTTCCTCTATAGACATGCTAACTGTCTCTCCATCCCATCCCATCTGTGCATCCGTAGGTAGGGTCTCCACACTGTCACCTCGGCTGTCAATCTATCAAAAATCACTCTCCAATATAACAAATCTCCAAATCTCCACTCGCTGGTAAGTGGATGAGCAAACACCCTAGGTCGCTCGCTAGCCATACTCGGCAGAAAGCCGACAGGCCTGGTGCATGTGAAGTGCTCTAAAATCCACACCTGCAGAAGTGTGCATGTCATCAAACTGCAACCCTGTCCAAATACATACTCCTCAAGGTCGTGATAGAGATGTGCAAGCATACTCTGACCCCAAGCATACACTCTCCTGTGTCTCTCCATCGCTCTGATACACCATGTGAGACCCCCATGCATGTGCGTCCCTCGCCTATTAGGGCAGACAGCTAGTGCTATGATGGCGATCATAAGGCATCTCAGAAGGGGTACCTCCCCTGTAGGATGTAAGAGCCAGCTGACCATGATGCGACCTCTCGTCTCGCTCGGCATGACTCTCCCTATGCAATACACCTGCTCTCTCTGATGATCCTCCGCTGACCGATCGGTCGCATATGTAACAGTCGCTCCTCTAATAGGAAGATGAAGTATACGGTATACATCCTCGATTGTAACCGTCAGCTCCCCTACTGGAAGGTGAAAAGTGCATGTGTCAGGATCCCATCGCTCCATCAATGCCATCAGCATCGCAGGATGGAACCGAATGGCTGGCATGAGGATCACATACCACAATCCCATAATTGACAATGTGTCTCTCTCTGCCTGAGTCAGCCGCGGAATCTGATCTCGCAAACTGCGAAGAATATGTCCCTCTGTATGCTCTCTCATGTATGGGAGACCCTGCAACACAAAAACATAACTGTAATCAGTACTCGATCACCAAAATCGCTCATGCAAACTGTCGCACATCATATGCCAACCCTGAAACCCCTCGCCAAGCCCTGATTGGGACCATGGTGCCCTGTCAGGGACCATGGCACCCTGAATGGGACCATGGCGCCCTGCAGGGACCATGGCGCCCTAAAGGGACCATGGCACCCCTGTGAGGGACCCCCACAGGGACCATGGCGCCCTGGGTGGGCCCCAAGTCAGCATTCAAGGCCTGCATATGATCACAGAAAAGTCAAAATGCGAAAAAATCAAAAGTCAAACATTCCGTCAACTCACCTCGTCCAGTGGCTCGTCGTCGATCATGGCCTAGCGCAGGATCTCAATCCTCATGGGACGCTTCGGTCATCGTAAAGGAATGATGATGGCTATGTGGGCTCCGCTGCAATGAACAATATTCCGAAATCAACAAAGTGACAAATGCAAATGTCACTTTCAAAGTATATACTTTCATTTCTTTATCTTTACTTTCGAAACCCTAATTTTCCTCTATCATTCATTTCATCATAACTTGAGTTTGGGAGATGTGATTTTCAAGCCGTTTGTTGCGTAGGAATCGTATTTTCATTCCCCTACTCTCGGGATGTTCCAAAAAGTGCTCTGATGAAGCCTATTCAGTGAACACCCCTCATCAATACTCTCTTACACAATTTGTCGTAAGTAAACATGCTACCCTGTTTCACCTCCCTAATAAGAAAGTCAAAACAGGGGGGGCATATAGCTACTCATAGATTTCATCACTTTCCTTAGTAAGCATTAGGTGATTTTGTGATCTAACATGTGTTTTGTAGGGTGTGGTTCCTAACTGTGTACTGCAGATACCGCTGGGGGCTTCGTCCGACAACTTATGGATATATCCTTTTTCAAATAATGTTTACTTTTCTGTACTTTAGCTTGCATATGCACGTAGTACTCATATGACCGCTAAAATGGGGGCTAAATGTAGTGTCGTAAATTGTACGCACTTGCTAGGGTGGTACAATTTCACACCTAGTTTAGCACCCGCCTTAGTGCATTTTACATTTTGCATTGCATTTCTCCTTTAGCACTTAATTAATCAAATTAATTAGGTCTAAGGTCTTATTTCATTATCCTTTGCATCATAAAGTTGGGCCCTTTCGCTAAAGCGTGCCCTTTGCATTTTATTCCTCCAATACATCACTCAATCAAAAACCCTAATTAAGTCCTATTTCGAACTTGGGGGCTTGGTTTCGGGGTCAAAATATCTTGAAATCACCTGTAACTTCAGGATTCTCTCTAAAATCATCATATCCGACGGCCCTGAAAATTTGGTGAAAAGTTGTCGGGACCGTGGCGCCCGGAGTGCACATGGTCCCGGACATTTTTCTCGAAATTTTGGGAGCACAATCCAATCATAAAATAAAGTTTAACCCCAAGAAATTGGCGGGATATTCAATCTCTAGGTCGGCCAAAAGATGAATTTACGATCTAGGGTTTCCTACATAAGAGCTCTCTTTCTTCATTTGAAAGGATCCGATTTTTGTTTTGAGGAACCTCATATGCAGTGAAAGAGCAGATCTTTGAAGACTTCAACAACATTCAACATCTCTCTATCAAGCATTCATCAATTTCATTCCTTCACTTAGGGCTTGGAAGACATTGAAGAACAATAGGAGATTACCGACTGAAGATTGGCTTGTACTCCTCCCTTGAGGGCTGGGTATGATTTCATGTTGTTTTCATGTCTTTGCATAAGCTTCAATATATCATTTACTCATGCTTTAGATCACTTTGCATCTTGATTTAGAGCATTTACATTGTCACTTACAAGCAATTAGGGTTTACTTTCTAGGTTTCTCTAGTTTGCTTTCTTGCATTTTAGGACCTTGCACACACACTAGGTCTGCACACACAATACATTTTACAAAACAACTTGGCTATTCGTGGAGGTGGAAATCACCAAAGAGGGGGTTTGACTAAGGCAAAACCCTATATAGCCGCCCATCCCATTTTCAGATATCAGTGCAGGTTCGGGACTCCGACGATGCCGCAGGATACAGATCCGAAGAGAACAGGTCGAGACAGCACTCTGTATCAAATTGCAGAGCAGAAGACTGGGATAGGGGCGCTGGGCGCCCTGGTCCTGCCAGGACAGGTGCACTGGGCGTCCTGGTCCTGCCAGGACAGGAGTGCTGGGTGCCCTAGTCCCTGGGATAGAGGCGCTGGGCGCCCTGGTCCTCTGGACAGACAGCTTTCCGACAGTTTCCAATAGTGTTTCAGAGTGCAAAACGATAGTTTTCGGTGCAGTTTTCAGGACAGAATCAGGACAGTGGCGCCCGCGCCCCCGTCCCGAACATTTTTAGTCCGATTTTGACTCCGGGTACACATTTGCATTCTTATTTCATCCTTGTATTTACAGCTGTTCATTGTTTAATCTTAATTCTGCAATCTTGTTATTAGTTCATACTTGCATTTTGGGATTAGGGTTTGAACTTACATCATTTGATCTTCCAATTTCAACAAGGGAATAGAAATCCTAATAGATATCCCGTGGCTCTCTCTTTCACAAAAAGAAGTAGCCAATTGTGCGATATCTCTAGGCTCTTTCATATTCCGTAATGTGTGTCAAAAGGTAGGATTAGGGCATGTTAACCTAGTCTCACTTTTTCCCCTACACACTTGTACCTACCCGATACTTGTACCTACAATGTCATGCATCAAATAACCACACGTGCATATAGACAAATATATAAACAGACATAGCATGCACACCAATGAAGGAGAATCATGGCATTCCCTATCTCACCGAAGTGAGTGAAGGAAAATCATCCCCTCACATCCCATACACTTGCAAAAATGAAACATGTAAATAACGCATCGCACATATAAAGTAAATGTGTCAGCCTATGTCAATGATCAATAAAAATCACATTTAACATAAGTAATGAAATACTGCATGAAAGCATACACTACATATCAAGTTAAAGCATGTAATAACATCACATAAAGTATGAATAAAGTATAGCAATAATGTATCCACTGAACAGTCAACTGAAGTCAAACATAAGTCTAAAAAGTCTGATCGAGAAGGGGTACTATAGGAATAGCGGCACATAAATAAAGATCTTGGACATTCTCATGTCTAATAGGTGTCCATTCAAGGTCATCACTCGAAAAATGTTTTACTCTGTTGGGAATATCTTGTTAGGCCCAATACGGAAAGCTAATGTACTGAGAGGGGAGGGGTGAATCAGTACTTCAAATCCTTTCTTCAACAATAACTTTACTGTTATGCATAAACCAAAAATTGTTGTAACATAACTGTAGACACCTAAAATTGTCATGTCTAATTAAATAAATATTTTATTTATTTAATTACTTTAGCCTAATTCTTCTATTAATTAAATAAATCTTTATTTATTTAATTAATTCATTTATCCTCTTCTAGCCTTATTTCTCATTTAAATAAATGCATTTATTTCTTTAAATTATCCTTTTTCCTAAATTAAATAAATATTTTATTTATTTAATTGATCCCACTTCTTCTATTAATTAAATAAATCTTTATTTATTTAATTAATTCATTATCCTTTTCTACCTATGACACATGTCATTCATCTCTTAATTCATACACTACCTACCCCTTTCATTATTTTCTTATTTCCTCTACCTACCCTCTAATCATAGCCGACCTCTTTTACACCTCTCAATCTTATCCCTCCATTTCTTATAGTGTCTTCTATATAAGGAGATGCTTCCTTCATTATCAAACCCTAACTATCTCAATTGCGCACTTGACTACACTACGCCTTTTACATGCGATCCTACTTGCAACCACATTTTCGTTCTTTGTTGAGCTCTTGTGCACACATAAAATCTGAGAGCAAATATATCAAGCAAGATCAATGGAGATAGGAATAATGGAGATCCAAACCCTATTGAACATATGATGGTATAATCTTTGTGATTTCATTTGATTTGCATTGGCTTAGGTAATCTTCATATGTTATGGTTGATCTTTGTTGTTGTTAGGCTAGGGTTTTGTGGTTGAGTCTATTTAGTCTTTCAACATTGTTGATTATCCATTTTCATCATAAAAATTTTGGCACACCCGGTGGGACTCTTGTCCCTTTTGCATTTAATATCCATGTTGCAGATTTTGTGTTTTGAAGTTGCAGATCTGACATTTTCGATAGCATTTTGATATTTTCGCGTCCGCATACTTTTGGATCGTGTTTTTGGTTTCCTACCACATCTGAGACATCTAGGATCATGTCTGCATCCTCGATAGTATTTCATTTTTTTGCAGATTTTGGGAATCACGTATGTATTCCCTAGTCGCGTCTGTGGGTTTTTCAGGCACGTCTTTGTCCAAAAGTTGCGTCTGCGTTCTAGAGCCATGTCTGTGTCACATCTAAGCATGTTTGCGTCCAGAAGCCACGTTTGTGTTTCTAATAACCACGTCTATGTGCACTTTTTTCATTTTGGGTTTCATTGATTCGGTTTTTAGTCATTCAGATTTTCAAATTTGGTTTATTTTGAGCTAACATTTTTTAGATCTAGCTAACAGAAATTGTGTAGCTTGTCTTGAAAGCAAAATCATTTTGTTGAAGGCCCCTATTTTCACAAAGTCTTTTGGGTTTAAAATTTACCTAACTTGTGTGCTTGCAGGAAGGGGTGATCATTTGAAACAATCCAAACTACTAATAGATCTTTGTCACAGGACCTTGGCAAGGGTTTTTTATTTTTATTGTGTGCCCTATTTTTATAGATTAGCAAACACTTCAATTGGTACACTAAAATTGAACCATTGTCTTTTGTGTCTTGAGCAATAGGCTCTTTTATTTAATCTTTAGAGGGCAAGTCTCCCCATGTGGTCATTAGGACTACTAGTGGGGAGAGAACGACCCAAGTGATAGCAAAAAAAAGCCATCTTCTTCCAAACCACTATAAATAACTGTATCCATGGTGAAAACTATGGATAACATGTGTTGATTAGTTCATACTAAAACTATGTCTCCCCATAAACCCATTTGATCAAATTTATTTGATCATTTGTAGGGCGTAACCCCTACCGGTTGGGAGTCTTCTGTATTTATAGAGCTGAAAGTGTCACATGTATGGCCACACGAGCGGATGCCCTTACTAGCACCTTTTTGTTTTAGAAGCCAAAATCCTTCTAGTTGTTGAGGCAGGAGTTCGGACCTCTGGTAGCGGCCCACACACATACGGTTCTTAGTAGAGATACAAAGTTTGTCATGGGGAGTTTTCATGGGGACTGATACTTGGCTACCCCAAGAAGTGAGTGTTGAGGGTGGAGCCAGTGGGGTCAAGCATCTAAGTAACCACTCTGAATAGCGTAGCCTCAGGGGAAACTCCATGTGGGATCAACAACTATTGTCTTGGCCAGCCATAAGAATTGTGCTTGACTTATTTTGATTAATCAAACATTCAAGACCAAACAACAAAACATTGTGTCTTTTGTATCTTCAAGAGTATGCAAAACAATTTTACATCAAACAACAAACTTTTCTTTGAGTCATTTGAGTCTAAACACTTGCAAACATTGAGTCTTCGTCAACATTGTGTCCTCTTGTCATGAAAAATAGTCAAACATGTAGATTTGGTCACAACAAAGCAACTTCACAGATTGGAAAAATTGCACAAAGTTTGCAGAAACGCATCTGTGTCTGACAGAACCACATCTGTGTCATCTAACCGTGTTTGTGTCTTTTGAGCAACATTTCAACATCTCAAAAACACGTTTGTGTCTGATAGAACCACGTCTGTGTCATTTAAGTGCGTCTGTGTCTGACAGAATAGCGTATGTGTCCTTTTAGCGCATCTGTGAAGTATACAGGCACATCTATGTTCAGGATTGAAAACTTTCATAATTCAACAAACAAGAACAGTTAGTTTCAGACTTATTGAGCTTCCTAGGTTATCTCTGCAAGTTTTCATCTAGTATTCAACCGGTCTTTAGGTTTCACAAAGTCCATCATTTCTATACACCTTACATTACATTCACATTTGTCTAAACTTGAGTCAAAATGTCACTTGCTTGTCCTCATCTTGCTTTGTCAACATACTACATACAACAACACTTTTCTAAGTGGTCCCTCATCAAGGTCTATCACTTTTGGGTCTCATTTGGTCTTACTTAGAGTCAAGGTCAACTTACCTCATCAAGAGAAACTATCATCTCTTTGGAAGCCACACCTACTCTACTACATACATACTTGGTCTTACACTTTGGACATTGCAAGTACACCTCAAATTCATTTACATTTCATCCAACTCTTGGTCTTCCATACTCTTTCCATTTTCATCTAGTCTCACACATCTTGGTCAAGACCTAGTTCATGGTTGAAACCCATTTCCAAAAATCTAGGAGAGAAGCTAAAGAGGCTCAAGAGTCTGCAAACATGAGTTCCTATGAATATGACAATGATATCTTTTTCAATTTAGATCATGCTATATTACCTAACATGGATGCCTATAGAAACATTCAAAATGTTGAGAACATGGACACTACAAACAACAATGATACACACAATGACAATATGGACAATTTCTCCGTACATTCAGTAGAAGTGGAAGATGCCATTATGAATCCCCATTTCAATCGATTGGTTGAGGAAATAATGAGGAGGGATAGACAATATTTCTTACAAGTGATGGCACAAAGTGGAGCCAAGATCCCTCATGATTTTGACATGTCTCAAATAATGGAAAATCGACCTTTGCAACAACCTCACTCCAACATGGATCAAAAGAGGACTAATAGTGGAGGCAATAAAGGACCACATATGGTGCCTGAATCACCATCATCTTTGTTTCAAAAACTAGAGGTCCCATACACACATGGTCAAGCATATGATACTCGCCTTCGCAGACCATTATGGAAGTCTTATGCAGAAAAATATGCTCAACCACATACCAATGCTAAGGATCAACCACCAAAGCAATTGGATATTCAAAGGCATGCTCAAAATTTGGACACAAGGAAACCTCATGTCAAATTTGGGGGCAACACACTAGAACAAACTCATGACATGCTTGTAGAGTATGGTATACATGGACAAAGCAGATATTCCATTCCTCATCATGACTCTATACCAAGTGGTCCTTATACACAGCATCATTATAGACCTCCTCCATATGAACATGTGTATGATCAATATCATCCATATATGCAACATGCTCCTCCTCCACCCAATGGTTCAGGAATGGGGTATGGTCCAAGAAGTCAATCTCCACCTATGAACAATTTGGAACAGCAAATCAAGGATTTACAAAAGAAAATGGAGGACATAAATACACCGAAGCCAACTTACACAATGAGAAACATATATCCTTATCCATTTGACAAGAGCATTCCAATGTCTCCATTTCCTGCACACTTTGTGACACCTAAGTTTAATAAATACAGAGGAAAAGGGGATCCTAAGGCACACATAAGACAGTTTTTCACAACTTGCATTGAGGTAGCAGCAGAAGAGACATATTTGATGAGATTATTCCCACAAAGCCTAGGTGATCAAGCTATGGAATGGTTCTCCCAACTTCCACCTAGTATTAAGTCATGGGGTGACTTAGTAGAGGCATTTATTCAACATTTCTCCTACAACATAGAGACAAACATATCAGTCACTACTTTGTGCAACACCAAGAAAAAAGATGGAGTCTTTTTCATCATTTTTACAAAGATGGAGGAATCTAGCTAGCAGATGCTCTTGTGAAATTCCACAGAAACAAATGGTAGAAATGTTCACCTAGAATGTTAACAAAGACATTGGTTATGACCTAAGAAAAGCTTGTTTGTCCACTTTTAAGGATGTCATTGAAAAAGGCTTAGCGGCAGAAAAGGTCCTAATTGAGCAAGGAGTCATTAAAATATTCAAAGAAAACAAAGATGACTTTAAAGGAAAAGATAAGCCAAGATTTTGGAACAAAAACAAGAACATAGTCAATGATGGTGTTGTTGATGCTAATACAGTATGACCCAAAATCATTTTTTCGGGATCAAACTCTACAAACAATCAAGTGAATACTCAAACAACTTCTAGATCGCGAAGTAAGTACACCCCATTAGGAGAACCACTTGAGTCAGTTTTCAAGAAGCTAGTGGCAAACAAAGTAATCACAGTTCTAGATTTTCCTCCATATGAACCAAAGGTTAAACCAAATTGGTGGAATGATGATGAGTATTGTGAATTTCATAAAAGCAAGGGACATAAAATAGGAAATTGCCATCGACTAAAGAACATCATACAAGATCTCATTGATAGAGGTGACATTGAGATTGAAGGACATTCCTCCAATCAAGAACATGAGATGTTTAAGGAACCATTCCCAAAGCATGACAGGGGAAAAGATAAAGCCATAGATGATCAAACCAACTATATGAGAGCATCCTAAAACTATGATTCAACTATCAATCACATCTCAATGGACAATTATGTCTCTACCATTATCATCAAGGACAAAACACCTGAGAATTCTACCCAAAGACCCAAGATTGTCCTAAAAGGCATCGGATCTTCTTCCGAACCTACCTCTGAATGTAATGTTACAACTCCTCGGGGTAAATTCACTTTGCAAGTTGCTCCAGCTAAAAACACCACTTCCTCATCAACCAAGCCTAAGTACAATCTTGTAGAACAGTTAGGGAAGACACCCGCACTCATCTCCATCCTTGAGCTCTTACGCATATCCCCCGCACATAAAACTATTCTAGACAAAATCTTGAGAGACACTGTTGTCCCTACTGATCTGAATGTGGACTAGTTTCAAGCCATAGTGGGATACCTTTCCATTCCACACTCCTTACATTCACAGAAGCCGATGATGCCTCTGTAAGTCAGCCACATAATGCACCGTTACACATTGAGGCCTTCATACACAAACATCGAATAAAATGAGTCCTGATAGATGGAGGAGCGAGTCTGAACATTTGTACTATGAGCACTATTAAAAAATTGAGATATTCTGATAAAGCTGTGAATTCTACAAACATAATTACCATCAAGGCTTATGATGATGAAGAGCACTCATCCAAAGGCACAGTCACCTTACCTCTCAGAGTTGGGCCAGTTACAAAGGATGTTTTTTGTCAAGTCCTAGACCTAGATCTCACATATAATATATTACTAGGACATCCTTGGATTCATGAAATGAGGGCAGTCCCATCTAAATATCACCAATGCATTAAGTTTCCCCACAATGGAGTTGAAATAACAGTTAATGGAGATCCTAATCCATTCATATACTGCAATAACTTGAGACCAAAAATTGAAACGATCATCCCAAGTAATAGGGAAGTTGTTCCTTCTTCTGCATACATTGATCCTGAGTCATTAAAACCCTTGACATCAAAACAAGGTGAACTTAAAGGGAAATTCTAGGACAAGGGCATGGGTGAATACACTTTGAATCAAACCATGTACTTACAACAAGTCATGAGTTCACCAAAAGAATATGGAAGACCACATCCTAATAAGAAGGTATCTATCATTATAGTCAAATGGGACCCTACTATCTTTCAAAGATGGGGTGAACTGGAAGAGGAAAACTTATACAAAATGCTTTACAAAGACCTTGAAAATGATACACAAGAACATATCAGCATACCATGTTAGAAGTATGGCAAAGGGTTCAAGATTCTACAAAAATTTAGGTATGATGGCAAAATCCCCCTTGGCTTAAGAAAAGAAGGCATCATTGAACCTTTACAACCCAAATTGACATTCAAAAAGGAACGCTCGAAGGGACTTGGTTTCATGACTTCCCAGGTTCATACTCAAAAGGCAGAAGAAGCATTACAAATCAAAGCTGCCAAAATTCAACAAGAAAATTGCTATTCCATAGACTCCAAATAATGGGAATGGGGTTCAGACAAATCCTCCAGTGACTATGAGCTCACCGAGACATTCAGGGAGCCAGAGGAACCCACAGAAGAAGAGGAATTTTATAAAAAATTCAAAGTTGGTCAAGAAACAATCATGGAGGATCCCATATAGTCCTTGCCTCTAAGTCCTAGGTTGAAATCACATAGAATGAGAACACTTGTCCCAAAATGCGCTACTAGTGATGATAATTTGGATTCGTTCACGATCAAGACTGATGAGGAGAGTGCCAATGATGACCTTGATAACTACCTCGACATACCTGAATATAACTACATCTTCACTCTTAGCCCCACTAACTTCGAAGAAATCAAAGGCCTTCCCCTTGTTCAACACCAACTTATTGATTGGGACCATGAAGGACCTGCACAGTTTGACACATTCCACAATGATGAAGCCTTTCTTGATTATCTTAGCATACAAGAGGATCTTCCCCTTGGGGACCATAAAGCAGGATACACTATAGAACTCAACAATGTGGCATATTTTGGTGAGGGTGTTGGACCTTCCAGTCGCAAAAATATAAAAATAAAAACAAAACAAGGGTCTTATGGCGAAAACCACACTATGGTGCTATCTGACCCCAAAAAAGTAAAAAGAAAGGACATATCTAAGGGTGAAAACCTCTCTAAGGCACTCAAAGATGGAAGGCTCAACATTCTCCCAGCATCATATGAGGAAAATTCATCCATGTTGGTAGAGGAGACTATCAAAACAAATATTGGCATAGAAGAAGTTCCACACAACATATTCCTAGCTCAATCTTTGACAGAGTCAGAAAGGTCAAGATTCATAAGTTTCTTCACGGAATGACAAATCAACTTTGCATGGTCATACGTTGATATGCCTAGAATGGATCCAAATTTGGTAATGCACCATTTGACAGTTAAACTAGGGGCAAAACCAGTGAAACAAAAATTAAGAAAGATGCATCCACAAGTTGCATTATTAGTCAAAGCAGAGCTTGAGAAATTATTGGATGTCGGATTCATAAGCCCAATTGATTATCCTGAATGGATCTCCAACTTAGTGCCTGTCAGTAAACCAGATCGTAGTATTAGAATATGTACAGCTTTCAGAGACATCAACAAAGCTTGTCCTAAGGATGATTTTCCATTACCAAATATTGACTTGATTGTCGATCTCACAGCAAGTCATGCGATGTTATCTTTGATGGATGGATTCTTTGGTTACAATCAAATAAAAATCGCATCCGAGGATCAGCACAAAATAGCATTCACTTGTCCTTAGGGAACTTTCTGTTGGAATGTCATGCCCTTTGGGCTAAAAAATGTAGGCGCTACATATCAAAGAGCCATGACTACTATCTTTCATGATCTCATGCACATAACTATGGAAGATTGTGTTGACGACCTCTTGGGAAAATCAATAGACAGAGATACACATTTGGACATACTTTCAGTCATCTTTGATAGGTTGGAAAAGTATAAAGTAAGATTAAACCCCAAGAAATGTGTCTTTGGAGTGACCTCTGGGAAGCTCCTAGGATTCATTATATCAAAAAGAGGAATCGAAGCTGATCTAGCAAAAGTTAAGGCCATCTTAGAGATGCAACCACCAAAAAATATTAGTCAACTTCGATCTTTGCAAGGGAGACTCTAGTCCATATGAAGATTCATAGCACAACTTGTAGATAAATGTAATCCCTTTCAGCATTCGCTACATAAAAACATCAAATTCAAATGGGATGATAACTGTCAATAGGCTTTCCAAATACTCAAAGATTATCTCTGAATCCACCAGTTTTGATGCCACCAGTTCCAGATCAACCTCTATTACTATACATATCAGCTACTTCAACAGCACTGGGGGCACTCTTAGCACAACAAGTTGCTGAGGGCAAAGAAAAGGCAGTATACTATATCAAACATATATTGGTGGGATATGAGCTAAACTACACACCAATTGAGCATGCATGTCTCACTGTGGTCTTTGCTTCACAGAAATTATGACATTACATGCTAACTCATAAGACTAAGTTGGTTGCAAGGATCGATCCATTGAAATACCTTGTCAATTAAGCAACACTTACTAGGTGACTAGCCAAATGGGTGATGATCTTGAGTGAATTAGACATCAAGTATGTAGACAGAAAAGCAATAAGAGGACAAGCTATCACAGATCAGTTGGCAGATGCTCCCATGATAGATGATGTTCCTCTAATTTCAGAATTTCCAGATGAATCCATTTTAATAGTGTCGCATGCAAAGCCATGGCAACTATACTTTGACGGCTCATACACACAGCATGGGGCAGGGGCTGGCATCCTCTTCATAACTCCTCAAGGGGATTCTATACCAAAATCATATAGATTATCATTTCCCTGCACTAATAACATAGCGGAATATGAGGCATTAACAACTGGATTATGAATAGCAATTCAGTGGAAGATCCAAAAACTTCATGTTTTAGGGGATTCTCAACTTGTAATTCATCAAGCGAATAATGACTACCAAACAAAGGAGGAGAAATTAATGCCTTACAAAAGAATGGTGGATGACCTAAAATAACATTTCACGAAGTTAGACTTTGAGCAGATACCAAGAGAGAAAAATCGAGCCGCAGATGCCATGGCTAAATTGCTTCACTGATCGATCTACCTCCGAATGAGACCCGCTATGAGTTCTTGGTGGATAACCTTTTGGTTCTTTCATATAAAATCACTCTTACTAAGATAATATGTGTCATCGGTCCTGAGTCCTAGTTATACGGTTCCATTTTTGCATAACTTTGTGACAATACCCTACTTCCTAACCTATCCAATAACCAATGTCGCACTTTCATTTGCCAATCTTCTCGATACATCATTTTAGCCAATATCCTATATCATCGAGGTCTAGATGGCACTCTTCTTAGATGTTTAGAAAGCGATGGATCTCAGATTGCATTACATGAAGTACATGAAGGGATATGTGGTCCACATTCTAGTGGTCCTACCTTAGCCAAGAAACTCATCAGGACTGGATATTACTAGCCCAATATGGAAAGAGATTCATATCAATTTGTCAAGAAATGAACACTGTCAACTTCAAGGAGACCTCATTCATGCACCAGCACAAGAACTTCAACCAAGTGCGACTCCTTGGCCCTTTTGTCAGTGGGGACTCGATCTCATAGGCAAGATTCACCCTCCATCTTCCAACGGTCATAAATTCATAATCACTACCACAGAGTATTTCACAAAATGGATCAAAGCCATGCCTCTCACACAAGTCACTGGAAAACAAATTGCTACATTCATTCTCAACTATATCATTTGTTGATACGGTATTCCTATTTCCATCATCACGAATAATGGGTGTCCCTTCAAAAATCAGGATGTTCGTGAACTCTATGACCACTTCCATATTACCCATCATTTCTCCACACCATATTACCCCCAAGGTAACGGTCAAGCTAAGGTGTCTAATAAAACAATCCTTAAAATCTTGAAAAAGATAGTCGACGACACTAGCCGTAATTGGCATATCCAACTTAATCTCGTACTTTGGGCCTACCGCACAAGCGTCCACACACCTATAGGAGCTACACCCTATTCACTTGTCTATGGTGTTGAAGCTATCTTGCCTATTGAGGTCGAGTTTCCCTCTTTACGAGTCTCTTTGCAAAACATTATCAGTGATGAAGATTACAGGGTCTCTCGCTTACAAGAACTTGAACTATTGGATGAACGGAGACAAATTGCTTTTAATCATCTTAAGGCTTATCAAGAATGAATGAGTCATAGCTACAATCATAAAGTCAAGCCTCGCACATTTGAGGTAAGTGACTTGGTTCTCAGAGAAAATCCTAAAAATCAGCAAGACAGAGAGAAGAAGGGCAAATTTGAACCAAATTGGCTTGGTCCTTACATTATCACAGCAGCATATGGATATGGTGCAAATCAACTCTCAACCATAGAGGGTGAATCCTTAGAGGATCCTATCAATAGCATGTACCTTCACAGGTTTTACACATAGCTCTCCAGAGTATCCCAATTTTAAAAATACAAAAAAAATTCAAAAATACAAAAAAAAAAAAAAAAAAATTGAAAAAAAAAAAGTAAAAAAAAATATTTCGTCCAATGGTGAAAACCACTTCGATGGTACCCTAAGCAAGTACCATGGTGAAAATTGGGTCACCAGTGCCATGTGTAGAGACATTTCTCTTCCCTCCTTTAGGATTCCATTTCATCCTTTCACTTTGCACACACTCACAACCTCTTCATCCATAATAAACTTTACACATTCCCATCATGGCTTGTTATTGATCTACCTAAGATTGGTTAGCCATTCATAATAAAAATTCCTTTTCACCCCTTTCCATTCATAATAAATCAGCTCCTATCTATGGCTAAGGCAAATCCTACATCTAGGGATGGGTGTGGAACTGAGAGCATCACATGTTCTGAGGAGTACAATTTCTTCCAGTTTTCTATAGTTTATCCACACACAATCCACAATAAAGCAGCACTTGCATCGCCAATTCGCAATAAAGTTTCATCTTCTCCGTAATAAAGTATTAGTTTCATGGATTCAGTCAATTTCGGATGAGACACAGCAGCAATAGTGGGCTTCAACAAATCAAATCTTTCAATAGAATCAGACAACATTATGGTTCAGTGCTATCTATCCTTTTTGTGAAAGTAAACATTGTGACCACAATCAAATAAAACTTATACAAGTGACAAGAGACACTAAACTTGAGGACTACAGTGGATGTTGGTGTCGAGTCTTGGTTTTCTTTTGATTTTATCTTTTCTGGTGACATGTCTTTTAGCTTTTCCTGGATGTCTCTGACTAGAGATTCTATCTCCAGGATGTCTTTGACTAGAAAGGCGAGGATGGGGTATCGTCACCTATTTTTCTTTGTTGTCTGTGGATTGTCTCTTAGTAATGCTATGACTTGTCCAAGGATATGAGGACACTGAGAGTCTAGTGTGAACTGGGGCATTCCTTGTTTGCGACTGTCTTATCTCCATGCAAGTAGGTACAATGACTTTCTGGGTTGCACATATGCCTAGATTGTCATAACCTATTTTGCCATAATAAAGCTCAATGATGATAACGCACAAGAAGCTCTTTCACTTTCATATCTTCTCTTTCACTTTCATATCTTCTATCTTCCATCCCCCTTTCTTGATTGACCTCCATCGTCCTTCTTGAGCCGGTGTAGCCTGCTATCACATGACTGAGTATAATAATACACCAAAAACATTTGCATTTCATGTAGTTGCACCTGCATTATCACATATTAAGCATTTCATACATACATATAGATATCACAATCACATAACATCCCGCACGCAACACATGTTAGCACATTTTACATTTTCATCATGTAAATAATTATTTGCATTATCATATTCATTTGCATTTCATACATTCACATTCACATATGCATAACATATAAAAACATAAAAGAACAAAAATATTGCATTTCATCATATACATATTTGCATCACATAGATACATGCATCACATAGAAACATCACATAGGTATGCATACATATAGCTGCCACAAAGAGGAATCATATCATATATATATAATCAAAAGTGTCATGATACAATGATGTCAAAATACATATGGCTACAAAATCACACGAACGTGTCTACATCATCATACAAAATAGTACAAAACTAATATATAGGGAGCCCTCTATGGCTATGATAAAATCCCTCCCTCGGAGCTGTCTGGCCTCGATGGAGTCTGAGCCCTAGAAGGACCTGCCCCAGGATCATCTCTCCTATACCCTCTATCTAGTGGTGGTGGAGGACCCATAACCCCACCGCTGGATGCCTGTCTCCTTTGGCTCCCTCTCGTAGTCGTCGCTGTCCGCGATGGTCTGCAAAAGCTCCTCGCCCGCTCCTCTAGTGGCACTGCCCTATAATATAGGTCTCGCCAGTAACCTATCTCCTCCCCTGCCCATAGAACATAGGCATATCCAGCCCCTGTGTCCTCTACCGCCTGCCTCCCAGCCCTCAGTGTTGTCTCAAACTCAGTATAGCGCTAGATAGCCTAATCTCGCTCATGCTTTGTCTCCCTCAGTCACCTCCTAAGCCTAGTTGTCTCCCTCTCCAGGTCTTGGATCTCATCTATCTGTCCCTGGCAGATCTCCCTCAGCTCAAGCAACTCATCCTCCTCCTCCTCGGCCCCCTGTGCCTTTTCCTGCAGCTCCCCCTATACTGGTACCTATGCCTGTACCTGTACCTACCTCTATCCATGTCTCTGCACCTGTCTAAGACCCTATGTTGCTGGCACCTGTAGTGGTAATCCACCGCAACCCCTCACCACCTAAGCCTGTCTCTCCTCCCCACCCTCTCTCTGTGGAGCAACCCTCCTCTCTCCAACTACACTCTGCCTCCTTCATTGGCCTCTCCCCCCACCATCTCCATCATCATCCCCATCCCCACCACCATCTCCATCTAGAGGCTCCCCTCGGTCTGTCAGTCATGGAAAGGGATGCTCCATCCAATATGTCGTGTACTTTGCATCCATGCCTGCATCCTCAATCTCTAGCCATATATCCCATGGCATTGACACCATCTCTACTAGCTGCACCACGGCTTGATCATATGACAACAATGGCCCAAAGTGTGCCTGATCCCTGACTATCCGAGCATACATCCTGGAACCCCGTGGTATCCACTGGATACGACCAAACTGCCTGCACACCCTATCAAACTACTATCTCTCCAATACATAGGGTGTCCGCCCAATCAGATATCTTCTCTGGAAGGTATAAGGTAGATCCACTATGTCCTCCTCCCACTGCTCGCACTCATGGTATGGCCTCCATATCACAATGTCAATCTCATCAAGCACCCTGCGCCAATGCTCCAACTGGCCAATCTGTGGCTGTGAGGTAATCATATCATATAAATGAATAAAGTTGCATCCATGACCCCTACCCCTAAAATGTATCAGTCAGGTAACCGACAGATGCTCATATGCCGACACCTACAACAAGGTAACTCTGCAACCCAATCCTACGGATCCATGATACACAAATTGATGCAGCTCATAGTATAAGTGTGCCAGCACACACAGTCCCCAAGCATATCTGGTGTGTTGTGTAACCAGTGTCTTCAAGGTACTCCCCCAGCCCACAGCCAACCCTCGTGTCACCCTGTCTGGACAAAGGAACCCACTTATCACTCCTCCTAGCATTGTTGGTAGTGCCAGTCCTGTCACTGTCATGGTATCCCATGCCACATGTCCAGCTCTCATCTCTAGTCTGGGATCCTGAAACACTTATCTTAGGGCCTCCCTATCTCCATCTCGATCATAGGGTATCAGCTCCCCATTGATCGGTATCCTCAATATCCTATATACATCCTCTAAGGTGACTGTCATCTCACCCATCGGCAAATGGAACGTACATGTCTTTGAGTGCCATCTCTCAGCCAGTGCAATCAACAAACCCATGTTCACCTGAAACTCAGGCACATACAGAATGAATCGCAAGCCTATAACCTCAATCGCAGCTCTATCCTCAAATGTTAGCTCTAGTCATAACCTCTGAGTTGATGGAAATCTCTCTCGTGACTCTAGCATAGGCAAATACTCCTACAGTCAAGCAAAGCAATCATGTTAGTCAAAGTGATACTCATTGTTCATCACAAAGTATTGCTTCTATCCCAGTGACACTCATTGTTCATCACAAAGTGTTGCTATCTATCCCACGGACACTCACTGTTCATCACAAAGTGTTGCTATCTATCCTAGTGGTACTCCCTGTTCATCACAAAGTACTATGAGTTTTGCACTCCCTGTTCATCACAAAGTGCTGCTCATATTTTGCACTCACTATTCATCACAAAGTGTTGCACCTATTGGTACTCCCTGTTCATCACAAAGTACTATGTCTTGGTACTCCCTATTCATTACAAAGCACTATGTTTTGGCATTCACTGTTCATCACAAAGTGTCTTGATCTATCCTATCCTAGGGCCTCTGCTTGAGTGAATCCTCTTGAGTAGTTTCCTAATTGGCAACATATGTTCTATCACAGAATTGTCAATCCTTGCCCTATCTGCTATCCTAGTCTTCCCTAGATGACCTGCTTGAGTGTATCCTCTCAGCAGCTTATCCAATCGACAGCGTATGTTCATCACAAAACTGTCAATTTGACCTTGAAGACACAAACGTGCCTTCATGACATAAACGCGCTTATAGACTGCACAAATGTGCCTGCTTTGCACAGATGCACCTGAAATACATAGATGTGCCTATGCTCTGCACAGACGCACCTGTCCTACACAGATGTACCCACATTTCACAAACGTGTCTGCACAACACAGACGCGTTCGCATTTGAAATAGATGCTATTGAATTCATAGACATGCCTAGCATAAACAAAGATGAGCCTATCCAACCTAGACGCATCTGGCACCAATGCAGATGCACCTACATGTTTTTGACATTTTTGAAATATCCTAAAGAGCATTAAATGCACTACCTAGCATGCATTTATGACAACATTTATTGCAACAAAGCACAAAGAGCTTTTGCGGTACTCATCGGCTCTCCTGCATCTGTTGGCCTCTAATATCCACGAACACGATCGAATCTGTGAACTAATGCCATCGTTGTTTATTGTTGCTGCTCTATTTTCACTCTGCACTCTGATCTCTTGGATGTGTGGATGACAATGAGGATGTATTCCCCTCGTGGTCTATTTTATAGACTACCCTAGCCCTCGTCTCTCGAATCAGTCTTCCTTATCCCGTGACTCTGTCACTCTATCCTTTCTTTCTTATCGAGAGATTGTCTGTGATCTTTAAAAAAAATTTCATCCAATCTCTCAAGGGGGCATATCATTCCCATCTTGGGGCAACTTTGTATCAGTTCATCTTATCTTCTTTGAAACAATGCAACAAGTTGCATTGTCTCAAAGAGGGGCAAAATGTAGACACCTGAAATTGTCATATCTAATTAAATAAATATTTTATTTATTTAATTACTTTAGCCTAATTATTCTATTAATTAAATAAATCTGTATTTATTTAATTAATTCATTTATCCTCTTCTAGCCTTATTTCTCATTTAAATAAATAAATTTATTTCTTTAAATTATCCTTTTTCCTAAATTAAATAAATATTTTATTTATTTAATTGATCCCACTTCTTCTATTAATTAAATAAATCTTTAATTATTTAATTAATTCATTAACCTTTTCTACCTATGACGCATGTCATTCATCTCTTAATTCATACACTACCTACCCCTTTCATTATTTTCTTATTTCCTCTACCTACCCTCTAATCATAGACGGCCTCTTTTACACCTCTCAATCTTATCCCTCCATTTCTTATAATGTCTTCTATATAAGGAGATGCTTCCTTCATTATCAAACCTTAACTATCTCAATTGCGCACTCGACTACACTATGCCTTTTACATGCAATCCTACTTGCAACCACATTTCCGTTCTTTGTTGAGCTCTTGTGCACACATAAAATCTGAGAGCAAATATATCAGCAAGATCAATGGAGATAGGAAGAATGGAGATCCAAACCCTATTGGACATGTGATGGTATAATCTTTGTGATTTCATTTGATTTGTATTGTCTTAGGTAATCTTCATATGTTATGGTGGATCTTTGTTGTTGTTAAGCTAGGGTTTTCTGGTTGAATCTATTTAGTCTTTCAACATTTTTGATTATCCATTTTCACCATATACAATAACATAAAGCTAAAACAAATAAATAACAATCATACATGATTCACTCCATAACACATATATTTTGATTATGAAGAAACTCTTGGTTAGAGAGAAAAACTACGGTGGGGATGGCACCCACAACTTCACTACTGCAATAATAAAGGTTGCTCAGTTAGAGCTACATGTTTAGCTATTTCTGATAGCTTACCCTATTAGGAGTATCAAGATCGTTAGATCTACCTTGCTAAAGGATTTTACAACACTTATTCTAAATGTTGCACCTAGTTAAAGGCTTTACAATTTATAGACTTTGTTAGAGTCTTTCACCTTGTTAAAGGTTTCTCTTACAACTCAAAATATTACAATAAAATCTTTACAAATATCTGCAACTTTACATCTGGAATGTTATAGCAGATTCTATGTGCTCAAAATGAGATTACCTTGCATATAGCATATCTCGGTAACCCATAAAATAACCCAGTAAACCCTTCCTTTTACTCTGTTCTTTGACTGTTCTCTGAAATCCTTCTCGTTGACCTATGTGTCTTTGACACTCTCAATACTCAGTGCTTCCTTATGTATTACACATGTCTTACTTCATACACCTCTCTATATCTCTTTCTGATCCCAATCCATGTTGTATAAATAGATCTCTTATGTCAGTGATCTGGTTCATTGCTTCGATCTTACAAACATGATTTATCGAATGAATAACCATAAAAAATATTTCATTGGATAGATGACCTCAAAATAATACACAATCTAGAAGTGCAATTTCCAATGTGATAACAGTTATTTGTTCCTCAATCTTGTAACACGTTTCCACACGTGTCTAGGTTCAATGAATCTGGTAAAACGTTTCACTCAGTGTATCATTATTGCTGCTTGGTAGACATAGAGTGTTACTCGGTAGACAACTCGGTGTATACTAGACTTCGTGACTACTTTCTTCTATAACCGACTGCTTTGTGCTTACCGACTAAATATTTCGGTAGTAGTAATCAATTAGAGTATATAGAATGACTTTGGACATAAAACTAATGGCAACTTAACAAGTAGTAACAGTCTCCCCTTTTGACATTAGTTGAGATGTTTGACAAAACTTCTTTCAAAGTCATAACTCAAAAATCTATATACTTACAAAATTTGACTAAACTGATAGTATATACATTTTTCAATAAAATAGTATATTCAGATATACTCCCCTTATCAATATATTGTACATAACTCTGATTTTGCATGCACGGTGATGAATATTTTGTATTAACTGCTTGGTTCACTACTCGGTGATCACTGGTCAGTATTGTGCATCTGGATACTCTATTCTGCTTGGTATACTCCCCCTGTATACTATACTCTTTGATACTTTGATACTATACTCACTCCCCCTTTTTGACAAACATGAAAACTTAGTTACCATTCGGTGGTGGCAACTGGTCAAAAATGGATTTGTACTTTGTCTTTGCTTCTGTAAGAGCAGCAGAGAGGGCATCCTTGACACTATCCATGAGTGAATTCTGAGTTGTAATGTTAGCTAACAATGAAATTAGTCCATCTAAGGTGCTTCCCTCTTGTTGAGTGGATAGGGAGGTAGCCTTGTTGATCTACTCTTGGACGGATGAAAGATGAGGAATGAATAATGTCTGAAGAGTCATTATATCCATCCTGAACTTGTGCTCTTCATTCCTAAGTTCCAATTGTTGAGCCATGAGCTTTTGTAACTTTGTATAGAAATGTTGAATAGAATTTGGCTCAGTGGTCAACTTATTTGAGAGATCGGTGATCTCTTTCTCAATCACTTCTATTTTATTTTTGATATCCTTAATGAATAAAGAAAATGTACAGAGTTTCCAAAATAAATAAAGAAAGTGCTTGAGTTGAGGGGACAACTCAGCAATAAATTTGACAAGTTTTACTTTGCCAATAGAAATAGCTTTATGTACCTCTTCAATCATTTTAGCAGTGAGCTCTTTGTCCTTCAATTTGCTCAAATATTCAGATGCATCTACTCCAGATGTCTCTATTGTAGTTAGGAGTTCATCTAGTTGAACATGGATGGTTGCATCTTTCGTCACTGTAGCTTCAGGTAGCATATCTATTAATAGTGCTTTCACCTTCTGAAGTACTCTATTTTTCTTTTGAATAGCCATTTGCTTCTCCTGTTTGCCTTTGGCTTTGCATAGTTCACCAAATTCAATGAGTGCTTGCCCTTTTAATTTGGATATGTCTACATTTGGCAACACTATAGGTTTTGACAAATCTAATTTGAAACTATGCTTTTTCATCTTCTTTTCTTTACCTTTCATCGGTTGAACTAATGCAATGGCTTGTGAGGCTTGTTGACCCTCGGTAGGTTGCTCAGTAGAGGCAACACTTTTATCAATTTCTTGAACCTCTGATGTAGCCTTTGTTGTGTCCTTCGGTGCTTCTGTGCTTGGGGTCTCAAATGTTTCATTTTCAGTGCTAGAAGGAGCTTGAGAAGTCTGTCCTTCGGTGGCCTAAGAAGTAGTTTCTCCTTCTATAGACTTGTGACCCTTTGTTCCTTCTTTAGTATCTTGAGGGGCCTCGGTTGAAATAGGCTGAGTGACCGGAGGATAGGGCTGAACTTGCTCCAAAACTGACTCACTGGATACCAGTTTGGCATATGCATTCCCTTCTATCATTTCTTGTTCTTGTGTCTCGGTGTCCATGATATCCTCATCAACTTGTATAGTGTCAGCAGGGTCTTGCTCGATGATATCAGGATCTTGCTCGATGACATCAACTATTTCAACTTCAGCTTGTTCACCAGCATTCTTGATTCGAAAGATTTCCTGCCACTTTTCTTTGGTCTCATTCTCTACATCCAAGTAAAGGCCATTCATCAATTTCAAGGCTCTTTGCTTGATTAGGAAGTTTGTGTGGCATTTTTTCAGATGTTCAGTGATCTCATCTACCGACATGTTTGGAAAGAGATGTACCAGACTTCTTTCTCTCATTTGTTTCTCTAAGTCCATAGCATACTTCCACCTATTATCAATATGCCAATATAATTCATTTGGAAGAGATTTAGATACTTCCAATGGGACCAATCAGACTTTCAGAAGTGTGCAGATGACAACTTCTTCTATTTGTCTCTTTTCATCAGCAGATCTGGATTCATACTTAACATATCTGAATGCTCTAAATCCACCATATTGCCTCAGATTAGTACAAAAATTGTCAACACTATGTACATCTACCTTTTTTCTCTTAACAATCTGAAATTTGCTTGCATCTTCAAATTCGGTGTCACTGGACTCTTTAGTCAAAATGAGTCTCTGAGTAGATTTCTTGTAAGTTTTTGTTACCTTTGGTACGACAACATTCTTTGGTTTCTTACTCGGTGACACTGCAAATGATCTTGTGTTTGGGCGCTTTACTGAAGGAGTTGGTGATACCTTTGATGTATCCTATTTCTTCCTTTTCAAAACTTTTCCCTTAGGCAACTCGGTGCTCAATGTGATAGCTACCTCTTGGGCTTTAGATTCCTCCTCGGTGATGACTAGAGTGCCCTTGACAAGTGTGGAGGAAGAACCTTCTCCAAATTTCTTTGTTAATGCCTTGATAATTTTTGTTGCTTTCCTTGTAGCCCTGGGTACTACAATACTCATCTTTACTTTCTCTTTAACTTCTTCATATGTACCGTATCTCAACTCGGTAGCATGCCTTGGTAATGTAAGAAAAGCATCTATTTGTTGTTGTGTGATGTGAAAATCAATCTCATAACCCATAGGTGGCAAAGATTGAGTTCTTGGTTCCACAGCATTAACATAGCAGTAGTCGGTGTCCACTTCAAAGCATATGTCATCCTTGTATTTCTCTACTACCTGGGGTGGAATTCTATACATGTTATGCATCTTTTCTGGAAACTTGCTAAAGTAATCATCCATAATATCATTAAATTTATCACCTAGCCCTTTGATGAAGTCATTGATTTGATGGGTGATTGGTCGGTGTAGCTCCCAAACTACATTACCGACTGATGGAAAGAATTTCTCAAAATAGAAAAACATGCATACCAGAAGTGATCCAAACTTCAGTGTGTTATCCGAGTTGTTCTTCTTTGGCTTCCTTATGGTGTTTAGATTCTCAAATAGGTTTTTCAACAATACTTCACAAAGATCAATTTGCATTCCTTTCTTCACAATTTTATATGCTAAATCAACTGCTGCACAGGATACATTGTTTTCCCTTGCTGATTGGAAGAAACAATAACCTATGACTCTAATGGCAAACTTCAACTCTGCATCTGTGACATTGTTCAGTTTCAATCCTTTGCAATCAGATTCAACTTCAGTTAGAGTGATCAATTCCTTTTGTGATATCATTTTCTAAGCTCAGGCATGATCAAAAATAGGGTAACCGGTGATCAAATGAATGATTTCCTTGGTGATTTTGAATGGTTACTCTGCTACCACATGAAATCATCATGAACTTTGCTTAGAAAAAAATTGACCCATTGGGGTTTGAAGACACGGGGATAGGTTAGGGCTTTGATCAATCCCTTGATTTTAATGTGTTCATACTTGCTATCCAATTTCCCATCGGTACACAATTCATCATATGTGTCCTTGATTTCAACATGACCTAGTTCCTCAACACAACACTTAGTGAAGAATCTGACATCTTCAACTAGTAAAACCCTATCCGAAATGAATGAAAATGCAGTTTTATCATCTGATTTAAATGCTACTTTAGGAGTTAAAGAATATTTCAGTGAGGGGTTTTCAATGTTCTCAACAACAACGGGCTTCTGGATCTTAGGTGCCATAGCAGATTTCGGATAATCACTAACAAAAGATCCTTAGGGCTTGAAAACTTTAAAACGGCAGATGTTTTCCACTTAACAAATATAAAATAGATTATCACAATGATATTTTCCAGTAGCTAGCTCTTAGAAATGCTTGAGATCGATGTGTAAATACCTTGAATTTTGCTTTGAAGGAGGTTTGATCGCCTTTAAATTGCTTTGCTCTGCTCTCTGAAAACTTGGTAAGTGTAAAATGACCGCGAAAAAAGCTTTAAGTACACAATATACCTTATCGAGCTTCATGCAGTTAGGTCAAAAACATTAAATGCACTTAGTTCCACTTCCTTTTATGCTTTTACCGAGTAGCCAAACTTCCTGTATTTACCGACTAGACAGGCTTCCTGTATTTACCGGCTTGACTAGTGCTCAAAAAGACTTGATAAAATTTCAAACTTGCTAATGCATCTTTAGTTATGTAGATTTTGGAATTAAGTACATGGTAAAATAAGAAATGTTGAGATTTAACTTTTGAGAGAATGCAGTCCCTTCATACCTTTACCGATTAATTTGGAATAGGTGCACCTAACTCGGTAGGTAAGGTGCTTTCTTCATTTGACACAATTTCCTTCTTTCTCCAAATCATCTGTAATTTGCCTCTTATTTCTTCAGTGTCTCCTCTAGGTTGATCTCTGCAATCTCTAGCCAAGTGTCCAACTTTGTGACAATGAAAACATGCCATACCAGGGTTTCTCCATGATCTTTGGTTGTTCATTCCAAACCTTATAAAGCAGTTGGCACTCATATGTCCATATCTTCCACAGCATTCACACCATATCCTTGTATTGTAATCCCATGGTACTGCAAAATACTATCGGTTAGGATCTGTGTGAGTTCAGTAGCCTCTAGTATTTGCTCGGTGTGAAGACCACATATAGTTCTTTTGCTTAAACCAACACTTCTCGGTACTATGTCCATATCTATTGTAGTTTTTACAAAACCCTTTGAATTTTTCCTTTTGATAATTGCTAACAGACTTTGTCCTACATTGGTTAGATGTGTGACCATATTTATTGCAATTGTAACAATAACCATTAGACCTAGTGACATTTGGTTGCTTATCTTTTCTGATTTGGCATATATTAGCAGTATGTCCTTGTTTTCCATAGTAGTTGCAAATAGGCTTCTTTCCTTTGGTGTTCTTCTTGTTTCCATCTTGCTTTGATGATTCTCCTTTCTCGA
The DNA here is from genome assembly GCF_030272615.1 of Cryptomeria japonica. Classification (NCBI taxonomy): domain Eukaryota; kingdom Viridiplantae; phylum Streptophyta; class Pinopsida; order Cupressales; family Cupressaceae; genus Cryptomeria; species Cryptomeria japonica. The sequence continues at coordinate 109,145,060 of NC_081408.1, forward strand.
TAGTATGCATGCCCTTCTCGGTAGAGTCTTTTCCTTTGGAACTGAGTCCTGCAACTTTGTTGGGTCTCTTTGTATTTAGTTTCTCATCCAACATCTTTGATGCTTCATAACTCTTCTTCAGTATTTCTTTGGATTTCTTCTCTGTTTCAAGTTCATCGGTCAACCTTGATACTTCAAGTTTCAATGCTTGATTCTCATCATCTTTCAGATTTGCTTCATGATGTGCATAACCCAATTGATATGACAGATTTTTATGAATCCCAGTCAACCTTGTGATTTCATCATTCTTTTCAGATACTAATGCTTCAAGCTGTTGTTTTTCTCTTTCTAGATCTCTTACTTTATCCTTGGCTGTCCTCAATGCATCAAGATTTTTAGTCATCTTTGTGCTGAAATGTTCATGTCCTCTTTTCATTGCTTTTAGCTGATCATTTAGTGCTTTGTTCTTTTCTTTCAGTTCTCCAATCATCTCTTCAGTCTCTTCAGATATACTGTTCTCAGATGATGTCTCAATTTGTTCCACTAACTCTTGAGAGTCATGTAAATCATCAAATAATCTTCTTCTTACTTTCAATGATTTTTGCATATGTCTTTGCATGTCTATAATCACTTGATTAGCATGATCCAACTCTTGTTGCAAATACACAATTCTCTGAGATTGTTTATAGCCTTCCATTGATAAGATCTTTTTCTTTAGGCTATTAAACCCTTTTTCAAGATTCAAGCTCTGATACCAATTGTTAGGCCCAATATGGAAAGCTAATGTACTGAGAGGGGAGGGGTGAATCAGTACTTCAAATCCTTTCTTAACAATAACTTTACTGTTATGCATAAACCAAAAACTATTGTAACATAGCATAAAGCTAAAACAAATAAATAATAATCATACATGATTCACTCCATAACACATATATTTTGGTTAGGCAGAAACTCTTGGTTAGAGAGAAAAACTGCGGTGGGGATGGTACCCACAACTTCACTACTGCAATAATAAAGGTTGCTCGGTTAGAGCTACATGTTTATCTATTTTTGATAGCTTACCCTGTTAGGAGTATCAAGATCATTAGATCTACCTTGCTAAAGGATTTTACAACACTTATTATAAATGTTGCACCTGGTTAAAGCCTTTACAATTTATAGACTTTGTTAGAGTCTTTCACCCTATTAAAGGTTTCTCTTACAACTCAAAATATTACAATAAAATCTTTACAAATATCTGCAACTTTACATCTAGAATGTTATAGCAGATTCTATGTGCTCAAAATGAGATTACCTTGCATATAGCATACCTTGGTAACCCATAAAATAACTCGGTAAACCCTTCTATTTACTCTGTTCTTTGACTGTTCTCTGAAATCCTTCTCGGTGACCTATGTGTCTCTGGCAGTCTCAATACTCAGTGCTTCCTTATGTATTACACATGTCTTGCTTCATACACCTCTCTATATCTCTTTCTGATCCCAATCCATGTTGTATAAATAGATCTCTTATGTCGGTGATCTGGTTCATTGCTTCGATCTTACAAACATGATTTATCGAATGAATAACCATACAAAATATTTCATTGGATAGATGACCTCAAAATCATACACAATCTAGAAGTGCAATTTCCAATGTGATAATGGTTATTTGTTCCTTGATCTTGTAACACGTTTCCACACATGTCTAGGTTCAATGAATCTAGTAAAACCTTTCACTCGGTGTATATCAAATCGATGTATCATTATTGTTGCTCGGTAGACATCTCGGTGTATACTAGGCTCTGTGACTACTTTCTTCTATAACCAACTGCTCTGTGCTTACTGACTAAATATTTTGGTAGTAGTAACCGATTAGAGTATATAGAATGACTTTGGACATAAAACTAATGGCAACTTAGCAAGTAGTAACATATCTTGCACATCTAGTTGGATGAGTGATTCCCATTTCCATTTCCTCCCCATTCTGAATAATATTAAGATGGTTAGTGACCCTATATCTTGTTTAAAAATGTAAGAACAACTATAGTGATAAGCAATATATTCTTAGTAAAATCATTTACTCTGTCAAAATCATGTATATATTGTTATGTACTCGATAAAATAAAATGGCACTATCCCATGGTTAAAGGGTTCATTCAATATTTTATTGCAAGTGGATCTAATATATTGTATTCCATGTTTGTTCTATGAAGGTACAATCAATTTAGGGGATGATTATGTAGGAAAGATAAACCATGGAATGTATCAACTTTCTCCCACATCACCCTTCATTCTTCCATACTATCATGAATAAAATATTATAGGACATCAACATACTATCTTCACATGAAATTTAATTTTTTGTTGCACATATATGGAAATTTGTCGGTCGCTTTGGATTTAATAGATAATATAGTTAACCCACATTTTGACTTAAATATTTGATCCAAATTTCTTCCTTACATGCATGAGTAGTTGGCATGAACTTTGTTTTTTCAATTGACAAAAATACCACAACAAGTTACTTATCAAACTAATTGCACTACCAACAATGCTAAAAACATATCCACTATGTGTCAACATCCCAAATGCAATACGAGTCTGCCATGAATAAGAAGATAACTTAGGAATCTCATTAGTTTACTACTTCTTATATCAAGTAAAGTTACATTTAGATGATAAAATCGAAAGTTCCAATGCCTCTTGGGTACATGATCATGTTTTTATTTCCTTTCAATGTAATGAATATCTTAGGGAAAGTAGGATATTTCAAGTCATGAATTATAAAGGCGATGATCTATGCCTTTATGAATAAGGGATTATGGACCTATATAGGTTTAAGAAAATATAGGGTCACAGTGCTTAAGACACATGTCCCTTGATGACAAATCCAATGATCTTGGTGATACTCTCATGATTTGTAAAGACACTTTGTTTGCAATCAATACTAGCTCCTCTTATAATATTTACAAAGATGATCTTGTTGCTACCAACTTGTTTAATGAAATCGTCATGTCCTTACCATCAGTTGTAACGTTTAATACCCTAAACTTATCAAATAGAATTAAGAATAACACACACAAAAAGTTTAATTTTGGAATGATGAAGAGTTTGTAGAGTTTATGGGGCATCAAGATGACATCTCATTAGAAAACCATAAACAAATTGTCAATGAAAAGTGAAGTCCCCTATTGAAACCTTATTGAGATACTATTAGACAATGAATAAATAAATAAAATAAATGTGTCTTTTAGTAAAAATCTCTTTAAAAAAATAATATTAAAAAAACTTAATCCTTTTAGAAACCTGTATTAATAAAAATAAGTGCCTTTGGTGTTACATTAGAATTTTTTTTGGATCTCTCTTGAAAAAATAGGTATACTAAATTATATGATCAATTTTACCATAAAAATCCCCCCTCCAGAAATATCGAACAACTATGTAGTTTATAAGGAAAAATTCAAACCATTAGAATATTCATTTCACAACTTGTAGGTAAATTTCATGCTTCCTTTAAAAGAAATTACAATGAAAATTTAATGTTAGTGGATATTTTTAGAACCTTAAATTTAGTATGTTTCAAAATCTTCTACCCTTCATCATAAAATTTTTGTTGGCACCCATTTTGGCTTAAGACAATTCTTAAGGGACATAATGGGCTCTTTATTATCTATTCTATACTTTTCTATCACATGAGCTCAAATACAACCAAATTAAAAATACATGTCTAATGTTTATTATTTGTATAAAAAAAATTCAACCCTATATGATCAATAATAAAACTAAGTTTATTGTCAATGTTCATCCTATAAATTATTTTCTAGTAAAGCTAGCTCTCACAGTTTGGCATGTGTTGAAAACCCTCACCCAACTATCATGACAATTACAATAATGATACAATGTTAAATTACATATTAAATTATTAAAAAATAAGTTATATAAACAAATAATTATAATTAGAACAAAGAATAAAAAGATAAAAAAAATATTATGTAAGATATATACATAAATAATAAATAAATTATTAAAAAAAAAATCCAAAATTGTTTTTTCTAGAAAACATTGATTTTGGTTTGTTTATAAAAATTTGATAAATTTTTCATGGGCAAGACTTTATTTGAGTGGTTTTGGCCAAAAACTATAAATTTATGTTTTTTGAAGGTGAATTATGAAGCACTATAAGACAATTTTTCTAGGAGAGAACTTTATTTTGTGTCCAATTTGTCTAAAAACATGAAAGAATGTCATTCAGGACTTAAAGGTGGATCTTTTCATACGATTTTTATTTCATTTTATCTATTTAGTAAGAATTTTTTTATAAATTTATAAAATGTGATAAATATATAAGACTTATAATTTATATACAATTTAAATAACTTTGTGTTGCAAACATTTTGAAAGGAAAAAGAAGGAAAAATAAAGCTTTATGGGCACCTTTGAAACACAAAGATGAGATGACATGCTTTCTTCCTAACAACCTTGCTTAAACACTCTTCCTTTTTATCAGAGATTTATGCTCCTAAACATCCCAGAAAATGTTTGTTCTTTTCCAAGCTTTTGCAGTTCACAGCAATGAGTATCAAATGAGACTTCCAAAATGTTTTTGTAAAAAAAATTATTATTACCACCAAAAAAATAGAGGGAAAAAATGCTCAAGAATAAGAGTTGGTGGATGCATTTATTTCTGCCAACGCATGTAATTCGTAGGTATATTTTCTAGGCACTAGTGGTCATAAATAAAAAAAATTAGGCGCTAGGAATGTGTCGTGGTTTTTGGTAGTCATTTTTACCTGTCAATGGCCATGGTTCCAGGCACTGGGCAGAATTTAAGGCAGTGAGGCTTAGGCTATGGGGTGCATTTTAAAGGGCCCCATAGCCAATGCCTACGAGCTATATGAACCACTTGTAGTACATGCAGGTGGTCTACAAGCCCGTAAACAAAGCCCAAAAAAAATTATCTTTTTTGTTTTTCAATTTAAAAAAAATGCCTTTTCAAAACAAATCAATTTTAAGTTAAATCATAATACTAAAAAATAATGCCCCCCAACAACTCCGAATTAAATTTTGATTTAAATTTTTCAATTTTTGAAAAAATCCAAAAATATAGGAAATAAATATTTTTAATAAAATCAAACCTGCAATCATCTGTATGGCCAAGGAGGGGGGATTTTTTTCACCTCGGGGTGACGAGCTCTGATTTGGATGAATGGACAGGTGGTTTGGAGGTTTTTGGGCCTTCTAAGTGCGATGGCAACAATGGATTTTACCAAAAATGCTCCAAAATTGTAGATCATTGTTGGGACAAGTAACCACCCTCCACCTTCAAACAGCTCTAGATTTGGCATTGGATGTCATATTTGGACAAAATAAAAGGTGATTCCAACTTTCTTGAACCTCTTCAATCCAATGGTGACCTTAGATTTGACCCAACAACCTCCAAGAATGACCTACAATAGAAAGATCCAAACTACAAAACCCCAAATTGCATCAAATTTCTCTCAAATGACTATTCATGGCACCCTATACGCTCTGATACCATGTGAGAATTTGAATTATATAAAATGTAAATGAGACTGCTTATAAAAATAAGTCTATGAGAGCACACAATTATGACATGTGGCTCAATGAGATACAAGGGTAGGTAGGGGTAGGTAGGAGAAATAATAAAATATTCCAGAAGAGGTGGATCACCCATCAAAGGTGGAATGTGACAACAAAATAAGACCACAAAAGGTGGAATTTCTCCTACAACCAACTTCCCAAGATGCAGACTTCCCTAAGTATCTCACATGCAAACTACAATGAATGCATTATCTTAAGTCAACTTAAGTAAGTAATAATTATGAAACATGATATACAACAACAATATAAAATATAAAATATAAGATACAACTCAATAGTGAAGGCATGTTAAAAAATTAAAGTATCTATGCTCATTGAATATGTTAAATCAAATAAAAATATAAATAACAATAAAAATAATACAAATTATAACGTGTGATAAACATCGATAACCTCCCCTTTAGGTTTATAACATGTTATAAACCCTGTGATGGAACTTGCTGGCATGTGCCTCCTTCGAGTTGGGTAAAAATTAACTTTGATGGGGCGGCGAAGTTTAATCTGGGTCCAGCTAGGTGTGGGGGAGTGATCAAGGATAGTAATGGCACTTATATTTTGATAGTGGCGCTCCCCTTGGGTAGCTAGACAAACCATATTGATAAAGCTATTGGACCGTACCAGGTCCTTTTGATTGCTAAGTAGATAAATTGTACAAGTGTGTGGATTGAAGGGGACTCCAAAAACATAATTAAGTCTCTCAAGAAAGAAGTGAATCCTTCATGGAATATTGCGAATTGGATTAGCTTATATCATAAAATCATTGACTCTTTTGAAAAGTGTCAAATTTATCATATATTTAGGGGAAGTAATAAAGTGGCGGACTATTTTGCCAACCTTGGAGTTAAATCCTATGATAAAATAATTCGGAAAAAAGGGGACCAATGGATTATGAAGCGAGGGGATTATTAAGGCTGGATGGCCTAACAAGTAGAGAAGTTAATTTGTCATGATTATTTCAAAAGCAGTCATGATTTATATGGCAATGAGTATTAGTTGTGTGTGTTGTGTAAGGGACACATCACAAGTTTTCTGTAGGTCCCGGGGACAACTGAGAGGGGGGGAGGGGGGGGGGGGGGGTGGGGTGAATCAGTTGTCTAATAAATTCAAACCAAAAACTTGTTAGCCAACTTAATGCTTAGTACCGGTAAGACAGTTAAGTATGTCGGTAAACAGTGTTAACAGAAAATTGCTATACCGGTAAGAATTAATGCATGAAACATAAACATAAAGTCATCCACAACACATGACACAAATATTTGTACGTGGAAACCCTATAAGGGGGAAAAACATGATGGGAAACCTTACCTACAATCAGATGATACTACTGCAGATAGTAAGTGTACAAAGAGGGGTCTGCACATGCAGAAAGGCCAACAGCCTAGAGCTCACTGCTCAATCACAGATGGGAGTCACACTGAGTACAGTTGGATGGTTAAATCCAATGAGAATGTACTGCACAAAATAGCATCTTCATATGTTGGATTCAGTATCGGTGTAATGCTGATATGCTTCTACAAAAACCTAGCTTCACCTTCAAATGATGTCTTCCTGTATATCTCTGCTTGATCTCACATATATCCTTCCTTAAATCTTTTTCGCATTCCACACTTGATCTTACAAATAAGATCTTACATTTATACCATACCCTAAGACCAATTTTAGTAGGTCGGCTCTACAAGATATTACAATAAAAACATTTTACAAATAATACAATATCCGATGCAATAACCGATTCAACATGTCGACTTAATGTATTTACAACAATAATAAATCATCTCCATAGCGTGCCATGCTGATCTGGAAAAGATAAACCTGTCGGTGTAACCCTAGATAACCTGGACCTATTTGCTGGTAAAAGCAAATATGCAAATAAGAATATGTCAATGATTATTACTTCAAAGAAAAGTGTCCACATGATGTCTTCGATATTACCAAGTGTCTTCCATGTCAATGCAGGTACCGATGAACATTATATCCTGCCAGTTAACCATATACCGGTGACTGTTTTAAACAGTTTACTGATTGCAGGTGAATGTTGCTGGATCTCCAAAGTAGGTGTATTTAGCAGGTGTTGACATCAATGACAAAACCATACCAAAATACCAACATTTTCTTCATTTATTTCTATTCCAAAGTCTTCCCCTCACACGCTTTCTAGGTGCGATTGGAGTTAATTTGTGTTCATTCTCAATTTGGGGCTATTTCTTATTTGAAAAACTCCAAAGCTTCAGTCATTTGTAGATTTTTCACTCTTTTGAGGCACAATGGTTACCAAAATATGGGTGGGGATTTGAAATGAGTGAAGCCAATGGACTGCACTATGCTAAAATATTAAAAAACCATATGGAGAATCCTAGAGAAAGGTGGTTTCACCACCTACATTGAAAAATTGCAGGGGTTCAAAGCCAAGGTGACGAGAGGGTTTGTCAAAAATTACAATAAGGGGTTGGTTACCCTTCTTGGAAAGGAAATTTAGTTAAAGAGGATATCATTGCTAAAGTTATTGGTCTCTCAACTGATAGGGAAAATTTTTATAAAGATATAAAATTCTCTAAGAAGGCGATTAAGCTTTTCTCGAAAGAGGAGAAGGAGAAGAAAGACTTGGTAAGAGACAAGACTACTAGCTATAACACTGTAAAGACAAAGACTATTTGGGGTGATGTCCTGAAGGTTCTTATGGAGTATGTCACCCTTGGTGGATGGTATGTACCAGAGCCTTTTCTTACCACTTTGTGCTTCTCAACAACTTTTGGCACAAGGTGAGAATATATTTTCCATTCTTCCTTGTGTCCTTGTTGAGTGCTAGTTTGGCTAAACATAAGAAGGATCCTGTGAAAAACCTTGTCTTTCATAAAAGTTTAATCCTTCTTATTTTTGAATATGTTAAATCTTTGTCACCTGTGTTTACCTCTCCCCCTAGGGTTAACATTGACTCAGATGATACTCAATCCTTGAAGGATGATTACAATACTGACTTTGATGATGATTATTTTTCTCCTTTTGTGTCCCCCCCGCTAAATCTAAGGGTAAAGTCATTGTTGTTAAAAGCCCTAAATCTTAAAAACATCTTTGCTCCAGCTCCCCTGTAGGTGTTTTGGTTGACAACCCTATGAGTCAAGGCAATCTTATCTCTCCTTTGGCTTCTAATGAATCCTCTCCTGACCAAAACATTGAGAGTTGTCCGCCCTTTCCGAATACCCTTGACCCTTCCTCACATTTGCTTGGTTCTGAGAAGGAGTCTGTTACTGATGTCCTGGCCTTAGCCAAAGATGGGGTGATAGATACCTTTAAAATCTTCAAGTGGATTTTCCATGAGATCAAAGATATCCAGCTGAAACAAAGAGCCGATAGCAGTAACTTGGAGGTTGTTAAAGAACAGGTTAAGCAAATGGATAAAGTGCAAGTATTTCATGAGAATAGCTCCTGGTCCAAGAAGGAGAAGGCCTTTGTCATCAATTACCTTAAGACCACTATGAAGACATTTGATAATTTCAAAAAATACTACGAAGTTAGGATGGCAACTCAAGAAGAGAAAAATGCAAAAATAAAGGAATCCATTAAAGCTATGGTTAAAACTAGTCATGGTGTAATTAGTGCCACAGTGGAAAGTTTCAAGAATATGATAAGCAATCTCGAAGAGCAGCTCCAGCTGAAAGATGTGGTGGATGTGGATGTAAATAATGATCAGGATGTCTCCTTAGGTCCCAACAAAAGGACTAGAGACACCTTGAAGAGAAAGGAAATGGGACCTCCTCCTAACTTTTAGAAGCTTAAGAAGATCACTAACGCTATGATTGAGATTGAAAAAGAAATGGCACAGTCTATGAAGTTGTTGGACTAGTGCTAGTGTTTTGTTGTTCCTGTGTTGATTCTAGTTCTGTTGGTCTTTTTATTGTCTAGTTTTATCTGTTGGTCGTTGTTATTTTGGTATGTTTTGAATATGCCCCTTTGTTGTTTTGAGGCTTAATGATTCTATATGGGGTTGTTTGGATTTTATGATCTTTTTGGCTTAATACCTTGTTATGTCTAGAATTCTCTATGATTTTTTGTTAAATGGTTTCAGGTCCCTTCAATTCCTATTTTTGCCTTAATAAAAAACATTGATAAGCTCTAGCATGAAATGTCTCCACACTTCTACAAATAGATCCAAACTTGTATTCATCCTTCAAAATAGTTACATGAATACAACTTATCATTTCCAAATTTCTATAGTCCTTTGTTACTACTACAACATAAAAACAAACTTATCCAACATCCTAGTATAAGCTCCAATTTATATAAAAATTATAGTTAGTAAAAAATTTGTATCATTCTAGAAGCCATTTGCAATCCCAAAGGAGGCATTATTCTCAAATAGTTGGAATAAAGTTTTTAGTACAATCATTGGTCAAAGATGCCCCTAATTATTAATATACTATTCATGTATATTTTTGTAATGTCAAATTTGTTTGTGCTTATTATTTCATGCATTACATGACTCATGAAAAGTTCCCATTTTCATAAGAGTGGTCAACATTCCAATGTAACCCCCTATTGTACCTCACAAACACACCCCATTCAAAATATGGACCCCCTTTTATTTTTGCTCTTTTTGGTTACTTTGAGTCTCCTTTCCCAATCTTGTGCTTAGGCGTTAGTGATTTTTCCTAAAGAGATGTTTTGAAAGTTAGGATATTTATGACATAGATGAGTTTGAATACTAAGGTATTGGGATTGAGTTGGTACATGGCAAATGATCTAACTACTGTGCTTAGAATTTGGTAACTTTGTCAGTTGTGTTTTCTCCAAAAATCAACTATGGTAGAGTGTTGAGAGAAAATCACCTTCTACGAAGCCTAGGAGGACTATCTCCTTGGTAGGGGTCCAAGGGTGGAGCCTGCAATAGGGTTTTGGGGTCAATGTCCCAAGTTAAGGGCTCGGGCCAATGCCCCTAAAAGAAAAATTGCCCATCATTTAACAAAGGATTTTGCAATTATTTCATATGTAAATAGATCTTTGTAAACTACCAAAATGACTTGAAAAATAAGTGGCTATGGAATGTGAAAAAACATCCTATTGTAATTTTCTCTTTGTGAGATAATAAAAAGATATTGGATGGTAGTTTCTCTATGGATGTACCACACATTCGGTGAACCATGCTAAATGTGGTGTCATTGTGAATTTCTTTTATTTTATAAGTTAATTAATATTTTGTATTGGTCTGGTCTACCTAAACCCTAACAAATTGGTAGTTTTAGATTGGTATCAAAGAAATATGTTTGGTCGGAGAAAATGTAGAACTTTCACCCTTGGCTAGTTTCAAGGATTTTCAACCCATGCGGGTGTATATTTTATGCCTCCATCTATATCTTGAGGCTTTTCTACCTCCTTCTATGCCCTACAAGTTTTTTGGTTGTATCAAGATATTGTGGAAGTTTGACCACTTGGTAGCTACGTCCATTAACCATCAAAAGTTTCATGAAGTAAAAATTATTAAACACAGAATTAGATTAGGTGCTTGAAACTAAGTCATATGTAAATGGGCATTAGTGGAAAAATTTTGATGATAATTTGAGCCAACTCAATAATTGGTTTTCCCACTTATGCTTTTGTTTGCTATTTTAAATCATCTAAGAGTTTGATTGTTCTGATGTGATTTCCTTCTTATACATTTGGTGGTGTGAATTGGTCGTGTCATATTTAGTGATCAAAAAATAATAATACTATCATATTATAATAAGTATGTCAACCTTAACACTTTCTCATAGTCATTTGAGTGGGTGTCAACTTTGAAGTCAATGTCAGCCTTTACTAAAAATTTATTTTCAAGAAAGGGTTGTCATCATCTCCACTCATACACACAGGACCTCCTCTTGCAATGATAAACACAAAATCTCTTCTCTATATAGCTGGGGAAGGGCAACCATTTGGCCAATGAGTGAGCCCCATTAATTGGTCCACTCAGGTAGATTTGTGAGCCTATCCCCCCTCCAGCTACTATTATAGTTGCGTTGAATAAGCTAGATCAAGGAACTATAGTTTCCAACCTAGAACAGATATAAATCATGGTTACCTACCCATTAAATGAAAATCATAATGGATGGTGTGGACCTTCATTGGAGAGTATTATGTTAATCAACTTGACATAGAAGAAGGTTTATCTCTCATGCGATCATAGCCTGGATATGAATGAGTCTATTAAAATTATTTTTTATGGTAATTTTTTATTCATATGGCTAAGTTAATGACACCATGTAGATGTTGGAATTTGGAGGAATTGATTATGTGTTGCATTGATGTTTTGTCATTGATGGCAACACCGATTGTTTTGGTTGTTTACCAATTTTCAGTTGGTTATGGTAGAGTGGTTGGATTATGATATTGATTCGGTATGATCTGGTATGCTTTGGTTTGTGGAATTGATTTGGATCTATCATTCATGCTATTCAGATATGTATCACGGTCAGTTGGTTTGGGATTTGATCACTCAGGAGCTATCATTTGTTCTAGTAAGCCTTTTGGTCATCGATAAGGGTTTTACCAGCAGAGCTTTGTTGAAGATATTTTGATGCACACGATAGGTGGTGTTGGTGTGGCTTCTAAATGGCTTTCGAGATGCTATTGGTTATCTTGTTCATGTTCCTATTGATCGGTGGTGTTCAATTTGGTTTATGGCGACCTATTTTGGGTTCAGTGTTATCTAGGTTATGGACCAGTTTATGTAACATGTTGGAGGATGTTCCCGATGCATTACCGATGGGATTTAATGACTAGTTTACATTGTTTTATGCCTAAGCCAACTTGGTTGATCATTGGATTGCGGGTTTATGATAGAAATTTATTGTATTATCTTTTAGGTGGTGGACCTAATTGTTTAGGTCCCAAGTTGGTATAAATATGATGTAAGATCTCTTTGTAGATCATAGGTCAAGGTTATGGGATGATCTATGTGCAAATAATGTTGTAATCATATACAGAAGGTTTGGTCGATCATAGGTGATCGAATTGGATTTGTGTAAGAGGCTTAAGACCTTCGGTACTGAGCTTAACTGGAACTGTTCTTAGGCATAGGAGATGCTATCTTTGGAGTTCACTCTTCTTTCTGGATTGTAGTCTGGATTTATTTTGTAGTCAGTAAGCCTCCTTTTAGTGATGAGAAGCATGCTCTAGATTTTTGGCCTTCTTACATGTGCAAGCCCCTCATTATTGAAATCACATACTTACTGCAGAAGTATTATCTGACTGTAGGTAGGCTTTCCACCGTGGTTTTTCCCTTTACCAAGTTTTCCACGTACAAATATTGGTGTCATGTGTTATGGATCGATGGTAACTATTTTGTGATTTATGTTTATGTTTAATTACTACATCAGTTATTCTAGTATTTGGTTTATGCATTCCAGTCTGGTAATAAGGATTTGAATGCTTAAAGTTTTGTAATCTGTCGATAACTGATTTAACCCCCCATCTTAGTTCTCCTCCGATTACCTGAGTTGTCTAACAATTGGTATCAGAGCTTGGTCCCCTCTACAAAATCTTAACAACTTGAGGAAGATTCTATGGCATCTATCAGTTCATGTTCATCAAATATATCTACAGTTGTTTTTTGAAGAGAAATTCCTAGGCTTGATTGAACAAATTATAGGGTATGGAAGATTCGGATGGAGACTCATCTGAGATGTCTTGGAAAGGAAATTTGGAAGATCACTGAGAAAGGTGTAACCTCTTTTAATCCGACATCTCTAAATCCTCCTCTGGCAGGCCTAGATAAGGAACTTGAGAATGATTGTAGAGCTAGACAAGCCCTTTTGTGTGCACTTTCTGATCAACAAATAATGGAACTAACTGATAAATCAACTACAAAGGCTATATCGGACAAATTGGAGACTCTGAATGAAGGTGACCCTACTATTAAAATTTATAAACTTGATGGTTACTGGGTGAGGTATGAGAACCTAAAGATGGAAGAAGATGAAAGGATTACTGCTTTTATGGAGAGAGTTAATGAGATTCTTATGGGAATTCAATGTTGTGGTGGATCTCTGAGTGAAGATGAAATAGTTTCTAAAGTACTGAGAGCTTTACCACTGGCTTATAAGATGAAGGCTACTGCAATTAATGAGCTAAGAACTATGGCAAAAACCTCTGTTAATAGGGATACCTTGGTTGGGAAGTTATCTTCTTTTGAACTTGAGGAATTTGGACCTTTTGGAGCTGTTAAATTTGAACCTTCTTTTCATGCATCTACAACATCTACAGGAAAGAGTGATTGGAAAGCTTTATATATGAAGGAACTAGAGGATATGAAGAAAGAAGATGAATAATTTGAGAAACTTGAAGCCTTATTTCTGAGAAGAGTACCTAAAGGACCAGCAAGAAGTAAGTATGAAGGAAAATCACCTTTTAAATGCTTTGCATGTAATAAGATAGGTCATTTTGCATCTAGACGTCCTGAAAGGAATTTAAGATTTGAAGAAAGAGATAGAAGATCTTTTAGGCCTAACCATGATTATGAAAACAAGAATAAGTATAGGAGGAACAAAGACAAATCATGCTACTATGTGGATGAGGAAGGTGTGACTGATTCTGATGATGAACCGACATAAGATTCAACTAGTGTATCTGGCAATGGAAAGGAATGGTTATTTTTGGCTATCAAGGAAGATGATCTGGTACCTAAAGAGAAGGCCCTTGCTCCTAAAATTAAAAACAAGGATGAATGGGTAATTGACAATGCATGTTCACATCATATGACTGGAGATAAAAGGAAGTTCTTATCTATGCAATAATTTGATGGTGGTCTGGTTAGATTTGGAGATGACAAAGCATGCATGATCAAGGGAAAAGGAACAATATCATTTGACGGTAAGCATAACATTGATAATGTTTATTATGTTGAAGGCTTGAGGCATAATCTTTTGAGTGTAAGATAATTGTTGGATGGAAAATGCAAGATTATCAATAGATCTGGATTGGAGATTGCAATGTGTACACAGACTAAAGGCAATATCTTTCATTTGAACTCTAGTGAGAAGACATGTTTGATTGCAAAAATTGATGAGAGTTGGTTATGGCATAAGAAGTTGTGTCATGTGAATTTTTATTGCATTGTGAAGATTTGTTCTACTAAGGCATTTAGAGATATACCTAAGATTGTAAAGCTCTATAATCTGGTATGTAAGGAATGTCAAATGGGAAGACAAATCAAAACTTATTTTAAGAGTATACAAGACAAATCTAATGATGTTCTTGATCTTATTCATACTGGTTTGTGTGGTTCTGCTAGAATCAAAATTTTTCAGGGTGATAGATATTTCATGTTAATCATTGATGACTATTCAGAATGATGTGCGTTACTTTTCTAAGGGAGAAGTCTGAAGCATTTGAAAAGTTTAAAATATTTAAAGCTAAAGTTGAGACAGAGACGGAATTGAAGATTAAATGCTTAAGGTCAGATTAGGGTGGAGAATTCACATCCGATGAGTTTAACAGTTATTGTGAGAAGAATGGGATAAGGAGATAGTTGTCTACACCTCAGACACCTCAGCGGAATGGAGTTGTGGAAAGGAAGAAAAGAACTATCTTGGATGCAACTAGAATTATGATGGTGGAATCTCATCTCCCTTATGTCTATTGGAGAGAATTTGTAAGCACGATGGTATACACATTCAACAGAGTTCATATCAAAGGAGATATCGGTAAGACACCTTATGAGTTATGGTTTGGTTATACATTGATAGTTAAGTATTACAGAATCTTTGGTAGTAAATGCTATATTAAAAAAATGATTCCATTGGAAAGTTTGATCCTATATGTGATGAAGTATTATTTCTTGGTTATTCTAATGAAAGTAAAGCATATAGATGTTATATCAAAAGATTGCAAAGAATTATGGAGAACACAAATGTCAAGGTGGATGAGACGAACAGAAGTCAAATCAGAACTTATGAGAAGGAACCAGCAGTGGAAATGATCATAATTGAACTAGTAATACCCACACCAGAATAGAATGTTGAACCAATTAGTCTGGCAATATCAAAAAAATCAATAGTAACTGAAGATTAGGATAGCTGAACAGAAAATCACAAGACTCCTAGGTATGTAAGGTTGAATCATTCAGAAGATCAGATCATTGGAAACAAAAACAAAAGAGTGATGACAAGAAGAAGGTTGGTAGTTGATGAGGTATGTTTTGTTTCTCAAGTTGAACTGGCATCGGTAATAGAAGCTTCTAAAAATGAATGTTGGATGAAAGCTATGGAAGAAGAATTAGATCAGATAGAAATGAATAACACATGGACTTTAGTTCCCCGGCCTAAAAATAAGAATGTTATTGGAACTAAATGGGTTTTTAAAAATAATTGAATTAGAATGGACAAGTTATGAGGAATAAAGCTAGATTGGTTTGTAAAGGATATTCTCAGAAGGAAGGAATTGGTTATGATGAAACCTTTGCACTGGTAGCTAGGATTGAAGCTGTGAGATTATTTCTTGCTTATGTTGCACATAAGAACTACAAGGTTTATTAGATGGATGTTAAGTGTGCATTTTTGAATGGAAATCTTGAAGAGGAAGTTTATATTGAGCAACCTAATGGATTTTCACTTTTAGATGACAAAAACATGGTTTGTGGGAAAAAGAAAGCTTTATATGGATTGAAACAAGCCCCTAGAGCTTGGTATGCAAGACCGGATATAATGAATGCAGTTTGTATTGTATCAAGATATCAGGGTGATCCTAGAGAAAATCATGAGAGTGTGGTGAAAAGGATTTTCAAATATTTGCAGGGAACAACTGAATATGGTTTGTGGTATCCAAAAAATGATGACTTTACATTATGTGCATATACAGATGCAAGTTGGGCTGGAGATGTTGATGACTGGAAGAGAACATCCGATGGAGCTTTCTTTCTTAGAAATAAACTTGTTTCATGGATTAGAAAAAAACAGTCATGCACTTCTTTATCTACTGTTGAAGTTGAGTATGTTGTTGTTGCTACTAATTGTACACAAGTTCTATGGATGAAGCAAATGTTGAAGGATATTAAGGTGGATTGTAATGAACCGATAGTTATTCACTATGATAAATCTGTTGCTATTGATATATCAAAGAATCCAATATTTCATTCTAAGACAAAGCAAATATCTATCAGGTATAAATTTTGAAGGAAAAGGTGGAAGCAAATGAAGTCAGACTAGTTTATGTGAACACTAAAGAGCAGATTCAAGACATCTTCACTAAACCTTTGCCTAAAGGATCATTTGAGTACTTCAGAGATAGATTAGGGGTTTCCACCCCTCCGATAGAGACCTGAGTGATGTTGATTGGCATTATTCTGGTATACATTTGCAGAGCTACTATTCATTTTAGATTGATGTGGTGGTGTTGCTACTCAGGGGGAGTAGTCAGCTGTAAGATTCAGAGGATTTATAATTTTTCTTTGATGTTTATGTCAGATTTATGGCATTGATGTCAAAGGGGGAGAGATATTCTTATGAAAAACATAAGGGAGAGATGTATTCATTAGGGGATTTTGGTCCAAAGCTCATTTCTATATCATGTTGTGGGATATTGTTGGTTGTCTTCAATAGGGGGAGACTTGTTTGGCATTTCTTGGCACTTGGATATTTTTCACATCTAGTGTTATCATCAATGCCAAAGGGGGAGATTGTTGGAATTTGGAGGAGTTGATTATATTTTTCATTGGTGTTTTTTCATTGATGGCAACACTGGTTGTTTTGGTTGTTTACCGGTTTTCGGTTGGTTCCGGTAGAGTAGTTGGATTATGATATTGATCCAGTATGATCCATTATGCTTTGGTTTGTGGAATTGATTTGGATCTATCTCACATGCTATTCAAATGTGTATCACGATCAGTTGGTTTTGTATTTGATGACTTAGGAGCTATCATTTTTGTAGAAAGACTTTTGATCATCAGTAAGAGTTTTACCACAGAAATTTGTTCAAGATATTTTGATGCATGTGATAAGTGGTGTTGGTGCAGCTTATACATGGCTTTCGGGATGTTGTTGGTTATCTTGTTCATGTTCTTGTTGATCAGTGGTATTGGATTTGGTTTATGGCGACCTATTTTGGGTCTGGTGTTATCTAGGTTATGGATCAATTTATGTAACATGTTGGAGGATGTTCTGTATGCATTACCGGGGTAATTTAATGATTGGTTTACATTATTTTAGGCCTAAGCCAACTTGGTTGATCAATGGATTGTGGTTTTATGATATGAATTTATTGTATTATCTTTTAGGTGGTCGACCTAATTGTTTAGGTCCTGGGTTGGTATGAATATGATGTAAGATCTCTTTGTAGATCATAGGTCAAGGTTATGGGATGATTTGTATGTGAATAATGTTGTAATCATATGTAGAAGGTTTAGTTGATCATAGATGATAGAATTGGATTTGTGTAAGAGGTTTAAGGTCTCTAGTACTGAGCTTAACCGGAACTATTCTTAGGCATAGGAGATGATATATTTGCAATTCACTCTTCTTTCCGGATTGTGGACTAGATTTATTTTGTAGTCAGTGAGGCTCCTTTTAGAGATGAGCAGTGCATTGTACATTGTTGGCCTTCCTGTATGTGTAGGCCCCTCATTATTGTAATCACATATTTACTGCATAAGTATTATCTGACTGTGGGTAGGCTTCCCACTGTGGTTTTTCCCTTTACCGGGTTTTCCACGCATAAATCTTGGTGTCATGTGTTCTGGATGGATGGTATCTATTAGGTGATTTATGTTTATGTTTAATTGCTATATCAGTTATTTTGGTGTTTGGTTTATGCATTCTAGTATTGAATTTATGTGTTCTGGTAATAAGTATTTGAATTCTTAAAGTTTTGTAATTTGTTGACAACTGATTCACCCCCCTCTCTCTCAGTTGTCCTCTAATTATTTGTGTTGTCTAACTGTAGAAAGAGTTATTATGACCTATGGTTTTCTACAAGGTTGTGTCTATAAGGTTTTAGGGTTTTAAAATGATCGACCTTTCAAAAGAATAAATTATCAAATTGTTAATCTTCTTCCTAGTTATGAATGACTTGGATACTCTTTTATTTTATTTTCCTTTAGCATTCACAATTTTTATTTTTTTTGGATATAGAGATAAAATAGTACAATAGTTAGCATCAATTATTAAAAACTAATTGATCCAAAATACAAAACCATGTCAATGTTAAACTTATCCTTTATGAACATCTAATGAAAACTTATAATAAAGTATTGGAACAACATATGTCACAAGTACACACACTAACCAGCTCTATAACCTATACATAACGAACTCCCTATGCAGAATACATATCAAAAACTAAGCCAAACTAGAAAAATAGTCACTAGTCAACCCAGGCAGTCCAACCCAGGGGACCCTCCATCCATATCACTTGCTTTCAATTTATGAGCACTACTGCACCATGGGGTGCTAGTTGGGCAACGTAGTCCCTTTCCATATTTTTGCCCTCATTGATCTCATCCATAAATTTTGTTGATGCATTCACAAAAAGAGTTCTTTCCAGGTTCGGCCTGCTCTATGTATAGCCATGGGATATTTTTTAGATAAGAACTCTAATGTGCCATTCTTCTAGGAATCTTTAAATTTTTTTTGTTGCTATCCTCATCACGATAGTGACTTGCACATCAACAAGGTAGAATTTGAGTCTTCTAAAGACTCAATAAGCATCCTAGCTTTATCCTGATACTTATCCTTATTTATAATTTTCCAAATAAACCATAATATTTCACAAGATAAAATAAGCCTAAACAAATTACAATCCATTTTTAACCCATGCACGAAACCTATAACAACATTCATAGTATTCACATTATCAGATATATTTATTCCAAACAAGAGCCATATCTCCTTAGCAATTAGGCATTTAAAGAATAAATGATTAGTAGTTTTTGTCACTTTAAAAACACTACATAGATCCACTTCATGTTGTTCATTCCTGAAAGGCAGCCTATTAAGAATGAATAACCATTTGAAACATTTCTTTTTAGGATCTATCATACTACTCTATAAATATTAAGAAAATTATGCCATTGTTTGTTAGAGAAATCATAGTGCCAAATAGAATTCATGTGAGCAATGATATCTTTATTACAAGATAAAAAATTATAGACAGGCTTGTCTTTTGTTCTCACAAGAGGAGTGTCATATGTCCTGGTGTAGGATAGATGTTAAGAATGCAAGGTTTAGGGAGTTGAAGCATATTACAGGCTTCTCTTAGTAGCGAGTAAGTCCTCCAGTTGGAGGCAGGAACATTATAATTTTGAGACAGTTCAGCCCATAAAATAAGATGCTCATTAATAAAAATATCATTGAAACAACAGATGCCTTTACCATCCCAACTTTTAGCTGAGTAACCTTGAATAAGAGCTAGAGATTTACCATTGTGGAAACCATTCCATCATATAGATCTCTCCCCACAAATATAGTCATTGTTGTTGACCCTACAACTAGAGATCCAAACCCTGACCACTTCCCAGGCATTCTAAATAGATTTAAAGATACTCGAACCTACTACGGAGATAGGAAAGTTTCCTGCAACAAGGTTGCTAAAGGGGATAGATTTCCATGATTTGGCCTGGTTGGGAACAACCATCTTAATATTGTTTAGGGGCATTGGCCCAAGCCCTTGACTTGGGACATTTCCCCCAAACCCCTATTGTGGGCTCCACCCTTGGACCCCTACCAAGGGGATCGTCCTCCTAGGCTTCATAGAAGGTGCTTTGCCCTCAACACTCTACCATAGTTTATTTTTGGAGAAAACACAACTGACAAAGTTGCCAAAATTTAAGCATGGTAGTTAGATCAAAACATTCTAAGGTTCATCGCCTTCCAAAGCATGAAAACCCACTCAACAATGAGAGAAATAGCTTAGAGCTTGAGGTCCTTCAACCCTAGGCCCACCAAGCTCTTATTCATACAACACCAATCCCACTTAATAGAGTGCCTCCTCATATTACCTCTCACATCTGACCATAAAAAGTTCCTAATGCTCTTTTGTATGTCATTGATTTGGTAGTTGTTAAACATATAGACCAATGCTTAATATAGGTTGTATGAAGAGAGGATTTTCTGACTACCTGAAATCTCCCTGCAAGAGATAGATATTGTATGTCCCATTTCCTTAACTTGGATTCCAACTTTCCATTAATCCAAAGCCACATTTATGTCAAATAGGAGCATACAAAGAAGGGTATACCCAGATAGCTGACCTGCTTGGAGGGACCACCCCATAGGTATCCATTTTTACTTAGCCAGTTATGGGGTTTTGTCCTTCCAACCTAGCAATATAGACTTGGCTTGGGAGATCTTTGCTCTAGAGGCTTCACCAAATAGCTTGAGTTTAATCATCAAAGACTCCATGTTTTCCATATTTAGCTCTAAGAATAATGCAAATTGTAAACTGAGTGTTTAATAGGTCAACCTTGTTGGGAAAATAGATACCTTTGACTCTCGGTGAAAGAGTAGCATCCCTCAATAGATAAAAAATAACATTAGAGGCTATGACAAACAAGGTGGGTGCAAGCGGGAATCCTTATCTTATAGATATTCCAAGTCTAAATGACTCAGTGAGAAACCCACTGATTTTCAATTGTACAGAAGCATCGTTAAGTAGGAACTGAGCTAGATGATAGAATTATTTGGGGAAGTTGAATGCTTCTAACATCATGATAAGAAAACCCCACTCCACACAGTCATATGCCTTCTCAAAATCCAAGAGGAACATGAAGCCACATTTTGGTTTGTATTTTTTTCCCAATTCATGGCTTCCTAGCTCGTAATGAGGTTCTCAGGGATGTACTTGCCCTTTATAAACCCAGTTTGTGTAGAGCATATGAACCTAGGAAGAATATCCACAAGCCTGGGGACCATAATCTTAGCAAGGATCTTATAGTAGACATTAAGTAAGGTAATAGGCCTCCAATTATTTATTAAATATTTATCCCCATAATTAGGAAGAAGCTTAATAGTATATTTATTGATGTTAGGACCAAGAGAACCCTTTTCAACCACTTCCATATATAATAAATGTGGATCCTCACTAATCCATTAGATATTAGCTTTTGTGGGTAGCCCATCTAGCCTTGGGGCCTTGTCATTATTCAAGGCACATGTGGCTTTCTTAATCTCCTTAATGGAAATAGGTTTCTTAAGAGCTAGAACATCCTCTATGTTAGGAACCGGAGGCAACTGAGAGGGGCGGGGGGTGAATCAATTGTCTATTAATTGCAACCCAATTATACTTTAACCAAACTTAATGCATAATACTAATAAACCAAACTTTAATGTCGGTAGACAGTTTAGCATTTAATGATAGTAGTGGTAAAGATTAATGCATGAAATAGAAAGACAAACATACACAACACATAACATAGTTATTTATATGTGGAAACCCTGTAAGGGGAAAACCCACAGTGGGAAACCTTACCCACAATCAGATGATACTACTATAGATAGTATGTGTGTACAAATGGGGTCTGCACATGTAGAAAGGCCAACTACCTGGAGCTCACTGCTCAATCAAAAAATGGGAGTCACACTGACTATAATTGGATGGTTAAATCCAATGATAATGTACTACTCAAAATAGCATCTTCATCTATTGGATTCAGTATCGGTTAAGCTCTGATTGTCTTCTTCATATCTTCATTGAATCTTCAAATTATGTTTGTGTGTATAGCTCTGCTTATATTTGCATATACCTTATTACAATCCTTTTCCACTGTCTTCTACATAATCTCACAAATGAGATCTTACATATATACCAAAACCTAAGACCAAATGTGTAGGTCAGCTCACTAAGATATTACAATAAAATCAATTACAAATGAATTGATATGCGATGCATGATGTCGACTCAATACAGTTACAATAGTAACAAATCATCTCCATAACGTGACGTGCTGATCTAGAATAGATAACACTTGACAATCCATAACCTAGACCTATTTGCCGATAACAAGAAATATGCAAACTTGATTATACCAATAATCAAATCACCAAAACCAAGTGTCCAAACAATGTCTTTGACATAACCAAGTAATCTCCAGATGATAACAGATCATCCTTAGTGTTGGTGAACCAAATACTGGTGACTGTGCATAAGTCACTAAACATGTTGGTAAACATAACCAAGAATCTCCACAAGGATAAGTGTTGGCAAGTGTTGACATCAATGACAAAACCAATGCAACGCATCCATAATACCAATAATCTCCCCCTTTGGCATTGATGGCAACACAAGATGGAAAAACCATCTAAGTGCCAAAGCAGAAATGCCAAAAACCAAAAATCAACAATCTCCCAAAGAGATTATTAACCAGAGATCAAAATACAGATACAGAGAGTAACAATCTCTCCCCCAATGAATAATCTCTTCCCAAAAGATAATGTGTTTTTCCATAGATATCTCTCCCCCTTTGACATCAAATGCCAAAGCAATACAAAACCAAATACAATCAGTTCATAGAACTTGTTACAAATAACAATTGCTATAACCAAATTTATTCATTCTACTCCCCCTGAGAAGTAGCTCTCCTTCATCAAAGCTGGAAAAAGGTTTCTCTATTAATTTTGTCACTCTGATGCCATGCTCCAACTATCTAAGTTTCTACCAGTGAGGGTATAACTCCAAGTTGTTCTCTTAGATATTCAAAAGTTTCCTTAGGCAAAGGCTTAGTAAAGATATCTGAAATTTTCTCTTTAGTATTCACATAAACCAATTTCACTTCTTTTGATTCAACATTCTCTTTCGTAAAATTGAATTTGATAGAAACATGTTTAGTTTTAGAGTGAAATATCGAATTCTTTGATATATCAATTGTTGCCATATTATCACAGTAAATAATTATAGGTTCTTTGCATTTTACCTTTGTGTCCTTCAATATTTTCTTAATCCATAATACCGGTGTACAATTAGTTGTTGCTACAACATATTATGATTCTGTTGTTGATAGTGATGTACAACTTTGTTTCTTGCTCAACCATGAAATTAGTCTGCTGCCAAGAAAAAATGCTCCGCCGGTGGTGTTTTTTCTGTCATCTACATCTCCTACCCAATTTGCATCTGTGTATGCACATAAATCAAATTTTTCATCTTTAGGATACCATAAGCCAAGATTTGTTGTCCCTTGTAGGTACCGGAAACTCCTTTTCACTGTTGATTAATGATTTTCCTTAGGATTACTTTGAAATCTTGAAACAATACATACTGCATTCAAAATATCAGGTCTTGTTTATGTCAAATACAGTAAACCTCCTATCATAGACTTGTATCTTGTCAGATTAACAAGTATTGATTCATCCTTCAATGATAGTTTGTCAGTTGTAGTCATAGGTGTACTTACCGGTTTAGAGTTTTCCATGCCAAATTTCTTAAGTAATTCCTTCAAGTACTCTGATTGATTTATGAATATATCTTTATCAGTCTGTGAAAACTACAATCCTAAAAAGAATTTGATCTCCCCAATCATAGAAATTTCAAATTCTTCTTGCATCTTATTAGAAAAGTCTTTACACAATCCATCTTCTCCTCCAAAAATGATATCATCAACAAAAACTTCAATAACCAAGATGTCATAATTAGTCACTTTGTAATATAAGTTTCTATCAACATTACCTTTAGTGTAACCAAGCTTCAAAAGATATTTGTCCAATCTAGCATACCAAGCTCTAGGAGCTTGCTTTAATCCATATTAAGCTTTACTTAACCTGCAAACCATATCTTTGTCATCTGTCAAAGAAAATCCATCAGGTTGTTCAATGTAAACTTCCTATTCAAGATCACCATTCAGAAATGCACATTTAACATCCATTTGATATACTTTATAGTTCTTGTGTGCTGCAAAAGCTAAGAATAATATGACTGCCTCAATTCTAGCTACCGATGCAAAGGTTTCATTGTAATCAATTCCTTCTTTCTGTGAATATCCCTTACACACTAATCTTGCTTTATTTCTAATTACCTTACCATCTTCATTAAGTTTATTTTTGAATACCCATTTAGTTCCAATTACATTTTTATTTTTAGGTCGAGGAACCAATGTCCATGTGTTATTCTTTTCAATTTGTTCTAATTCATCTTCCATAGCCTTAATCCAATGTTTATCTTCACATGCCTCATTAATAGTTGTTGGTTCAATTTGAGAAATTAGACATACCTTTTCATTTGCTAGTCTACCTCTAGTCATAACACCTTGATACTTATTCCCAATTATCTGACTTTCAAAGTGATTCATTCTTACATACCTGGGTGTATTCACTTGTTGTTGTTCTTCAATCACTGTGGAATTCTCAGATGATGCTGGTGTGACTGGATCAACATTTTGTATCGGTGTACTCATAGTAGGTTCATTTGTGATTATCTCAACTATCAGTTCAGAGTCTATAGACCTTGAATTACCTCTAAACTGTTCATCAATCTTCACATTTTCACTTTCAATGTTTTTTTGCAATATCTTATTAAAACATCTATATGCCTTTCTCTTAGATGAATAACCAAGAAATATTCTTTCATCACTTCTAGGATAAAATTTGCCAATATAATCATCTCTCCTAATATAACATTTGCTTCCAAATATTCTGAAATATTTAAGAGTAGGAGTATTACCAAACCATAGTTCATGAGGGGTCTTACTGGTTTCACCTTTGATGTGAACTCTGTTGAATGTATAAACAGATGTATTGCCTGCTTCTCTCCAATACACATGAGGTAGGTTTGCTTATGATATCATGCTTCTAGCTACATCCAAAATAGTTTTGTTCTTCCTTTCCACAACTCCATTTTGTTGGGGTGTCTGAGGTGCTGATAATTGTCTTCCAATTCCCTTAACTTCACAGAATGTATGAAATTCCTTAGATGTGAATTCACCTCCTTGATCTGATCTCAAACATTTGATTTTCTTACCAGTTTCATTCTCTACCATGACCTTGAATAGTTTGAATTTCCCAAAAGCTTATAATTTCTCCTTGAGAAAAGTAACCCAGCACATTCTAGAATAATCATCAATGATTAGCATAAAATATCTATCTCCTTGTAAACTTCTAGTTCTTGCTAGAGCACATAAATCAGTATGAATTAAGTCAAGAACATTATTGGATTTTTCTAAAATACTCTTAAAAGTTTCTCTAACTTGCTTTCCAAATTGACATTCCTTACATACTAGATTGTGAGGTTTAACAATATTAGGTAAATCCCTTACTGCCTTAGTTGTATTGATTTTCACAATGCAATCAAAATTTACATGACAAAGTCTCTTATGCCATAACCAACTTTCATCAATATGTGCAATCAAGCATGTCTTCTCATTGTTATTCAAATGAAAGATATTACCTCTAGTCTGATTACTGGTTGTAATTTCCAAACCAGTTCTATTCATGATTTTGCATTTACCATTCTTGAATTGTAACTGAAATCCCTTTTCAACTAATTGACCAATACTCAAAAGATTATGCTTCAAACCTTCAACATAGTAAACATTATCAGTATTGTGCTTACCATCAAAAGATATAGTGCCTTTTCCTCTGATCAAACAAGCTTTGTCATCTCCAAATCTTACAAGACCTCCATTGTATTCCTGAAAGGTTAAGAATTTACTCTTATCACCAGTCATATGATGTGAACATCCGGAATCAATGATACATTCATCCTTTTCTTCAATTTTAGTTGCCAGGGCCTGCTCTATCGGTTGAATAGTAGGTGTCGGTTGATCTTCTGTTATTACAACAAAATCCCATCCATTGTCTTTCGGTTCTTCATCAGAATCATCAATAACTCCTTCATCAACATAGTAACATGATTTGTCTCTATTCTTCTTAAATCTGTACCTTTGATATTCATGGTTAGGCTTATATGTTCTTTTAGCTTCTTCTTTCAATCTTGCATGTCTATCAGGACACCTAGATACCATATGACCAATTTTATTGCAGTTAAAACATTTAAATGGTGCTTTACCTTCATACTTACTTCCAACTAGACCTTTAGGCATTTTCTTTGCAAATAGTGCTTCAAGCTCTTCAAGTTCTTCATTCTCTCTTTTGATTTCTTCAAGTTCTCTAGCATAGAGTGCATTCCAATTAGATTTTTCAAATGATGATGATGATGATGCAGATGATGAAGCTTTGAAAGCCAAATCTATCTTAATTGTAGCAATAGAACCAAATTCCTCAAGTTCAAAAGCTGAAATTTTTCCAACCAAAGTATCTCTAGATATTGATGCATTAGGCATTGTTCTCAATTAATTAATAGCAATTAATCTCATTTTGTATGCCAGTGGCAAATCTCTTAAAACTTTAGAAACAATTTCATCTTCACTTAAGGATCCTCCACAATATTGTATACCCAGAATAATTTCATTAACTCTTTCCATAAAAGCATAAACCCTTTCATCTTCTTCCATTTTCAGATTTTCATACTTGACCCGGAAGCATTCCAGTTTTGCAATTTTTATAGTGGTATCACCTTCATTTAATGTCTCCAATTTATCCCAAAAAGATTTAGCAATAGATCAGTCTGACAATCCCATGATTTGTTGATCTGACAATGCGCTCAAAAGTGTTCCTCTTGCTTTGCAATCATTCTCCTGATCTTTAGCCAAGGTTGGTGGATTAGGTTGACTTTGAGTAGGACCAACATAGTCATTCTTTGTAATATCCCATATGTCTCTTCCAATGCAATTCAAATGATTCTCCATTCTGATATTTCATATACCATAGTTAGTTCCATCAAGCTTCAGACTATCCTTCCTGAAATAGTTAGTTGTCATAGAATCTCCTCAAGCTGTTAAACTTCTGCAAAAAGAGAACTTAGCTCTGAGACCAATTGTTAGGACCCTGAGGAAACTGAGAGGGGGGGGTGAATTAGTTGTCTATTAATTTTAACCCAATTATACTTTAACCAAACTTAATGCATAATACCGGTAAACCAAAATTTAATGTCAGTAGACAGTTTAGCAGTTAATGACAGTACTGGTAAAGATTAATGCATGAAACAGAAAGACAAACATACACAACACATTACACAATTATTTGTACGTGGAAACCCTATAAGGGGAAAAACCATGGTGGGAAACCTTACCCACAATCAGATGATACTACTATAGATAGTATGTGTGTACAAATGGGGTCTGCACATGCAGAAGGCCAACTACCTAGAGCTCACTATTCAATCACAAAATGGGAGTCACACTGACTACAATTGGATGGTTAAATCCAATGATAATGTACTGCTCAAAATTGCATCTTCATATGTTAGATTCAGTATCGGTTAATCTCTAATTGTCTTATTCATACCTTCCTTGAATCTTCAAATGATGTCTACATGTATAGCTCTGCTTATATTCGCATATACCTTATTACAATCCTTTTCCACTATCTTCTACATAATCTCACAAATGAGATCTTACATATATACCAAAACCTAAGACCAAATGTGTAGGTTGGCTCACTAAGATATTACAATAAAATCAATTACAAATGAATCAATATGTGATGCATGATGTCGGCTCAATGCATTTACAATAGTAGCAAATCATCTTCATAACGTGTTGTGCTAATCTGGAATAGATAACACTTGATGGTCCATAACCTAGACCTATTTGCCGGTAACAACAAATATGCAAACTCGATTGTACCAATAATCAAATCACCAAAACCAAGTGTCCAAACAATGTCTTCGACATAACCAAGTAATCTCCAGATGATAATAGATCATCCTTAGTGTTGGTGAACAATATATAACCTGTTGGTGAACCAGATACCAATGACTATGCATAAGTCACTGAACATGTCGGTGAACATAACCAAGAATCTCCACAAGGATAAGTGTTGACAAGTGTTGACATCAATGACAAAACCAATGCAACACATCCATAATACCAACACTCTACAAAGATTAGGTTTGGAATTTGACTCTTGCACTGCTCTCTAGCAATGGCACAAGAGGGTTTGTCTTCTAAAGCACATTACTTCTTGTAGTAGTTCAATAATTCTTCATTCATCTCCTCTTCAACCATAACATCTTCCTCTTCAACCCAATTTTTTTCTATCTTCTCCCTATACAACTTTTGCTTCAACATATTAAAAAAGAACTTGGAACCTTTGTCCCCGTGTTGTATCCAATTCAACCTAGCCCTAATTTTGGCACCATTAATCCTATTTTGTTACACGTTCCCTAGAAGATTCTTGGAATGAGCCAAGTTCTAGGTGTAAATAAGATTACTCGAGCCTTTCTAAGCCACCTCCTCCATCTTCTATAGATTTTACATAAGTTCTCTTTCTAACCTCCTATTATCCTTGGTTTTCTTCCTCTCGAGAGTTTTAAATGGGCATTTCTAGCTACAAACAATTTGGTTCCATCTTCTAATGCTCAAAGTAGGGTCATTATTCCATCTATTAATTTGTCTAATCATATAAACAGCAGTGAGGACATCATGATCTTCCAACAATTTGGTGTTTTGAATGAATTTATCCTCCTTTAGTCTTTCAATAGGGGCTTTGTACTTGAAACAAACATGAGAAACAATCGGGTGATGGTCAGATAATGTGTACAGGCAGACCTTGACAGAGACACCATTACTTTCTTGCATAAAGGAGGATTCCTTATTAGCATAAAATCTATTAAGTCTACAATAAATTCTTCTAGGTCCTCTTCGAAAGTTACACCATGTAAACCAGATCCCCTCATACTCCTTCTTTAGCCATTCTAGTGGATCAAATAGCCTCATCTTATTTTTCATCCTAATCGAATGCAACTTTTCTCCCCCCTTCCACTCCATATTCACCCCTCCCATCTTATCCTCAGGGTGCTCAATCATATTGAAATCTCCTCCAAGGATCCATGGAATGTTTGGAATAGAACAAATAAATTTCCACAAGTCTATTTGCTCCCTATAATCATTGGATGCATAAATAGAATAAACCCCAATCATCGAGTTACATAAGTTAATTATAGCCTAGATTGCTCTATTGTATGGTGAGGAACCACTATCCACAATGGAATCCTTCCATTTTCCATTAATAAGAAAGATAGCTCGACCCTTCCTTTCTCATGCTTAGTGGCTATTTGACAAGCATCTTTCCATATTAATTTTAAATTCACCTCTAAGGTGAATTTGATTGCTTTGACCTCATGGAGAATTAAAAATTTTGCATCCCTATGTTGGCTGAGAAACATTTTCACAACATGTTTTTTATTAGGAGATTCAAGTCCCCTAATGTTACATGAGATGCACTTCATCATACTAAACCAAATTTTTATTAAGAGTTCTTGGCAGCCATAAAGATGTTGAAGCATTTAGGTAAGTCTGCCTTAGAGTCCATCTTTTTTGGGAGGGGAGAAACCTTGCCTTTCGAACCCCTAGGCCTCCCTCTTTTATGTCTAGGCCAATTGATTTGGCTTTCATTATTAGGCAACTCAGTTTATCCATCTCCAAGAACACCATCTTCTTGAAAATCAGTCTCACGCTCTTACTCCCCACTAGTGACTAGTTGGTGTAACCCAACTCTGCCTCCACTTCAAAATCGGTACAAGGATCTTCAAGATATTCCTCATAATTATTTAAGTTGGAGACACCATAAGGCACAATAGAAAGGTTGGGTTTGACATCAATATTAGAGGCTTTAATTGTCAAGTCAGTATTAATGACATCAAAATTGGTACTATCCTCATCAACAATATCGTAGGGATTAGAGGACTTAGTCTCAAGGCCTACAATAGTCTGGGAGGGTGGGGGAAAAAACCTCCTTGATAAGCATACACATCATTAGACTCTTGAGAAGGAACATAATTCTCTACCTGATTCTCAAAGAGAACATCAAAATTGTTAGCTACGACTAAGGGATCTACACTCCCCGAGGGGGATATTCTTCACCCAGAGCCAGTCACATTATTGTTGGCTCTTTCTTTATCCTCAAACCCTTTAATAATATATTTAACTATAGAATCATTTTTAATATTGTAAAACATAATATTAGGCAGGGTATCACAAGTATCATCATCCATGGGAACCGAACAAGAACCATTCCTACCTCTGTTATTATTAATGGATTCCTTAATTTTTTCCATGACCAATTGTTGAGAATTTTCCCTCCTAGTTTTATGAGATTTAGGAACCATGAATATATTAGATTCTTTTTGAGACTCACCAAGTTGGGCTAAAGCCTTATTAACTATTAAGTAAAGAGGGGCTTCAAAATTAAAAGCTCAAAAATTAACAGAATGGTCAAGTTTCGACAGTTCGTTTACCGGGTTTGAAATTGGGTTAGAAACCACCTCCTTAACAAACACTTTGAGAGACTCAAGTTTATCCAGAAGAGGAGAATGACTAGTATGCCCATTCTCAGCTAGGGGAGGATCCAACTTCACAAAATGCACTGCAATAATATCCTTTTTCAAATTACTACTGGAAATAACGGTTTTTCAAGAGGTGAGAATAGGGCAATTTTTTTGGATATTCCCCTTGTGCCTACAGAGGAAGCACACATTAATCCCACCAAGGGTCTCAATGAGGCATGAAATTATTGACATTAATCTCTTTAAATATGGGTGTGTCTCGACCAAGGTTAATCGACACAAGCACTTAAGCATTTAAATTAGGCACAAGGGTCTGCGGGTTGTCAACCCTAATAACCCTTCCATTAGGTTCAAGGATCTACGGGATGGAATTCCATAGAACCGGAGGAAGACTCTTAATCTCAGTCCATCTAGGGCATAATAATGCAAGGTTTTCATCATGCACTGCATCATAGGACTAGCTTATGGCTCTAAAGGAGCAATTACCAATTGACCAAAATAGTTTTTAACCACCACTGCTTGAGACTTAGCATCCCTAAAAAAATTAACAAACAAACCCTTCTGAATCATTCTACAAAAAGAGACATGAAACCCTAATTTTTTGATCTAGACATTCTTAATCCATTCATCTACAATTTTTTTGGTTGGGCATTTAGCCACATCCACAACCATTAAAAAAATTGCAACATCCTTTAACCTGGCTTTCATTAGGTCGATGGCTTTAGCCATTGATTCATTAGGAATGATAGATAAAGTAGGCAAGAGGATGCTAGGGGACTTAGCTCGCTCTCCTCCATTGCCATAATTATCAGACCCAAAAGAGCTCACCACTTCAAATTATATGTCGTAAGAAATCGATAAAGCCAAATCAATGAGGGCATCCTTGAATGATTTTGCATTATAATTCAAGGTTTCGTTCATTGGGGTTGGTGGGTTGTCTACATTAATTGCATGTCCTCCTAAAACATCTCCCATGGTGGGTCATAAACCCTCGCACGCTCACCTAGATGGACAAAAAACACAAAATCAAAAGACAATAAATGCAAAAAAGGAAAAAGAATAGGGAAAAACTAGGGCTTTCCCTCATAAAGGAGGCCTTACCACCTCCTCCACACACGGGGATCAACCCCTTGGAATAGCCTCCACATCTGTAGAGAAGGCCAAGGTTGCAGAGTCCTCGATGGATGATGACTTTAATAAATTGGCATAATATCTTTAGGGTTACATTTCAATCTATATTCAATGGCTTCAACAATGTTGGATTGTTTTATGGTTTTCTTGAATTGGTATACGTGATTTGTGTTGGGATTTCATACATACCTTTAGCATTCACAATTGTCAATCACAATTAAAATTAGTCACCTAAAACCTTATTAGATTATTTTGTGATAGATTAGTTTAAATGATGAAACATCCTATTGCCCAAAAAGGTATCAACATGTCCTTATCACCTTCAAATCCTTTATAGAGTCTCTCATTGTGGGAATTCTATCCCTATTATAACATATGCCTAATTTCCTAAACCTCTTAAAACTTTTGTTAGGCCCTCTTTAGTGAGAATATGACCATGTTTCATAAGGCATCGTAAATTGTTTATTTATTGTCTTTTCATGTAGGAATAAATATCTAAGGTCAACAAAATGAAGTATGAATTCAATGGAATTTTCCTTGAGTCCAAGATTGCTTCAAGTTGGGAATTTGAAGATGATATAGACACAAGGCATGTTAACTTATAAAAATTAAAGGAGTGAATGTTTGATAACAACCCCTCTCCTTTGGCCAAAAAGTTGTTAGAAATGGCATAACACAAGCTACTATTTTTTCCATTTATGTTCAATTTATCAAGATCAAATAGAATGTAGAGAGTATTACTTTTCACACTCCATGAAAATTATTACAGCTAGTGGTAGAGTCATAATAGACATTTCTTTTAGGGAAAATTGTCAAATATTTTTGCATTCCTTCCTATATTTGCATGACATATATGACTAAAGAATATGGAAAATGGGTCTATGATCAAGGTCCAAAAAAGTGTAAGGTTATTAATGACCATTGGATGGAGAAACCAAGGGTGGAGCTGGCCAAAATTCTAAATAACTTATATAGAAGTGAATCCATTACTAAAAGTGATAACCTAGTGACATTATTGAGTAGAGTAATGAATTTAGCTCTACAGCTACATTTGAAGATTGGATGTTCTATTTCATTGAGGAAATTATATTTTGAGAAAAAATAACATTTGGCTAAGTGTCATAAGTGATAAAATCCAAAAGTAGCTCATGACCCTAAAAAAATCTAGAATATTTGATATGACATCCTATGTGGTCTACATTTTGGTCAACAACTATGGATATCATACACTAACTTGCAAGGGAGACGTTGGCAATGTTGTTGGCTAGTTCAAGGTGTAACACCTCGCTAAGGAATCCCAAAGGACAACAACAACAACTAAACAACTATTCAATGCAATAAATTATTTTAAAAACATAATACTACAACATTAATATACTAGCAATTAAAATATTACTGATTATTTAATTCATTATTACAAATACACATACATAAGATGTCATGAACTAAGACTAAGCCATCTTGTAGGTTCCCTAATGTCATCACTTACACAATGCAACATATTAAGATTCTAAACCATAAGATGTAGCATTACCATTGCATATCATGAAATAACTACAACTAATACTAGATTCATTTTAAAACAACAAACCAAGTGTTCCTATGATAACCTTATTATTATAAACGAGATCAACCATACATTAAAATGTTATAATTTTCTTAACCATTAACATCATCATGCTAAAATCATCAATTAAATCAATCTATTACATCAACCACTATAAGGAGTGTCCCAAATATCATATTAATTACATTTTCAAAAGCATCTATAGTTACAGTTATAAATTACAAGGTCTCCAATCAATACATATCAACATATAGCACAACTATGAACTATCCTAAATCTATGTTATGAAAGTGTTGAAATGAAGATGATGAAGAATCCATCCAGCCACATACAAGAAAGTTCTCCATATTCCTGATAGGTGAAAAATAAATGCCAACCAACCATGTGATACCCTTAGGTCCACCCCCCATGCTCAAAGATAATAGAAGGGCCCAATCAACAAACAATGAGGCATGGGATAATAGGTGAACTCACAAGAACCAAAACCACAACTAAGAAAACACTTCATAACAAGATCAAGACACCAAAAAGGGGTAAGTACCAATAAACTCTACAATCCAACATAGGCTCTAACTCACAAGCTATCAAATTAGGATGCTAGGACATGAGAAGGGAAGATTTTCTTCGCATAGATTCAACATGGGTTACCCTAGTAGTCTCTCTTTACCCCAACCCCCATTTGCTAACTTATGCAGAAAATTATGCATTCCTTTCATGAATACAAAGAAGTCAATCTTACCAAATCAATGTGACTCTGGGTGGCCAAGCCTTCTCAATCCCATCCTTTGTCTAGATACAAACACACAAGGCCATGGGTAAGGAACATAAATAATCTTGTTAATGTGTTTATTCCAATTTATTAGTTAAATTATCACTTGTTAACGAAAGTCTCCAATGAGTTACCTTGGTAGCCACTTTTGAGCCCCAACCCCCATTAAGAGACACTCTCCCTAAAAACATCTAGTCATCCTAACCCCTAAGGCTCATTACAAGATAAGATAGGTGTAAACAATAAGAACTTTTCAAATGCATCATACATGAATCAAGGTCTACAAATCAAATTATATTTTCACATCAAGCTTTCCTATTCTTATCCAACAAAACACATCAATGAGAGGATTCTGAATGCAGAACCAACTGAAAGTACATAGAACCAACCAAGGAGAAAAAATAAGCTAACATAAAATAACTCAATTCAATCCTAACATACCTCTAAACATAAGTGCATCAGCTAACTAATCCACCTCAAGCCTTTGGTAACCACCCAAACACCCCTGAAGACAAATTGAGCCAAAACTTACAGTTGAGTTGGCTTAACAATATGCACACTTGGTACATTAAGTTGTGTATTTGGTGCTTAATATTGCATATTTG
This sequence comes from Cryptomeria japonica, assembly GCF_030272615.1. Classification (NCBI taxonomy): domain Eukaryota; kingdom Viridiplantae; phylum Streptophyta; class Pinopsida; order Cupressales; family Cupressaceae; genus Cryptomeria; species Cryptomeria japonica. Next base: position 109,180,004 of record NC_081408.1, read on the forward strand.
GTCCTTAATATTCTGCAGTTTGTGCACAAACCTGCGCAATTAGAAAGGGTCACAAGGGGAAAAAAGTTTACTCATCTCTAGCACTTGGAACTGAAAATAGGTGAAAATCCATTTGAGAAGGGCTTCTTTCCATTCCATAAAACTAAAAATTTGGCCTCTAAGACTCAAATTTTAACTTTCGAGACTCATAATTCAAAATTTAGTCCCTTAAAAACTCCATCCGGAGAGGGGTTTTGAACATAAAACTGCAAATACCTAGCTAGAACAAAATAATACTTCTAGACAATAGGGGAAATCTTCAATTACATCATAATATTCATTCAAACACTAAACACAAAAATAACCCTTTCTAATTATCTACAAACCCCTTCAAAAATCACATAACACACATAGGAAGAGAGAGCACATACAAGGTTTATACTCAATCAAACACTCCATAATTTTATAAAATCATTAATTATCATTCAAAACATATAAATAAACATTTTCCTCACAAGAAAAAGACTAAATGATAATTGTATACAGATTTAAATTCCTACCTCGGGTCATGTGGAGACAAACAAAACTAAAGCAGATTGATGAAGAATGAAGACACGAACACAATCCATGGACCGCCAGAAGATGTCAATCAGCAATGATTAGATTCAACAAGATAATTTCCCAACCAAACTCCCATTCATAATCCAAGAAAATCCTCAATGAAAGAAAAACCTAGAAAGCAATAGGTTGAATTCTCAAGTCATTTTTACTTCCACAAAAATTCTTGTACCATTTTTCCAAAAACTTGTTACAACCACCAAAAGAAAACTTCTCTCCCAAATTATATCAAAAACAATAATTAAAACTCCCCCAAATCCTACAAAAACTTTCCTATTAAGAAAAACAAATTTCCACCATGAAAATCTCCCCAAAATCATAAAAAAAGAAATATTAAATTAATATCCCACTTGAAAATCATAATAAAAATAATATTTAATTTCTAAAATAAAATATATTTTTAATATTTATTTCCAACTCACAAATTTAACTTTCCACCGATAATCAATTAAAAATTAAAACAAATAATAATATAAATATATTTATTAATTAGTAATGTGAGCACATTAAAATATTAAATCAATTTATAATTTAATTAATATAATCATCCCACTTAGGTTATTTTTATATTAATACTAAATACATATCAATTATACCACCACTAAATAATAATTAATGCCATTAGAGCAATAAACCAAAACTCACAACACAACGCAACTACTAACGCGAGGATACTCATATATTGTCTTGATGACAATCCGATAAGGTAAGATGACACAAGATAATTGTCCCTAATTTGAGACAATGGATAGGGCTAGGAATAATTTTGGGCCTTAAATGCTAGATATCCATAATCACCATTGGGAATAAAGATGCGCTCAAACTTGTGAAGCTAGGTGGAGTCGATGTCTAATACCTGCATCCTACATAGCACAAAACTTCTTGCCAAACATATATATACATATAAGCCAATTCAAATCTAGTGAAAGGAAATCATGACATTGCATGGCTCTCACGAATGAGTAATGCAATATCATTCCTTCCTAATTAGAGTAAACATCATGAAATGATCTTGTCTAAACATAAAATCCATATCTGTATATCACCTTAGTGAACTTATTTGATCTCCACAAGTATCTCCTAAAACATGAGTTAGTCATCATAACAATAATATTAAACCATCATCAAATACCATAACCATAAAGAAACATTATTGTACACACAATACATTAATAATATCAATATGTCCATAGAATAACACATAGTAATAAACATGTCCAACACTGTCCAACATCATAAATAGTCCACCCACATAGATAAAAAGAAGTATCCATGCACACAAGAAAAGTAACCCACACAAAGAAAGTCAAACATAAGTCTATCAAGTCAAAGTAGGAAACAACCAAAGAAAACATGGAAGGGTACTACACAAGGTGCATGACTAGTATCCTCAATTGCAACTAAAAAAGTATATCTCTCATTGCAACATATTTAATGATGCATTCACCATGTATATCACCAAAATTTCACAAGGCGATTTAGGTAAGAGGCTATCTAACCAAGCAATGGAACTAGGTAAGAATTTTGGATATTAGTTTATTCAATTTTTCAAGTTTAAATATCTTAGGACCAATTTATTTCTAGGAACACCATATAGGCTGCCAAAATTCTCAATTGATAAAATGTGCTCCTTGAAGTGACAAGGAAGTTGTGTCATTATAACAAGCTTATAAAATATTTGCATGAAATTGTTGTTCCTTATCCCTTGCTTGTCGGGAAAGGCTTATTATATTACCCTTAATCATAGTTTTTAGAATATTCAAATATGAAAATTCAAATGTACCATCTAGTACTTCACTAAAAAAGGTCATATTTTAATCCATATCACAAGCTAGAGAAGAATGTAGGTACAAAATAATAGTATGAGAGATAAATAGAATATTTCTGGTTCAAAAATCCATTTGAGATGAAATTGGGAAACGATCATTCTCCATGCTTCCACTAGAGTATATAAGATATTTCAAGATAGTTGTGGTGCTTGTTCATATTCCTCCTCTCGTTACTCTTTCTCCACTCCATAATAATATAGCTTATCCCCCGACTTATACTCTCCACACTATGAAAGAAGGATTTGTATCTATGATAGTGGTAGCATCATCACATCCTAAGACTTTTATCTCCACTATTCCACCTCATCTCACCAATTCCTCTCTACTTCTAACTACTTGCATTATACCTTCTTCCTATTTATCATCATTACCAACATTTGTCTTAGTAGAATATTCCTATCATATCTTTTGAGACCATATTTACCATGTCCACTATTTCTCCTACCACACCATCCCTTCCTTCCATATTTTTTTCATCCTCCACTACTATCACAATAAAATCCTCCTTCATTTTCCAACTTACTCAAACCTTTTCTAGAAAGGTTGCAACCAACTTTCTCTCAAAAATAAATACTTAGGCATAGATGTCCTAGAGATTTTGTGTTGTAAGAAGTTATCTATCCTATACAAACCTAGAACCTCCATCTTTGGAGGCTATTGATAAATTTTATAAGAAAATAAAAACTTAGGAGCATGCTCATATGAGTGCTTCTTCTCTTCCTCCTACTCCTAATATTATTATTTTTAATGAAGTGAGAGATCAATGTGTAAAGGTTACTAATAAAAAAAATTTAAATGAATCAACAAAACCTTTTGAACAAGAACAACATGAAGTGGTGGCCAAAATGCATTCTAGTGAACAAGATCCACCAAAGGATGCTTACGATCAAAATCAAGAAGCAATAAACAAGGAAGATGATAAGAAAGAAGATTTGCATTCCTTCCTTCTACCAAAATAACATACATCAGAAGATTTTGTAACTCCTTGTTGGGTGTAGTCTAGTTTGAAATGGAAGCAACCTCTCACACCTTCCACCCATCTTCCTTACCCCTCCTTCCCTCTTACCTTTTACCTTCTACAAATTTTATATCAATTAGAGACAGAGGTGTTAACTTTCTTCCCCACGCCCTCTCCTTTATCTGTTGTCCTCTCCAAACCTCAACTATTTCCACGCCTAGCATGATCTGTGGCAGGAAAATAAGAGAACGAAGTGGGGCATTGTATTGGTATGAAAAGTTTACTTTCACTTTGTAAAGTGGAAAATCGCGGTCGAACCCTAGTTGTTCTCCCCTCTTCTAACTCCGAGGAGAGAGAAGGGAGGTTCGCTAGGATTCGATGGGTTTTCACTTAGGGGGAAGACTTTACATTCAAAAGAGGGGTTGAAACTCATAAGATTCAATCCTACACAATGTAAGATTGGATGCTAAATGAATTTCAAGGGTTAGGAAAGCAAGGCTACCCTCTTTTGTAAAGAATGTGCATAGAAGAATTAAGCTAAGCATGCATAGAAAGTGACAAAGATTCGCTTATAAACTGAGTTTAGGTTATAGGATGAAGCTGCGGACCTGGAATTAGCAGTAAAATGTCAATACGGTGTTGTCCTGCAAATTTGAGCAAAAGTTGTTGGGACGATGGCGCCCGGCGCCACGGTCCTCCGAAAAATCCGTCAAACAAAGGGGGATCAGTTCGTCTCTGCACAAGGATTCCAGATCTTCAATCTCAGCCGCGTACCTGCAACCTACACACAGAAAAGCGAAGATGATTGGGGGGTTAGGGATTAGGGGTTTGCCTTTAGGTCAAACCCCGGTTTTGGAATTAACCAAGAAATGAGCAAGAGCTGTAAATGTAAATGACTGTAATGTAAACAAGTACTAATACCTTGTTCTAAGGATGTTGGTATCCTTATATGCGAAGGTTTAGATGTTGTATGTTGTAGTATGTAGTATGTTGTATGTAGCATGTAGTAAGTGATCTCCTCTTCAATGGTTGGATCCTTGTCTTGAATGCAACACTTAGCCTTGAATGGAGACTTAGAAGGAATGCCTGAATGCTTGAATGCTTGAATGCTTGAATGTTTGAATCTTGCTTTTTTGCCTTTTTTTTTTCATCTACTTTTCATTCATCCAAATGAGAGAGGAAAATGTAGTTTATATACTTGTCAATTAGGGCTGATAGACTGATTTTCCTGACCTTAGGCCGACCAGGGAAGTATATTTCCAAATTGCAATCAAAAAGACCCGATATCACTTAGGAGACTGGGCCCAAAATAGGACCCAGGGACCAGGGCGCTGGGCGCCATGGTCCTGGAGGACCAGGGCGCTGGGCGCCCTGGTCCTGAGGGACCAGGGCGCTGGGCGCTCTGGTCCCACCTCCGGGACAGCGGGGTGCAAGGAGATTCAGGCCAATGGTGCTTGAAAAATGCAGTTTTTGGTGTCGTGAGCAAGTTTTGGGGTCTCCATTCAGGTTGCGTGTTGCGTCGCCATCGTGAAGACCAAAATGCAGTCGAAATTGCAAGTGTCGCAATTTTAGGACGCTACACACTTGTCCACACCTCTCTTGCCTTTTCTCCTTCTTCCACCCCTTCTTGTTGAATCAACCTCCCTGATCACGCCTAGCCTGTTGCCTTCTGCACGTCTTCCTTCTATGCCTTTCCTTTGTTTTTGGGTTGTGAGCTCTTATCAGTATGGTTTATTGATTATTCCTGAACATAGTTTCAAAATTGACAATGGGGTATAGTGGTAAGAGTCTAATTTTGGAATCATTGGGTTATGGGATAAAATCCCACTATGTGTGTAGACTTAATTTGATTATTTGACCTTCTCTTAGGTGTGAAGGGTTAAAGAATATTTTTATGAAATTAGGTTTAAAGAGTTTTATTTATTTATGAATACTTACAAAATAAAATAGGGAAATGGATAAAAAGGAGAATAAAATAACATCAAATAGACATTTGATTTATTAAGAATTTTTAATATTAGTAAATTTTTAATTTGAAGATTGACTTGAGAAGTTGAATTTTTATATGGAAAGGAAATTGAAATAACCAAGAAATATATTTATAAATATAATTATGATATTAATCTGGGGAGGGTTAATTTTTCTGTCTATGAAGGATGCTTATGGAATATGGTGCTTGTTTATGGGCTAACCAAGGATGGGTGATTTTCTTCACCTCCTCAATAGGATAATGATGACCATCATAATAAATACTAAGATACTCTGTCGTGAGGGACGAGAACTTATCAAGAGCACTGGGAAGCTTATGGTTTGTTTGGTTGGGTGGATAAAATGCTTGGGTCATATGTTTGTCATCCAAATTGTGAGATGAGGTTATCTAGGAGAAACGGAGACGACACATCCAGAGATAGAAAATCTGAGATTCTAGATAAATTTTATGTAATTATTATTTCATGTATATTTTATCTCACTGTAAAAGACCAGAATGGTCACATGTGAAATTTATGTAAAAGACCTATAAGGTCCATGATGTAATGCAATAGGAAGTCGCCATACAATGTAACTAACAGAAAGAAAGAAGAGAAAATTTACTAACTTACTAACCCACTAACATGCATGATTTAATTTCCTTAGATTAGTTTTCTTTTCTGCATGCATGCATGTTCATTTTTAATTTTCAGTTAGTTGATTTGATTATGCATTTGCATGTTAATCTAACTCATAATAACTCATGCACATGATTTATTTCTATGAATGCATGCACATAACTCAAGATCATAAATAATTATGGTATATGCATGTTATTTAATCTTCATGTGCACTTTACTTTTGTTACTTCTATGCATGCATATTTAGTTTTTTGCATGTTAGTCATGAGATGTATGGATGTTTAGTTCACTTTATCTATTATTTGCATGTTAGTTAAAGCAAATTTTGCATGTGTATTAATGGTTAAATTAATTTTAATTGTAACTGTGAGTTAAAGGATGGTTTGACTAGGGTTAGGACAAGCGGGTCCTTACAATAGATTAGATGGAAAAGATGAGATCAATGGCACAAACCACTCGATATTGATTTGATAATAAATATGATCAAGGTTGCCAAGAAATATATGAGGTAGTAAAAATGCAAAATGATTTATTTTCTCTAGGAAAGTATGTGAACGATATTTTAGATGATTGTAGAGGCAATGACAAAATTCATTGCCAAATTTTCCACAAGGTTGGTGCCTCTAACATTTTTTATATAAGAAAATATTTTGACTAAAGAGAATTTAGGAAAACCTTTGTACTAGAGGGAAGCAATAAAATATAGAAGATATTCTATAGAAAAAGGCTTTACAAGAGGTAATACATATGCAGCGTCAAGTTAATGATATTTTGAACAATTGTGTAATTTTGCAAGAAATTAATAGATAGTAGGTTGATAAGAGTCTCCGTTTTGATATTGACCTTCTTAGATAATATTGAAATTCCTCTCTCTGTATATATATGTATGTATATATGTATGTATATATGTATGTGTGTGTGTGTATGTATATGTGTGTGTGTGTATGTGTGTATACATACATATATATATGTTTGTATATATGTCTGTGTGTGTGTGTACACACACACACACACACACATATATATTATGCATATGTATATATGTATATGTACACATACATATATACATATATATATATATATATATGTATGTATATGTATGTATGTATCTATATGTATATATGTATGTATATGTGTATATATATATATATATATGTATGTATGTATATGTATATATATATATATGTACACACACACACACACACACATATATATATGTATACGTATATCTATACATATATATATATACATACATATGTATGTATGTATATATATACATATGTGTATACATATACATACATACATACATATATATATATCTATATGTATGTACATATACATACATATAGATATGTATATATATACATATACATATGTGTGTGTATTATATATACACACATATACATACATACATACATATATATATACATATATGTATACGTATATCTATACATGTATATATATACATATATGTATACATACATACATGCATACATATATGTATACATATATACATACATATATATCTATATATGTATGTATGTATGCATACATATACATACATATGTATGTATGTATGTATGTATACATTATTGTTGTTAGGATATGTTGTTGTCATTGATGTCAACATATTCCTATTACTTATTGTTCCCGTGATTGTAGATTTATCTATTGGGATTATGTTTTGGTGTATGGAATACTTATAATATTGTTACATCTTTCTATATTGGTTTCAGTGATTCGAAAAGCTTAAATTGATAATATCATATGATCTGGTTTGTAGTTTGTTTTTCTAATCAGTGTTTTGCAGAGTTCAGTATTTCCTTCGGTATATTTCGATGTGATCAGATATTGAGATGATATTTTGGGAGATCATTTGGGATGTTCATGTGTATCTTCATTGTAAACGGTTCATGATTTTGTACTCTGCAAGTTATCTTTATTCGCGACAGTTGTTGTTGTTTGAGTATTCTTGAGGTTCAGATATTGATCGATGAAAATTTGATAAGTGGTGTTGGTGTAGTTGTTACTGATGATTCTAACGTGCTTGCTGGTGTTTCCTAATTGTGTCCTATTTTTTTCAATGATTCGCATTGATCATTGTGTGAGTTTTTTATGATTTTGTTGAACCGGTGGTGTTCTTCATGTTATGTGGTTTTCCTGGTGGTGTAGCGTGTTGTCGTTGATCTTGGCATGATTTTCGATAGAGATGGTCATTTAGAAATTTGATTTAGGTCCATGTTATGTCATGTATATCATTATATTGGTCTGGTGGTCAATCTTTGTATCATGTGATGTAATTTTGTAATTATGAGTTGAGGATTTAGTCAACCTTGTTGTCAAGGTAGATGAATTGTATAAATAGGTGATATTGTCATGTAATTTGGGTATCAAGGTTGTGTCTACATTATCAAAGAGTGGTGTATGTGTGAACAAGGATTCATCTTTCAGTGTGATGTATTGAGCATAGATTGGTATTGTAGAGTATACATATGTGCTTAACCAGAACTGTCATCAAGCATAATGAGATGCTAATTTTGCAGTTCATTTCTTCCTGATTGTAGTCTGAATCTTGTTGTAAATCAGTGAGACTTCCTTGAGGGTTTTTATCCTTCCGGGTTATTTTATATTGAGAAGTGAGCTCTAGGGAGTGTGCCTAAATGCAAGTGCATTCCCCATTGTAATTATTTTCACATACTACTACAAAGTATCGTCTTATTGTGGGTAGGTTCCCATCGTGGTTTTTCCCTTAACCGAGTTTTCCACGTCAAAATCTTGGTGTTGTGTGTTGTGCTATCAATTTTCTTATCTCTGTTGTTGTTGCAACTTATCAGATATGTATTTGTGGTTAAGTTTATAGATCCAATGAACACTAATTCACCCCCCACCCCCACCCCCTCAGTTTTCCTTCATTGTTGTTCCCAACAATTGGTATCAGAGCTAGATCCTCCAAAAGAAGCTTGACCGCTTGAGGAGATCCAGGGTACCAACTGGAAGTGGAAGTGTTATCTTTAAGAAGGAGAGTTTGAGATTTGATGGAAGTAACTATGATATACGAAAGAACCAGATGGAGGTGCACTTGAGATGTCTTGGAAAATATTATTGGAAAATTACAAAGAATGCCTATTTTGTTCCTCATAATGGACTAGTTACTATAGATGAGATAAAGGAAGCTGAAAATAACAATAGAGCCAAGGAAGCATTGATGAGCGCCCTAACTAATTCAGAGATGACTAATGTGATGGGACTTCAAACGACACATGAGATCTAGGTGAAGCTTGAGACCCTGTATGAAGGAGATAAACAAGTCAAATTTGCTAAGTTGTGGAATTTTAAAGGGAAGTATGAGATGTTGAGAATGGGAGAATATGAGAACATAAATTCCTTTATGGCTAAGGTGAATGAACATGTCCTAGGTATTAGATGTGCTAGTGGAACCCATGAAGAAGATGAAATTGTTGCTAAGGTGCTGAGATATTTGCCTCTTGCTTACAAACACAAGTTAGCTACTATTGATGAGATCTGAAGTGTGACTAAAGTAACAAGAGCTATACAAGTTGGAAAGATTGTTGCATTTGAACTAAGTGAGTTTGGTGAATCACATGGAAATTCTAAGAACATTTAGAGCATCTGTATCCGGAAAGAAAAAGTATGATCCTGATGAATGCAAAATATCTAGATATGAGAGAGAGAGAAAGAGAGAGAGAGAGAAGATAAATGGAAGAGCAAGAAAGAGGATTGGAGGAGCTTGAAGCATTGATTTCCTGAAGATTACCTAAGGGAGCTAGTAAGTATGATGGAAAATTTCCTTTGAAATGTTTCTCTTGCAATAAGATAGGACATTTTGCTTCTAGGTGCCTGGAAAGAATGGCTAAATATGATAGGCATGACAAATTTTATAAGCATGAAAAGTATGATAAACCTTACAAGTCCAACCAGAAGTATAAAGCATCAAAAGAACTGTTATTATGTTGGTAATGAAGGTGTTAAAAATGAAGAATCAAAAGGAGATGAAATTGTGTTTATTGCTATCAAAGAAGATGGAATGGTACCTGTCGATTCCACAAGTTGCACTATTGAGGAGAAAGATTTAGCTGTTGAAGTTGAAGAGAAAGATGAATGGGTGATTGACAATGATTTTTCACATCATATGACCAATGATAAAAGAAAATTTGTGAGTATGGAAACATATAAGAGAGGAATATTAAGATTTAGGGATAACAAAGCCTGTGTGATCCATGGTAGAGGTTCTATTTCCTTTGATGGTAAGCATAATGCTAATGATGTCTTGTATATTGAAGGTTTGAAGCATAATCTTTTAAGTGTTGGACAGATGGTAGACAAAGGTTATGATTTATAATTCAAGAATGGTAAATGCAAGATTCTAAATGCCTTCAGTATACAGATTGCATCTAGAACTAAGACTGAAGGTAATATCTTTCATTTGAATGCTGGTGAGAAAAGTTGTTTCACTGCTCAAATTTATGAAAGTAGGTTGTGGCATAGGAGAATGTGTCATGTTAATTTTGATTCAATGATTAAGATTGGTTCTATTGAAGTTGTTAGAGATTTGCATAAAATTGTTAAGCTTGTTAATCTGGTAAGTAAATAATGTCAATTGGGTAAACAAAGAAGAATTTCTTTTAAGAGAAAGCAGTATAAGTCTGATGGATTGCTAGATCTTGTGCATACTGACATATGTGGACCTACAAACATTAGAAGTGTGTAGTGTGACATATATTTTAAGTTGTTGACTGATGATTATTTTAGAATGATGTGGGTTGTCTTTTTGAAGGAAAAATCAAAAGCATTAGATAATTTCAAGATATTCAAAGCAAAGGTTGAGACTGAGACAGGATTGAAGGTGAAATGTCTGAGATCTGACAGAGGAGGAGAATTTTGTTCTGGTGAGTTTGATTCATTCTATGAGAAGCATGGGATTGGGAGACAATTATATTCTCTTAGAACCCCTCAACAGAATGGAGTTGTTGAGAGGAAGAACAAAATTGTCTTGAATGTTGCAAGGACTATGTTGATTGAAGGAAATGTTTTGAATATCTATTGGAGAGAAGTTGTTAGCACTTCTATTTACACATTCAACCTAGTACATATAAAAGGTGATACTGGTAAGACCCCTTATGAGCTATGGTTTGTTAATGTTTCTTGTGAGATTTTGCCAAGATCAAGGGCTCAATAAAAAATACAATAGAGAGACAAAATATTGATAGGAATAAACTATATTCTATCAAGAGAAAATACTAATCAACGGGATCATCAATCATTACATACAATGAATATGAGCCTGCTTATATGGGCAAGGCTATATGGATATGTGAGCACACAAACATGACATGTGGATCAATAAGAAACAAGGGTAGGTAGGAAATAGGTGTGGGTAGGTAGGAGAAACAATATAATATTCCACATGAGGTGGATCACCCACTGAATGTGGAATGTAACAACAAGATAAGTCCACAAAAGATGAAAATTTTCGCACACACTATCCCAATGTGGCACAAACACCCAAGTGTCTCATACCCAAACTACTATGAAATTCATTTCCTAGGTAAACTTAAGTAAGGTGTAATAATATCCAAGATGAATAATTATTTACACCAACATTCCTACTATGAGATATTTCAGAATTTTTGGTAGCAAATGTTATATCAAAAGAGATGAGGATATAGGAAAGTTTGATAGAAGAAGTGATGAAGGAATTTTCTTGGGATATTCAACAAAGAGAAAAGCCTACTAGTGCTACAATAAGAGATTGAGAAAGATAGTGGAAAGTGCAAATGTAAAGGTTGATGAGAACTATGAAATAGATATTAGAGCATGCAAATATGATGATGGTTAGCATGTTGTTCTAACACCTATTTAGACTAAAGAGTTGAAGTAGAATGATCTGATAGAGATGTTAATCCGGATGTTGCTGCTACCGGTGGAGAGGTGCAAGAGCCTAAAAATTAGAATAATCAAAAGACCCTGAGGTATGTAAGACTGAATAATTTTGAAAATCAGATTATTGGAGATAAAAATAAAGGTGTGATGACTAGAAGAAGACTAGCTACTAGAGAGGTATGTCTGATTTCTAAAATTGAACCTAAAGATGTTGTTGAGGCTTGCAAAGATGAAAATTGGATGAGGGCTATGGAAGAAGAATTAGATCATATTGAAAAGAATAGCACATGGGAACTTGTGCCTAGACCTAAGGACAAGAATGTGATTGGTACTAAATGGGTATTCAGAAACAAATTGAATGAAGTCGGTGAAGTTGTTAGAAATAAAGTAAGACTCATATGCAAATGATATTCACAAAAGGAAGGAATTGATTATGAGTAGACTTTTTCTTCGATAGCTAGACTTGAAGCTCTTAGACTGCTACTTGCATATGCTACTTATAAATATTTCAAGGTATATCAGATGGATATCAAATCAACCTTTTTGAATGGTGATCTTGAGGAACAAGTCTACATTGAGCAACCTGATGGATTTTCATTATCAGATGATGGAGACATGGTATGCAAACTAAAGAAAGCTCTTTATGGATTAAAACAAGCCCCTAGAACCTAGTATGCTAGATTAGATAAGTATTTACTAAAATTGGGATTTAATAAGGGTACTACTGACAGTAATTTGTATTTCAAGATTGAGAATGATAACATTTTGATTGTTGAAGTTTTTATTGATGATATTATCTTTGGAAGAGATGATAACTTGAGTATAAACTTTGTCGGTGATATACATAAAGAATTTGAGATGTCTATGATAGGAGAGATGAAATTTTTCTTAGGTTTGCAAATTTCATAGACTGGAAAAGGTATTTTTATATCTCAAACTAAATATGTGAAGGAATTGCTGAAGAAGTTTGGGTTGGATGACTCCAGACCAGTTGGAATTCCTATGGTAGTTGGTTGCAAACTGTCTAAAAATGATGAACCTTTGAAAGCTAATCAGACCTTGTATAGATCTATGGTTGGTGGACTGCTGTATCTTACTTAGACTAGACTGGACATTATGTATGTTGTGTGCATGGCTGCTAGATATCAAGTTGATCTGAAAGAGAGTCATGTCACTGTTGTAAAGAGGATATTCAGATACTTGAAAGGAACTATGGATTATGATTTGTGGTATCCAAGGAATATAATTTCATGTTATGTGCTTACACTGATACTTATTGCATTGGTGAAGTTGATGACCGGAGAGTACCTCCGATGGTGCATTATTTTTTGGTAAGAAATTGGTTTCATGGGCTAGTAAGAAACAAAATTCAGTGTCCTTATCTACTGTTTAAGCTAAGTACATTGTTGTTGCTAGTAACTGCACTCAGGTAGTTTGGATGAAGCAAATGTTGAAGGATATCAAAGTTATCTATGATGAGCCTACTGTCATATATTGTGATAATTCTAGTACTATTAATATGTCAAAGAACCCAGTGCAATATTCAAAGACTAAACATGTGTCAATCAAATATCATTTCTTGAAAGAAAAAGACAGTGAAGAGGGAGTAAAGCTAGAGTATGTGTCTACAAAGGAACAAATTGCTGATATTTTTACTGTCTTTTCTTGCAGATACATTTGTCTATTTGAGAGACAAGTTAGAGTATCCACCCCTCCTGATGAGAACTAGATGCATTGAGTTGCATCAATCTGATGTGTCCTTTTATCTAGATTGATGAGTTGGTGTTTCTCCTCTAGTGGCGTAGTTTGTTGATTTGGTTATATGTTTTAGGGGGAGAGAATCATGATTTGTTTATCTATAGGGGAGAGCAAGTTTGGTTTTCTATTTTCATATCTTTATCATTGATGTCAAAGGGGAAGAAAAGCATGTGAAAAATTGTTTTATCTGCTTGATCTTAGGGGGAGTTTGTTGGAGATATTTTCTTTCTTTTCATTGATTATTTTCACATTCATATGTAGCTATCAATGCCAAAGGGGGAGATTTTTGGACATTGTTGCTGCTAGGATATGTTGTTGTCATTGATGTCAACATATTCATGTGACTTATTGTTCCAGTGATTGCAGATTGGTCTATTGGGATTATATTTTGGTGTATGAAATATTTATAGTATCATTACTATAAAGCGGAAAATCACGATCGAACCTCAAGTGTTCCCCCCACCACTCTAAGGAGAGAGAAAGGAGGTCACTAGGGTTGACAGTTTTCACTTAGGGGAGACTTTACATTCAAAAGAGGGGTTGAAACCCACAAGATCCAATCCCACACAATGCAAGATTGGATTCTAAATGAGTTTCAAGGGTTAAGACAACAAGGCTACCCTCTTTTGTAAAGAATGTAGATAGAAGGATTGAGCTAGGAATGCATGTAAAGTGAGAAAGATTCACTTATAAACAGAGATAGGAATATAGGATGAAGCTGCGGACCTGGAATTAGCAGTAAAATGTCGAGACGGTGCTGTCCTGCAAATTTGAGCGAAAGTTGATGGGACGATGGCGCTCGACGTGCACACGGTCCTCCGAAAAATCCACGAAACGAAGGGGGATCTGTTCGTCTCTGCACAAGGATTCCAGATCTTCAATTACAGCCGTGTACCTACAACCTACACATAGAAAAGAGAGGACGATTGGGGGGTTAGGGATTAGGGGTTTGCCCTTAGGTCAAACCCCAGTTTTGGAATTAACCAAGAAATGAGAATGATGTAAATGTAAATGATTGTAATGTAAACAAGTACTGATACCTTGTTGTAAGAATGTTTGTATTCTTACATGCGAAGGTGTAAATGTTGTTATATGTTGTATGTTGTATGTGATCTCCTCTTCAATGGTTGGATCCTTGTCTTGAATGCAACACTTAGCCTTGAATGGAGACTTAGAATGATCAATTGCTTGAAGGAATGCTTGAATGCTTGAATGCTTGAATGCTTGAATGTTTGAATTTCGCTTCCGCATCTTGTACACATATGCCCTCCCTCCTCCAAATGGGAGAGGAAATGTAGTTTATATACTTGTCAATTAGGGTTGAAAGACTGATTTTTCTGACCTTGGGCCGACATAGCAACCTTATTTTCCAATTTGCAAACTAAAAGACCCAAAGCCCCATAAGAGACCGGGCCCAAAATAGGGCCAGGGACCACGGCATTGGGCGCCATGGTCCCACCTCCAGGGACAGCAGGGTGCAAGGATGATCAGGCCAGGGTGCTGAAAAATGCAGTTTTTGATGTCATGGACAAGTTTCGGGGTTTCCATTCAGGTTCTGTGTTGCATCGCCATCGTGAAGACCCAAATGCAGTCGAAATTGCAAGTGTCACAATTTTAGGATGCTACATTTAGCCCCCACTTTAGCGGGAGTATAAGCTTATGCTCATACTTCTGGTAAAGTACAAGGAAACAACATTGAAAGACTTTCACCACGTCAAGGAGGCAAGACACACCAAGCCCCCAATGGACTAAGGATCTTACGACTTCGATTGACAAAGTAAAAGGGAAGATCACGAGGGAGAACCATGACTGTCAGTAGTAAGGCTCCCTCACTATGATTCATGCAAGAGAAATACCAAAAATTTTCAAGGCAAAGCTAAGTTCGCCAAGAAATTTTCAAGTATCCTGAAGGGATAGACGGGGTGTATGCCCCGCTACGTTAAAGTGATCGCACACGCCTCAATGGGGGTGATTTCTTTAAGGTAGTGATACACATAAGAAATGAGAAGGGAAAGGAGCACGTTATCACAAAGATTTAGCCCCCAAGTGTGAGATAAACCCAAGGATAATAGACACAAAACATAAAGCACGAGGTGACTTCGCTTTCCTTGGGGTCAGTATGCTGTATGATAATTCATGTATATCATATGTATGTATGCATAATTGTTCTTCATTCCCCAATCAAGGAAGGTCACCTAGAAGAAGGGAACACATGTGTCTTTTGAGTCAACATGAGAGAGACCAAAAAATATCTCAATGCTTTGCATCGTCCTCAAGTAGACAACACTAAGGACAACAAATAGACGAATGAGAATAACACATAGAAGAAGTAACAAAAGAAAGAGAGGAGGAGAGAATCTGCTATGCTAATGAAACTAGTCTAGCACGTCATCCACCCCTCGATCTTGTTGATCAATATTTCGGGAAGGCAGGGAACACGCTAGAGGAGGAACATCCAACACAGCAGATGGAGCTATCACAAGATCCAAACAAGGGCTATGTTTATATTCCAAGCCACATTGTTCTTATCTAGGAGCTAGGGTAAGTGCTTTAGAAAATTCGTTAGATAGATGGTTATCAACATCAACAAATTCATATTCACTATCAGAAGCAAGAGAAGTAACATTTTCATCATGAATAACATTTTCATCTATATCATCATCAAGATTTATAAAAATAGGATCTTTAACTCGCATAGGATCAAAACCATCATGCATCTTATGTTTAGGAGATTTTGGAGAAAATGGAATAATGCTTGTTGAAGGTGTTTTTGGGGATTGCAAAGTTTGAGAAGCAGCTGCTTGAGCTCTAAGATGACGCTTTCGTCGGTGTTCACGTGCAGAATGATTTCATCTAGTCTTAGTAGGAAGTGGAGAAGATTGAGGAGGAGGAATGTTCTCATCCTTATCACTTGGGTGTTTAGGTTGTGGTCTCATAGGCTAGATAATAGGAGAAGAGGAAGGTCTCTTCTCTCCATAAGAGGAAGGAGGAGGAACTGCTCCATATAAAGAAGGAACATTTGGTTTAGGAAGGAGACCAAGTCCATCATGACGAGGAGGTATAGGCCTACATTTAGAAAGTTTATCAGACATAGACATAGTCACATCCATAGGAATGGGTTGGGAATCTTCTTGAGGAAAGACATTTGTTTTATCTTTCAAAGGAAGAACTTCCTTCTCAAGAACGATAGGAATATCAAGTTTGGGTGTTCTAGGTTCACTTAGAGATAGGATCATATCTATTTTCCACTTTTGATAAGATTTATAAAGATGATCACTTCGCAGTGGAAGAGATTGGAATTGTTTACGCCAAAAATAATCAATAGGAATGCTAGAAGTTCTTTCAGCTGGTTTAAAGAGACTATGATTGACAGTAACAACTTCACCATTATGGGGAAATTTCAAACACTTATGAATAGGAGAAGCAATAGCTTTCATGGAAGATAGCCAAGGATAGCCTAGCTTCACACGAAATTGTTCGGATGAAGGAATAATAGCAAAGTTCACATCAAGGGATTTATTATGGACCTCAATAGGTAATGTAATAGAACCAATTGTAGGAGAAGAAAATGCATCAAATAATTTCACAATCACATATGTTTTGTCATAAATCACTTGATTCAATTGCAAAGTAAAAAGAAATTCTTCAGTAATAACATTAACCATGCAAGAAGGGTCAATAAGCACTCCATGGCAAGGTGTATTCTTGACTTTTGCAACTATGTATAAAGGACCATCAGGTGCCCTAATAGTTTCACTAGAATCAAATGTGATGGAAGGTTCTTTAGGGTTTTCTTACTGCTCTACAAAGTTAATCACATTCGGAGTCATAGAAACAAGACCATCAGATGAGAAAGAGGAATCATTAGTCTCAATCACATTAGAGGTATGAGAAGGTAATGGATCAGTAAAAATCTGAAGATTTTGGTTAGGAGGAGCTACAGATGTATTGCCTTTATCATTCACTCCTGAAACAGAGATAGTATTATTATCAATCAAATCTTGAATTTTACCCTTTAAAGCAAAACATTTTTCAGTATCATGCCCAGGTTGATGATGAAATTCACTAAAAGATTTGTTATCAAAATAGGGTGAATTAATCTTTTTAGGATCGATTTTCTTTATAGGAGGGAGAGTAAGCAAATTTTGTTCCAATAACTTATTCATAATACTATGCAATGATTCATTGAAAGGAGTAAACTTTCTTTCTTTCTTGAAAAACTTAGAAATAGGAGGCACACCTGATGCTGCATTCACATTGTTGTTGATGATGTTTTCATTGAATTTAACGGACTCTCTGTTCGGTTTAGACTTTCCAAATGGTTGTTGACTACTATCACCCTTATCACTCAGAGCCATAGGATTTGCTTGTTCCATTTGACTCACAGTCAGTTGATAATTGTAAAGAGTTGCACACAACTGTTGGAAAGAAGTAAACTCAGAAAACAGGAGTTTTTCTCTAATATCTTTTTGTAAATTAGAAATAAAGATTCTTTGAATATCATTGTCAGGCACTGGAAAAGAGATTTGAGCATACAAATGCTTATATCTACCAATGAAATTAGTCACTTTTTCTTTAACACCTTGTTTACAATGCATTAAATCAATCAAAGTAACTTTAGGACTTATATTGTTTTGAAATTGTTGAATAAAAGCATTTGCAAGTTGTTCAAAAGAAGTAATAGAATAAGAAGGCAACGAGCAATACCATTGTAGGGCTTTATCTCTTAATGTCCTAGTAAACAGTTTTGCAAGCAACCTTTGGTCATAAGCAAAATCGGTACATATTGTTTGAAAAGTCTTAACATGTGTTAGAGGATCACCTTTACCATTATAAAGATCCAAATGCGGGATCTCAACATGCTTAGGAGGGATAGCTCGAACAATGTCAAGAGAAAGTGGGCTCGCAACATCAAATGTGGGCACACTAAACTTAGATTGATTCATAGAGGCAATTTGTTGCTGTAAAGAAGAGACAGTTTGTGCAAGATTGTTAATGGTCGCTTCAGTCGAAGAGTTCATATTAGACGTGTTAGATTGTGATGGAGGTATTATGTTTTTGAAAGAAGGTATTGATTGAGAGTAAGGTGGCGGGACACTATGATAGTTAGTCATAGGAGATGGTTGGAAAAGAGGAGCACTACAAGGAGGAATGGAATGGTTGAATGAATTGCCCCCTTGCATCATGTTCATTTGTGGAGATGTAATAGGAACACTTACTGAAGGAATGAATGAAGAAGTTGGATTGAATGAAGGAAGAGGGTTAATTGAAGAGGAAGGATTGCCCCCATGACTGGTGATCATAGGAGAAATGTCTTGTATTGAAGTAGTCATTATGTTTGATGTAAAGGTAGGTATGCTAGCAATAGAAGTTGTCAAAGGAATAGAATGATTACCTTGAGTGGAAGGTTGTGTATAACCTAAAGTTTCGGCACAACTCTTCATAGGCATCACATTCGAATCCACAATGTGTGCAATACCACACAAAATATCGATTCCATTCTTATCACTTTGAACCATACGTTTTAGACCCTCAATTAATGAAAGAGCTTGACTATCGGGATACTCTTGAGACATCCATTGCTGAAAATCGTCAAATTGGTTATCCAATTTCAAAAGTTGTTCTTCAAAAACCTCATGGAGAGCTTCTTTATCATTAGGAGGATTAGAGGAATTACCCGTGTCCTCGTTAAAAAGGCTATTCAAATTAGGTTTCATCTCCTCGGTAATTAAACCTTGGAAAGACTTAATTCTAATGCTTCGTCTAACGGGAATAGTGTAAGTAGGGCTTATTGTTGTAAAACTCATGCACTAGAGAGGGAGAGAAGATTTTGAATTTAGAGGTAGCAAATTTCAATAAAATCAGCCAATCTCCTAGATTTAGGCTATTAAATGCAATCACGACAATCTCCCGAAAGTTCAGAAAAAATGTCAAGGACCATGGTGAACGGAGTGCACATGGTCCTCGCAACTTTTTTTGAAATTTTCAGGGATGAGAGTTATGATGATTTTAAAGCTAATCTGAAAAAATTGAGTGATTTTATGATCTGTAGATAGGCCAAATTAAAGTTGCAATCTCAAAATTGAACCCTACCAAGATTGTTGAAAAATGCAAAATTTGAATTTTGAAAAAGAGAGGGAAACTAAAATTTTGAATTTTATGATTTTAGAGGGAATACTAAGAGCAATGCAAGCTTTGAAATTTAAAAGTTGACTCAATTTCATGCAAAATTCAATTTTGAAAGCAGAAATCAAAGTTGTTGCTGTAGGCACCTAAAAATGGTCAACGCTTGCAAGGTCATACTTTAACAATTGCGCATTGCCTCATTTTAGGTTTTTGCGTCGCATTAACATTTCTTCCTCTAGGATTACTAAATTATTTATTAATCCTAAGTCTTCTTATTACAATTAAATCTTTATTTAATTGGCTAATTATTCCTCTTTGTGAATTGATTAATAAATGAAAACTTATTAATTAATTCACTAATTCCAAATTCCTAATTTTCATCAATTTTCTAATTCCTAATTTTCATCAATTTCAATTTTCTAATTTCTCAAATTTCTAATTCCTTTTCCCTCCTATTTCATCTCCTAATTCTATGGGAATGACATTTCAATTTGTCATGAAATTGTCATAATTGATAATCAATCAATTTTGACATGAAATGTGTCATAATTTGTCATCAATTATCAATCAATTAATGTAGCATAGAAATTAGGAATCATCAAAAGATAAGTAGATCAATCAAAACACTAGACATGATAACTCAATCAAAAGAACACTCATTGCAAATGAACCTAATCCTAAGCACACTCAATAGAGATATGAAAACAAAGCATTCAAAATGAAAGATTATGCAAACCAAATGCAGAATTGAATGCTCCTTCCATGCGGCTCCATTGTTGTTCTTTCCTCTTCAATGGGTTTGTGGATCTCACCTACAAGTGCTCACACAATTGAAAGCAAAAAGCTCAAGAGTACTAGAAGCGTAAGTTCGGTAGTTTGAAAGAAATTCGGGATTAGGTTTGATTGAAAATCATCCAATTTATAGAGAAATTGGATAAGTGACAAGATTGGCATGATGCAATTCAAATGGAAATTGCAAATCAATATGACAAATATGACAAATTATGCACTTTCCATGCACAATTTGATTGATTGATAATTGATGACAAATTATGACACATTTCATGTCAAAATTGATTGATTATCAATTATGACAATTTCATGACAAATTGAAATGTCATTCCCATAGAATTAGGAGATGAAATAGGAGGGAAAAGGAATTAGAAATTTGAGAAATTAGAAAATTGAAATTGATGAAAATTAGGAATTAGAAAATTGATGAAAATTAGGAATTTGGAATTAGTGAATTAATTAATAAGTTTTCATTTATTAATCAATTCACAAAGAGGAATAATTAGCCAATTAAATAAAGATTTAATTGTAATAAGAAGACTTAGGATTAATAAATAATTTAGTAATCCTAGAGGAAGAAATGGCAAATTAGGTTAAATGACTAAATCATAAAACCCTAGAAGACGAATTAGAAATGCGAAAATGACACTTAGGTCTTGATTGAAGATAATTAATGTCATGATTTTGAATTGATAAATGACCAATGCGACAAAATGATTTGATTTGAGAAAATGCGCCAATTGACGAGGAACAATGACAAATTGATCCAAATTGACATAATTGAGACAAACAACGATTGATGACAAATCGGTCGCAAAATGACAAGATTGACAAAAGGACAAGAATCGACAACAAAATGGATTGCAAGATGACAAGATTGAAAATGACCACGATCGATGACAAATCGATCGCCAAAATGACAATATTGATAATGACCACGATCAATGACAAATTGATCGTAAGATGACAAGATCGAACATGACAACGATCGATGACAAATCGATCATAAAACGACAAGACTGAAGGATTGATGATAAATCGACAAGATTGATAAGAGGACAAAACCCTAATTAGGATTGACGATGTCCAAAATGATAAGATTGATGATAAGATTGATAAGATTGATAGGAGGACAAAACCCTAATTAGGATTGACGATGTCCAAAATGATGACAAATAAATACGCACATTGATGCGATAGGGTAAAATCGATCAAAATCATGACTGGATAATGTTGTCGACAAGACAAAATTCGAAGACGAGATGATTGAAGAATGTAGAAGAATGACTCGATGTTCGCAAATGATAAAGACCAAGTGCGTGACATAGGAGAAATGTTAATGCGACGCAAAAACCTAAAATGAGGCAATGCGCAATTGTTAAAGTATGACCTCGCAAGTGTTGACCATTTTTAGGTGCCTACATTTTGCCCCTCTTTGAGACAATGCGATTCTGAGCGTTGTTTCAAAGAACAATAATGAAAAATGCCCCAGACAATAACAATGACATATGCATGCCCCCTCAAGGAATTGGCCGGAAACATGCGGAAAAGAGGCCAATTGATCGATAAAAAATGATAGGATCAAACGGACTGACAATCGGATATCAGATGCATGAAGGACAAGCAATTTAAGGTGCACAAGACCGTGACCAACATAAGATGGAGAGGATGCACGTCCATCTATGCAATGACAAAGAGCTATAAATGGGACCAAGAGGGTGAAAATGACTCATTTGCACTAGCTAAAGAGGAGGATTTGTTGCTCTGGACAAGGACACTTGCAGACAGATGGCGAAAATTCCAACGGTGGATCACCTTGGAGAACGTGTACGCACATTCAGACGACCGGAGGACGCAGGAGCAGCGGTATGTATCTTGAAAACCCATGTTTTGGATTTCATGAATTTTGAGGGCTTAAGGGACATTGCGGGGTCCACATGGGATACCAAAATGGACATCTGCGCTTGTGTCATCTAATCCTGCGCTTGTGTAGGATGTTCTGCGCTTGTGTAGGAAGACACAGACGCAATTCACCTGACACAGGCACAGGTTAGCTAACACAGGCGCAAGTGTGCATAAATCACTCAATGTTGATGCGAAACGGCATGCAAATGACCTAAAAAGGGGGGACAAGGGTGGGATAAGTCAATGCAGATGAAAAACACCCTGATTTGAACATGAAAATGAGGACATGCAACCCGTAGTAGCAAGCCCTTTAACCTTCTTATTATACGAGTGACGGAGATGGTTTTGGTATGCTTGCAAATGTGTCAGAGGTGTCTGACGTTTTTCATCTAACATCTCAAGCTGATGCAGCCGAGAGACTCTGTGTGTCTCATCATCAATCAGGTGTTGCAAAGAAACTCGCAAGGAAGGAATCTCCACTTCCAAGGGTAAAATGGCTTCCGCACCATACACCAAGGAATAAGGTGTGGCACCAGTAGGTGTGCCGACAGAAGTACGATAGGCCCATAGTGCTGGATTTAACTGTACGTGCCAATCTCGACCAGCGTCATTGACAACTTTCTTCAAGATCTTGATAATGGTTTTATTTGATGCTTCAGCTTGACCGTTACCCTATGGATAGTATGGGCTAGAAAAACGGTGTTGAATATGAAATTTTTCACAAAGCTCTTTAACATCTTTATTCTTGAAGGGTCGACCATTATCTGTGACTATGGCAAGGGGAACCCCATATCTGCATATGATATAATTTAGCAAGAATTTTGAAATTTGGACACCAGTGATATAGGTCATACGGATGGCTTCAATCCATTTTGTAAAATATTCTGTAGCTGTAATAATGAACTTGTGTCCATTTGCAGATGTTGGCTGAATCTTGCCGATAAGATCCAAACCCCACTGAGAAAAGGGCCATGGAGATATAACAGAATGAATCTCTTGAGCTGGTGCATGAATATAATTTCCGTGGATCTGACACTTGTAGCACTTTTTAACAAACTCATGAACATCTTTTTCCAAAGTGGGCCAGTAATACCCAGCACAAATCAACTTTTTGGCTAAGCTAAGACCATTGAAATGGCCCCCACATATACCATCGTGAACCTCGTGTAAAGTCGTTTGTGCTTCGTCAGAATCCAAACACCTGAGGAGGGTATGGTCAAAAGAACGATGGTAAAGGGTGTCGGTGATGATGACATATTTGGCTGTTTGTCGAATAAAGGCTCGGCGTTGGTTAGCGGAAAGGTTAGGTGGTAAGGTTTGGGATTTCAAATACTGATATATGTCATTGTACCATGGGGAATTGGGACCAACAAGAATGCATATCATGTCAGCTGTCGGAATGTCAAAAGAGGGGACTAGCAATTGTTCGACCAGGAATTCACACTTGTCCATATTTTGAGGCATATTTATCATGGAAGCAATTGTAGCCATCGCATCTGCTGACTCGTTTTGTATTCTTGGCACTTGACTGAAATGGATAGCTGTGAATTTTGTCTTGAAGAAGTCTACCATGTGCTTATAAGGAATAAGCTTTTCATCTTTTGTTTCGTAGTCATCATTCACTTGTCGGATGACTAATTGAGAATCTCCATAGACTTGCAAATGCTTGATATTCCAGTGGACTGCCACTCGAAGTCGTGTAACCAATGCTTCGTACTCTGCAATGTTATTGGTACATTGGAAAGTTATTCTGTAGGACTTTGGAATAGCATCACCTTGAGGGGTGACAAACAAAATGCCTACACCGGATCCGAACTTGGTGTGGGACCCATCAAAGTATAACTTCCATTCATTGGATGGTGTGAGAGCAAAGATTGATTCATCTGGGAAATCAGTCAACATGGGATGATCGTCTAAAATAGGAGCATCTGCCAGTTGATCTGCTATGACTTGTCCTTTGATCGCCTTTCGCTCCGTATACACAATATCAAATTCACTGAGGATCATTACCCACTTTGCTAGGCGACCCGTCAAAGCTGTTCGGCTAAGCAAATACTTTAAGGGATCAATTTTTGCAACCAACAATGTTTGGTGGCTTAGCATATAATGTCAGAGCTTTTGTGTTGCAAACACCACTGCTAAGCATGCCCTTTCAATAGTGGAATAATTTAGCTCATAGCCTACCAATGTCCGGCTGATATAGTAAATAGCTCTTTCTTTGTCGTTCTCATCTTGTTGGGCCAAGAGAACGCCTAATGCTGTTTCAGTTGCAGAGATATACAATAAAAAGGGCTTTCCTTTGATAGGAGGCATTAGGATGGGTGGCGACAACAAATAGTCTTTTAGAGCTTGAAAAGCTGATTGACATTGCTCAGTCCATTTGAAAGTGACACCCTTGTGCAGTAGATGTTGGAATGGATGACATTTGTCAGCCAACTGAGCTATAAAGTGATAGATTGACTGAAGCTTTCCTTGCAGACTTCTTAATTGCCAGAGGTTTGAAGGTGGAGGCATATCCATTATTGCTTTGACCTTGGCGAGATCGACCTCAATGCCTCGGTGAGAAACAATGTATCCGAGCAATTTTCCAGCTGTAACACCAAAGACACACTTTTTTGGATTGAGCCTGAGTTTGTAAGTCTCCATTCTATAAAAAATTGGGCCCAAGATGGCTAGATGACTATCTATGGTGACAGATTTGCACAACAAGGCATCAACATAATCCTCCATCAAAGTATGCATAAAATCATGAAAGATTGTCGTCATTGCTCTTTGATATGTTGCACCGGCATTTTTGAGACCGAAGGGCATCACATTCCAACAATAGGTGCCCCAAGCGTAGGTGAATGTTGTCTTATGTTGATCTTCAAGTGCAATATGGATTTGATTGTAGCCGGAGAAACCATCCATTAGTGAAAGCATCTCATAACCAGTCATCATGTCCATTGTGATGTCTATGTTTGGCAATGGAAAATCACCCTTAGGGCATGCTTTATTCAGGTCCCTAAAATCTGTGCAGATGCGAATGCCCCCAGTTACTTTGCTAACTGGTACTAGATTTGAAATCCAGTCTGCATAATCAATAGGTCTGATGAAGCCCACATCGAGCAATTTTTTCAATTCCACTTTGACCAGAAGAGCCACCTGAGGATGCATCTTTCTAAGTTTTTGTTTGATGGGTTTAGCATCTGCTTTCAGCAGCAAATGATGAAGGACTAACTCTGGATCGAGGCCAGGCATATCTGCATAAGACCATGCAAAGCTAATCTTCTTCTCTAGAAAGAAATTAATAAAATCAATCTTCTCTTGTTTTGACAAGGAGGCAACAAAGTGAATGACCTTAGGGTTATCAGGTGTTCCCAGATTGATTTCCTCAGTCATCTCTACCAGCAATGTGGATTTGTCCTGAATTGATAGGGGTACGTCCACTCTTCCACCTTTGGGCGCCTCAGAAAGGTTTTCACCCGCAGGTACGTCTTTTATTTTTACTTTTGTATGATCAGAGAGCGCCTTACGGTTTTCACTCAAAGATCTATTCTTTTGATTTTTTTCTTTTTCTTTTTCTTTTTCTTTTCCATGACTAGAAGAGGGAGTTGACTCCCCAAAATATGCCGTTGAATCCAGGTCAATAGCAAATCCTGCCTTGTGATCACCCTGTGGTATGCCTTCCCGTAGTCCCAGGAACTTTGCAATTGCTTTGTCATTCTGAAAACAGTCCAACATGAGCGGTTCTTGTTGGTCATATTGGATAAGTTGGGGATATATGAGGGGCATGTCATCATCGATTGTAAGGATAGAGAGGGCTGATATGGTGAAAATGTGAATGTCTGTGGTGTCACTATCTGAACTACTTGTGTCGGATTCAGAGCTTGGATCCCAAAATGACTCGATCCAAGCACGGGGACATGTTTTAGGAAGAGGAGTTATTTCATGTTTTTCCTCCATAGGCAAGTTATCAGGGTCAATGAAGATATTGTCAAGGGCATAGGAGCTGGAAAAAGAACTCCACTCCCATTCATTAGAATCAGTCTCGGGTTGGGTAGCCTCAGGTGTTATTTCATCGTCAGAATCACGCCCTTTTCGACACGTGGACATTTTGATAGATGTGGATCCAATTCGTAACGGTACAAAACCTAACCCTAAAGTTGGGGGTCACCTCTCAGGTATGATGGGTTCTAGCCTTCCATTGTTTTTCAAGCCTAAGCCACCGCAGCCATCATATCCTTTCTTCTGCAGCATAGTAAATCCTTTGCCATATAATTCCACTGGCAACTTGACAGGTGGAGTTTCAGTTGGATCTTTATAGAGCCAATCTATGACATCATCATCTATAGTTTCTTTGTCAAGTTCTCCCCATCTTGCAAATGTAGTAGGAGGCTGATATTGAATAACGACCTTGGGTTCCTTTTGCAATAAATGCAGTTTTCCATATGACTTTGGAGACATCGGCAAATTCCCAATGTGGAATGTTTGGTCCATTGAATATTCTCCACACCCTTGGTCTTGTATCTTCAGTTTTCCTTTGACAGCATCCAACAATGCATTGGGATCCACATAACTGTCTGATTTGGCTTCTCTATTGACTGGTACTTGCTGCTGAGGAGTATCCTTTACGGTAGCACAGAACTAGAACGGATTAGGATCTCCTGGAATGGTTATCTCAGTTCCGTTGTAAGGATATTTTAGACATTGATGATAAGTGGACGGAACTGCTTTCATGGCATGGATCCACGGATGGCCAAGGATCATATTATAAGGGAGATCAAGGTCTAGGACTTGTAGGAAAGTGTTTTCCGTCACTGGACCAACTCTGATGGGCAATACAATTATCCCTTTGGATGGGTGTTCAGCATCATCATAAGCTTTGATCGTTATCCTTTTGGAAGCATCAATGTCATTTTCTGAATATCCGAGGCCAATGACCACTCTTAAGGTGCAGATATTAAGACCCGCTCCGCCATCTATCAAGACTCGTTGGATTTTGCAATTGTGGACAAAGACTTCTAGGTGCAAAGGGTCATTATGGGGAAGCTTGTCAGGTGAGATATCACTATCGGAAAATGCAACACTTTGGGAAATGGCTAAATGTCCAATTCGTGCTTGAAATTGGTCAACATCAATATCTGTTGGGACAGTGGACTCAGTCAAAGCTTTATCTAGGACTGCACGATGCATGGGAGACATTTTCAACAACTCTAGAATGGATATTTGTGCAGGCGTTTTTCCTAGATGATCCAAAAGATTATACTGACTTGCAGGAGTTGGTTTGGGAGGAGCTGCAGGAGCTCCTTTCACGACTATTTTGGATCGACAAGTGGTGACCGCACAAGAAGGATCTTGTCCTTTTATTCTCAAGGTGGAAACATACTCATTTGATGCATAAAAACAATTAATGACATTATGATAACCGGTATTTGCATAATTGGTCGTTTGAACAGAATTGGAAGACGACGCTTTACCCTTGTCATGATCAAGCAAAGGAGTTTTGAAAATAGTATGATAAGTATTAGAGGTCGGATGGGTTGGATCTATCTCAATTACTCCTTGCTCCAGTAAATCTTGAATCATATGTTTTAATTGAAAACATGAAGCGGTTTTATGTCCTTTGGACCGATGATATTCACAGTACGCATTATCATTCCACCAATGCGGTTTTACCGCTGGTTCTGCCTTAATATCTGGTAGTTTGATAAACTTCGCTTGTATTAATTGGTTCATGACTGATTCGATAGGCTCTCCCAATGGTGTAAACTGTCGAGGAGGCCCATCCCGCGATCGAAAGGGTTTGCGTTGTTGATTTTGTTGTTGGCCTTGTTGTTGATTACATTGTTGAGCATACTGTTGTTGAGCATGCTGTTGATATTGTAGTTGTTGAGCATGCGGTTGATATTGCAACTGTTGAGCATGCTGTTGATATTGCGACTGTTGAGCATGCGGTTGATATTGCGACTGTTGAGCATGCGGTTGATACTGTGGCTGTTGAGTAACATTGTTCCTGGGTGCTTGATTTTGTTCCATAGTCGACATATTAGGAACACTCAACTTCTTGATTGTGAATGGGTGTTGATTTGCATTCACCACTCTTGCATCAACAACACCATCATTAGTGACGTTCTTGTTCTTATACCAAAATCTGTTTCTATCCCCTGAATAATTTGTGTTGTCATTGTCCTTATTGAGCTTGATAATTCCTTTAGCTACAAGAGCTGCTTCAATATTCATTCCTTTCTTAATGAGTTTTTCTATAGTACTAGGACTTTTCAATTTTAGCTCATACATCATTTCTGGGACCAGATTTTGGATAAACAGATTCACTTGCTGTTCTTCAGGTATATCGAGAGAAGAACGACTATACAAACTTCGCCATCGTTGCAAAAAGGTCACTAATGGTTCACCTTGCTTTTGTTTGGTATTGCATAAATCCGACATAGTCACATCACTGTCGATGTTGAACGCGAAATGAGATATAAACTTTTGCGCCAGTTCTGACCAAGTCTTTATATTTCCTGGCAGATGTGAATACCAATCCATAGCTTGTCCAGTGAGACTTCGTGCAAATAATCGCATTAAATATGTCTCCTCATAGCTTACTTTCGTGCATGCCGCGTAAAATGCTCGAATATGATCTTTTGGATTGCCATTCCCTCCATATTTCTCAAAGTTGGGTGCCTCAAAATGCTTAGGGAATGGAGGCATGTATACACTCTTGTCAAAGGGATTAGGACATAAATCTTGATCTGTATACAACTTCTTTGTTCCTTTAGTTTCTAATGCATCAACTTTTCGTTGCAACTTCTCAAGTTGTTGCGCAATTGTATCAGATTGTAGAGGTCCATCATTAATCCCAGTTGGTATTCTTTGTTGATATATCGCATTTCCGATCGGCTGTTGATACTCCGCAATGGTCGTTTTTGGCGTCTCCTGCATATAAAATTCTTGGTACTTCTCTTGTTGTTGCGGTTGTGCTATGCCTTGATACTGACCTTGTTGTTGTGCTTCTTGGAGCCTAGGTTGATATGGAAATTGAGTAGGTTGTTGATATTGCATAGGTGCCATTTGCTGTTGTGAAGTAGGATAACTTGTTTGCCTTGGCACATATTGTGGCATATGTTGTTGGTGCTGACGAATCGGAATTTGTTGACTTTGTGCCAATTGTTGTCGCGGTGTATATCCCATCATTTGTAAAAAACTTTGTTTAGATGATTTTCGTTGCTTCTCCTTAGGATGGGGTATAGCACTTGCATTAACTTGTTGTGTTGTTTTTCCAATCCATTGTGATGGTTGCAAGTTTGCGTTAACTTGTAATGGTGCCGAAGGCACTGCAATTTCTTGTCGAATGCGATATTGTTGTTGTTGCACATCATTTGTTTGCACATTCGATCGTACCTTTTGCGTATTACTCAATTGTTGCAATAATTGCTGGTGATGCACACCACTATCCATAGCTCTTTGTGTAGCCATTATCGAAGGATCTGTCACAATAGTGTTTGACAAAGATACATAAGAACTTTGTTGCATCGTGGAATTGCTTCGGACATTATTGACATTAGGCATTCCAGTTGTGAAACTTTCTTGTATCTTAGATGTTGATCCAATTTTATGCATATGAGGAATCACTTCTTGTTGAGGAACCACTGTCGATATTTGCATGGTCTTCATTTGATCTTGTATTACAGGCGTTGTATTGAATAATGGATTATTTATCATCTCAAATGATGACTTTTGAGGAATAGTCACTGTCAATGCCTTTGAAGCACGTTTACTCATCAATGTAGGTTGAAGCTCTTGTTGCACATTTTCTTCATTGGGATGCGAAGAGAAACTTAATGGCTCACTGCCTTGTTGTGTTTGCACGTTAATTGGTTCATTTAAGGAAGCCATATTACTCATCATGTGAAGATACTTTTGAGGACACATTTTAAAGACTTTGCTCAGGAACTTATCCATCCTTTTTATTACCTTTGGATCTTGAAGGAACATGTCGACATCATCAAAAGCATCAGAATCAGATGAAGAATCTGGTTGGACATTTGGATTCGTTTCTTGTTGAATGCCTTGGTCTGAACCGAATCCTTGTGAAAGAGTTTGGTCTTCATACAATGTTTGAGTTCGAATGTCATGTTGCAAATTTGGTTGATCCCAATTAAAAGGTTCACTTCCTCTTGGAGTTGGTGGAACACTCCCATGTCCTGGTTTCATGGGTACAAATACTGGTTCATATAATGGAGGTGGTCCAAGTTGAACCGTTCCATATGGTGGTAGAGATGTGTTTAATGAACCTTCAACTTGCACTGTTTGACTAGTTTGAAACTGCGAATTTACTATGTTATCCATGGATTGATACATTGGTTCACTCATCTTCTTAGATCTTGATCTTGTCTCAACAGGCATGTCACTTATGCAAATGCAAATTTTTTTTATTTTTATTTTTTTTGGAATTTTTCAAAGACAATATATGATATGTAACTAAATGCAAACTAAATATATGAAAATGCAATCTATGTTTTTGGTTGTTTTTGAAGATCTTGATAAACTTATGAATGCAAATCTAAAAGAGACCCTTAGGAAATTGAAATGATATCTAGACCTCAAAGGACAAAAGGACTTAATTGACAAAGGACTTAATTGACAAAGGACAAGATGACAATGTCTCCCCTATGCGCTTGGATACTAAGCTAGGTTTGATGAAATGATATTGGTGACAAAAGGACAAAAGATTTGATAAGGTCTAGACTTCTTAACAATGACTTAGGGTTTACCAAAGATTTGGATTACTCAAGTATGACAAGACCTAGGTTTGACACTATATGCGAAAGGATAATTAATATGCAAATGATCTTAATATGATATGACAATGACTTAGGTTTAATGAAGAGACTTGGGATATGCAAATGCAAATGTATGAAAATGTCCACCTAAGATGAAACCTAAGGTTTAATTATGAAATGATATTACTCTTATGCAAGAGGACATATGCAAATGATCTTAATATGATATGACAATGACTTAGGTTTAATGAAGAGACTTGGGATATGCAAATGCAAATGTATGACAATGTCCACCTAAGATGAAACCTAAGGTTTAATTATGAAATGATATTACTCTTATGCAAGAGGACATATGCAAATGATCTTAATATGATATGACAATGACTTAGGTTTAATGAAGAGACTTGGGATATGCAAATGCAAATGTATGACAATGGTATGACTTTATTGCAAGAGGACATATGCAAATGGATGACTTCTATTGATATGCAAAAGAAGTATGACTTAGGTGAAACCTAACCTTGATACTTGATAATGACTTTTAAAAATGCAACCTAGGATGAACCTAAATGTAAGTGACATAAGAGTTGAGACAAGTTTTTGAACAATGTTGGATAACCATGCTTGAAGGTGTGTTTGAACCTTGTTGAACTTTTTGTTGGATGAATGTCTCTTGTGTTTAATCTTATGTTATATCAATTTGTTTTGCTTTTGAAATGGGATAATATTCAACTTTTGACAATCAAAGAATACAAGATGTCACAACTTAGACTCAAGACAATCATGCTCATTTCCACATTCCTTAGGGTAGGCAAAGACATTAGGTACTTGAGAGGTAGACTCATTATGGGATTCAACGAGAATACATAGATGCTTGACCCCACGGGCTCCCCTCCACGGCACTCACTTCTCAGGGCAGCCAAGCATCAGTCCCCATGGAATCTCCCCATGGCGAACTTAGTATCTCTTCCAAGTATCCAAACTTGTCCTTCTCAAGCAACTAGAAGGGTTTTTGGCCTCTAAAAACAAGGTATGTAGTAAGGATTTATGTTAAGCATTACTCCTTGATGTCATGCAAGCATGATTGAGACATTAAGCCCATCAAGATACCAAACAAATGTAGTCGCGCAAGCGCAATTTAGACCAAGAGGCCCTACTTAGATGTTGATATGAGAAAGAGTTCAAGGGTCATCACTTCCCAAGTAACTACAATTCCCACGTAACACTTCCTTCAAAGCTTTCGCTCATCGGGTGTTTTTTTATAGTGAGTTAGAATGCCAAGGAATTCTAGCCGTACTCACTTTGGGTCATCCCCTTCTCACGATTATCACTTGCTTGTTAAAGCAAAGTGGTCGGGAAGGCAGGCCCTCTAATGGAGACAAACAATCAACAACACAAGCATGGTATCGAAGATCTGGATTTCTGATCACCCTTTGAAGGATGAGAGCATACTCTCCTACTCCAATGTCATACTTAACAAACAAAGAAAACAAGGGTTCATTTCCTCCTATTTATAAATCACTAAGTGCCTAATTAAAAATCTCAAACACACAATTTGGTTGTTTCTCCAAGGCAACCTGCAAAACCCTAGTTAGATGTTTGATTTATTGTCTTTGACCATCGAATCTGCATAACACATGTTAGTAGTTTGATTTTTAGTCTTTGCCATGTGTATGCCAAGATCCTGCACAAATAATCAGTACCAAAATCCAAAGCATAGAAAATAGAATGCAAAAACACCAAAGATTTCAAGTAAAAACTGCATTTTTCACCTCTAATCTGGACTTTACACAGGCGCAGAAGTTAGGACACAAGCGCAGGATGTCTAACACAAGCGTAGAATGTTTCAACATAGGCGCAAGATGTTTCAACACAGGCGCAGAATGCTTCACACAAGCGCAGAAGTGTCCAGAATGCACTGCACGTCCCTGTTTTTGAGTTTTTGACCTGCAAATCAACTTAGAAGCACTCCAAAACACAGTAAGATGGTTAGAAGGTTAGTATTCACTTTGGTGTTATAGCTGGAAAATTGCTCGGATACATTGTTTCTCACCGAGGCATTGAGGTCGATCCCGCCAAGGTCAAAGCAATAATGGATATGCCTCCACCTTCAAACCTCCGGCAATTAAGAAGTCTGCAAGGAAAGCTTCAGTCAATCCGTCGCTTTATAGCTCAGTTGGCCGACAAATGTCATCCATTCCAACATCTACTGCACAAGGGTGTCGCTTTTAAATGGACTGAGCAATGTCAATCAGCTTTTCAAGCTCTAAAAGACTATTTGTTGTCGCCACCCATCCTAATGCCTCCTATCGAAGGAAAGCCCTTTTTATTGTATATCTCTGCAACTGAAACAACATTAGGCGTTCTCTTGGCCCAACAAGATGAGAACGGCAAAGAAAGAGCTATTTACTATATCAGCCGGACATTGGTAGGCTATGAGCTAAATTATTCCACTATTGAAAGGGCATGCTTAGCAGTGGTGTTTGCAACACAAAAGCTCTGACATTATATGCTAAGCCACCAAACATTGTTGGTTGCAAAAATTGATCCCTTAAAGTATTTGCTTAGCCGAGCAGCTTTGACGGGTCGCCTAGCAAAGTGGGTAATGATCCTCAGTGAATTTGATATTGTGTATACGGAGCGAAAGGCGATCAAAGGACAAGTCATAGCAGATCAACTGGCAGTTGCTCCTATTTCAGACGATCATCCCATGTTGACTGATTTCCCAGATGAATCAGTCTTTGCTCTCACACCATCCAATGAATGGAAGTTATACTTTGATGGGTCCCACACCAAGTTCGGATCCGGTGTAGGCATTTTGTTTGTCACCCCTCAAGGTGATGCTATTCCAAAGTCCTACAGAATAACTTTCCAATGTACCAATAACATTGCAGAGTACGAAGCATTGGTTACAGGACTTCGAGTGGCAGTCCACTGGAATATCAAGCATTTGCAAGTCTATGGAGATTCTCAATTAGTCATCCGACAAGTGAATGATGGCTACGAAACAAAAGATGAAAAGCTTATTCCTTATAAGCACATGGTAGACTTCTTCAAGACAAAATTCACAGCTATCCATTTCAGTCAAGTGCCAAGAATACAAAACGAGTCAGCAGATGCGATGGCTACAATTGCTTCCATGATAAATATGCCTCAGAATATGGACAAGTGTGAATTCCTGGTCGAACAATTGCTAGTCCCCTCTTTTGACATTCCGACAGCTGACGTGATGTGCATTCTTGTTGGTCCCAATTCCCCGTGGTACAATGACATATATCAGTATTTGAAATCCCAAACCTTACCACCTAACCTTTCCGCTAACCAACGCCAAGCCTTTATTCGACAAACAGCCAAATATGTCATCATCGCCGACACCCTTTACCGCCGTTCTTTTGACCATACCCTCCTCAGGTGTTTGGCTTCTAACAAAGCACAAATGGCTTTACACGAGGTTCACGATGGTATATGTGGGGGCCATTTCAATGGTCTTAGCTTAGCCAAAAAGTTGATTCGTGCTGGGTATTACTGGCCCACTTTGGAAAAAGATGTTCATGAGTTTGTTAAAAAGTGCTACAAGTGTCAGATCCACAGAAATTATATTCATGCACCAGCTCAAGAGCTTCATTCTGTTATATCTCCATGGCCCTTTTCTCAGTGGGGTTTGGATCTTATCGGCAAGATTCAGCCAACATCTGCAAATGGACACAAGTTCATTATTACAGCTACAGAATATTTTACAAAATGGATTGAAGCCATCCCTATGACCTATATCACTGGTGTCCAAATTTCAAAATTCTTGCTAAATTATATCATATGCAGATATGGGGTTCCCCTTGCCATAGTCACAGATAATGGTTGACCCTTCAAGAATAAAGATGTTAAAGAGCTTTGTGAAAAATTTCATATTCAACACCGTTTTTCTAGCCCATACTATCCACAGGGTAACAGTCAAGCTGAAGCATCAAATAAAACCATTATCAAGATCCTGAAGAAAGTTGTCAATGACGTTGGTCGAGATTGGCACGTACAGTTAAATCCAGCACTATGGGCCTATCGTACTTCTGTCCGCACACCTACTGGTGCCACACCTTATTCCTTGGTGTATGGTGCGGAAGCCATTTTACCCTTGGAAGTGGAGATTCCTTCCTTGCGAGTTTCTTTGCAACACCTGATTGATGATGAGACACACAGAGTCTCTCGGCTGCATCAGCTTGAGATGTTAGATGAAAAACGTCAGACAGCTCTGACACATTTGCAAGCATACCAAAACCGTCTCCGTCGCTCATATAATAAGAAGGTTAAAGGGCGACACTTTGAAGTGGGAGACCTGGTTTTAAAGGCAAATCCCAAGAATGCACAGTCTACTGATGTCATCAAGGGCAAGTTTGAACCTAATTGGGTTGGGCCTTTCATAGTAACTGCAGCCTATGGCTCGGGGGCATATCAGCTTGCGACTCCAGAAGGTGAACCTCTGTCTGATCCTATCAATAGCATGCATCTTCGCAAATACTGGGCATAGTTTTCTGTTAGATATTTCTTCAAATATGATCCTGAAAAAAATATAAAAAAATGAAAAAGCAAAAAAATACAAAAAAAAAATGAAAAAAGCAAAAAAAAAAAAGAGCAAAAGAGAAAAGAGCAAAAAAAAATGATTCGCCCTCTAGTGAAAACCTGGCAAACAGGCGCTTTGGGCAAGTACCATGGTGAAAACCTGGCAATCGGGCGCCATGAGTAGTGAGATTATTGCTCCGTCATCTATCATGACTTCTAGCCATGTTTTCTCTCGGCCAGTTATCATGCCTATCTTTCACTCAACCCAATGTTTTATTCCAGGCCTGTTATTGGTCAACATCACTGTCTTGCTTACTCCAGTGTCTTGTACATATGTTTTGGTCCTGGTTTATGTGTCTTTCAAGTGCGCATTGGGTGCTTTTCCCTCGTCATGATCAATCACTAGAGCATAAAAATTGACATAATGTCCTGAAAAAAATCCATAAAAATCCAATAATGTCCTGAAAAAATCCATAAAAATCCAATAATGTCCTGAAAAAATCATAAAAATTGAAATAATGTCCTGAAAAAATCCATAAAAATCCAATAATGTCCTGAAAAAATCATAAAAATTGAAAAAAGTCATAAAAATTGAAAAATGTCCTGAAAAAAATCATAAAAAATTGAAAAAATGTCCTGAAATAATCCACAAAAAAATCAAAAAAATGTCCTGAAATAATCCACAGAAAAATCAAATAAAGTCCTGAAAAAAAAAAAAAAAAAAAAATGAACACAAAAAAATTATAAAACTCATAAAGAATACGCATTTTGCAATAAAGTATTCCCTTTGTGCATCGACAACTCACTGAGTATACATCCAATGACTCGCAATCAAACATTGTGCTTTAATGAAATCACGCTTAAACAGGTGAACTTTTCAATCGAATCAAGTATTCAAACTGATCCAAATTGTCATATCAATTGCATATCAGTATCCAATTCATTTGTCCTTGTTCCTACTATCATGGGTCTTATACAGGGTGTGGTATACTCGAAACCAGACTGTGTCCTGTCTTAGACGGGGTATCACATTTCCTGAAACCAGACAGCATGATCGTCCTATCAGCACGTTCAACTTTTGACAATGAAGATCAAGATGTTTGTTTGATTTGTTTGAATTTGTGCATCTTATCTTTTTAATTGATTTATCTTTGGCTTCGATCATGTTCCTATGTTGCTCGATGATGTCACCGAGTGATTTAGAGTGATCGGGATGGCTCATGATCCTTTTCTTTTTTTTTATTATCATTGCCGTTTGTCTGTGATGTGTCTGTCTTTCGCAAATCGGGTTGCATTTCAGCTCTGGCCTTCAATGCCACGATGCTACGCATCCATTTTGCTAAATAAAAATAAAGGTTCTCACCTACAAAGTGCATTACTGAAAGCAAGTTTTCATTATCTCTAACTGTCTTCTATCTCATTTCTTACTAACATTTCTTCCGTCAGTTCGGATAGTCAGTTCGGTCTAGTGCTCCGATATCCAAGCACATATGTTGCATCCTGCATCCATTTGGTTAGTACATTTGCATTCCATATCAAGCATTTTATCCATTTCATTTCATAAATACATCAAAAAAAATACATAAAAATGCATCCATACATGTTCATAAACCAGTGCATAAGTCATCCATACATGGAAAATAACATTAGTCATAACACATTGCATCCCATCATATCGATGCATATCATATCATATGTCAAAATCATATCGGAGTAAAAAATTGGACTATCTATCCTAAGTATGGCCCGCAAGCTGACTACAACATGTCAAACTACATAATGTCCACTGTCTGTCCTAAGGAGTACGTGCCTCTGTCACTGGGTGCTCCCTCTGTCCTCCTCATCCCTGCCATGTCTCGCAGATGATGTCCCTCCTGGTCCTGTTTGTGGTGGTCTCATAGGTCCACTCACTCCTATGCTTCTCAATGACCTCCGAGAGCGTGACTTGCTCTCTGTCCTCGATCGTGCCCGATATGAAGGTGCTCTCCGCTCTGGTGGAACTGCATTCTCATATAGTGTCCTCCAATATAGTCTCTCCTCTCCGGTCTCTACCAGCATCTGTGCCATCTCCCATGCACTGGCATCCCGAATCGACCCAATGAACTCAGTGACTCTCTGACCCTCTCACTGTGCCGGAGCTAGTGTTGTATCTCGTTCTGTCCTCAAAATGGCATTCTGTCTCTCCAATGTCGCAATATAATCCTGCTAGCTCGCTATGGTAGCCCTGCACCTGTCCATCTCCTCTGTCCTAGCTGTCTCTGGCTCTATGGGAATATCTTGCAATGTCTCCTGATCCATTGAGTCTGGCTCCTTCTCATCCTCATCATCACCATCGTCATCATCTCCCCCGTCCTCATCATCCTCATCATCCTCATCACCATCCTCTCCCCCATCCTCATCATCCTCATCATCCTCATCACCATCCTCTCCCCCGTCTCCGTCATCCTCATCCTCCTCGTCCTCATCATCTCCATCCTCTCCTGTGAGTGGGAAGTCCTCCTGTCTCCTCGGTACTGGAATGTCAGGATCAGTCAAAGGCACTGGTCGTCGTCGTGCAAACCATGTCTCATACTCCTCTGTAGTCCCAGCATCCACCACATCTGACCACCACTCCCACTGTCTCTGCTGAAGTTGTGCAAAGTCAGTATATGCTATGCGTGGCTGAATCATACTACCCCACTGACTCGTCTCTCTGTGAGATCGGGCAAAGCATGCAGTCCTCCACGGAACATCCTGTTGCTCTCCAAACTGTCGTCTGACCCTCTCTGGCAGGTACAACTCAATCACTCTCTGGCGATTTACTGGTCGTCCAATCAGGTACCTCTTTTGTCTACAGTATGGTAGCTCATCATGATCATCTGACCATCTGGGGCAATCTCGATATGGCCTCCATATGAACTCTCTCAGTCTGTCTAGCTCATGTCACCAGTATAATATGTATCCAAAAGGACCCTGTCTCAGTGCTCCGCCATAGCTATACACATATGGTTGGTGTGGTACAACCTATCTATCTGTAATCGGTCGACATATGGCAATGTGCTCAAATGCCCATACCTGAAGCAATGTAACTCCATAGCTCAATGTCTGCACTCCCTGATACGCTATCTGATGCAGCTGGAAATACAACATAGCAAGTACACATGGTCCCCACGCGTACACTGTCCACTCTGTCACCATCCGCTCTAGTACTCTTCCCCAGCCAATAGTGAATCCATGGCCTCATCTATCACCTGCTAGAAGACATGCTATCACAACTGCTATCACCACATATTGTCGGTCATACTCGGCAGCCATAGTCTCCCAGCGAATCTCCCTCTCGACAATGTCCAGATCATCTGCGTCACACTCAAACAGTCTACACAACGCGTCTCTCCCTGTCACTGGGTCATATTCCACCATCTCCCCATGTATCAGAATGCGGAGGATGCACCATACAGCCTCTAGAGTCACAGTCACCTCGCCAGTCGCCAAATGGAATGAGGAAGTCTCCGAGTGCCATCGCTCTGCCAATGCGGTCAGCAATCCTGTGTTTGCCCTAATCTCGGGCATGTATGTGATGTAATATATCCCCAGTCCAGCTAATGTGTCTCTCTCTGTGCTCCTGAGTCTATGTCGTAGCATGAAACAGTCAGGTCGATTCTCCCGCGTGATCAAGGGGTACTGTCGACTCTGCATCACAATCAGGGCATCATTTTGTCAGTTTTAGGGTTTGCTACTACGGGTTGCATGTCCTCATTTTCATGTTCAAATCAGTGTGTTTTTCATCTGCATTGACTTATCCCACCCTTGTCCCCCCTCTTTAGGTCATTTGCATGTCGTTTCACATCAACATTGAGTGATTTATGCACACTTGCGCCTGTGTTAGCTAACCTGTGCCTGTGTCAGGTGAATTGCGCCTGTGTCTTCCTACACAAGCGCAGAACATCCTACACAAGCGCAGGATTAGATGACACAAGCGCAGATGTCCATTTTGGTATCCCATGTGGACCCCGCAATGTCCCTTAAGCCCTCAAAATTCATGAAATCCAAAACATGGGTTTTCAAGATACATACCGCTGCTCCTGCGTCCTCCGGTCGTCTGAATGTGCGTACACGTTCTCCAAGGTGATCCACCGTTGGAATGTTCGCCATCTGTCTGCAAGTGTCCTTGTCCAGAGCAACAAATCCTCCTCTTTAGCTAGTGCAAATGAGTCATTTTCACCCTCTTGGTCCCATTTATAGCTCTTTGTCATTGCATAGATGGACGTGCGTCCTCTCCATCTTATGTTGGTCGCGGTCTTGTACACCTTAAATTGCTTGTCCTTCATGCATCTGATAACCGATTGTCAGTCCGTTCGATCCTATCATTTTTTATCGATCAATTGGCCTCTTTTCCGCATGTTTCCGGCCAATTCCTCGAGGGGGCATGCATATGTCATTGTTATTGTCTGGGGCATTTTTCATTATTGTTCTTTGAAACAATGCTCAGAATCGCATTGTCTCAAAGAGGGGCAAAATGTAGGCACCTAAAAATGGTCAACGCTTGCGAGGTCATACTTTAACAATTGCGCATTGCCTCATTTTAGGTTTTTGCGTCGCATTAACATTTCTCCTATGTCACGCACTTGGTCTTTATCATTTGCGAACATCGAGTCATTCTTCTACATTCTTCAATCATCTCATCTTCGAATTTGGTCTTGTCGACAACATTATCCAGTCATG
This sequence comes from Cryptomeria japonica, assembly GCF_030272615.1. Taxonomy (NCBI): domain Eukaryota; kingdom Viridiplantae; phylum Streptophyta; class Pinopsida; order Cupressales; family Cupressaceae; genus Cryptomeria; species Cryptomeria japonica. The sequence continues at coordinate 109,220,499 of NC_081408.1, forward strand.
ATTTTGATCGATTTTACCTTGTCGCATCAATGTGCGTATTTATTTGTCATCATTTTGGACATCGTCAATCCTAATTAGGGTTTTGTCCTCCTATCAATCTTATCAATCTTATCATTTTGGACATCGTCAATCCTAATTAGGGTTTTGTCCTCTTATCAATCTTATCGATTTATCATCAATCCTTCAGTCTTGTCGTTTTACGATCGATTTGTCATCGATCGTTGTCATGTTCGATCTTGTCATCTTGCGATCAATTTGTCATTGATCGTGGTCGTTATCAATATTCTCATTTTGGCAATCGATTTGTCATCGATCGTGGTCATTTTCAATCTTGTCATCTTGCAATCCATTTTGTTGTCGATTCTTGTCCTTTTGTCAATCTTGTCATTTTGTGACCGATTTGTCATCAATCGTTGTCTGTCTCAATTATGTCAATTTGGATCAATTTGTCATTGTTCCTCGTCAATTGGCGCATTTTCTCAAATCAAATCATTTTGTCGCATTGGTCATTTATCAATTCAAAATCATGACATTAATTATCTTCAATCAAGACCTAAGTGTCATTTTCGCATTTCTAATTCGTCTTCTAGGGTTTTATGATTTAGTCATTTAACCTAATTTGCCATTTCTTCCTCTAGGATTACTAAATTATTTATTAATCCTAAGTCTTCTTATTACAATTAAATCTTTATTTAATTGGCTAATTATTCCTCTTTGTGAATTGATTAATAAATGAAAACTTATTAATTAATTCACTAATTCCAAATTCCTAATTTTCATCAATTTTCTAATTCCTAATTTTCATCAATTTCAATTTTCTAATTTCTCAAATTTCTAATTCCTTTTCCCTCCTATTTCATCTCCTAATTCTATGGGAATGGCATTTCAATTTGTCATGAAATTGTCATAATTGATAATCAATCAATTTTGACATGAAATGTGTCATAATTTGTCATCAAATATCAATCAATCAAATTGTGCATGGAAAGTGCATAATTTGTCATATTTGTCATATTGATTTGCAATTTCCATTTGAATTGCATCATGCCAATCTTGTCACTTATCCAATTTCTCTATAAATTGGATGATTTTCAATCAAACCTAATCCCGAATTTCTATCAAACTACCGAACTTACGCTTCTAGTACTCTTGAGCTTTTTGCTTTCAATTGTGTGAGCACTTGTAGGTGAGATCCACAAACCCATTGAAGAGGAAAGAACAACAATGGAGCCGCATGGAAGGAGCATTCAATTCTGCATTTGGTTTGCATAATCTTTCATTTTGAATGCTTTGTTTTCATATCTCTATTGAGTGTGCCTAGGATTAGGTTCATTTGCAATGAGTGTTCTTTTGATTGAGTTATCATGTCTAGTGTTTTGATTGATCTACTTATCTTTTGATGATTCCTAATTTCTATGCTACAGTTGCAATTAAACACTTAATTTTGAAAGTCACAAATTGCAAGAATTTGAATAAAGCACTGAAATTTTGAATGAATGCCAACACACTTTTCAGATTTAGGACAGTAAGAAACACAATTTTGACACAAAATTTCAATTTCAACAATTTTTGAATGATTAGAAGCCTTAATCCAAGCAATCACTAGACCAACTTTGACTTTAATTTTGAAAGTGTTAGAATTGATGAAATCAGCCAAGATTCTGGATTTTAGCAGAAAAATACAGTAAGATCTAGCTCCTGAAATTTCGGACAAAATGTCGAGGACGATGGCGCTCGGGGTGCACACGGTCCTCGCAACTTTTTTCCAAATTTTCAGGGATGAAAGATATTATGATTTTGTTGCGGAATCCAAAGTTACAGCTGATTTGGAGATTTTTTGATCAGTGAAATGGTCGGTCAAAGGTTGAATCAAGAGGGTTTTAAAAATTAGGGTTTTGACACTTAACCACTTAATTTTTAGAATTAAAGCACAAATATGAACTGACAATTTGTAATAGAAGGGTAGATCTAAAACAAGCATTAACATTTAGACATTTCGCAAGCTCAAAAAAGAAAATTTAGGGTTTTCATGTAATTAACCTCTAAAATTTGCAAAAGATCAAGCATGGAAATGTAATCAAGGCATCCAATTTTCAGATCTAACCATGAATCATCAGAAAGGATGTTCACATCAGATAGTATCATTACTATAAAGTGGAAAATCACGATCGAACCCCAAGTGTTCCCCCCACCACTCTAAGGAGAGAGAAAGGAGGTCACTAGGGTTGACGGTTTTCACTTAGGGGAGACTTTACATTCAAAAGAGGGGTTGAAACCCACAAGATCCAATCCCACACAATGCAAGATTGGATTCTAAATGAGTTTCGAGGATTAAGATAGCAAGGCTACCCTCTTTTGTAAAGAATGTAGATAGAAGGATTGAGCTAGGAATGCATGTAAAGTGAGAAAGATTCACTTATAAATAGAGATAGGACTATAGGATGAAGCTGCAGACCTGGAATTAGCAGTAAAATGTTGAGATGGCACTGTCCTGCAAATTTGAGCGAAAGTTGACGGGACGATGGCACCCGACGTGCAGACGGTCCTCCGAAAAATCCACGAAACAAAGGGGGATCTGTTCATCTCTGCACAAGGATTCCAGATCTTCAATTATAGCCGCGTACCTGCAACCTATACACAGAAAAGAGTGGACGATTGGGGGGTTAGGGATTAGGGGTTTGCCCTTAGGTCAAACCCCAGTTTTGGAATTAACCAAGAAATGAGAATGTTGTAAATGTAAATGATTGTAATGTAAACAAGTACTGATACCTTGTTGTAAGAATGTTTGTATTCTTACATGCGAAGGTGTAAATGTTGTTGTATGTTGTATGTTGTATGTGATCTCCTCTTCAATGGTTGAATCCTTGTCTTGAATGCAACACTTAGCCTTGAATGGAGACTTAGAATGATCAATTGCTTGAAGGAATGCTTGAATGCTTGAATGTTTGAATGTCGCTTCCGCGTCTTGTACACATATGCCCTCCCTCCTCCAAATGGGAGAGGAAATGTAGTTTATATACTTGTCAATTAGGGTTGAAAGACTAATTTTTCTGACCTTGGGCCAACATAGCAACCTTATTTTCCAATTTGCAAACTAAAAGACCCGAAGCCCCATAAGAGACTAGGCCCAAAATAGGGCCAGGGACCAGGGCGCTGGGCACCATGGTCCTGGGGGACCAGGACGCTGGGTGCCATGGTCTTGAAGGACCAGGGCACTGGGCACCATGGTCCCACCCCCAGGGACAGCAAGGTGCAAGGAGGATCAGGCCAGGGTGCTGAAAAATGCAGTTTTTGATGTCATGGACAAGTTTCGGGGTCTCCATTCAGGTTTCGTGTTTCATCGCCATCGTGAAGACCCAAATGCAGTCAAAATTGCAAGTGTCACAATTTTAGGATGCTACAATTACATCTTTCTATATTGGTTTCAAGGATATGGAAAACTTAATTGATCATATCATATGATACGGTTTGTAGTTTATTTTTTGATCAATATTTTGCAGAGTTCAGTATTTCCTCTGGTATATTCTGGTGTGATCAGATCTTGATCTAAGATTTTGGGAGATCGTTTGGGATATTCATCTGTATCTTTATTGTAGATGGTTCATGATTTGGTACTTCACAAGTTATCTTTATTTGTGATAGTTTTTGTTGTTTGAGTGTTCTTGAGGTTCAAATGTTGATCAATGAAGATTTGATAAGTGGTGTTGGTGCAACTATTATTGATGATTCTAACATGCTTGTTGGTGTTTCCTAGTTGTGTCCTATTTGTTTTGATAATCCACATTGATCTTTGTGAGAGTTTTTGATGATTTTGTTGAGTCGGTGGTGTTCTTTGTGTTATGCAGTTTTCCTGGTGGTGTAGCATGTTGTGGTTGATCTTGGTGTGATTTCTAGTGAAGATGGGCATTTGGAAATTTGATTTAGGTCCATTTTATGTCATTTATATCATTATATTGGTTCGGTGATCAATGTTTGTATTGTGTAATATAATTTTGTAATTGTGAGTTGAGGGTTTAGCCAACCTTGTTGTCAAGGTTGATGAATTGTATAAATAGGTGATATTGTCATGTAATTTGGGTATCGAGGTTGTCTCTACATTATCAGAGAGTGGTGTATGTGCAAACAATGATTCATCTTTCAGTGTGATGTATTGAGAAGAGATTGGTATTGCACAGTGCTCATACATATGTGATTAACCGGAACTATCATCAGGCATAAGGAGATGCTAATTTTACTGATCATTTCTTTTGGATTGTAGTCTAAATCTTGTTGTAAGTCAGTGAGACTTCCCTGAGGGTTGTAGCCTTCTGGGTTATTGTATATTGAGCAGTGAGCTCTAGGCAGTGTGCCTCAATGCATGTGCATTCCCCATTGTAATTATTTTCACATACCATTACAAACTATCATCTTATTGTGGGTAGGTTCCCACCATAGTTTTTCCCTTAACCAAATTTTCCATGTCAAAATCTTGGTGTTGTGTGTTGTGTTGTCAATTTGCTTATCTTTGTTGTTGCTGCAGTTTATCATATATGTATTTGTGATTAAGTTTATATGTATATGTATATGTATATGTATATGTGTATGTATGTATGTATGTATGTATGTATGTGTGTGTGTGTGTATATATGTATTTATACACACACATATACATATATGTATGTACACACACGCACAAAGATACACACACACACACAACACACATATGTATATGTACATACATATATACATACATATATATCTATATATGTATGTATATATGTATGTATGTATATTTATATGTATGTATATATGTATATATACATATATATACAAATATACATACATATATACATGTGTATATATATGTACATATACATATATACATATATGTGTGTGTATATGCATATATACATATGTGTATATATACATATATATGTGTAGACATATAGACATATGTATGTGTATATATATGTATGTATGTATATACATATTTGCATGCATGTATATACATACATACATATATGTGTGTGTGTACATACATACATACATACCTATATATATACACATATATACATGTACATGCATATATATATATATATATATATATATATATATATATATATATATATATATATATATATATATATATATATATATATATATATATATATATATATATATATATATATATATACACACACATGTATATACATACATATATATGTGTGTGTGTACACACACACACATAGATATATATGTATGTATGTATGTATACGTATATGTATATGTATATGTATATGCATATGTATATGTACACACACACATATATGTATGTATGTATATGTATATGTATGTATGTATGTATTTATGTATTTATATATATGTATATGTATATTGATTTAATTGTGTTATCCTTATTCCTCCTGGTGTCAATTAAATCTAATTTTGTTGGTAAACAGATTTGTCACTGCGGTCGTTTATCTGAAATTGACCATGTTTGCCCAATAAGCAGTGACAAACGTTCCAACAGTTGGAGAGATTGGAGTAAAACCACAATCTTCCTCTGCATTTGAGAGGGGAATCTCCCTCGTATGATAAGGGTATTTAGGATTTTTGTGTACTTTTAACCTAAAAGTACATAAAGGGGAAAACATAGAACTTAAACCAAGATTAATAACAGAAACCCTATTAGAAGACATATGAATACCAAGTAGGATTCCATAAAGGATAACAATTATAAAAGGGGTCACCGCCAAATAGGTTAGTCATGCAATGATGATGAAAGAAGTACAATAAACCTCAACACATGAAGAGATAGGTTGCACTAGCACATGCAAGTCAAGATACCATGAAATGATGTGTTCCATCAACAAATTTCACCAATACATAAAGGGATTACTAATTCAACATATGAGAAATTTGTAACAAAAACTCATGAATACATTCAAGACACATGAACACAATGTATTCTTCATTATTCTTTTTGAAAATATACAAGTTCAGAAACCCCTTAGTACAAAGGTATAAACATCAAAAGTTCTTCACTTAGTTCCTCTACAGAATTCTGGAGAGTTTCCCCCATGTTGTAAAAGTCCCCTGTTACAAATGAAATAGCCTTGCATTTATAGGCTTCCCAGAATAACCACCTTAGTAAATAACTTTGGATAAGTTAATAACTAACTCATTTTTATGCAAAAGGAGTTTAGTTAGAAACTACTTCACTTTTGCGTGAATAAGGCCCACTTTCTAACCTGAAGTTATAATGAGTGACAAAAGTCACATTTACAAAAATAACAAATTCAAACTTGTAATATCGATAAAGAACCAAGTCATAAGCTATGTTGGGAAACTTCTCCATCTTTATCCACTTCATTTGAAGTTGTCATCATTTCGCCATCAAACCATTTAAAATCACAACATGTCCATACATCCTTTCGAGAAAGAGACCAATGAAATGATCTAAATGAAGTAGGCACTGAGCCTTCTCTCGGTCCAAGAACCATTGGTTTACCAACAACATAACCTTTAGGAGCATGTTCTTCAATTGTATTTAATAACCATCATTCCATTCCACAACACTTATCTTTAATGTGTAATGGCATTCACATCCTCAAGAATGGTTGATTGAAATAATTATGCATACCATCTAAAGTTGTCTTCACATATAAGGAGTGTATGAAAGGCACAACAAAATCTAAATGTGCAACAATTTAATATAAACTTTTGAATTTAGAGGAAACAACTCCATTTAGATGATCCTAAAAAATATTTACATCATCACAGAGTTGTGATCATTTACAACTTTGTACACACATTGAATCTTTAAGTGTCAAATTACTCTCATGGTAAGGTATCAATATAACTTGAGTCTTCACTCTTGTGCACATGTTCGCTAGTTTCATCAGTAGAGAATCATACTAAAAAATTCATGCCATAATTAAAGATTCCAAGCTTCTCCAAAATTTGGTACTCAAGTGAAATTTGCTTATCAAAGAATAAAGAAATTTTATAAATCGACCACTCTATTTCTTTCTTGTATCTTCCTTCTTAATTATAAACACTAGAGTGTTCTCAGTATAGCCATGATAGTTCGTGAGAATGTTGGAAGAGGTTGTTGAGTCAGATTGCTTCTGGAAATCATATTTGCTTGGAAGATTCCAAAGTGTTTGTAACCGATCTGTCAAACACATTGTGCATATGCCGCAATCATTACATGCAATGGGATGACGTTGTTTGAGGTATTCTGTTGAACAGTGAACATGTGGCACATTACTATGCCTCCACATTTTGCATATATGTCTACCAGAGTAGTGTCAATCACAACATATGAAGAAATTCCTCTATCTTTATGCTTTGATGAATGTCCATACCCTGATCTAAAGCTCCCATTTTGACACGAACGGAAAGGATGCTTGTAAAGGTTGTGAAATTTGGTCGTACACCTGCCAATTAAATTCCATAAGGCAACATTCTCTTTGAAGCATTTTGTCAAACAATTCACTTGTCGTGATTATGCTCCATGATGCATATAAGTCTACCAAAGTGGCTACAACACCATGGTTGACAAAATTCCTCTATCCTCTACGCTTTGCTGAATACCATGACTGGTTTTGTGCATATCCCATGATCATTGCATTAAATGAGACCACATTTCTTTAAGGCATTCAATCAAACAATTCACATGTCTTGTCTAAGCTTTCCACATTGCATATATTTCATGGCATTTTGTTAAGCAACTCAATGTGCTTTGTCTATGCTGGCATATTCTACAACATTGCAAATGAATCCAAATAGCTCATGTGCATTGTCTATGAACTCACAATCCTTTAAAATGTTTTGTTAGCTATTCCATTTGCCTTTGCTATACCTTCCACATTTTGCATACGTATCTACAATTCATGGCATGTCTATGCTTCCATTATTTGCAATTATAATTATTAGTGCAGTTCATGGTGTAATCTTGTTTCCACGTTGGCATGTATGTCTCAAGAGAAATTGCAACTTCATAATCCAATTAACTCCCTCAAATATTTAATGCCTCAATGAATGTCCATACTGTTTTTTCAAGGTTCTCATTTTGTACAGGTTGGGATGATGCGGCCAAAGGTTGCAGAGGATTTCATTACACTTGCCAACTGCAATCACTTGAAAGTTTCTGAAGTCTATTCAACAAATACATTATGTGTGTTCTATCATTATTGCAACCGTGAGATGAAATCTCTTTCTGAGGCTCCCATCATTCTGCTTTCATGTCTCCAGAGCAGCTGCAACTTCAACATCTGGCGAAACCACTTTATCTTTAATGCATTGATGAATGTTCATAACCTATTGTTTGAAACATTTTTTTATAATTCTTATGGAAGAGGTTAAGAATGCTCCAGAATAGAGCATTTCTAACCTTCTTGACAAAGTGGGCCCACACAAGGTTAGGAAATAAGGTTAGAAATGCTCCATTTTGGAGCATTCTTAATCTTTTTCTTTTTGAGGTTATGAATATGGGTTAAGAATGCTCGAAAACGGAGCATCTTTAACCTTCTCTTACAAACACTATGATCTTGACCTCAAAAACCATTGACCACGAAGGAGAACAAAGGGGAAATGGAAATAACATTTTTAGATAACTTTCTCCCTCAAATGACTACAAATATTAAAATAATTTAAAATATTAATTTATCTTTTGAAAAATAATTTAAATATTTTAAATTTAATGTGCAAACTTAGGGGGAAAATGGCCATAACTTTCAAACGGTAAGGAATTAAGCTCTAAAATTTGAAACACATATTGATGGTAGGGAAATGAGAAAAGACCATAATTTATTCCTCATGATGATACCTAGGATGAGAGATTTTAATCATTTTTGGGTGAGGGACATCAAAATTTGAAAGTTTAATATATGATAAACTATGAAGTGGGTTCACGCGAAAATTGGCGACATGACACAAAATGATGCTAAGGACATGTCTATCAAATTCCCTCAATTCTTTGTAATTTTCAAAATTCATCCATTTTTCATATTTTGACTGGCAACGACCTTAGATCACATGCTCATTGCTTGCACATAGACACATATTTGGGCCTTCATTTAACATTGAGATTGATTTGAAGTTCAAATTTTAGGTATGCCAAATATGGGGGCAACAAATTTAATTAATCCTCTCACTATTGTCCAATAATTAATTTATCAAATAAGTTAATTATTCCCCTATTCTTGTAAAGTCCCCCCAATAATTATTTCTTCTAAACTCACTCAGTTAATTAATTTTAATTAATTAACCTAGTCATGTGATTCCTACAAATCACTTTTCCTAATCCCACTCAACATAATTAATTCCTCTAGAATCTCTCATAATCCCACTTATCAATTTCCTTCAATTTAAAATTCCCACTCATGTCACATCAACATTGAGCCTCGAAAAGAAATTCAAATTTCTTTAAATCCCTCCATGCATCCTTTATTTTGGAATGTTTAATTCCTCATTTTGAAATTCAAATTTCCTTTCCCCCCTCTTCTCGAGGAATTTTATATTCCTGTTTATTTTCCCAAGGCACCCTTGATCCATGCTTTCTATCTTAAATCAATCTCAGCCCTCCATAACCAAATAAATCTTGGCCCTTCATTGGTATCCTCCAATCTATAATTTGGAGGATTATTTCCTCACAAAAGGATCGACTTCCTCTAAAGCACTCTCATGCTACCCATTTCTCTATCTTCTTCCTATCATACCCTTATCATGTCCTCGTAATCCTTCAATCTTCCAATCCAAATCCATCCAAAATCCTATCAAATTCAATCCCTCTTGTTGAGCAAAGGAGAGCAACCCACATCCCCATCAAGGACCAATCCAATCAAGTGAGGAAGGGGTGCATTCTTCACTTCATCAAAGGTCTAATTCGAAGGAGAAGGCAAGATAGCAAGGTATAAGTGGTTTATTATGTATTTGAATGTTTTATTTGAATACTAACCATCAATCTTACATCTTGCTCACTTTCCCCTCTTCAATATACACACACACACATATGTGTGTGTACACACATATACTTACACACACACACACACACACACACACACACACATGTATGTATGTATGTATATGTATACTTATTACATTCATGACATATAAATATAAGGAAGACTTAAGTGAATAAATATTTATTGAAGATGGTGAGCCCAATGATTGAAGAATAATTTACATTATTTTTTCAACTCAAGAGTCTATAATTGTAGCGTTCCTCTTAAATTGTGTCATTCTTTTATAGAAAAAATGCATTGTCTCATTTAGTTCTCCTTGGAATATTTGTTAGATATATCTTCTAGCACAAACTATGGAAAGGATATTTTATTTTTGACAATCCAATATTAGGCACTATTATTTCTATGTTATTCTATTAGGATGAATGTGTAAATATAATTATTTAGAGAGATTTGTAGTATCGTAAATTATCATTGAGCCAATTTACACCTCATGTTTGTTCCCCTACTTTAGTGTTTCCTATCCTCACCATCTTTCTAGGTTTATTTGTGCTTATTCTCCAACTTTGAGGCCATGAACAACCTTTTGTGGGTCCTACCATGGGATGACCACCCTATTTTGACTTTGTTTTGGTCTTGATTAAGCCAGGACTAGGGTGTAGACCATGGCACCTCAAAACGCCATGGTCTCACTTAATTAGGCTCCAATTTGAAATGAGATCATGGTTTTGTCTTAATAGTATGTGTGTGTGTGTGTGTGTGTGTGTGTGTGTATATATATATATATATATATATATATATATATATATATATATATATATATATATATATATATATATATATATATATATATATGTATACATCAATACATGTATGTATATATACATACATACATATATATACATATATCTAGACACCATTGCTTCCTCGTCATCCTTCCTCCTCATCATTCTTCCTCATCTCATGACTGGGGCATCATGTTACTAGTCTTTATCCTTTTCTTCCACAATATTTTATTCTTCTTTGATATAACATCATTTCACGACGCTATATCAAAGAGGTGCAAAATGTAGACACCTAAAATTAATATTTAATTAATTTAAGCCTATCAACATAATTAATCAATTTAATTGTGTTATCCTTATTCCTCTTAGAATCAATTAAATCTAATTTAATTAATCCTATCACTATTGTCCAATAATTAATTTATCAAATAAATTAATTATTCCCCTATTCTTCTAAAGTCCCCTCCAATAATTATTTCCTCTAAACCCACTCAGTTAATTAATTTTAATTAATTAAGCTAGTCATGTGATTCCTACAAATCACTTTTCCTAATCCCACTCAACCTAATCAATCCTCCTAGAATCTCTCATAATCATGCTTATCATTATCCCTCAATTTTTAATTCCCACTCATGTCACATCAACATTGAGTCTCTCAAAGAAATCCAAATTTCTTTGAATCCCTCAATATATCCTTATTTTGGAATTTTTAATTCCTCATATTTGAAATTCAAATTTCTCCCCCCTTTTTCCAAGGAATTTTGTATTCCTGTTTATTTTCCCAAGGCACCCTTGATCCATGCCTTCTATCTAAAATCAATCTCAACCCTTCATGATCAAATCAATCTTGGCCCTCCATTGGCCTTCTCCAATCTATAAATTGGAGCCTATTTTCCTTACAAATCATCCACTTCTCATGCATTGTCATGTTGCTCTTTTCTTCTCTCTCTTCATAAGCCTCTATCAAATCCATCCATCCTTAATCTTTCAATCCAAATCCAATCCAACAATACACTTACCTTGTTGAGCATTTGGAGAGCATTCCACATCCATCAAGAAGGAGCCCATCCAATAAAGTTGAAGAGAGGTGTTATTCAACTTCACCGAAGGCTCAATCTAAGGAAGAGGTAAAATAGCAAAGGTACAAAATGATCTTTTGATGTTTTATGGTTTTCTTGTTTATTTCATTGTCATTTTTATCATTTGACCTTTCATCCTATTTTCCCCTCTTCAATATATATACATATATATACGTGTGTGTGTGTATATGTATATATATGTTGGAATCCAAGAGCACTGAGAGGGGGGTGAATCAGTGTTTTGTCAGAATGTTCAGTTTTAACCTTATTATAACATCCATTCACCAAACGGTAAACCGGGTACATATATAATTGAAAGAAGTAAAGCAATCAATGAACCAATCACACAAATGAATACCATAACACAAAGAGTTTATATGTGGAAAACCTCAAAGAGGAAAAACCATGGTGGGATTTGTCACCCACAATATCAATCCTCTAGCCATATGAATAGATATTGCATAATATGGGGGCTTGCACATGCAGGAAGGTTTGCAGCCTAGAGCACACTGCTCAACACAAAGAAGTCTCACTGGCTACAGTCACTTTGAATAAAGAAACATACAACTGAACTCATTTAATGCATCTGCTATGCCAGATCAAGTTCTAATTCAAGCTCTGACTGTTGTGGTTTTGAAACCCTAAACCCTTACCAAAATAACCTTCACTTTGTGAGCGCATCCAAAATCATCTACAGATAATTACAAAATATTGATCTCTTACACAAATGACCTCATATACATGATCTTTGCATTACTGATCTAATCTAACATCATCATCAAATAACTAAACTATATACCCTTACAATCCTTCATGACTCATGTCAGCTTACATAGATAACACAAAATGATTATACATGTTGTCTCATTACATATATACATAAATAACAAAATGAATTGTCAATTATCAGATCTCCCAATGATGTCGGCCTCCTATGCCGGTACCCATAGAATCCTTCCTACTGGTGAAGATACCTGTCAGTGCCGATGAAGTGTTTGCCAATGAAGTGTGTTGGTGAAGTACCAAACCAAAGAATGAAGCCGGAACATGTTGCCATCAATGACAACATATGAAACCAATCAAATGAGTGTCAATTTCCAACAATATATATATAGTGGTGTTCCTCTTGAATTGTATCATTCTTTTATAGAAAAAATGTGTTTTGTCTCATTTAGTTCTCCTTGGAATATTTGTTAGATATGTCTTCTCGCACCAAATATGCAAAGGATATTTTATTTTTGATAATCCAATATCAGGCACTATTATTTCTATCTGTTGGTGTTGGAAATAAGCCACACTCATACCGACGATGGACTGGTCCAAAGGGGCCAGTAGCTCAGTGGTAGAGCACTCCAGCAGCGTATGGAAGGTCCTAGGTTCGAGTCCTAACTGGTGCATGTCTCAACATGGTATCAGAGCTAGGTCCAGGCTAGGAACCCCAAGCACATGAGAGGTGTGGCTTAAGGGGGGGTGTTGGTGTTGGAAATAAGCCACACCCAGACTGATGATGGACTAGTCCAAAGTGGCCAGTAGCTCAGTGGTAGAGCACTCCAGCAGCGTATGGAAGGTCCTAGGTTTGAGTCCTAGATGGTCCATGTCTTAACAGTATATTTTTCTATTAGGATAAATGTGAAAATATAATTAGTTAGAGATAGATTTGTAGCATCATAAATTATCATCGAGGCAACTTACACCTCATGTTTGTGCCCCTACTTTAGCATTTCCTATCATCACCATCTTTATAGGTCTGTTTGTGCCTATTCTCCAACTTTGTGCCCATGAACAACCTTTTGTGGGTTCTACCATGGGATGACCACCTTATGTTGACTTTGTTTTGGTTCTAATTAATCTAGGACCAGGACGTGGACCATGGCATCCCAAAACACCATGGTCTCACTTAATCAGGTCCCAATTTGATATATATATATCTTTGTTGAGGATGATGAGCCCCATTATTGAAGAATAATTTGCATTATTTTCCAACTCAGTAGTCTATAATTGTGGTGTTCCTCTTGAATTGTGTCATTGTTTTATAGAAAATATGTGCTTTGTCCCATTTAGCTCTCCTTGAAATATTTGTTAGATATGTCATTGACAATCCAATATTAGGCACTATTATTTCTATCTTATTCTATTATGATGAATGTGTAAATATAATTAGTTAGAGATATATTTTTAGTGTTGTAAATTGTTACTGAACCAATTTACACCTCATGTTTGTGCTCCTACTTTAGCATTTCCTTTCCTCATCATTTTTTGGGGTCTATTTATGCCTATTCTTCAATTTTGAGGCCATGAACAACCTTTTGTGGGTCCTACCATAGGATGACCACCCTATTTTGACTTTGTTTTGGTCTTGATTAAGCCAAGACCAGGGCATGGACCATGGCGCCCCAATTTGCCATGGTCTTGCTTAATCAAGCCCCAATTTGAAATGGGGTCAAGGCTTTATCTTAACAATAAGATTTTATCTTCAGGGCTCCAAATGAATGTTGGAGGTTGGCCTAATCGGTAAATTACCTAGAACCCCCTATATAAAGATATTTTATCAACCTAATTTGATCTAACACTCTAAGTAATCGATTCCTAGCACTCTTACATTTGTGAAGCATTAATAATCATATATTTTTCAGAGATTTTCAAGTTTGTATATTCATTGTTCAACCATTGTGGAGAAAAATTACATCTCTTCCTATGCAAGCATGTGTGTGTGACTAGGGTTTTTTCATGTTCAAGCCATTTCATACAACATATGTGACTACATTCAAAGAGCAAAGCATCATCATTAGCAATTGCATATATGAGGTATATTTATCTATCATTTATTTCAGTATTTGCATTAATTCATTTAAGGTTAATCCCTAAGCCAGAGTTTGACTTAGGTAAACACCTATTCCAACAATTTCCCCCTTCTTTCTATGTGCAGGAAATAGGGATAGAGCTATGTTCGAGAGGATCGACAAGATTCGCAGAGATGAACAGGTTCACCTTTTGACTATGAAAAATTCAGAGGACCATGGAAAATTCATACTACTTGGTCCCAAAAAATCAAGTTGGACTTTTGGGAATAGATCCAAAACATATTCCTTTGCAAAGATCCAAGTTGGTGTTTCAATATGATGACTGTAGCTCACTGTTTATATCTAATTCCTTTAATAATCACTTATTTTACCCTAATTTCAATATTTTCATAATTTAACTTAGAAAGACGGCCAAACCCTAATCTAACTAGGTGGAACCTAATTAGTATTTTAGATCTTTTTCCTTAGAGGGATTAAGCCTAGATCTATTAAGTCCAACCTTCTTTCAATGTAATGGTCTTTTAAGAAAAATAGAGGTTTATTAGCGAAACCCTAATTTTCACCATTACAAGATTATTGTTAAGAAAATAGGGGTTGTTCACCTTGCATAACAATGTTTATTATTGTAATATTTTATTTTATTATGTGAGTTGCACATGGACGTGTAAAATGTAGAAATTCCCTTGGAATATTCTCAGGGCCACTTGATGAGTTGTATTGCAACATTAGGATATATTGTATTGTATTTGTTTAATATTGGAGAAATTAATTTAATAAAGTACTCGATATCAGGTGTGGGGTCAATGGGGTAGTTAACCCATGGTATTAGCACATGGATTTGATGTAATACACTTGGTGGTTTTATGGGAGCTTGTGTCTATACAAGCAATCACAAGGATAGTTGTTTGGGTAAGCTAGGTTAAGAATTTGCAGAGATTGGAAGCATGACATGGGATGTGTGGTTACTTTCTTATTCACGTGGAGTGCTTGTTGATGGCTAGGGTTTCAAAAAAATTCATGGTTGTATTTGTAATGTCACATTGTTGATAATATATGGTAATAAATGCTTTTGGAGGTTGGGTTTTGTCCTCAAGAGGGTTTTCCCAAGGTATATCTTGTGTCAACTTTGATTGGTATGTTGCCTATTCTTTACATGTGTATTCTTTGTGTTTATTTAATTGAAATCTCAATTGGGTTATGTGGAAATTGTCATATGTATTGTTGCAAGTTTCCTTTAATGTGGTATTTGAGCTATGGTTTTAATTGTTATAACCCTAAGTGTTGAATTCATAAATGCACGAAGAAAAAAAGACATGGTGAGATATGAGAATTTTGTAGGTTGTTTATTATAGACTTGAGGGTTTTGGGTTTGCTGTTACGATGGGTTGTTGACATATTCGGGGTTAGAAAAATGATGGGTCAAATGGGTTTCTTGGTTATGATTTTATATGAGGGTTTTGGGGGTGAGCTTTCACGAATGACCCTGTGGGACAAAACAGACCCCATGGATGGATTTACGTTGGATGAGAAATGACAAAACTACCATTATCTTTTATTTTTCTACAAAATAAAATAAAAAATAAAAATGGGGGGGGGGGGGGGGGGGGGGGGGGGGATTTCAAAAGTTTGAAAAACAAAAAAAATAAAATATTTATTTGGGTCGGGGGGGTCGGGGGGGGGGGGGCGGTGGGGGCAACCCATGACCACCCCCCATACCCTAGGGGTATTGGCAAGGATGTCATGGTAGGGCTGTTGGCCCTCTATGGGGAATGGCGGGACCCTTGTCCCATGGGGGAACCCTGGGGTAGGGCCACCCCTCACAATTAAATTTAAAATAAAAAATAAAAAACAAAGAATTTAAAATGTCAACTCCATTTTATTTTTTATTATGTTTCTCAATAAAACTTTTAAAATATTTTAAATCCAACCAATTGAATTATATGGCATGTTTTATTATTTTTGGGGTTCGGGGTGACCCTATATATAAATTATTATTAAAAAATTGAAACGGATTTTTCATGGCATATTAGAGAAAAAAAATGAAAAATCAGAAATAAGGCAGATTGGAATATTTTTTGGAGTCCATGTTCATTTGAGTTTGCATATAGACTAATAGGTTGTTTTTCTTCCATAGAGCATAACTCGAGCGTATGGTGTCAATTTTTCAGTTTCTTAGATTCGTTGGAAAGGTAACTCAGAGACATACACATTGGTTTGATTAGTTTTTCTGGATGTTGCTATTTAGGCAGTGAAATGTTAGCTGGAAGTGGTGAGTTCCCTTTTGACTTTGAGAGGTCATAACTTAAGCATATGAAGTTAGATTTTGCACTTTGAATAGTCAATAAAAAAATCTTAGAGAGAACTACACATTGGTTTAGATTTGGAGTAGGTTTGACATTATTTATTTGCTAATATATTGATCTAAGTTGTTTATGGGTTCTTTTGACTATGGTAACATTAATGTGAGTTTATGACATGTTTAATCTTGGAGATTTGGTGTCTATGTCATTGTACACTCAGTATGTATCTTATATTGCTCCCATGTTGACATGGTTATCAATTTTGATTTGGGTATGTATGTTGCATTGTTGATTATACATATTGTGCAGTGTTGTAGACAGTCTATACTTATAAAATTGTATTTATGGCTTGGATATGGGTTGTCTATGCCCATAGACCTTTCATTGTTGATGCATATTATGATTAGTGGATTGGTTTAGTCACATTATTTTGTTGTTTTTTTGTCATATTGAGGAGGAGAGATGTTGTTACCAAGTATAGTCATGGTGGAGAACTTGTGTTGTTGACTACGTGATGCTTATAGGCTAGACACATTGCGAGTTAGATATTTGTTTCATGGAGGTGATCATTATTTCATAGATGTTCCCTTTGCTTAGGGACTTTGGCATGACATGATTGTATTTGCAGGTGCTTTGATTGGATTCCTAATTGTGTAGTGCCCCTCCTTGATTCATCCTTTAGATAGGATGTGTTAGATATTTATGGACCTATTTGTGTTCTTGATACTCCTTGCTCCTTGTTTCACTATGTATATTGGTAATCTCTTTGATATTAGTTGATACATTTTTATTACTATGATACCATTGATTATATACTATCGATTAATAATTAAGGTTAGGTATGATTAACTTCATGATTATTCACTATTTAAAGAAGATGTGGATTATATTTATTTCTTATGATGATTTATCCTGCACTAACCCTAATTTGGTGGCTATGTTAGATGTAAATGATGTTGATGTAATTTATTATGTTATATCCTTCTATGATGTCTTACTATTGTGGATATGAAAGGGACAATGTCACATCACTCATATATGAGTGGGTTGTGATGTTTCTATTCTCTTTCACTTGTTTGTGTATCTTATGTTTATGTATATGTTGTGCATAAATGTTTGGTGTTATGTAGGATGCGGGTACTAGGCATCGACTTCACCTGGTTTCACAGGTTTGAGCATGCCTTTAATCCCAATGGCAATTGATCAAAGGTGACATAAGGCCTTACCACATTCTAAACCTAGTCGATGTCCTAAGTGAGTTCCAGTGTTTAAGCCTTAGTCGTCTTGTTGGGTTCTATGTGGTCTTAGTTTTATGTATTTTATATAATTTTTAATTGTTGATTGATGATTATGGTGATTAATAAATATATTATTATGTATAGCTTCGTGTGTGAGTAATTAATTATTCATGTGGAAATATTGTAAGTTCCATGCTATTGTATCAATATTATTATGTGGATCATAATATTGAGCATTTATAATTATACATGGAAAATTAATTATTTATTATATTTTATATGTATTGTAGAAGATATTATTGGCAATCGAGTTTAAATTATATTATTTGAGCATTTATGATTATATATGAATTTAATTATTTATTTTATTGGTTAGTTGGAGTTGTGGTAATTAATTAATTATTATATATAGTTCATTTGTGTAAATTAATAAATAATGGTAGGTATGGATATATAAATATATATTTAATTATTGTGAGTTTATAATAAATTAATGATTATTTTATGGAATTATATTTGTTGAGCATTTATGTTTATTTGTGCATTTAATAATTTTCTTATTTATTTATTTGATTTTATGTTTGTCGATAATTTTATAGTTTACATTAATATTTAAAGTAAAAAGCATATATATAGTTGTAATTAATATTTAAAGTAAAAAACATATATAGTTACCATGTCTAGAATAAACATGGATAAACCCCAAAGTCTGAAATAGAGAAATTTAAGACTCTAAAACTACACCACTAGGGACTATATGTAGACAACCATTACCACATCAAGTATCTGATACAACCTAGAGCTACCAAAAAGGAAGAAAAACCCAAAACAAACTACCCTACTTGTTTTTCATTTTCTTGCCAGAGTCATTCACCCATTGATCTTCATATGCAAAAACAAGCTTCTTATCCTGATCCTATTTCATCTTCGCCTCACGAGCTCTGCGCCTTTCAACCTTTGAAGAACAGATGAAAACCAACAGGTCCTCACAAGCCTCTCAAGCCTCTTCGTTCCTTGCCATTGTTAGCACAATCTTGCCAAAGCATAAATGGTCGATACTCCACATTCACACGATCAAGCATTACACCTTCCCTAAAGGAGCGCCTCAAGCCTTGCCCTAGAACAACTCTCCCCAACAAAGAGACCAAGCTACACAATTAATGAGTAGGGACACACACCTTGACCACCCATTCAACTTCCAATTTTTTTTCCAAAGGAGAGACTCTAGGCCACCAACATTGAAACAATGTGCATATTTATTTTGTAACGAAACTCAGACGCCAAGCAACCGCCTAATAATATCTAGGAACTCATCCTTATCAAAGAGGAAGATTCCACCTAGACACTTATCAAAAATGCATCCTAAAAAGGCCAATTGCTATTTGGTAGAATCTAGAGTGAAATTGGCCTCCATCGCAAACTTCAAACACCAAAAAACAAGTTCTTGCAAGCCTGACTTCAACACCACACCACTGCTCCAAAATACCATGTTTAGCTACATTCAAAAGGAAATAATGCATATCAAAAAATTCAGAAATTTTGATTTCGAAGTTCAAGCCATCCCATCAGCACGACAAAAAATGTGTCACCTCTCAACCATCCAATCAACGTTCACTTGCAATAATAATCCAGTAAGGTGATGGCTCCAAATAAATGATGAGGAAATAAGCTTGGCTCAGAGAGGAAAAAAGGGGGAATGAAATTTATCAAACTACACTTTCCAAAGGACAAGGGGTGCCATCTCCAAGTACTTGGCTCAATATGTCCAGACCACATCGGTCCCTGAGTTTCCCCACCAACAAACCTCCAGAGGGTCCAACTCACACCCCAAGTTGGATAGAGTGACTGCCTCCCCATTGCCTTCCCTTCAAATGTGCATAATTTTTAAAATATTGAAAGGAATTAAGTTTTGAACTAATAATATTAATAAATTTATTTATCTGCTAGCACTAAGAAGACCCTCCAAAAATTACATTTATGACTAACTTGGAGTCCTTTTCTAAATGTAATTTTGGAATTTTGAGGTTGCACGATAGATCAATCGTCATCAATGCAGCTCTCACTTCGGCCTCATTATTAGTTCCATTTGGTAACCTTTGAGCACCTTTTACAACTATCATTCCTACTTCATCCCAAGCAAAACATCATGCTTTTGAAATACCAAAGTTACCACGCGAAGCGCCATCAAAGTTGATCTTAACCCAGCCTTGCTCTGGTTTTTCCAATTTTGACACAAAATCCCCCACATAAAGATTAACCCTAGGAAGCCCATTAATGGGCCTAAATAATTCATAGACTCGTCAATGACCTTCATTTATTTATTTTAATTTAATTGATTATTGGGAGTTGTATTTGGTGGTTATTATTTAATTTCTTTTGTCTTGAATTTTGAGAAGAGGTTATTATTATTATTTTTTGATAATCCACAACTGAAGTGGTAATTTATCTTTTCCTTGGAGACCTCCCATGTAGGAGGCTCGCAACTAACTGTTGTGTTATGAGGTCATCCCTAGAAGAGGTTATCATCATCATCATCATCATCATTATGCAATGGCTGAAAAAGGAAAAAATGTCGTAGAATTTTGGAGAGAGCTTGGATTTTGAGTTTTTGAAGAAAGGGAGTTTTGATCTTGGATTTGAAGATGTTTTTTTGTGTATTCTTGAGGATGAGAGTTGCTTTTTGAATTTGGATTATTGGTGTACATGCATTGAAGGAGCTTGTTGGGCTATGGATTATTTGGCGTTGTTCATATTTATTGTGTGCCATCTTTCTTTTAAATTTTATTGTTCATTCTTCGTTATTCTAGGTCAATGGTTTCTTGATCTTATTTTATTTATGCATTTTTTTAAAAAAGGAAAAGATTGGTTGTTGTGTGTATATGGAGATGTCTTTTATAATTCTGAAAATTTTGTGTCTTAATTTCAATATTTTGGTTTACTAGAAAATTTAGAGTTCTCGGTTCCATTTTGTCAATTTAATATTTGTGATTGAAACCTTGTGAATTGTGTTTTCCGTTTTATGATTGTTAAATCATGTATTTGGTTGTTAAACATTCTTTTCTGTATTTTTCCTGAGTCGTATTTCAATTTTGAGTTTTTCACAGTCAATATGTAAATTATATTATTTTCCTGAGTTGTATTATGGTCTTTGTTGTATGTGTGCTAAAATAGGTAATGTTTGTGCTAAATTATTCACCGTAAGTGCTAGTCTAGTTAATGTATGCACTAGATTGTTTGGTATATGCGCCAATTTGCACAATGTATGTGTCAACTTATGTTTCAAATGCATTATTTTGGGTTGCAAATGCACCAAAAGAACTTGTACGTGCGCAAAAAGAATTAGTGAATGCACCAAAAGATTTGGAAAAGTGCTACTTCCACTATTTCCATATTTCTAGTTAATGTTTTTGAAGTTTGTGTTAATTTTGGTCAAACCAGAGGCTTGTTTGGGAATTTGTGATTTGTTGTGGTAGTCTTCCAAAGGCTAATTGGTTTGATTATGAGGATTTCATGTGATATTTCCTTCCTCATGTATTTTATATTTTTGGTATTTTGGCTGGGTATCTTCTTGTTGCATAAGATCTAATTGATGGTAAAATTGTTATGATCAAATTTGATAATTTGGATCAGAATTTTGTTATGGATCAAATGTATAAAGTTTCATGTGGAATTATGAGGTCCTTGCTTATGGGTCATGGTTGTGATGATTTGTTATGCAATCCTTGGATGTTATGTTATTTTGTTGTGATTATTTTATTGTACCCTAGTGGTGCAGGAGCACCCTTTCAAGCTCTCTCTCCTTTTTTTGTTGGTGTTATGCTTCTTATGAAGCCATTGTACATAAAATAATGAGCCATGTAATCATAGGTCCTAGTTAGGGTCCTAGTGGAGATCTTAGGGGTCATAAGTCAAGATTGTGATTTTCTTGAAAATGGAGGGTATGTGTGTCTTTGAAGTGTTTAGGGATCCTTTATAACATGGTGGTGTCCTTAGGTTGGCCCAATGTGGGTCTAGGAGTCATAAAAAGCAACATTGGGTAAGTTGCTCAAAAGTTGCAAAAGTTGCATGACAACTTTTAAAAGTTGTCAAGCAACTTTTCCACCATGATGTCAAATTCTTTAGGTTAGCATGGAAAACCCTAGTATGGGCACACAGACCAAGGTATGGGTAGTATAAGTACTTGCAAACCCTAAATGAATGGGTTGGATGTCAGACACTATACGACCTAAGCAAAAAAAGATGAATCTAAGACTGTGAAACTGTTACCAGACAGTTTGAATGAAGCAACCAAGCAAGTTAATGGATTGAGAAACATCCAAAACTATGTGGAATGTTTTTCATGGTGTAAACACTTTCATTTCAAGTAATTAGTTTAGGTTTTTATTTGCAAATTGAGTGTGTTTGTAAATAGTCTGTAAATTGTCTTCTTACTGTCCAGTTTTGGATAGGACTGTGTAAATGGCTGCATAACTCCATTCCCCATTGTGGAACCACCATGAAACCATGGGGAATGAGAGTGCAGACCTTGTACCATACTGAAAAACAAGTAGGGCCCTTAAAAATGCAGGAAGGCCAAGCAAAGACCCACTCCTAGGTGAGACTGGACAATGCCCGGTTAGGAGAGGTCAAATTGCAGAGGTCTTGGAGAGCAAGGTTGGTTAGTGGAGAGTGCATCCTTTGGAGGAGGTGTAGAGGAGTGAGTGAAGCATCATTGGTGTGAAGGAGGAGCCTCCACAAATCCAAACAAGGTGGCTAAAACTCAAAAACACTCATTGTGACCCAGGCAGACCCTAGAAACCCTCACAAAACCCTTAAAAACCCCAAAATTTGCCCTAGGCACTGTACGACCACTTGGAGGCCCAAAACCTAGAAAATCCTTGAGCCCTTACCAATTGAATGGTAGTCCATTTTGGGAGTTAGGGTTGTTTGTGCATCATTTGTGAGAGGGAGCCCTAGAAGACCCGATAGGAGGCCTAATTGGTCCTAATCCTTATAGCCCTATTTGAAGGCAAAAACCCAAATTTGTGAAATCGGTAAGGGGTTAGAATCTTGAAACCTCTTGGGGGCACATGAATGGGTGGATACACCATGAAATAGACCTGAAACAACCTTGCTAAGACCTTGGAAGGTGTGGAACAAGATTAGCCCTTATTAGCCATAGTAAGGGGTTTTGAGTCTCATGAGTAGGTGAGACCTTAGGAGCAGCATAGCAACTCATTGGTGGGTGGATTGGGCAAGGTCAGGGGATTCCTCAAGAAAAGGAAGTCCTAGAGACCCTAGGGTGTGAGGAGAACACCAGAAGATCCAAGGAAAGGATCCAAGAGCATAGACTAGGCTAGTCTATCCCATACCCCACACCATCACCTCGGTTTAGGAGCATATTAGGGGGAGTGGCTCTCAAGTGAGTGTCGAGGTCTGCAAGTGGTCACCAAGAATTCTCATTGAGGGTTAGTTAATCAAATGATAACATTAATATAATTTATTGGGTTGGATTTTACACACATTAATAAGATAATTGTTGGTGCCCCAGACATGCCTCGTGTGCTTGTATAGATAGAGGATGAGAGTGGGAAGGCCTATATGGCATATCAACATCCTTGCCTCCATGGAAGGATTATTGGTTTCACATGTGCATCAAATGGGCGCTAGGGTCTGGAGTTTGGAGAGGGTCAGACTACCAGGAAAACCCATGTTGATGGCATGTGATGACACAATTCTTCCCTATGTGTTTCCTAAGACCTTAACCTCTGTTTTGTGCAAAAGCCTTTGGTGAGTTTATATTTTGTGATTGAGCCTATGCCTTGTTGTGTTCGGTTCCTGTTTGTGTCTATTCCTTGTATATATTTGTATTCCCTTTGATGTTTAGGTGTTGGCTGAAATCGTGTGTGTGTGTGTGTGTGTGTGTGTGTATAATGTCCCCATCCTAGTCAGGGACAATGGTTTGAGGAGTTAGTCTAATTTTAGACCCTTTTAGGCTAACAAGGTATGGATAAGGGGGCCAATGATGCAGTATCTTGAGGAGTGGTCTATCTATTTGTTCTAGTTTAGTGTTGAGTTCAATTTTGGTCTTCGTTTCATCAATTTTTGACATTATATGAGGATTTCCTAATTTTTAGGGAAAAACTGCTAAAAATAGACATGGTCTTATTTTCATTGGCATGGTGAACTGTGGCCCCAAATTCTGATAGATTCATTTTCTGAGAAATAATGAGGGAGATATGAATTTTTAAGTGATTCCCACAAACAATTAATGTTTTTAATGAAATATTAAAATAAAACCATAAAGAAATTAATGCTGCCAAGTCTAAGATTTTCATTTTCAACACACCTTCAATCTTGTCACTAAGAATATGCAAGACTCTAGGCTTCTCAATGGACCAATTTCCATCTTCCTACCTTGGCATCCCCTTTTTTATGGGAACAAACAAACCTTCTTATTGGTCTGCTGTCATTAGTAGAATCAAGGTGTGAATTTCAGCTTGGAAAGTAAGGTGGCTTTCACTATCAGGTAGTGCGAGATTTTGCCAAGATCTAGGGGAAATGGAAAGCACAAATAAGAGACAAAATAATGATAGGAATAAACTATATTCTATCAAGATGAAAAATATGATCAACTGGATCATCAAACGTTACATACAATGAATATGAGCCTGCTTATATAGGCAAGGCTATATGGATGTGTGAGCATGCAAACATGACATGTGGCTCAATAATAAACAAGGGTAGGTAGGAGAAACAATATAATATTCCACATGAGGTGATTCACCCACTGAATGTGGAATGTAACAACAAGATAAGTCTACAAAAGGTGGAAATTCTCCTACACACTATCCCAATGTGGCACAAACACCCAAGTGTCTCATACCCATACTATGAAATGTATTTCCTAAGTAAACTTAAGTAAGGTGTAATAATATCCATGATGAATAATTATTTACACCAACACCCCCCCTTAAGTGCAACTTAGGGGAATGCACTTAAGTCTACAATGCAACTAAGCAATGCAAGATAGGTCCCAGCTACGAGGCCATGTTAGGTACCCATGTACAAATGCAAATGCATGTAAACCAATGCAATGAAATCTCTCACAAAGCAGGGAAAGAGAGAAAAACCTAATGGGAAAAAACCCTCCCCCAAAAGAGAGATGAAAACTAGATACAAAGAACTCTCATAGAAGTATGTGAAGGACAAAACCCCATGTGAGGAAAAGTCCCCCCCATATGAGAAAAGAAGAAGAGAGACTACGAAGCCCCCCCTCAATGTGGAATCTGCACCAATGATAGAAGCTCTATGAATGAAGAAACTACTCCACGAACGTCGAACCACGTTCCTCCCCTTAGGAAGAAACACAACCAAAGGTGTATCCATGAAGTCTCCCCAATCATGAAGGGAAGATGAAGAACAAATACTTATGATGAAAGAAATCTCTGAAAACTGTTCAAGTGTCCCCATGTTGATGTTAAAGGTTACCCCCTCCAAAGGTGGTAAACTACGCCACACTGCTGAAAAAGCCACTCCGAGATCTAGTGGAGAAAAATGAAGAACAATATCCAAAGACTCACATGTCTCCTCAAAAGATAAAGATACCTCCTCCAACTATTGGACAAAAGTATCCACAATAATGTCAACCTCTAAAGATTGATCATGTAGAGAATGCACAAGAGGGTTAGAGTGATCCCTCGCAACAATCAAAGAAGGATCATATTCATCAAAGAGAAGATGAATGTCATCAATGATGTCTCTCAAATCTGTAATGTAGAACTCCACAAATAAACCTGCAATGTTTGTCAAGTTGGCATCCCAATCAACTGAAGTTGGAAGACATGGAATATCCTGCTGCATTGAATCATAAGAAGGCAAAACTATCGCACTAGCTACATCATCAGGTGCAATAGGTGGTGTGATATCAAGAGAAGGAGATGAAATGCAAGGCTTAAGAATGGGGTCACATGTGAGAACACCCAAGTTCAAGTACCCAAAGTTCTCCTCAAAATTTGAATCATCAACATAGGAAGAATCAACCTCATCAATAGAACCAAAATCTGAAAAAGAGTACAACCGAGATGCATGATCAACCACCCCAGTCGCAATGATATCTCCACTCTCCAAGTTTCTAATGATAACTGAATCAGGTGTGAACTCCACCATTTTCCTAGTTGCCCCATGTGTGATTTGATAGATGGAAAGAATATTATTTATCAAGTGGGGTACACACAACACATCATTGAAGGAGTTATCTCCAATGGCAATAGATCCTTTCCCAATCACATCCATATATGTATGATTGCCCATCAAAATCTGCGGCATGTGGCAAGGCTCAAATGTAGAAAACATAGACTGCAAAGATGCCATATGATGAGAAGCCCCCGAATCTAGAAGCCATCTCCCTGAATGATGACTTGTAGTAGCACAAAGGGCTTGTCCCTTTCCTTTATCTATCCCAAAAGAGTGATCCTTTCCTTTATCCTTTGAAGAAGAAGTCGATGTAGACATTCTGGAAGGTAGGTTGATTTTGTTCCTCTCAAGAAGATTCTTCAACTCATCAATACCCTTCTTATAACAATGATGTTCATCATGTCCCGACTTCTTGCAATATCCACAAAAAAGATTGTCCTTATATGATTTCCTCTTAGGTAAGAATGGTGAATCACCTTGTTGTGGATAGGAAGATTGTGCTCCATCTTCTTGTGGTTTTGACTTAGGTTGCATTTGATTCTTGCCTTTTCCTTGATTCCTTTGATTCCCTTTATTAGCCACCAAAGCTTGTGACTTTGAAGATTTGAGAATCCCCATCTTGGTCAACTTAGATTGCTCAAGTATCAACATCTCCGTGAATGAATCAAATGAGAGAGAAGTGTATGAGGAACCTTGAGCTAACCTATGGGTGTGAAAGCTAGATACAAAGCTGCATACTCTGAAGGAAGATTGTCCAACAAGTTATAAACCAATTGAGCGTCCTTTTTGTCAATTCCACAATCCTTTAGCTTTGCTCTTAGCTCATTTGCTTTTGTGACATAATCTTGGATTGTATCAAAATCTTTGGGATCCAAAGTTGTGAGTTCACTATCAAGCTTGTAGCCCTCAATCTCATCAACTTGACCATATAATTTCTTAAAAATATCCCAAGCCTCTTTAATTGTTGTACACTTATCAATGTGGAAAATGAGGTTATCTGATACATACTTTCTAAGAGTTCCAATTTCCATAGAATTCTTAGTGAGCCATTCAAGTTGAGCATTAGGATCAGCCTTAGGATCAGGTGGTGTTGTAATAGTTTCATTTACATAATGGATGTGTCATTTTTCCATGAGTTTACTCCATGCCTTAATCTTCCATGATGCATAATTATGAGGAGTTAAAAGTGGAAATTTAGGAGAACCCATAGCACCAAAATGAAAAAACACAAGATAGAAAGAGGCACAATCACACAAGAAACCCCCCCCCCCCCAACCGCCCCCCCAAAATGGTGATTTGACACTTTATACTTAATGTGTATACAATGAGCCACTTGAAAAATAAGTCAAAGTGGACTTTTGATTTCAATTTACAACTTCTCAAAATGAGATATAAGAGACTTCAACAAATATTGCTAGTGATCTAAACTGAGATCTAAGCAAAATACAAGTACCAAATAGGCCAAAAAATGACCAAATACTGAAAGTATGATTTCTATTCAAAATCACTGCAAACAAATGGTAGATTATGAAAGTAGACAAAAAAATTATGCATTTTAAAAAAAAAATAGCACTTGAAAAGGAGTCCATATGAGCCCAAATGAAGCCTCCAAAGTTGTAAAAATTGGGATTTCATGATTTCTAAAAAACCTGTATCCGAATAATAGAAAACTCCTACACCACTGTACAGATCACAAAATTCTACCCTAAAACAAAAAAAAAATGCTTGAAAAAATGAGTTTGGATGAGTGAGATATCGCTATTTGAAAATTGCCTGCAAAATTATAATTTATGGACAATTTATGCCGCAACTTCAAACTTCAAATGCCTCTAGATTTGGCCTCCGAAGTCCGATTTGGATGAAACAAAAGGCAAAAATGACTTTCTTGGACCTCCTCAATCCAATGGTAACCTTAGATTTGACCCATCAAGCTTCAATAATAACCTACAATAGAAAGCTCCAAAATGCAAACCCCAAATAACATCAATTTTCTCTCAATTGGCAAACCAATGACACTCTAATGGCTCTGATACCATGTGAGATTTTGCCAAGATCTAGAGGAAATGGAAAGTACAAATAAGAGAGACAAAATAATTATAGGAATAAACTGTATTCTATCAAGATGAAAAATATGATCAACTGGATCATCAAATGTTACATACAATGAATATGAGCCTGCTTATATAGGCAAGGCTATATGGATATGTGAGCACACAAACATGACATGTGGCTCAATAATAAACAAGGGTAGGTAGGAAATAGGTGTGGGTAGGTAGGAGAAATGATATAATATTCCACATGAGGTGGATCACCCACTGAATGTGGAATGTAACAACAAGATAAGTCCACAAAAGGTGAAAAATCTCCTACACACACTATCCCAATGTGGCACAAACACCCAAGTGTCTCATACCCATACTATGAAATTCATTTCCTAAGTAAAATTAAATAAGGTGTAATAATATCCATGATGAATAATTATTTACACCAACAGGTAGAATCCTTCTTATCAAGTCAGTGTTAACAGTAATACCGAACTATTACATGTCTGTTCTCAAAGTTCCCTCATCCGTCATCCAACAATTGCAGAAACTCATTAGATATTTTAAATGGAACAATAATATGACAAATGAAAGGAAAATTCCCTTAGCCTCTCTGGAAAATATGTCATGCCAAAAATCCCAAGGGGGAGTGGGACTTCACAATCTGAGGTATCGCAACAAGGTTTTTGGAGGGAAACTGGTTTGGAAAATGCACACTAATCCTATTTCCAAATGGTGTCAGATTGTGAAAGCTAAATATTTGGACAACACTCAATCATCAAGAGTGTTGACAATTTTAGACCCTCCAAAGGGGTCTGCCATTTGGAATTTTATGATGGATTCAAGAAATATTATATCTAAGTATGTTTCATGGGAAATCAATAATGGTCTCAATGCTAACTTCTGGATAGACTCATGGTGTAGACATCCTCCTATTGCTCAATTGGATAACATGGAAGACATTATGAATATAGCTATAGCTCATTGGGGTACAAAATTGAGTGACTATGTGTCTGTTGTGGAAATATTTTCAAGGAAAATAATCTGGAAAGATCCCACTCTTCTCCCAATATCCATTCAACAATCTTCCTCATTGGCAAATATTTTATTGAATAGGATAGTGTTCACGTCTAACAGAGATGATTGTTATTTTGGGCAGCTTCAAAATCAGGGCAATATTCAATTAAAGAAGGTTACAATTCCCTACAGCAGGGTTGCAACAGTAAGGTAAGTAGTTGGGCATACTCTTTCTGTTGGAATGACATTGTTCTACCAAAAGCAGATTGTTTTGCATGGTTAACATTGAACAAAAGAATCCTAATAGTAGATAGACTAGTAAAACTAGGCATTACACAAGCTTTTAATTGTGTATTTTGTGACTCAAAGGAAGAATCAGTTGATCATTTATTTTTACACTACACCTTTGTCTCCCAATGTTGGTTCTTCATCATGAATAAACTCCAAGTTATGTTGCCCTTTCCAAAATCACTGTGGGATATGTTTAACTCTTGGCCTTTTTTATTTTTTACATCAACCCTCTCAGGCATTTGGAAATGTGCTCCTGCTCACATTATTTGGGCCATTTGGTGGGAGAGGAACAAAAGAATTTTCAGAAAAAACATCCTCTTCTCTGGACCAATTCTTCATCAAATTGGAAAAT
Organism: Cryptomeria japonica; assembly: GCF_030272615.1. Classification (NCBI taxonomy): domain Eukaryota; kingdom Viridiplantae; phylum Streptophyta; class Pinopsida; order Cupressales; family Cupressaceae; genus Cryptomeria; species Cryptomeria japonica. The sequence goes on from NC_081408.1 coordinate 109,250,529, forward strand.
TTGATTGCAGAAATCATAAATTCTTCACTCACTAATTCCAAGGACATCCAGTCATTTACCCAATGGGATAAGGTAATTGCAAAATCTTGGAATGGTATTATTTTTCCAATATGGACTCCCCCGAACTGGTCCTCAGCTCATGTGAGAGATAGGTCATCCATAAAATGGGTACCCCCAGCACCTAATTTCTTTAAGATCAACTTCAACGGCTCTTCCCGTGGAAACCCAGGGAAGTCAGGAATTTGAGTTTGCATTTGAGATCAATTTCGCAAAATGTGTGCTTTCCAAGCTTCACCCATCCCTCCAAGTACAAATAACTTGGCGGAGCTAAATGCCTTACTAGCTGGTCTGGTGTTAGCAAGGAAGTGTGGCTTCTCCAATATACACATAGAAGGGGATTCTTTAGTTATTATCAATTCAATTGCCTCGAAAAGATCTAAGACCTGGCATCTATCGTATATTTTGAAGCACACCTTGGATCTTCTTAACACTTTTTTAGACTACATTGTCAGACACACATTAAGAGAGGGTAACTCCGTTGCTGACATGTTAGAAAATATGGGTTGCGATGGCATTTCAGTTGAGTCGGTTGCAATTCCCTCTAAACTGTGTTATTTTCCCAAATTGCTTGAATTGGTACAAAAGGAAAGTACAACACTCTAATCACAAATTACTTCCTAATAAATACTCGCATGTAAGCATTTAACTGGTGCCTGTGAACAAGAAGGCTGACAGGACACTAGCATTTATGCTTTTAAATGCATTTTGTAGATGGTATGAATGAAATTTTAGTGCGAAGTACTTTGGGATTTTCATAATGTCACTTCACACGGGGCAAAATAGACTTAGGCCTCTCACACATCCTCACGACTACATTATGGTCACAAATTAATACAAGAATCGCAAACATGATCCTAAAGTCCGATCATTTATTGCACTTTGAGATGGTAATTTTTGTTTATAAATGGAACCAACCTATTTTTATATACACAGTTCTCAGCGAAATTTTTTGAAATCTTTCAAATTTTTGAAGTATCTCAGTGCTCTGCAATATGGATAACGGCTCTTGCGTTGGGTGCAGGCAAATGCATTGGGAGTATATGCCATGGAACAAACGAGTTTCAGTGCAAATTTTAGAACCTTCGACGGCTTTTCATGGACACATCAATGATAGGGACCTCGACCAACTTTTTCTTCTGCACAATCCACAATTGAGAAGAGTTGTCAAAGACTTCATCGGTGAGGAGATTCTATCCCCTCAAGCCAAAAGGATTCTTTATCCTTGTCAACTTCTCATTTCTTTTATGTCAAATGTTCTGGATCTCTTGCAATCTGTTCCTCTGCTTGATCTAGTGTTCTCCAAGCTGGTAAGACAAGATGTGCTTGCACCGGCCTCATTCCATGATGCCCTGGTAAAATATAATCTACGGTAGGGGTCAACTCTCCTTGGGGGCCTCTTTCCATGTCATTTTATACAATCCAGCCATGCTTACATGGTACTTTATGACCGAATAAAACATACCCTCAAACGACAAAACTTCTACCATGTGAAGAACGACCTACATCAATTTGACAGACAATTGGATGACCACATTGTGCACAGAGCCAAAATTAAAGTTGGGGCTCTCATGGTGATCCTAGAAATAGAAAACGTTGATCCCAGTTTACCAATTTCGTAACCTGTGGAAAGTGGACATGCTACAGATTGGGTGCCAGATCTCAACGCACCGGTGCAGGATGAAGCCATGGGATGGACTACCTCCTTCCTACCCGCCTTCGATGCCCCTATAATTCAAACCCACGAGGATGCCGCCATGGACGAGTAAAGTTATTTGGGCTTTGTTTTTTTTCTACTTAGAATATGCTCCTTTTTTATAGGTGGAAAATTTGATGGCAACCGATATGACCCCAAAAAAATTGTTTGCCCCTTGTTTACCGGTGTTGCTTTATGCGTTTATTTTCACTGGTATATCAACACTGGTAGCAGAGCCATCTTCTTGGCATGTTGGTTAGCACTAGTAATGAAGGTTTTTCTTTTATGAACCGGTCACGTGGACAACATACCGATATCAAAGTTCCAGTACAACACAACCAAAAATCGGTCGAGGCAGCTTTTCAGTGTTTCGACAACCAGATTTCTGCTTCCCAGTCTTCATGATAATCGGTTGTGGGGGTCAATTTTTTAAGGTTTCATCCGGTCTCGTCCCAACCTATTGATTTCAATTTGGCCTCCAAGAGACTCATTCTATGGGCAGGTCCTATCTATCTCTTCGGATATTCAGGGGGCTTCTTCTCATAGCCTCCTTTCCTCTTTTTCATTATATCTGAGCAAAGATATAGGGTTTTCTTCCTAATTCTTTCCCTATTGAGCTCTTGAATCAGTTTTAATATTAATATATATATTAGTGGCTTGCCACTTTTGTCAAAAAAAATAAAAATAAATAAAACTACAAAGTGCATTACTTAAATTTGTTTAAGTGAAAATGTAATATTTCCTAAGTTGGGCATTGCTTTTAGGGTTAAGTTGGGAACCCTAAAAGCAAGTTATGATTTTTAAAAACCTAATTGCCAAAAATCATACTTTTTGGGTATTTAGACAACCAAGATGAAATTAAACCTCATTCATTAATATTGAGCATTTGACATTTCTTCTAGAGCACTTGGCTATGGAGACTAGGGTTTGGACCTATTTTGGAGAGCGTGCAATCTTCAAAATTCAATAGCTTTGAGATTGTGAAAGATCAATTGAATTGTTGCAACTTGGTTGGCTTCATTCAGAAGTCAAATTGAATTAAATTAGGGCAAATTTGGCTTCTTACAAGGCATATTTGTTGTAGGTTCCCTATTTACTATTTTGCTATTAATTTTTTTTGGTTTGGAGGTTGCTTTTCTCAAACACATAACTTGCTCATTTATTGGCACCATCTTCCACTGTTTGGGTGCCTTAGTATTAAATAAGAGTAGATCTGAATTGTTTCAGAATAAAAAATCTGATCTTTGTAAGTTGCTGATTGAATTCTTTTAATTCAATAAATTGGCTAAGGACCTACAGGTATGCTTCTAAATTCTCCAATTTATTGCTTTAGTTGTTTAATTTCATGTATTCTTTCAATATGTGTTGAGAGTTAAATAAACCCTCCTACAAATTTTGTCTATTTTTGAAAGACCATCTCTAATATTTAAAACACAAAAAAAAAGAATAATAAATTACAGCAGGTTGAAGGATTGAACCAGCAAGGGTTCATCATAGTTTTCAGTCTTATGTCATTCTCTGAAGCATAGGGGGTGGACCTTTTGGTTCCACATGGTCGAGTGGTTTGATGCCTTCTTCCAATGAGATTTCCCTTGTTGGATGTTCATGTGTGTGATGGATGCTATTGCTTCTCTTCAGTTCTAGTGCTATGGATTTATGATGCAAATGTAATCTTTGTTATTTGGAAAGATTCATCTATGCCCTTGTTTTTGTTTATCATTCATGAGATCATTGTATCATAACATTTTATTTATAATGATTGACATATATTTGTAATGTATTCCATGTATGAGAGGTACTATGTAATGTAATGATGTTTTCATATGTTCATTCTATATAGAATCAGTGGTGGTTATATCATAGGAATGGCTGGATTCTATCTTGTTGAATATTTTAATAGCTTAAGAACAATTGGATATTGGTGAAATAAAATGTGATGCTCTGCAAAAAGGATTAGAAAATCGGTTTGATGGAAACACACACAAGAGCACAAGAAACAAACGTTAGTGTTAGCAATAAAAGATTATCCTAAACAGGCATATCAAAAGAGATATTAAGCATGAAATAAAAAACATACAAACATAGAATAGATAAACTATACTCCTCCAAATGCTAATCAAGATGCTCATAGTTGCTCCTCCCTTGTTCCTCTCCTCTCCAAGTTCCACATGAGTGTAGCTCTTAGCTTTTAGCACTAGCCATGGATGTCATATGGAGATTCAAGATGGTTGAATATGATAAACAAATGCTATGCAAGTGTAGATAGTGATGCTCTGAAAAATCTCTATGCTACTACCAGTATAACAACAATACTCTAATGCTTCCTTCTTTGCTTGAGGAGAAGGGTTCTATTTATAGAACAAATGGGGAAATGAAGGGTTAAGATTGAGAAATCTTAACAAGGGTTAGGATTGAAAGATATTCAATCCATGTGAGACTTTCAACCCAATGCCATGTTGACAAGTGTCACCATGAGGAGGCTTGAGAGGATAGATAAGGAGCATTAAATGTTTGAGGGGACATGATGGTTACCCTAGGGGGTTGGGTTAGGGTTAGTTTAATGGATATTCCTTTTATCCAAGGGATAAATGAATGTGCAAGGGTTAAATGGTTACCTTAGTCAAAGAAATAAATGCTTTGAAGAGACCCATGAGTCAAAAGGATGGTTAAGTTAGATGAAAGTCTCTAACCAAAGGTAAAAGGTGAGTTAACCATAAATGGTTATGTAAGAGCCTTTAATGGTTTGGAAGACTTTAGAGGTTAACCATTTGAAGACATAAAGCCTTTAATGGTTATTGAAGACTTTGGAGGCTTTTGAGAAGTGACTTCCCTTTATTTAGGAATGTAACAATGATTAGGATAGGATTAGGCTAATTAGAAGGAGTTAGAAGAATCTAGAAGGGATTTAGGCATGCAAGTGGGAGGAATTTTGGGATTTTCAATTAAAATAAAATCATTTATTTCAATTAAATGGTGTAATTTGCATTTGGATAGATATTTAAATAAATATTAAATTATTTAAATATGAATGTGAATTTTGGATTTAAATAAATCTTAATTTATTTACATGAAAAAAAGGAAGATAAAGCATTAAATGCTTGAAGACTTTGAGAGAAACCATTAAAGGTTTAAGAAGACTCTAGAAGGGAGCCATTAAGTTTGAAGACTTTAAGGGAAACCATTAAAGGCTTAAGAAGACTCTAGAAGGAAGCCATTAAGTTTGAAGACTTTAATGGAAACCATTAAATGTGTGAGAAGACTCTAAAAGGAAGCCATTAAGTTTGAAGACTTTAAGGGAAACCATTAAAGGTTTTAAGTGGGTGAGGATAAATAGGATTCAAGTGGGTGAGGATAAATAGTTGTGCAACTTGCATTTGTAAGGTGGAGGATAAAGGTGATTTAAATAAATGTAAATGTTAATTTATTTAAATGTGAGAGATGGGATTTTGGGGGATTTAAATAAATATTAATTTATTTAAATGTGAGAGAAGATTTAATTAAACAAATATGGTTTATTTATTTAATTAATGGTCTGAATTTGGTTAAGTGAATTAAATCAAATAAATTGAATAATTTATTTAATTAATAGGAGAAGAGGGTTAAGATGAATTAATTAAATATTAATTTAATTAATTATTGATTGATGGTCAAATAATCAAATAAATACTAAATATTTATTTAATTAAGTGGATAGATTTATGTGACTACATTTGCCCCTCTTTGAGACGATGTGGTTTTATCGCGTCGTCTCAAAGAAAGAAAAATAGGTGTGAAGAAATATGCCCCAGAAATGTTAATTTAGTGGGTGGTATGCCCCCTCGAGAGATGGGCCGAAATTTTTTGAAAAATCGGGCAATCTCTTAAAAAAGAGAAAGAAGTTAGGGAGAGGTAAAATAGAAGAATTTAGAAGTTAGGGTGAAATAATGGAAGAAAACAGAGTGAATACGAAGAAATGGCAAGCCTCCAAAGTACACAGGGTCACGGTGCAAATGTAGTGTTTGTGCTTTTGATTGATACTGTACAATTGATCAAAATGGTTGGACAATCTGGTGCAATCAGTTTAATTGCCCCAGTCGAGTCAAAGCATGACAGTTGATGTCAGTTGTTTGCTTGGACAAGATAAAGTCTGAGTAAGTGAATCAAAGTGACCTATTGGTGACTTAGACAATTGATGTAATTGCCCAATGAAGTTAAGGTATAGGAAGCAAAATACTCGTTGAGACTTAGACAATTGATGTAATTGTTTGTTTTGATTGTGTTTGATTGGTTGATCAATTGATAGTGTGTGCATGGGATGGATGATTGTGGTGAATCATAGCAGCCCCGTTGAGACTAGGTCATTATGATAAATGCTTGTTGTAGTCTAGGTGTGCCATGATCGATTACCTGTTGAGACCCGAAGATACTTGATCAAAGTATCTGTTGATAGTCTAGGTGTGCGTGAGTTGATGTACCTATGCAGATAGAGTAACTTGTTTGATTGGGTTGATAGGAAATGGTGTAGGGTTTGTGATGTGATTACCAAGATGGAGAGGGTGAGGGGGGTTAGATGTTAGATAGAAGAAATGGAGGACCTATGATGCATTACTATGGAAGAAGAGGAAAATAGAGTATCCATTATCATTACTATGTATGCATGATATGCATCTATTATGAATGTATGGATGGATGGAATGCAACAGAATTCAATATATACAAATGAGATGAAATGATGATCCATAGTGCTTTATTTTTCATCATTGAGCATGGTAGTATCAATCTTGGACGAGGTAGTAGGAACCAAGTTTGGAGCATTGTACCTACAAAAAAGCAGCATAAATAAATAAAGAATATGGACCCTCCATAATGGTTCATGCTCATATGGTCGAGGTATACGCTCTAGTCACCAAACCGTAGTGATCCATGACTGTATTTTGCATAAGATCACGTAACTTAGTGAGCTTCCCACGTAGACACCATTAGTGCATGCCCCAGAACTTCATTGGAATAATTCACAGAAGACATACAAACAATGCTTAGGAACCATCCCAACCACTCTAATCACTTGTGGATATCCCGGAGTAGCGTAGGAACCTGATATAAATGAATAAATAAACTACAAATCAAACAAGTACTTGATAGCTTAAACATAATTTTCTTGTCAAATAAAATGTCATCTTGTCTTTGTTTTGGTAAGGAAGGATGCATCCTTGTTAAGACAGTTTGTGTGTAGATGTTAATTGTTTGGTTGATATGATAAGTGACCATCGTTTGAGTATTTCACAATGTTTGTTTGGTATCTGCTTGAATGTGTATGTACAAAAGCGTTGCCATGTTTTTGATTGATTTTTGATGTTTTCTAATGTTTTTGGATTTTGTGAGTGTTTTTTGAATGTTTTTGGAATTTTGTGAGACATTTTTTAATGTTTGGGGATTTTTTGAGACAGTTTTGAATGTTTTTGGAATTTTGTGATACATTTTTTCAATGTTTTTGGATTTTGTGAGACAATTTTGAATGTTTTTGGATTTTGTGAGTGGTTTTGAATGAAGAACTCAATGAATCACAAGTAATGTAGAATCCACTTCCATCAAATAGGTTAAGGGCATTGCCCCCAGCTTAGACATGACTATGAAAAAGTGGGTGCAATATGCATGAAGTACTATCCTTGATTGCAAATCAATAACAAGTCATGGTTTGACTGATGGATGAGTGGATGCAATGAATGTGATCGCAACAAGTCTAAAAGATAATGGAGCCATAACCTTTACTAGTGGCACTTGTTTGCTAGTTTTTCACCATCGTACTTACCCAAGGTGCCACCAGAGTGGTTGTTCACCATTTGGATGCATGATTTTTCTTTACTATTTTGATTTTTTTTTGTATTTTCTTCAGGACATTTATCTGAATGTTTTTGGTGTTTTTCTAATATGTATGGGAGCTTGATTCTCTGTACAGCTTATGTATAAAACTATTTGAGGTGTATGTTGTTGATTGGATCTACTAGTGGTTCTCCTTCTGAAGTAGCCAACTGATATGCCTCATACCCAAATATAACAGTGATAACATATGGACCCAACCAGTTTGATTCAAACATTCCTTGATGTTCTCTGTTTGGTTGGTTATGAGGATTTTCTCGAAGAACAAGATCACCTACCTCAAATGTACGAGGTCTAACTCGATGATTATAGTTTTTGCTCATGTGCTGCAAATAGGCTTTGAGGTGATTGTATGCAGCTTGTCGCTTCTCATAAAGTAGCTCTATGTCCTGAAGACGTGATACTATGTATGCTTCCTCATTTATGAGATTATGCAAGGAAACCCGTAGAGATGGTATCTCAACCTCAATAGGAAGGATAGATTCTGCACCATAGACCAGTGAGTAGGGAGTTGCACCTGTAGGGGTTCGAATGCTAGTTAGATATGCCCATAGTGTTGGATTCAATTGAACATGCCAATCACGGTCGACATCATTGACTATCTTCTTGAGGATTTTTAATATGTTTATGTTTGATGCTTCAGCTTGACCATTTCCTTGTGGGTAATAGGGAGTGGAAAAGCGATGTTGGATATGAAACTTTTCACAAAGCTCACAGACATCCTGATTCTTGAAAGGAAGACCGTTATTTGTGATGATGGACATGGGTACACCATATCGACAGATGATGTAATTAAGGATGAATGAGGTGATCTACTTGCCAGTGACTTGGGTAAGTGGAACAGCTTCAATCCACTTTGTGAAGTATTCGGTAGCAGTAATGATGAATTTATGGTCGTTGGAGGAAGATGGATGAATCTTACCCACAAGGTCAAGTCCCCATTGACAAAAAGGCCATGGTGTTGTGATGGGTTTCAATTCCTGTGCTAGTGCATGTATCAGGTCTCCATGAACTTAACATTTCTTGCATTTTCTGACAAAGTAGTATGAGTCTTTTTCCATTGATGGCCAATAGTATCCAGTGCGCATAAGTTTCTTGGCTAGTGACGAACCGCTTGTATGAGTTCCACAAATTCCTTCATGTACCTCTTCCAAGGCCTTTGTTATCTTATCCTGTTCTAGACATCGAAGGAGAGTACCATCAAGACTGCGTCGATATAGGGTTTCAACAATAATGGTATATCAAGAAGATTGGCGAATGAAGGTTCTATGTCGGTTATTCGATTGGTTAGGAGGAAGTGTGTGATTGCAGAGGTAGGTGTAGAACTCACCGTACCATGGGGATTCAGAACCGACAAGGTGACATATCATCTTAAATTTGGGGATATCATAAGTGGGAATCCAAAGTTGTTCTACCAAGAACTCGTAGCGTAATTGATAGGGAGGTAGGGAAAGGGGGTTGCCCAAGTGGCTTGTATGTTCACTAAGTAATAGTTCCTTGCTAGTTTCAAGGTTTTGTCACCAAAATCAGAGTGCAAAAGGTTTATAGACAACCTAGCAACTCTCCTTGTTCCACCTCCCTAAGTCAAACACTTCTTGGTTGCTCAAGGGCTTCAACTCCATAGTTTCTCTAGCTTGGTAATCTAACACCTTACTCACTCAATTGGAATTCATTCCCTCTATCCCTAATCTATTCTCTAACTGCACAAGGTCTCCTTTTGTTGAATTACAAGTTTGTGTCAAGTTTTACCTCCTTGGGTGTCTTTGGTTTTCTACGTTTTGGAGTGAAGAAACCCTTCACAATTGCTACAACCTGAGTTATGGAGTCTACCTCACCAAAAGTGTTAAATGCATGCAAGGACAACTTGTTTCAACTAGTATTGATGGGTTTTAAGATTTACAACCTTCCCTTGTGTACCTGATTTGACAAAAACCAATTTTTAGGCCTAACAAGGGCTACAAGGAATTAGCCCTCCTTTTGGGGTTTTGTGCTCACCCTGCTCCAACGATGGACTTTCAGACAAAAATGAATTCATATTCGGATACCCTTTTGAGATTTATTGAGGATTTTATAAGTTTTAGGGCTCATAGGGCCTTCTCCATGACTGTCCCAAAAATGGGTGCAAAAGGAAGGGTTTGCAAGGGTTTTGATGGCAAAAATTGACTTACAAGTTAGAGACCTTCAATGTGAACCATACAAACTTGGTTCTACCATGTCACATGCTAATTAGGCCACAATAAAGAAATTTACACCTCCAAAGGTTAGAGAACAAGGTTTTACAAAAAGTTGCTCATAAGGAGTGTGCAATGTTGACAACTTTTCATTCTTGCTTTCTACAAACACAACTTTTGCATGAGAACCAATTACAATTTAAAGCATGTAAACATGACTATCATTAGTGACAAGAAAGAATCATGTTAGCCCTGCACAAAAGGCATTAGGCAATTACAAAGCAATGAAACATTCACTATCAAAACTTATTATCACTACACTTTCCCTCTTTCACTATTTTTTTCACTTTAGACCTGCACTTTTCACTGTCAAAACTCTTTTCCAAAGGTCTGATTTGTGCTCTTTAACAATGCTATGTCTTAGGATTCTTTTTGACCTTCATACCTACCATTTGGAAGAGGAATATTACATATTCAACTTCAACAAAAATGCAAAAATCAGTCATCGTTGACTGTGACAGCCAGCTGGGCATTACAACTTTGCCTCAAGGATCATTAATTGATCTTGGCAATCTCAAAACCCATGGACAAGGTCAAAGACCACTCCTTTTTCTTTTTTGCAAGAAAATAGAATAAGGTACAAGGTTTTACAAGCACCAACATATGGTGGAGAGTGAGCAAATGAGTGCAAACCAACACCAAAACAGTGACTCACTATTTTTTACATAATTCTCCCAAATTGAAAAATGCCACCATCTTTGTCAAGGCTTAGAAAGATTATTTTCTCTCACATACAACTTGAAATCAAGAAAAATCTATCCACCTGATGAATGCATTTGCTATGGAAGAGCAAAGTATCAAACTTCTTCAAAGACACTAACCAAATGGCACACTTGCCTAGGGCTCCATGGCCACAAAACTTCTTGCACCTGCATTTTGGAAAGAAAAACATGTATATACATATCTTACAAGTTGACCAACTGGTTCTTGGGAAGCCATGAACATTTAGGGCTTCAAGAAGCCAAGTTGGTCAAGCATCCTTGCCAATTTCCTAGACAAGGCAGTGAAACTGTCAAAACTAAATAATTTTGCACAAAACCCAAAACTTAATGAAATTCAATTCCACCAAAGGGAAATGCTTTAGGAAACATGAGAGAACTGGAAAATGCAAAAATAGTATGGCCATGTATAGCAAGTGTACGGACTGCTACTCACATGGAGTCAAAACATAGGGAAAAACAAGGTAAAATTAGTGCAAACTTGCAAAATGCTTGATATCTCCAAATGATCAACCCTTACAATGGTTCAAACAAGAGAATAAATACCTATAAAAGTCAGTTATCCTCCTATATAGACAGGTACATGTGCAAGAGCACTCAAATTTGACACTTTCATGTCTAAAATGACAACTTTTAATGCCTAGATGGTGCAAGGTTGATCTCAAAGGCTACAAATCACCTAAAAACACTATTCACACCTAAAAACCAAACACCAAACATGTCTAAGAACTTGTCACAACAAAAACACATTAAAAACTCACTTTTTACAACATTTTGTCAGGCAACTCCAAACTGGCAATTTTGAGCAAAAAGATGAAAACAGGAAACATGACCACACAATGAGTTCAAAACTCATCCAAACAACTTAGACAACTCAAAAACATCTTAGAAAAACTTTACTAATAAAAATCAAACTTGCTCTCAAACCTATGATGAAAATGAGGCCTAGGTGCTCATGCACCAATAATGAATTTTGAGGAAGATCTAGGAGAGATGCAATGGTAGGCATAGCGTCAGCAGCTCGATTCTGATCTCTGGGTATCTACTCAAAGGTGATAGTAGTAAATGATTCTTTTAAATTGTCCACCATTTTCTTGTATGGCATGAGTTTATCATCCTTGGTCTGATATTCATCGGTTACTTGTCGGATGACCAGTTGGGAGTCACCATATATTTGTAGCTCTTTTAACTTCCATTGGACGGCTAGTCGGAGTCCTCTGATCAAGGCCTCATATTCTGCTATGTTGTTTGTGCATGGAAATGTGAGCCTATAAGACTTTGGGATGCTGTCACCTTGAGGTGTGATAAATGGAATGCCTACCCCCGAGCCATGCCTAGTATATGAACCATCAAAATATAATTTCCATGGTTGTGCTATTTTGATCATGAATATCTCTTCATCTGGAAAATTGGAAATGAGAGGATGATCACCTATGAGTGGTGCATTGGCCAACTGATCTGCAATAACTTGACCCTTGATAGCCTTATGGTCTACATACTCGATGTCAAATTCACTTAGAATCATTACCCATTTGGCCAAGCGGCCAGTCAATGCTACGTTGCTAAGTAAGTATTTTAGTGGATCGATCTTAGCAATGAGTTGTACTTTATGTGTTAACAAATAGTGCCTTAGTTTAGTAGTTGCCAAGATTACTACTTGGCAAGCTCGCTCAATAGGTGTGTAATTGAGTTCATAGCCGACTAGTGTGTGAGAGATATAGTAAACAAAGCATTATTTCCCTTCTGCATTGTGTTGAGCCAGTAGTACTCCCAATGTTGTATTTGTTGCTGAAATATAGAGTAATAAAGGTTTACTCGAATCCGGTGGGATCAACAATGGTGTGTTCATGAGATAGTCTTTAAGCATCAGGAATGCTTGCTGGCATCTGGTATCCCATTGAAAGTGGATATTCTTATGTAATAAGTGTGTAAAGGGGTGACACTTATCTGCTAGTTGTGCAATGAATCTTCAGATGGATTGTAGCCACCCTTGTAATGTCCTTAGCTGACTGGTGTTCTGTAGAGGTGGCATGTCCATGATTGCTTTGACCTTTGCAGGATTGACCTCAATGCCTTTGCTTAAGACAATGTATCCTAGAAGATTCCCTGAGGTTACTCCAAAGACAAATTTATTTGGGTTGAGGCGAACATGATATTGTTCCAGTCTATAAAAGATTTTATCTAATGTTTCCAGATGACCTTCTCTTGTGAGTGATTTTGCCAGTAAGTCATCAACATAATCTTCCATTATGGTATGCATCAGATCATGAAAGATGGAGGTCATTGCTCTTTGATAGGTTGCCCTTGAATTCTTTAGACCAAAAGGCATTACATTCCAACAATATGTTCCCCATGGACATGTGAAGGTAATCTTATGTTGATCCTCTGGTACGATCTTTATCTGGTTGTACCCTGAAAAGCCATCCATGAGAGAAAGCATGGCATGTTCTGTTGTTAGGTCAATGATCATGTCAATGTTTGGTAGGGGGAAGTCATCTTTAGGACATGCCTTGTTTAGATCTCTGAAGTTAGTACAGATACGAATGCCCCCATTTAGTTTGCCAACAGGTATAATGTTGGAGATCCAATATGCATAATCAATTGGTCGAATAAAACCAACATCTAGGAGTTTCTTAAGTTTTGCTTTGACTAGTACTGCCATCTGAGGATGAATCTTGTGAAGTTTTTACTTGATAGGCTTGGCTCCTTCTACTATGGTGAGGTGATGCATGACTAAATCGGGATCAAGACCAGGCATGTTTTCATATGACCATGCAAAGTTAATATGGCACTTCTGAAAGAATCCAACAAACTTAGGTTGTTCCTCTGGAGTTAAAAGAGATGTCAGATGTATGTGGTGAGGAGTTTCAGGAGTCCCCACATTGTATTCTTTTGTCTCTTCAATAAGGATTGTTGATCATTCTTGATGTGTACTAGAAGGGAGAATGTCAAACCTTTCATCCTCCGGTGCCTCAGAGAGGATTTCGCCATTGGATACACTCTTTCTTTTTACTTTTGTGGGATCAAACAGTGCCACAGTGTGGTTTTCACTGGAAGATCCATGTTTTATTGTTATATTTTTGCAGCTGAAAGGTTTGGCATCCGCCCCAAAGTATGTTGCGCTATTAAGTTCAATGGCAAACCCAACTTTGTGATCCCTGCTTGGTATGTTATCCCGTAGGTCCAGAAAGTCAATGATTGCCTCATCATTTTGGAAGTGCTTAAGACATGGGGGATTATGTTGGTTCCATTCAATGAATTCGGGATGTTTAATAGGCACTACCTCATCGATCAGGTTAAGTTCATGAGATGTTTCAATGAGGGTCAAGATTGTTGGCATTATAACAGACAAGAAGAAGGTTGGCATTCCAATTACAGTGAGAGATTGTTGGCATTTCAATAAGGATATTGAGAAGGTTGTTGATGACTATGGATATAACTGATTAAGGATGATTACTGTCTTAATATTATTATTTTGTCATTGATGTCAAGAAATTGATTTTCTAATTCAGTATGATGTTGCCATATCTTAAGAAGTATGATTTGATGAGTATAAAGATGTCGGTAAAAGACACAGAAAGAATATGATGAATAAGGGGATAAGTTATTCAATGGGCAACTATTACCGAGTTAGACAATAATGAGATCATGATGTTTAGATTGTTTTGATATCCTACATATGCTATTGTTTGAAAGGTTAATACTATAATATGTTACCGAGCAAAGAACCTAGTCGGTAAACCCTAAGGAACCTAGTCGGTAAACCCTAAGGTTATTGCTATCAGTTAATGAAGGCTGAATGTCTACCGAGTGAAGTTTAGTATTCACCGAGTTGTTACCGAGTTGTAACCGAGCTATAACAGAATGCATTAAATGTTTGCATGCGGTATTTAATGAAAAAAGCTGATGAGCCGGAGCAGATTAAATGATTGGTAAGCCGTTTATGAAGATTGTTAAAGAATCTATGGTAAAGAAAGATCGACAGGAAGATCTACAACTCAGATTGAATCGCACTACCCTAACACAAGTTCCAAGGTAAAAATGCAAGTTCCAAGGCGGGGTAAAACATTTTCAGATTGAAGGATACATTGAACCTGGACAAGATTGAAGATCTGATGGCTATGATTGATCATGGGAAATGTGATCAAGGAGATTAAGCAGTTGGAAGATTGTTTATAAATAGGAAACTGTTGATAAAGAATGTATGCGGGCAAGTGTATGCACAGGGATGCTACATAGTGATTACCAAGCACAGAAGCTTGAAGACCTGTTTTGATAACAGAGTATAGAACCCAATAGAGGGACAAGATAAGTCCTATGAATTGATTGAATTGAGCAAATAAGAATCTGCTTTAGCATTTTTAGATGTGAAGTTGCAGACATATTTTTATTATTGTTATTTTAAGAAGTAGCAGAAAATCTCTTAACTGAGTGGACTTAACAGTCTTATTTGTAAAATCCTCTAGCAAGGTGACATTCTTATTGAGTGTTTAAAATCCTTTAGCAAGGTCACTTCTAACAAGGTGAAGATCCTAACAGATCTGATGGAAATCCCTTAATCAGGTCACATCTAGCAATGTGTTTGTAATCTTTAACAGGATTTGCTTTTAACCGACCATACTCTAGAAGAATATATTTCTTAGTGGGTCCGAAATCCCACAGTGGTTTTTCCCTATTTGGGTTTCCACGTTAAATCTGGTGTTATGAGGTTTATATTGTTCATATACTTTTAAGTTTGCATGTTTGACAGTTTTGGTTATATGAATGATATAAATGTTACCAAGGTTGAATCTGATGTTTTTATGGATGATTAAGTTTGTATGATTCACCCCCCCCCCTCTCATCTTGTTGGCTATTGGATTTGTACTTATATTAAGCATCAGAACTATCAAAGATGTTGTGGTGAAGGTCATTGATGGTACTCTCCCTGTCAGAATCAAGCATAGGATGTGACGTAGGGTTTGTGGAAGATGTTTCCAGTTTAGGAACCCAAGAGGTTTTAATCTGCTCTTCTCCATAAACAGGGACATTTTTGCGAGGTGGAGGTAGTGATGCATCTTCCTCATCTGAAGTATTGAGATATACTGAATCAAACTCCCACTCATGTGAGTTGGTCTTTGAGTCACTTTCTAGTATCGGATTACTATACCATACTGGGATGTCCTTTGAGTTAAACACTACAGTTGTGATCGATTGATGTACTACTAGTGATGGAATTGTTGGTACTATGGGTGCCACTGATGTTGCTGATGGGTCTACCAGTTCTATTGATGATGTTGGGGGTACATATACTACTAATGGTGATGTTGATGCGGTTGCTGCTACTAATGGGGTTATTGGTTTGGTTGGTGGGATGATTGGTGTTGTGGGTATTTTTATTGGTGCTATGGGTATAGTGGGTACTGCTAGTGGGATTATGGGTTTTGCAGGTAGGATTATTGGCATTGTTGGTATTTGGATTGGCATACTTGGTACTACTGATGCTACTGATGGTATTGTGGGTGTTGTAAATATAAAGAACTGATTTGATATGAACAATTTATATGAGACTGATGTTGATATGAGACTGATATGAGATTGATACAGAGATGCGATATGATAATGGCCCCCCTAGGAGGTCGTTCATGCACTAAAGGCATGAATGATCTCTTGAAAGAAGAAGAAAACTATTTGAAAGATAGAAGAGTGAATAGTTGATGACATGCATGGTTTTGACAAGATTGATTAGATTGATATTAAGTATAGTTTCAAGAATGACACCACCTGTATAAGACAAAGATGATCAAAACGTCTGGTTTCAGGAAAGATATATCCTGTATAAGACAAAAATGATCAAAGCGTCTGGTTTCTGGAAAGATACATCCTGTATAAGACAAAGATGATCAAAACGTCTAGTTTCAGGAAAGATACATCTTGTATAAGACAAAAATGATCAAAGCGTCTGGTTTCAGGAAAGATACATCCTGTATAAGACAAAGATGATCAAAACGTCTGGTTGCAGGAAAGATACATCCTGTATAAGACAAAAATGATCAAAACATCTGGTTTCAGGAAAGATACATCCTCTATAAGACAAAAATGATCAAAGTGTATGGTTTCAGGAAAGATACATCCTGTATAAGACATGGTATAATGGATCAGATGAAAAGGTTGGATAGAATTGATAAGATTGGGATCAAGTCTAGTTTTGGAAATGACACCTCCTGTATAAGATAAAGATGATCAAAGCGTTTGGTTTCAGGAATGATATATCATGTATAAGACTTGATCAAAACGTCTGGTTTCAAGAAAGATACATCTTGTATAAGACATGGTAGACGAGAGTTGGAAGAATGATGAAGATATGAAAGTGAATAAAGATTCCATGATGATGTGACAGATATGCATGTGATGGATGCAAAATGAATGTGACTAGATGATGATGATGAGATGTACCTTGAAAATGAGATGTATGATATGAGATGTTAGAATGTCCTACTAATAAAGATAAGGCTTAGTAGAACAAAATCCAGCAGTCGTACTAATCTATGTCATTGTTTTTTTTTGTTTAATGATTGATAAAAATGTCTGGTTCCAAAGAGTGAGTACCCCGTATAAGACCGATCCGTCTGGTATCGAGTGTACCCATCCCTGTATAAGACATGTTGATGTCGATAGATTTCGAGTGATGAATTGATTAACAAGACATGATTAGTTTGATTTGCAAATTTTGAGAATCTTCCTTGTTGCTGAATTGATGGATGAGCCATGCGTTCATGCTTTGATTTTCAATTTTTATTTTATTTTGTCAATTTATTTATTTATTTATTGTTTTGGATATTTCAATTTTTTTAATTTTTTTTTAGATTAGAAGAAAGATATATTTGGTTGCCCCAATGTATAGAAAATAGGAAATGGATGAATGAACCATTGACAAGGATTCCCTTGATGATTAGGGATCTTCAACATTTGTGCCTCCTCCAAAGGCCTCATGAAAATCATTGAGAGTTTCATCCTCCTCTTCTTCGAGTTCTACTTGTCCAGTTCTTGATCTAGTGTGAGCCATTTCGTTTGAAAGTTGTTTTTGAAGTTTGGTTAAAATTATTTATGAGTTGGTGATGGAATGAGAGATAAATGTTTTGTGAAGTGTTTAGCATATGGATCTCTAACACTAAAGGTAGATGTTACCAAAGTCCTTCCTTGATTTGCTTGTTGTGTTTTGTTGATAATATTTGATGTGATAAGGTTTAGAGAGATCTGAGATGTGTTACAGACTTAACTACCTAGTAATGAGAGTGTTGGCATATGCACACTCCAATGAGACATTGTATGTGATTGAAGTTTTTGTCATTGATGGCAACCTTGCAATCCTATGGCACTGGCAAAGACATTATACCGGCATCAGCAGATCACACTCAACACCAACACTCAAGACACCGGCACCAGCACAGAAGAAAAGAAGTATACCGACACAAAGGCCTACAAGATTTTTGTTATATATGTAGCGTCCTAAAATTGTGACACTTGCAATTTCGACTGCATTTCAGTCTTCATGATGGCGACGCAACACGCAACCTGAAAGGAGACCCCAAAACTTGCTCACGACACTAAAAACTGCATTTTTCAAGCACCCTGGCCTGAACCTCCTTGCACCCTGTTGTCCCGGGAGGTCGGGAAAATCAGTCTATCAGCCCTAATTGACAAGTATATAAATGACATTTTCCTCTCTCATTTGGATAGATGGAAAAAAGGCGAAAGCAAGATTCAAACATTCAAGCATTCAAGCATTCAAGCATTCAAGCACTCATTCCAAGTCTCCATTCAAGGCTAAGTGTTGCATTCAAGTCAAGGATTCAACCATTGAAGAGGAGATCACATACAACATACTACTACATGCTACATACAACATACAACAAACAACAACATCTAAACCTTTGCACATAAGGATACAAACATCCTTAGAACAAGGTATTAGTACTTGTTTTACATTACAGACATTTACATTTACAGCAATTGCTCATTTCTTGGTTAATTCCAAAATCAGGGTTTGACCTAAAGGCAAACCCCTAATCCCTAACCCCCCAATCGTCTCTGCTTTTCTGTGTGTAGGTTGCAGGTACGCGGCTGAAATTGAAGATCTGGAATCCTTGTGCAGAGACGAACAGATCCCCCTTCGTTTCGCGGATTTTTCGGAGGACCGTGGCACCGGGCGCCATCGTCCCGACAACTTTTGCTCAAATTTGCAGGACAACACCGTATCGACATTTTACTGCTAATTCCAGGTCCGCAGCTTCATCCTATATCCCTATCTCAATTTATAAGTGAATCTTTGTCACTTTCTATGCATTCCTAGCACAATCTTCCTATCAACATTCTTTACAAAAGAGGGTAGCCTTGCTTTCTTAACCCTTGAGACTCATTTAGCATCCAATCTTGCATTACGTGGGATTGGATCTTGTGGGTTTCAACCCCTCTTTTTAATGTAAAGTCTCTCCCTTAAGTGAAAACCATCAACCCTAGCGAACCTCCCTTCTCTCTCCTCAGAGTTGGAAGAGGGGAGAGCAACTAGGGTTCGATTGCGATTTTTCGCTTTACATTTTGGTGAACCTGACGTGAACATCCTTTCTGATTTTTCATGCTTAGATCTGAAAATTGATTACATTTCCATGTTTGATCTTTTGCAAAATTTTAGAGGTTAATTGCATAAAAACCCTAAATTTTCTTTTTGAAAATTGAACTTGTGAAATGCTTAATTGTTAATGTTTGTTTCAGATCTGCCCTTCTATTACAAATTATCAATTCATATCTGTGCTTTAATTTTGAAAATTAAGTGGTTAAGTGTTAAAACCCTAATTTTTGAAACCCTCTTGATTCAACCTTTGTTCGACAATTTCACTGATCAAAACATCTCCAAATCAGCTGTAACTTTGGATTCCGCAATAAAATCACAATATCTTTCATCCCTGAAAATTTGGAAAAAAGTTGCGAGGACCGTGTGCACTCCGAGCGCCATCGTCCCCGACATTTTTTCCGAAATTTCGAGAGCAAGATCTTATTGTATTTTCCTGCTAAAATCCAGAATTTTGGCTGATTTTATCAATTATAACACTTTCAAAATTATAGTCAAAGTTGGTTTTGTGATTGCTTGGTTTAAGGCTTCTAATTATTCAAAAATCATTGAAATTGAAATTTTGTGTCAAAATTGTGTTCTTACTGTCCTAAATCTGAAAAGTGTGTTTGCATTCATTCAAAATTTCAGTGCTTCATTCAAATTCTTGCAATTTGTGACTTTTGAAATTAAGTGCTTAATTACAACAACTTTGATTTCCGCTTTCAAAACTGAATTTTGCGTGAAATTGAGTCAATTTTTAAATTTCAAAACTTGCATTGCCTTTGACATTCCCTCTAAAATCATAAAATTCAAAATTTCAGTTTCCCTCTCTTTTTCAAAATTCAAATTTTGCATTTTTCGACAATCTTGGTAGGGTTCAATTTTGAGATTGCAACTTTAATTTGGCCTATCTACAGATCGTAAAATCCCTCAAATTTTTCAGATTAGCTTTAAAATCATCATACCTTTCATCCCTGCAAATTTCAAAAAAAGTTGCAAGGACCATGTTGCACTCCGAGCGCCACGGTCCTGGACATTTTCTCTGAAATTTCAGGAGACTGTTGTGATTGCATTTAACAGCTTAAATCTAGAAGATTGGCTGCTTTTACTGAAAATTGCTACCTCTAAATTCAAAATTTTCTCCCTCTTTCTAGTGCATGAGTTTTACAACAATAAGCCCTACTTACACTATTCCCGTTAGACGAAGCCGTAGAATTAAGTCTTTCCGAGGTTTAACTACCGAGGAGATGGAACCTAATTTAAATAGTCTTTTTAACGAGGACATGTGTAATTCCTCTAATCCTCCTAATGATGAAGAAGCTCTCCATGAGGTTTCTGTAGAACAACTTTCGAAATTGGATAACCAATTTGACGATTTTCACCAATGGATGTCTCATGAGTATCCCGATAGTCAAGCTCTTCCTTTAATTGAGGGTCTAAAATGCATGCTTCAAAGTGATAAGAATGGAATTGATATTTTACGTGGTATTGCACACATTGTGTATTCAAATGTGATGCCTATGAAGAGTTGTGCTGAAAATTTAGGTTATACACAACCTCCTACACAAGACAATCATTCTATTCCTTTGACTACTCCTATTGCTAGCATACCTACCTTTACATCAAACATAATGGCCACTTCTATACAAGATATTCCTCCTATGATCACTAGTCATGGGGGCAATCCTCCCTCTTCAATTAACCCTATTCCTTCATTTAATCCGACTTCTTCATTCATTCCTTCAATGAGTGTTCCTATTACATCTCCACAAATGAAGATGACGCAAGGGGGCAATTCATTTAACTATTCCATTCCTCCTTGTAGTGTTCCTCCTATCCAATCATCCCCTATGGTTGACTATCATAGGGTCCCACCACCTTACTCTTTGCCTTCTTTCAATAACATAACACCTCCATCTCAATCTAACACATCTAATATGAATTCTTCGACTAAAGTGACCATTAACAATCTTGCACAAACTGTCTCTTCTTTACAGCAACAAATTGCCTCTATGAATCAATCTAAGTTTAGTGTGCCCACATTTGATGTTGCGAGCCCACTTTCTCTTGACATTGTTCGAGCTATCCCTCCTAAACATGTTGAAATCCTGCATTTGGAGCTTTATAATGGTAAAGGTGATCCTCTAACACATGTTAAGACTTTTCAAACAATTTGTACTGATTTTGCTTATGACCAAAGGCTGCTTGCAAAACTGTTTACTAGAACATTAAGAGACAAAGCCCTACAATGGTATTGCTCGTTGCCTTCTTATTCTATTACTTCTTTCAAACAACTTGCAAATGCTTTCATTCAACAATTTCAAAATAATATAAGTCCTAAAGTTACTTTGATTGATTTAATGCATTGTAAACAAGGTGTTAAAGAAAAAGTGACTGATTTCATTGGTAGATATAAGCATTTGTATGCTCAAATTTCTTTTTCAGTGCCTGACAATGATATTCAAAGAATCTTTATTTCTAATTTACAAAAAGATATTTGAGACAAACTTCTATTTTCTGAGTTTACTTCTTTCCAACAGTTGTGTGCAACTCTTCACAATTATCAACTGACTGTGAGTCAAATGGAACAATCACATCCTATGGCTCCGAGTGATAAGGGTGATAGCAGTCAACAACCATTTGGGAAGTTTAAACCGAACAGAGATTCCATCAAATTCAATGAAAACATCATCAACAACAATGTGAATGCAGCATCAGGTGTGCCTCCTATTTCTAAGTTTTTCAAGAAAGAAAGAAAGTATACTCCTTTGAATGAATCATTGCATAGTATTATGAATAAGTTATTGGAACAAAATGTGCTTACTCTTCCTCCTATAAGACAAATTGATCCTGCAAAGATTACTTCACCTTATTTTGATAACAAAGCTTTTTGTCATTTTCATCGTCAGCCTGGGCATGATACTGAAAAATGTTTTTCTTTAAAGGGTAAAATTCAAGATTTGATTGATAATAATACTATCTCTGTTTCTGGAGTGAATGATAAAGGCAACACATCTGTAGCTCCTCCTAACCAAAATCTTCAGATTTTTACTGATCCATTACCTTCTCATACCTCTAATGCGATTGAGACTAATGATTCCTCTTTATCATCTGATGGTCTTGTGTCTATGACGCCAAATGTGATTAACTTTGTAGAGCAGCAAGAAATCCCTAAAGAACCTTCCATCACATTTGATTCTAGTGAAACCATTAGAGCACCTGATGGTCCTTTATACATAGTTGCAAAAGTCAAGAATACACCTTGCCGTGGAGTGCTTATTGATCCTTCGTGCATGGTTAATGTTATTACTGAAGAATTTCTTTTTACTTTGCAATTGAATCAAGTGATCTATGACAAAACAGATGTGATTGTGAAATTATTTGATGCATTTTCTTCTCCTGCAATTGGTTCTATTACATTGCCTATTGAGGTCCATAACAAATCCCTTGATGTAAACTTTGCTATTATTCCTTCATCCGAACAATTTCGTGTGAAGCTTGGCTATCCTTGGCTATCTTCCATGAGGGCTATTGCTTCTCCTATTCATAAATGCTTGAAATTTCCCCATAATGGTGAAGTTGTTACTGTCAATCATAGTCTCTTTAAACCAGCTGAAAGAACTTCTAGTGTTCCTATTGATTACTTTTGGCCTAAACAATTCCAATCTCTTCCTCCGCGAAGTGATCATCTTTTCAAATATTATCAAAAATGGAAAACAGATATGATCCTATCTCTAAGTGAACCTAGAACACCTAAACTTGACATTCCTATCGTTCTTGAGAAGGAAGTTCTTCCTTTGAAAGATAAAACTAATGTCTTTCCTCAAGAAGATTCCCAACCCGTCCCTATGGATGTGACTATGTCTATACCTAATAAACATTCTAAAAATAGACCTATACCTCCTCGTCATGATGGACTTGGTCTTCTTCCTAAACCAAAAATTCCTCCTTTATATGGAGCAGTTCCTCCTCCTGCCTTCTATAGAGAAAAGAGACCTTCTTCTTTTCCTATTATCCAACCTAAGAGACCACAACCTAAACACCCAAGTGATAAGGATGTGAACATTCCTCCTCCTCTATCTTCTACACTTCCTACTAAGACTAGACGAAATCGTTCTGCACGTGAACGCCAATGAAAGCGTCGTCTTAGGGCTCAAGCAGCCGCTTCTCAAACTTTACAATCTTCCAAAACATCTTCAACAAGCATTATTCCATTTTCTCCTCAACCGGAAATTGAGCCTAAATCTCCTAAATATAAGATGCATGATGGCCTTGATCCTGTGCGAGTTAAAGACCCTATTTTTATAAATCTTGATGACGATATAGATGAAAATGTTATTCATGATGAAAATGTTACTCCACTTGCTTCTGATAGTGAATATGAACTTGTTGATGTTGATAACCATTTATCTAACGAATTTTCTAAAGCACTTATCCTAGCTCCTAGACAAGAACAACGTGGCTTGGAACATGAACATAGCCCTTGTTTGGATCTTGTGATAGCTCCATCTGCTGTGTTGGATGTTCCTCCTCTAGCGTGTTCCTTGCCTTCCCGAAACATTGATCAGCAAGATCGGGGGGTAGATGACGTGCTAGACTAGTTACATTAGCATAGCAGATTCTCTCCCCCTCTCTTTTGTTACTTCTTCTATATGTTATTCTCATTCTTCTATTTGTTGTCCTTAGTGTTGTCTACTTGAGGACGATGCAAAGCATTGAGATCTCTTTTGGTCTCTCTCATGTTGACTCAAAAGACACATGTGTTCCCTTCTTCTAGGTGACCTTCCTTGATTGGGGAATGAAGAACAATTATGCATACATACATATGATATATATACATGAACTATCATACAGCATACTGACCCCGAGGAAAGCAAAGTCACCTCGTGCTTTGTGTTTTGTGTCTATTATCCTTGGGTTTATCTCACACTTGGGGGCTAAATCTTTGTGATAATGTGCTCCTTTCCTTTCTCATTTCTTATGTGTATCACTACGTTAAAACAATCACCCCCGTTGAGGCGTGTGCGATCGCTTTAACGTAGGGGGGCATACACCCTGTCTATCTTTTCACGATACTTGAAAATTTCTTGGCGAACTTGCTTTGCCTTGAAAATTTTTGGTATTTCTCTTGCATGACTCATAGTGAGGGAACCTTACTACTGACAGTCATGGTTCTCCCTCGTGATCTTCCCTTTTACTTTGTCAATCGAAGTCGTAAGATCCTTAGCCCACTGGGGGCTTGGTGTATCTTGCCTCCTTGACGTGGTGAAAGTCTTTCAATGTTGTTTCCTTGTACTTTACCGGAAGTATGAGCATACATACTCCCGCTAAAGTGGGGGCTAAATGTAGCGTCCTAAAATTGCGACACTTGCAATTTCAACTGCATTTCGGTCTTCACGATGGCGACGCAACACGCAACTTGAATGGAGACCCCGAAACTTGCTCACGACACTAAAAACTGCATTTTTCAAGAACCCTGGCCTGAACCTCCTTGCACCCTGCTGTCCCGGGAGGTGGGACCAGAGCGCCCAGCGCCCTGGTACCTGGGCCTATTTTGGGCCCGGTCTCTTTTGGGACTTCGGGTCTTTTCGTTTGCAAATTGGAAATTATTGTTTCCTGGTCGGCCTAAGGTCGGGAAAATTAGTCTATCAGCCCTAATTGATAAGTATATAAATGATATTTTCCTCTCTCATTTGGATAGATGGAAAAAAGGCGAAAGCAAGATTCAAACATTCAAGCATTCAAGCATTCAAGCACTCATTCCAAGTCTCCATTCAAGGCTAAGTGTTGCATTCAAGTCAAGGATTCAACCATTGAAGAGGAGATCACATACAACATACTACTACATGCTACATACAACATACAACAAACAACAACATCTAAACCTTTGCACATAAGGATACAAACATCCTTAGAACAAGGTATTAGTACTTGTTTTACATTACAGACATTTACATTTACA
Organism: Cryptomeria japonica; assembly: GCF_030272615.1. Taxonomy (NCBI): domain Eukaryota; kingdom Viridiplantae; phylum Streptophyta; class Pinopsida; order Cupressales; family Cupressaceae; genus Cryptomeria; species Cryptomeria japonica. The sequence goes on from NC_081408.1 coordinate 109,275,640, forward strand.
GCAATTGCTCATTTCTTGGTTAATTCCAAAACCAGGGTTTGACCTAAAGGCAAACCCCTAATCCCTAACCCCCCAATCGTCTCCGCTTTTTTGTGTGTAGGTTGCAGGTACACGGCTGAAATTGAAGATCTAGAATCCTTGTGCAGAGACGAACAGATCCCCCTTCGTTTCGCGGATTTTTCGGAGGACCGTGGCGTCGGGCGCCATCGTCCCGACAACTTTTGCTCAAATTTGCAAGACAGCGTCGTATTGACATTTTACTGCTAATTCCAGGTCCGCAGCTTCATCCTATATCCCTATCTCAGTTTATAAGCGAATCTTTGTCACTTTCTATGCATTCCTAGCACAATCTTCCTATCAACATTCTTTACAAAAGAGGGTAGCCTTGCTTTCTTAACCCTTGAGACTCATTTAGCATCCAATCTTGCATTACGTGGGATTGGATCTTGTGGGTTTCAACCCCTCTTTTGAATGTAAAGTCTCTCCCTTAAGTGAAAACCATCAACCCTAGCTAACCTCCCTTCTCTCTCCTCGGAGTTGGAAGAGGGGAGAGCAACTAGGGTTCGATTGCGATTTTCCGCTTTACAATATAATATTTTGTTTATTATTGTAAGTCGACTTGGCAAATTGTAAAATGACTCTTATATATAAAGGAGATCATTATAGACATTTGAAGGAGTGATGTAGAAGTAAAAATGAAATATTAATAGAGCAGGAACCGGTACTGAATCTGGCATTGAAGATGCTATTGTAAAGCAGTACAAGTTATTGGATTAGTATAATCCTTATTTGTAAGTCAATGTGACTTCCCATTGAGCAGTGAGCTCTAAGCAGTTGGCCTTCTTGCAAGTGCAGGCCCCTATTGTAAGTAATATTCTCTTATTGGCCAGTGAGTGAATATTGTGGGTCACAAATCCCACCAAGGTTTTTCCCACACCGGGTTTCCTTGTTAAAATCCTGTGTTATGGTGTACTTTTCATGTGGATGTTCTTGATTCTATTTATTGCATTATTTCTTGCATACAGGTACACTGTTATATTATGTTCTGCATGTTTTAAGTTAAGAAATTCTAATCACCGGTCAGATATTGATTCACCCCCCCCCCCCTCTCACTATCTGTGGGACCCCTAACAATTGGTATCAGAGCCTGGTCCACTATTTTTAGAAGCCTAACAGCTTGAGGAATATCTTGACACCGGTAAAGATGGAAAATCTAATGAAGCAACTTGAAGGAGCTCTTACAGACTATGATGCAATAAAATTGAAAAATATCAAACTAGAAGATGATTTAAGGGCAACTCAAGATATCATTCAAGCACTTCAAGAAAATTTTACTGTTGCAAGAAATAAGAGAAGAGAACTTTGTGAAAAATTGCAAAATGAGAATGATGAAAAGGAATCACTTAATGATATGATAAGCAAGTTGAAACAAGAGATCATGACAACAAAAAATGAAATGTAGGATATGACTATGAGATTTTGCAAAGAGATTGAGGACAGGAAGAAGAATGAAGAAGAATTGACCAGAAGACTAAGTGATGCAGCAAATGAGAATACAAGACTTAGCTATGAAAATGACATGTTGAAGACAGATCTGATGCATACTTAGAATGACTCAAATGAACTGATGAGACAAAAAGAAATCTTGGAAAGAGAACTGGAAACTGCAAATCAACACAAAGAAAAATTCAAGAAAAGCTCAGAGGAACTTGGCACCTTGCTGAAGAATCAAAAACCTAAAGGTGACACTTCTGGAAGTGGCTTTGAAGTTGGTGAAAGCTCCGGTACTGCAAACACTCAAGATCACAGCAAACCGGTAAGACAACCTAATGCTTATAAATTCAATGGAAAATGCTTTAACTATAATAAGTATGGTCATAGAGAAAATGAATGTAGATCTAGAAATTATCAGAATATCAACACACCCACCGGTCAATGTTCTAAATGCAACAAAGTTGGTCACAACTCTGAAAACTACAAAATGAATGTGAGATGTTATGTTTGTGGAAGATTTGGATATTTATCTAATCAATGCAGAACACAAACCGACATAGGTTATGGGAAATCTATTTAGAAGAATAATGTAACTTGCTATGCACGTAACAAGATTGGGCATATTGCTAAATTCTGTAGAAGTAAAGGAACACCGGTAGACAACAAAAGTTCTAGCTTGAAAGGTAAAGAAAAAGTTGAAGAATTTAAGCAAGAATTCTCAAAACAATGGATTAGAAAAGCTAATCTAAATATTGGGAATACTCCTCCACCAGTAGAACAAATCAATGCTTCACTGGCAAGACAGAGTGATGCTTCACCGAAAGGACAGAGCAGTGCTCCACCAACAGGAAGTTCTTCATCTAATTGAAGAAAATTTCCTTAAGGGTTTGGCAATCTATTGATACATGTGCTAATTATTCTCTCGGTTAGAGATAAGAAGTTGAAAATTACTTATTACCAGCAAACAATGTTAAGTGAATACTTAACCGACATGCAATTAATGTGGTAGATGGCGAAAAGACACTATAAAGTTAAGGTTTTGGCTCCATTTCATTTCACCGAGATTTCAAATTTTCAGAGAGCGCGAAGACTCCGAGCTAAGGCATTTCAAGCAAGAAGCAAGCACACTCTAAGCAATCATCTATCCAATGCAGTAAAAGGTATTTAATCATGGCATCCACCTCTGCAATTGAATACATAGAAAACCCTACTATTATTGAAGTAATAAAAAGACCTAGGCCCGTATTTCAGTTAGTTCCCGAGATAGCAAAGAAGGATGATACCTTAGGTGCTTTTTCTCAAATTCCTAAGGGAGTTGTATATGTTGAAGACCCCAGAATGTACATCCACTGCAACATTGAAGAGTTAGGAGATGAGGAAATTAAAACCATGTATGAAACCGTGATATGTGATAATATCGACAATGTAAAGGATGAACATAAAATCATTGAGACCCTAGGATTTATAGAAATCCTTAGCATTCCTGAATTTCCAAAGGATGTGATTAAGATAGTTTTAAGCAGGGTACATGGAGAATTTTTCTGGTTAGATGCAATCCATAAGATCACCAAGGAAGCTGTGAAAGCTATCACAGGGTTACCGACCACCGGTAAGAGACCAGATAAAACCAAGAAGGTCTCCAATGACCTAGTTATAAACCTAACTGGTGCAACATTTGACAAAAGGTCTCTAAGGGTTAATGATGTAATAGATATCAATGTGAAATTCATCATTATGATATTAGGTTATAAAGCTACTCATGCTAATAGACTTAATTCAGTTTCAATATTATGCATTAAGAGTGCTTATGACATGGTCACAGATAATGCAAAAATTGACATATGTGAGTGGTTAAAGGATGAACTAATTGACAACCTTGGAAAGATCAAGAAGGACAAGAAAGGAACTTTCAAATTTGGAAATCTATTAGTATGTCTAATGCTACACATAACAAAACAAGTTCCCGGTATAGGTTACAAAGAACTTGGATATGACATACCGGTAGGAAAACAATTGACTGAACTATTCAATAACATGGGTGAGAACAAGGAAAACAATATTCATGACTTTTTCCAAGAATTAAAGACCAAAATGAAGAAAAGAGTAAGGTTATCTCTGAAGATTGTAGACAAATACAAAGATGATATATGCTTTGTCATCAAGAAAGATGAAATCTGGATGGAAGCGGTCATCCCAAGGACAGTTTGGGTAACTGAGATGGGATATGAAACAGATGATCACATAGTTGAAACATATGCCAAAGCACTTCTGGAAGCCCCCAGAGAGCCAAAGGAATAAGTATTTGGTAGTGCAGAGAATATTGAAAGACAAATTCAATCAAAGAAAAGGGTGAAAAAGATTGAGATAGTTGTAAGGAAAGGGTCCAGACAAGCAAAAGCCATTAAGGAAGATGTATTGAAGAAAACTGACATAATAGAGGATGAGTTAGCAGCTCCACAGCCTGAAACTCACCTATCACCAGTAGGTACTTCTTCAGGAAGTGACATGCCTGCAACTTTTAAAAGAGTTATAAGAAAAAGAGATCCCTCACCGGCAACCACATCTTCACCTAGAAGGACAAGGCAAAAGCAACAAGCTATGAGATCTCTGATAAGAAAGGCCACACCAAAGAAGAAACTGACACCCAAGAAGAAGAAGAGGACAAACAAAGACTTGGCCCCTCTTGATATATTACTGAATGAAAACACAAAGGAAGGTAAACTGAAAAATATAGAGAAAATTTATGACACTCTAACAGCTGATGAGAAAGAACAAGTTGAAAACAGTGTTATATTGCACATGGATATGTACAAGAAATTTTTGATGGAAGTAGTCAATGAAATTCCTGATTAATTATTCAAAAGACTAGAGGCAAGAAGACAGGAAGTGATAGAATTGGATAAGAAAATAAAAATTGAGAAATTACTTGTTGTATATTCGGTGAACTCTCCACAAGAAATTGATGATTTAATTGCTCAAGCAAACCGGTCAGTATTCTCTACTGCACACCAGCATATTTCACTAATGGTAGGAAGAGTTAATGAGGTGACAGAGGAAACAAAAGATGGATGGGATATATTCTTGGTTGAGAAATAAAAACAAGAAGAGTACAGGAATCCTAAACCTATAAAAGTTTATCAAAAAGACAAAGACAAAGGGAAAGGAAAAGTTGGTGGACCACCAAGCATCAAAGTTAAAGACAATTTAACCCCACCTTCTTTAAATACTCCACCGGTGAAAACAACAACTACTAAAGATCAACTGACAGTTGAGAGTATGGATGTAGAGGATAATAATCCTAATTCTGAAGTCCTATACACTGTGGATGTTGATAATCAGAAGATCAACATAATAGTAGACAAAGATACAATTGATAAGTCAGATATGGCTAATGAGCCTCCGGTAGCGGGGGAAACAGAGAAACCGACAGAAGATAAAGAGAAAAAGGCAGAGAATGAGTCACAAACTGAGATAATACAACATACAAAGAAACAAACAAAGCTAAAGGCTCTAGAACAACATCAACTGGAACAGGTACATAAGAAAACAGTGCCACCGGCAACTAGTGAAGTAGGAAAACCAGTGCTTAAAGAAATGGAGACACAAACTGACCTACCAGAGGTCAATACAAGCTTGGTTACTTCCACAGGTACTCAGATTGTTGGATCATCATCAACATATAAATCAACAAATGTGACTGAGGTGCTACTAGATTCTATCAAGAAAATAACCGACTACGGCTCACAAGCTTACAAAGCAATCGATGATTCCATACCAATTTTGAAGGTAATTGCTCCCAACTGTAATATAGATAACAAAGATTCTTTAGGACAATTGGATACATTGTGTAAATATATCTCAGAAAACATTGAGAAAATAAAAGAAGAGTCAGTGAAGGATAAGGTAGAAATTGAAAAACAGAAATTCTTTGATGAGGAAATAAAGAATTGTAATAGAGACTTTGACACACTTCTACCGGAACTATGTAATTTATTGAAAGAGTACAAAATTTGTACAAAGATACCTGTAAAACAACCTTTTTGACTGTAGATATTGACAAGAAAATAAGCAAGGTACAGGATGAGATCAGTAAACTTGCAGATAGTTTTGTCAACTCACCTGATACACTATCAGTTTTTGAAGAGAATATAGCAAATTTTGAGGAAGAACTACTCAAATTAGAAAGAGAGAAAGAAAGAATAATAAATAAGACAAAACATTTGAGATCTAAACTAAGTCCAAGATTGGACTATCTAGCATCTCTATGGAAGGAAATTTCTGAGGCATTAACACAGGGAAGCAAAACACCGACAGAGCATTTGCAGCATCTCACCGGTACAGTGAAGAGAATTGAGACAACAATAAAGGATAGTAAGAAGTTTATGGATAGTATAAACTTGATTTTGGGAGATCTTTTTCAGATTATAACTACCAGCTACAAGGTTGAGGTTATGGATAGTTAAAACTACAAACTCTACTGACATCTTGACAACCTTTGTCATTGATGCCAAAGGGGGAGTAGTGGGATGAGAAAATTCAAAACACGGGAATCATATGCTCAGGGGGAGCTCTCACATTTTTGGTAACATTTTTGAACTACACATTTTTGGATACTTTTTGAAATTTCTCATGAGTGTTGCCATCAATGCCAAAGGTGGAGATTGTTGGCATATGCACACTCCAATGAGACATTGTATGTGATTGAAGGTTTTGTCATTGATGGCAACCTTGCAATCCTATGGCACCGACAAAGACATTATACCGGTATCAGCAGATCACACTCAACACTGGCACTCAAGACACCAGCACCAACATAGAAGAAAAGAAGTATACTGGCACAAAGGCCGACATGATTTTTGTTATATAATATTTTGTTTATTATTGTAAGCCGACTTGGCAAATTGTAAAATGACTCTTATATATAAAGGAGATCATTGTAGACATTTGAAGGAGTGATGTAGAAGTAAAAAGGAAATATTAGGCAGACCTAATGTGCGAAATATAGGTCAAAAGGCATATGTAAAGAACAGAGCAGGAACCGGTATTGAATCTGGCATTGAAGATGCTATTGTAAAGCAGTACAAGTTATTGGATTAGTATAATCCTTATTTGTAAGTCAGTGTGACTTCCCATTGAGCAGTAAGCTCTAAGCAGTTGGCCTTCCTGCATGTGCAAGCCCCTATTGTAAGTAATATTCTCTTCTTGGCCAGTGAGTGAATATTGTGGGTCACAAATCCCACTGAGGTTTTTCCCACACTGGGTTTCCTCGTTAAAATCCCGTGTTATGGTGTACTTTTCATGTGGATGTTATTGATTCTGTTTATTGCATTATTTCTTGCATACCAGTACACTGTTATATTATGTTCTGCATGTTTTAAGTTAATAAATTCTAATCACCAGTCAGATATTGATTCACCCCCCCTCTCAGTATCTGTGGGACCCCTAACGGAGAGGATTCACTCATAGACTAGTTTTAACCTGCGTAGAAATGCCTCTTAGGATGAGTTTATCCTAGATGTAGAGACACTCTAAAAGTGATGTGTTTGTGTTTGATTCAAGCAATATCGAAATAGAACTTAGGACAAAAACCTCTTGATGTTTTGAGAGTCGGAATGGATTTGATGAGATGTGAATGTGATAATGGATGAAATGTGAACTTTAATAGAAACTCTATGTTACAAAAGGAACAAACTCTTCCTCTTCTCTTTCAGGGGTTGGTGGTTCTTCTCTAGTTGAGTTATATGTGATGCAAATGTCTGGAAAGAAGGCAGGATTGATTTTGCTTCCCTTGTTTTGATGATAGCTCAAAGCTCTATATTGAGTAAAAGTTCTACAGTTTAATGACTCTTGATCAAACTTGTTTGATTTTCCTTGAAGATATAGACGCATGTGACGTAAGAAGGTTCTATGTGAGACAAAGATTTGTCTATTAAGATAAAATAATTTCCTTCTTTTGATGAAAGTCGTTGAGCTCAATTGTCTTTTCTTCAAATTGATGTGTTGATGAAGATTCTTCTTTCTCAAGATGTGAAGAATGGTCATATAGTTTGATACTTTGTTTTTTATCTTTGTTGGTTTTTGAAAATGTTGTGTTGGATGAGTACTTGTTTTTGGAACTGATTTTTAAATTTTTTTTGACAAGAAAACAAAGCAAGCACACAAACACAAGAATGTTGCCTCTAAAGACACAAATAGGTGTGGGTCTAGATCAACCCAATCCTTTGAAATTTTAATGACCTTTTCCTTCAAATGTTTTTTTTTAGGTGTTTTTCCAAAGCCTGAAGTCGGCTCAATTTGTACTGGTCTAACAGAAAATGAAGACACTTCAAACACACTTTATCCCTAAGGTCAAATGGCCAGTTGTGATAATTTCAACCCACATCTTGATATTTCTTCAACTTTGGTACTACATACCTTATGAATCCTATCATGGTAGGTAAGGATGTGATATACAAAATCTTGCACGAGCATAATAAACAGATGATCCCTATGATGGGGGAGTCACCACTTTTATCAGGCTACAAGTAACCTTTCAAAAAGCTATGTTTCTACTCAAGGAAATATGTATGGTGAGTATCTTGGGAGCAAAACCATCTATGATCTTACATTGAATTTATCACAAATATCCTCAATCAATAGAATGGGTGCGCTACTACATAAAGGTGTTTAGTAATTTTTGATGTTTTTTGACATAAGTTCATTTGCAGTGACTCACTTAAGAGCCTTGTAACTTGTGGTGGGGCCCATTTCTCTTTTCGGTAAGTTACACTGTAGGAACAACTATACCCAAGGCTACAACTTTTGCTCACACCTGATTTCTATAGCCGCTCGAAGGATTTATCGTGCGAGGTCATTCCCAAGAGTGATGTGTCTCTTGTCAGGCCTCTCTTAAAAATATAAAATTTAAGTGTTGCTAACACTTTTCTCTTGCACCTAGGACCACGAAAGCCAAGGGAGAGGATAGTGTGTGTTAGAAGTAGGACCACTCTATAGATTTTGCACAAGCGTGCCAAATACAAAAGACACTTGTTCTTTTTAACTGATTTTCATTGCAATGTGATGTAACTATTTGGAGATGTTGCTCCAACAATCATGGTGTTCTTTTTAACTTTCAAAGGCAAAATGTGTTGTAAACTAGGAACTTGAAATCCTGGTCAACTGAATTGAAAAACACGTTTTTGCTTGAAGTAAAATCGCTTTTGAATTTTGAAGGAAAAAAATGGCTTGTTCTTTTTAGTTGGCCCCAAAATGAAATGTTGATTGTGAATTTCCTTAAGTTGATGCAAGAAATGAAAATTGTGTTGTTGATTTTAAACACCAAAATAAAGATTGTTCCTAACTTGCAAATAAACTTTGAAGTTTGTGATTCTTTTTAATTTGCAAGTGGGGTTCTTTTTACAAACCAAAACTAAAGATGTGATTCTTTTTATGATCCAAAATGAAAATGTGAGGTTCAATTTTTAAGCAAAAAGAGACAATGAATTTGTTTTAATCCAACTTTGAAAACAAAGTGAAAGAAAGAATTCAATGCTTTCTAATCTAACTCCTCCAATCCTGCATAAACAAACAAACAGTTAGTCCAAAAAATTAAAAAAATGAGGTATTGGTGGGCTTCTACAAGCCTAGGTTTTGATTTTCGGTTACAATAAAAAAAATTACAACTCTTTGTTACAATAGTGCCACTCTGTGTAAACAAAGAAGCGCTATTTAACACGAAAGCGCTAAAACACAACTTGTGTGACAATTTAAACAAAAAAGTTAGTAGTTTTGTAGAGAAATCTTGTGTTGGATTCACGTCGGGTTCACCAAATGATGCTCTGCAAAAAGTATTAGAAAACCTGTTTGATGACAACGCACACAAGAGCACAAGAAACAAACGTTAGTGTTAGCAACAAAAGATTATCCTAAACAGGCATATCAAGAGAGATATTAAGCATGAAATAGAAAGCATACAAACATAGAATAGATAAACTATACTCCTCCAAATGCTAATCAAGATGCTCATAGTTGCTCCTCCCTTGTTCCTCTCCTCTCCAAGTTTCATATGAGTGTAGCTCTCAACTTTTAGTAGTAGCCATGGATGCCATATGAAGATTCAAGATGGTTGAATATGATAAACAAATGCTATGCAAGTGTAGATAGTGATGCTATGAAAAAGCTCTATGCTAATACCAATATAACAACAATACTCTAATGCTTCCTTCTTTGCTTGAGGAGAAGGGTTTTATTTATATAACAAATGGGGAAATGAAGGGTTGAGATTGAGAAATCTTAACAAGGGTTAGGATTGAAAGATATTTGTAGTCACATAAATCTGTCCAGCTTAATTAAATGAATATTTGCTATTTATTTGATTAAAAATACACTAGCCATGAGTTAATTAAATTAAAATTTAATTAATTCATCTTCAAAATATTCTCCTATTAATTAAATAAATTATTCAATTTATTTTAATTAATTCATTAAACCATGTTCACAATCAATTAAATGAATAAATCCTATTTATTTCATTTAAACCCTTTTCCTCTTTTAAATAAATTAAATAAAACATTTATTTAAATCATTAAAACCCCCCCCACTTGCATTCTCCTAAAAATGCAACTTGCACACATTTATTGAAATAAATGAATCTTATTTTAATAAAAATCCTATTTTCTCTCACTCACCAAACCCACTTGCAATTCTAATCTCCTTCTAGATTCTTCTAAACCCTTCCTAATTAGCCTAATCCATTCCCTAATTATTGTCACATTCCTAAGCAACTTGGAGTCACTTCTCAAAGACTTCAATGTCTTTGAAAAGCATTTAATGCTTTGTGTGTTCAACAATTTAACCTCCAAAGTCTTCCAAAACTACTAATGGCTCTTACATGACCATTAATGGCTCTTACATAACTATTTATGGTTAATTCAACTTGTCTCCTCAAGCATTTATTGCTTTGACCATGTTTATCCCTTTTGCCTTTGCACAAGAGTTTATCCATTGGATAAAAGTTTTATTCTTTGAATAAAGAGTTTATTTATTCAACTAACCTTGACCTTAACTCCCAAAGTCATGTCAAGCATTTAATGCTTATTCCCTCTCCTCTCAACCTATCTCACATGGACACTTGTCATCCTTGGATTGGGTTGAAAGCCCTCATATGGATTGAAAATCATTCAATCCTGACTCTTGTTGAGATTGCTCAATCTCAACCATCCATTGCTCCATTTTTCCTATAAATAGAGCCCATTTCTTCATAATCCAGATCCTGAAAACTTGTATGCATTTAAGCTATAGTGAATTCTAGAGAGCATTTAGCATAAACCACTAACATCTTGTCATCTTGGATAAAATAAATCATTTTAGCATCAATAGCATTTAGTATTAGCTTTTTTATTCACATTTAGAGCAAAATACTTCAATCTCAATCCTCCATAAGCATCCATAGTGCAAAAAGCTGCTGAGAGCTACACTATTTTGGAGCTTGGAGAGGAGAGGAACAAAGGAGAAGAAACCAAGAGCATGTTAGGAGGCATTTGGAGATGCCTCATCATATTTATCTTCTTAGTTAGATATTTTGTCATGCTTTTGATATCTCTTTTGATATGCCTGTTTAGATTAGTTTTTGATTGATTAACACTAACGGTTTCTTGTGTGTTGTGTGTTATTTATCATTGACTAACCTTCCCTTTTTGCAGAGCATCAATATTCAATCCATGTGAGACTTTCAATCCAATCCCATGTTGACAAGTGTCACCATGAGGAGGCTTGAGAGGAGAGATAAGGAGCATTAAATGTTTGAATGTTGAAATTGTCACACAGGTTGCACTTTAACGCTATTGATCACGTTGTAGCATTATTGAAACTTGTTGTTCTAGCGCTATTATTTTTACAATAGCACTATTGTATCAAGTTTAGTGCTTTTGACCCTGTTTTGACGCTATTGATCATGTTTGAGCACTTTTGTCTTCTCTGTCATTTTTCTTCTTTTAGCGCGTTTTGTTTTAAATAGTGCTTATGTTTTCACACAGACTAGCACTATTGTAACATAATGTTCTAAGAAAGGCCTTGTAATAAAAAATTTAAAATATTTTAGGCTTGTGGAAGCCCCCCTTAGGTATGGATTTTACTAACTAGTTATTGTTTGTGCAGGTTTAAAAACTCACCTCTTTAAAATCAAAAACTTTATTTTGATGTTTTAAGAATTGAACAAACAAACTTTCCCTTGCTTTCCAGTTAGGATCACTTGTTTTTGGTGCCTTAAAACTAAACAAAACAAAATTTGTTCTCTTGCAAGTTAGGAAACACACTTTATTTGGTGCTTAAAATCAACAAGGCAAATTTCTTTCTTGCATCAAACTAAAGAATTTATAATCCACACTTCAATTTTTGGTGCAAATAAAATACACAATCAACTTGTTTAAAATTTTGCAAAGCGATTTTCCTTCATACATACGTGCTTCAATTTCAATTGATCAGGATTTTCAAAATTCTAGTTTACTCAAACCTTTGCATTTGAAGTTAAAAAGAACATCATGAATGTTGGAGCAACATCTCCAAATAGTTAGATCACATTGCAATGGCAAGTTAAAAAGAACAAGTGTTTTTGTGCTTGGCACACTTGCGCAAAAAGTTGGTCGAGTGGTCCTACTTCTAACACACACTATCCTCTCCCTTGGCTTTTGTGGTCCTAGGTGCAGGAGAAAAGTGTTAGTAACACTCAAAATTTTTATCTTTTTAAGAGAGGCTTGCCAAGAGACACATCACTCTTGGGAATGACCTCGCATGGTAAATCCTTCAAGCCGCTATAGAAATCAGGTGAGAGCGAAAGTTGTAGCCTTGGGTATAGTTGTTCCTACAGTGTAACTAGTCGAAAGGATAAATGGGCCCCACCACTGGTTACAAGGCTCTTAAGTGAGTCACTGCAAAATGAACTTATGTCCAAAAACATCGAACATTACTAAACACCTTTAAGTAGTAGCCCACCCGTTCTATTGATTGAGAATATTTACGATATAATTTAGTGCAAGAGCATAGATGGTTTTGCTCCCAAGATACTCACCATACATATTTCCTTAAGTAGAAACATAGCTTTTTGAAAAGTCACTTGTGGCTTGATAAAAGCGATGACTCCCCCATCATAGGGATCATCTATTTGTTATGCTCGTGCAAGACTTAGTATATCACATCCTTACCTGCCACAGCGGGATTCATAAGGTATGTAGTACCAAAGTCGAAGAAATATCAAGATGTGGGCTAAATTTATCACAACTGGCCATTTGACCTTAGGGATAAAAAGTGTTTGAAGTGTTTTCGTTTTAGTCAAGACCAAGTGCAAATTGAGCCGACTTCAGGCTTTGGAAATACACCTTAAAAAATATCTAAAAGGAAGGGTCATAAAAAGTCTGAGGATTGGGTTGATCTAGACCCATACTTATTTGTGCCTTTTGAGACAACATTCTCGTGTTTGTGTGCTTGCTTTGTTTTCTTGTCAAAGAAACATCATAAAAATCAAAAATCAATTCCAAAACAAAGTATTCATCCAACCAAACATCTTTCAAAGCAACCACAAACGATCAAAAACAAAGAGAAAAGTATCAAACTTTATGACCATTCTTCATATCTTGCGAAAGAAGAAATGTCATCAGAATATCAACTTGAAAAGAAGGCCATTGAGCTCAAAGGCTTTGATCAAAAGAAGGAAATTTTTCTATCTAAATAGACAAATCTTTGTCTCCCATTGAGTTTTTCTATGTCACATGCGTCTCTATCTTCAAGGCAAAACAAACGAATTTGATTCAGAGTCATTGAACCGCAGAGCTTATATGCAATATAGAGCTTTGAGTTATCACAAAAACCAAGGAGGTAAGATTAATCCCAACTTTTTCCCAAACATCTGTATCACATACAGTATAGCTCGAGAAATACCACCAACACCCGAAAGGGAAGAGGTAGAGTTTTTTCCATTTGTGACACAAAGCTTTTATTGAAGTTAAAACATTTTCATCCATTATCTCACTCATACATCATCAATCCATTCCAACTCTCAATACATTAAGAGGTTCTTGTCCCAAGTTCTCTTTTTAGATATTGCTTGAAACAAACACATCACATCACTTTTTGGATTGTTTCTACATCTAGGATAAGCTCATCCTAAGAGACACATCTACACAGGTTAAAACTAGTTCACGAGTGAATCCTCTCATTACTAGGTAGTTAAATCTATAACACATCTCAGATTTCTCTACACCTTATCACATCCAACCTTATAAAAAACAAACAAGCAATTCAAAGAAGGAATTTCGGTTACATCTACCTTAAAAGTGCTAGAAATCCACATGCAACACAATTCACCAACCATCAATCTTTCATTTCATCAACAACTCATCATCATTTTCACTCAACTTCAACAAAAATTGGTAAACAAAATGGCTCACACCCGATCACACTCAAGGCAACGAGAAGTAGAAATTGAAGAAGAAGAGGAGGAAAATCTTAATGAATTCCAAGAAGCACTTGGAGGATATGCGAATGACGAAAACCCAAGTACTCCCACTCCTGCAACAATAGAAAGGGCCCAGCATAACCCTCTCTTTAATAGACTTTTTGATGAAATACTCAGGAGCAATGCGGATGCTCACTTTTTAAAGCTCGCTCAAGAAGGAGAAAAACTCCCCTCTGACTTTGATCTTGCCCAATTAAGACAAGCATCAGAATGACAAAGTCACCATGAAGAGGAAAGAGGTAGAGATCCCATCAGATATAACATTCCTTGAGGTAACCCACCACCTCCTCCTCCAAATGAAATGGAGATGTTGTGGCAACAAGTCGAGAATCTCGCCCAACAACTTCATAGTGGTGTCAAAACTAACCAATTCTCACTCAATGACATATGTCCCTATCCTTTTGATAGGAATCTTTATATGCTACCCTTTCCATGAGGATTTGAAACACCCAAATTCGAAACATATAGAGGAAAGGGAGATCCTCGTGATCATGTCAGAGAATTTCATTTCGCTTGCCTCGAAGTGGCATATGAAGACACATACCTAATGCGCCTTTTTCGCCAAAGCTTGGGTGGAACAACCACATCATGGTTTTCTTGACTACCAGGTAGCATTAGAACATTTGAGGAACTCATCCAGAAGTTCCTAGCTCATTACTCTCATAACATTGAACACGACATCACCAAGGCTGATCTGTGCAACACTAAACAAAAACCAGGTGAACTATTCTTAGTATTCCTGCAATGATGGTGTCAAATGTCTAGCAGACGTTCTCTTCAGTTACCTAAATGAGAACTAGTGGACATATTCATTTCCAACTTAAACGAAGAAATGGAATTTCACCTGGATGTCAAAGACACAGACTCTTTTAATGACATGATCACCAAGGGTTTGAAATGTGAACGAGCCCTCATCAAGAAAGGACTTATCAAAATCTATAATGAACCAAAGGATAGTCCTCGCCCATGCTTCAATAGTGATAAACCAAGCTTCTGGAATAAAAATAAGAATATCGTCAATGATGGGGTTGTGGATGCCAAGACTATCAAAAGTGCACAACCTGTGGTAAGGTTTGTAGGACAGAATCCTCCACCTCAGAATAACACAAATGTTCCTTCAAATCAAGGTCGCATCACATCTCACGATGAACTTAGACCTCGTCAGCAAAAACAAAAACGAACATACACTCCCTTAGGGGAACCCATTGAAACAGTATTACGACAACTCATTTCTCAAAATTTGGTCACTCTACCTAAAACATCAAACTATGAGCCTCAGGTCAAACCTGCATGGTGGAGAGATACTGAACATTGTGATTTCCACCAAGGGCGAGGACACAAGACAAGTAATTGTCACCAATTGAAAGATCTTATTCGGGATCTTATTGACCGAGGTGAAATTGAAATCGAAGGACATGACCCAAAAACAACAAACAATGATCATCTGATTTTCAAAAATCCACTTCCATCACAAGATCAAAGGGGTCCTTCCACTTCCAGGTGAGGCACTGATACCACGGATTATACGCAGGCTGCATATAATTACACTGTAAATCACCTGTATGATGCCAGTGAACAAGTTGCAACTATAACCATCAAAAATCCCAACTCCAATTGCAATGTTGTTACATGTCGCGACAAGGTTACCATAAAGGCAGCTCCACAAGGCACCACCTCCATACCAAAACAGTACAATCTTGTGGAACAATTAGACAAAACACCTGCACTTATATCCATTTTAGAGCTATTGCGCCTATCGCCATCTCATAAAACAATCTTGGATCAAGCGCTCCAAGAGGCGTCAGTCCCTGCAAACTTGAATATAGACCAATTTCAAGCCATGGTTGGAAGTCTAAAGTCATCACCTTGTCTCACTTTTTTCGAAAGTGACAACTCTTCCTTCCAGCAACCTCATAACGCTTCGCTAAACATTGAAGGCTATATCAACTAGCACAGGATCAAGCAAGTCTTGATCGATAATGGAGCAGGCTTAAATATTTGTACACTATAGTTAGTCACTACTTTGGGATATGCAATTGAGTCTGTAGATGCCCGTAAGAAGATCACCATCAAAGCTTATGATGTGCGGAACATTCCTCCAAAGGAGCTGTGGTACTACCAATCCGAGTGGGCCCTGTGGTGAAACACATCATCTGTCAGGTTCTAGACCTTCCTCTGCCATACAATCTATTGTTAGGAAGACCTTGGATACATGCCATGCAAGCCGTTCCATCTACCTACCATCAATGTATCAAGTTCCCAGATAACGGTGTAGAGATCACAATCCTAGGCGATGAAAATCCCTTTGCATATTGCCATAATATCAGCCATCAACTAGAGATTACCGTTCCTAATAATAGAGAAGTCATTTCCTCCACATCATATATAAGTCCTGCCTCTCTTGCCAGTTCGAACACCACTATACCAAAGCAAGAAAAGCTTAAGATGAAAATAGTAGAGGAAGGTCCTGGGGAATACAACTTGAGTCAACTCTTTTGTGTGGGACAAATGCCCACTTCTCCTAGAACACATGGTAAACCATAGCAGTTACTCCAACAACCACTAATCACGCTAGCATGTGCTTTGACGCCTTTCATCCTTGGAAAGAGTCAAGAAGAAGAAACCCAAGATGAGGACTTAGCGGAATGGATCTATAAAGATCCCATCACCACTGATATACCGCAAGTTAAGCTTCCCACATATCAATATGGCAAAGGTCTCCTCATTATGCAAAGAATGGGGTATGATGGTCAGAGTGCTTTGGGATATTGCAAACAAGGACGACATGAACCTCTGCTACCGGAATTAAAGCCCAAAGGTAATACAGGTCTAGGCTTTGAAAAATAGATCTTTCCTAAACTCAAATTCAAAGGAAAACTCAGCAAACCATTATGTCAGCCTATTGCAAAGAGGACACCTTTCATTATCAAAGCAACATCAAACACCATCGCAACTGCCCCACCAAGGCTTAAAATCCCAGCACAACCATCTACGATGCCAACCATCCCACCAATCAAACCAGTAATCCCATCAACAGCAGCCATAACATCAATAGCACCATTAACAGCAGCCACTGTATCAGAACCCATAGCAGTATCTACAACACCCACAATTCCAGTAGAAACAACCGAATCAACAACATTAGTACTTCCTATGTCAGAGTCAAAAATCTCCATAAATCTTCCGACAGCACCGATCACTACAAAGGTACATCAACCGATCACACCTACAATGTTTAACCGGATCCTAGAAAGCGACTTAGAGACTGACTCACATGAGTGGGAATTTGATTATGTTCAGTTTAATACTTTAGATGAGGAAGGCACATCACTACCTCCACCCCGCAAAGACATCCTTGTTTATGGAGAAGCACAGATAAAGACTTCTTGGGTTCCTGAGCTAGAAACTTCTTACACAGACCCTACGTCACATCCTACGCCTGATTCTGATAAGGAGAGTACCATCAACGATCTTCACCACAACATCTTAACCCTCTCCGATACATCTAATGCACTTAACCTAATCAATGAAGTAATGCCCATTATCCACCCTGAACTCATCAAAAGGAACCAACCAAATCCCCCATGTCTTGACTTCTTCCAAAATGATGAGGCCATCATTGAATTTTTGGAATTAAGGGATAACCTACCAAGCGGGGATCACAAAGCTGGATTCGCCATAGAACTAAATAGCGCAGCATACTCCGGGGTGGATGCCAAACCTTTCAGCTGCAAAAATATAACAATAAAACATGGATCTTCCAGTGAAAACCACACCGTGGCACTGTTTGATTCAACAAAAGTAAAAAGAAAGAGCGTATCCAATGGTGAAAACCTCTCTAAGGTACCTAAGGATGAAGAGTTTGACATTCTCCCTACTAGTACACAACAGGAACGATCAACGATTCTCATCAAGGAAACCAAAGAATACAATGTGGGGACTCCTGAAAATCATCACCTCATACATCTGGCATCTCTTCTCACTCTAGAGGAACAACCTAAATTTATAGAGTTCTTTCAAAAGCGTCAGATCAACTTTGCATGGTCATATGCAAACATGCCTGGGCTTGATCTTGATTTAGTCATGCATCACCTCACCGTAGCAGAAGGAGCCAAACCTGTCAAGCAGAAGCTTCGTAAGATGCATCCTCAAATTGCAGTGCTAGTCAAAACAAAACTCAAGAACTCCTAGATATTAGTTTCATTAGACCAATTGATTATGCAGATTGGATCTCCAACATTGTGCCTGTCGGCAAACCAAAAGAGGGCATCCGCATTTGTATTGACTTTAGAGATCTGAATAAGGCATGTCCTGAGGATGACTTCCCCCTACCAAATATTGACATCATAGTAGATCTGACAGCAAGACATGCCATGCTTTCACTCATGGATGGCTTTTCAGGATACAATCAGATAAAGATCACACCAGAGGATCAACATAAGACAACCTTTACATGTCCATGGGGCACATATTGCTGGAATGTAATGCCTTTTGGTCTAAAGAATGTAGGAGCGACCTATCAATGAGCAATGACCACCATCTTCCATGACATGATGCACACTATGATGGAAGATTATGTTGATGACTTACTAGCAAAATCACTCACCAGAGAAGGGCATCTCAACATATTAGATAAAATCTTTGATAGACTTGAACAATACCATGTTCGACTCAACCTAAAGAAATGTGTCTTTGGAGTTACCTCCGGGAAGCTTCTAGGATACATTGTCTCAAGCAAAGGTATTGAGGTCGACCCAGCAAAGGTAAAAGCAATCATGGACATGCCACCACCAAAGAATATCAGTCAGCTAAGGACATTACAAGGGTGGCTTCAATCCATCTGAAGATTCATTGCATAATTGGCTGATAAGTGTCACCCATTCACACACCTGCTACACAAGAACATCCGCTTTCAATGGGATACCAAATGCCAGCAAGCATTCCAGATGCTCAAAGACTATCTCATGAATACACCATTGTTGATCCCACCAGATCCAAGTAGGCCTCTACTACTCTATATATCAACAACAAGTACAACATTAGGGGTACTACTGGCACAGCATAATGCAGAAGGCAAAGAATGTGTCATTTACTACATCTCTCGCACACTGGTTGGTTATGAACTCAATTACACACCTATTGAGCGAGCTTGCCTAGTAGTAATCTTAGCAGCCACTAAACCGAGGCACTATCTGTTAGCACACAAGGTACAACTCATTGCAAAGATTGATCCACTCAAGTATTTACTCAACAAAGCAGCATTGACAGGCCGCTTGGCCAAATGAGTGATGATTCTAAGTGAATTTGACATCAAGTATGTAGACCATAAGGCTATCAAAGGGCAAGTTATTGCAAATCAGTTGGCCAATGCACCTCATAGGTGATCATCCTCTCATTTCCAATTTTTCAGATGAAGAGATATTCATGATCACAACAACACAACCATGGAAACTATACTTTGATGGTTCATACACTAGGCATGGCTCAGGGGTAGGCATTATGTCTATCACATCTCAAGGTGACAGCATCCCGAAGTCTTACAGGCTCACATTTCCATGCACTAACAACATAGCAGAGTATGAGGCCTTGATCACAGGACTCAAGCTAGCCGTACAATGAAAATTACAAGAACTATAAGTATATGATGACTCACAACTAGTCATTCGACAAGCAACAAATGAATATCAAACCAAGGATGATAAAATCGTGCCATACAAGCAAATGGTGGACACTTTAAAAGCATCATTTCTTACTATCACCTTTGAGCAGATACCAAGAGATCATAATTGAGCCACTGATGTTATGGCTACTATTGCATCTCTCCTAGATCTTCCACAAAATTCAACACGCTATGAGTTCTTGGTCGAACAGCTTTGGATCCCTGCTTATGATATCCTCGAATTTGAAATGATATGTCATCTTGTTGATTCCAAATCCCCATGGTATGGTGAGTTCTACACCTATCTCCGCGATTACACCCTTCCTCCTAACCAATCGAATAACCAACGTGTTGAAATGTGGCGACTGATCAGCAAAGTACTGTACACTCAGCACGTATCTTTTGTATTTAAATCTGCATATAATTGTTAGTTCATATTTGCTTCAGATCTGTTTGAAGAAAAAAAAATTTGCTGTTTTTTGTTGATGAAAACCGACATTGTAATAAAACCCTAAAAAAGGCCGACTTTGTTTTGTTGCCCTAAAAACGCATGTTATAAGTGGTTGGGATGCTTAAGGCATTGTAAGCGGTTGGGATGCTTAAGGCATTGTAATGTTGATGTACTGTTTTTGCTGGATAATAAGAAAGATTGGACGGTTGTGTATGGTGGACATAACCCATTCTGGGTGAACCACGTTAAATCTTTGTGTTATCTGTGTCCTGTTTTATTTCTTTATCTTTTGTATTTAAATCTGCATATAATTGTTAGTTCATATTTGCTTCGGATCTGCTTGAAACCCTAACAATTGGTATCAGAGCGAGGTTTTCTATAAATTGGCAGGACTTTCAGATTTGAGTGGGAGCAATGGAGGATTCCAAATTCAAGGTCGAAAAGTTTAACAACCAGAATTATCAGTTATGGAAAATGCAGATGGAGGATTACCTGTATCAAAAGGATTTGTGGCGGCCATTGGAAGGAAAGGCAAAGAAACCGACCACAATATCAGATGAAGAGTGGGACATTTTAGATAGAAAGGCATTAGGATCCATTCGATTATGCCTTGCGTCGTCTGTAGCATTCAATATAACAGAAGCAAAAACGACTGTAGATTTGATGGCAACATTGGCTAAGCTATATGAGAAACCCTCGGCTTCGAATAAGGTATTTCTTATGAAGCGTTTGTTTAATTTGAAAATGAGTGAGGGAGGATCTGTAGCGGAGCACTTAAATGAATTTAATACAATTACCAGTCAATTGTCTTCGGTAAAAATTACCTTTGCAAAAGAGGTTAGGGCTCTCTTGATTTTATGTTCTTTGCCAGAAAGCTGGAATAGCTTGGTTATGGCTGTAAGTAACTTTGTCTCTGGTAAAAATACTTTGGTATTTGATGATATTGTTGGTGTTATCCTAAGCGAGGAAATGCGAAGGAAAAGCACAGGTGAGACTCCAACATCATCGGGTAGTGTTTTGAATGTGGAGAACAGAGGAAGATCAAAGGAAAGAGGAAAAGGCCCTGGGAATGAGAAGTCACGAGGGAAGTCAAAGAAAGGACGCTCTTAATCTAGAGGAAAGAAAGATTGCTGGTACTGTGGAAAGCCTGGTCATATAAAGAAAGACTGTTGGTCTCGGAAAAACAAAGAAGGAGACAAAAATGAAAATGACAGTAAGGAAGCTAATATTGCAAGTAATACTTTACAAGATACTTTAATCTTATGTTTGGATAATGTTAATGATTCCTAGGTAATAGATTCTGGGGCTTCATTTCATGCTACACCCCATAGAAAATATTTTCTAGATTATGTTCAAGGTGATTTTGGACAGGTATATTTGGGTGATGATGAGCCCTGTCAAATTGTTGGAAAAGGAAAGATAAAGATCAAGTTGCAGAATGGTAATGACTGGTTTCTGCAGGAGGTAAGACATGTTCCTAATTTAAGAAGAAATTTAATTTCTGCAGGGCAACTAGGTAGTGAAGGTTGCATAGTTACCTTCTCAGACAGTATGTGGAAGGTCACTAAAGGATCATTAGTAGTAGCTAAAGGTGCAAAGGTAGGCACATTATATCTGTGTACTGGTAACACTTACTCTACCTTAGCTGCTACAGATAAAGTTACTGCAGGGACAACAACAATAAATGTTGCAAGAATAGATTCGATAATGTGGCATCATAGGCTTGGGCACATGAGTGAGAAAGGGATGAAAATCCTTTACTCCAAAAATCTATTGCCAGGACTAAAGAAGATTGATTTAGAGTTCTGTGAAAACTGTGTTTATGGTAAACAGAAAAGAGTCAGATTTCTCAAGGTTGGGAAAGAGAAGAAGAGTGAGAAGTTAGAGCTTGTACATTCAGATGTATGGGACCGGCTCAGGTATCATCTCTTGGTGGCTCTTGTTATTATGTTATTTTTATTGATGATTCAACCAGAAAAACATGGGTATATTTCCTAAAACAAAAATCAGATGTTTTTTAAACTTTTAAGAAATGGAAAGCTTTGGTTGAGAATGAGACAGGAAAAAAGTTGAAGTGTCTCAGATCGGATAATGGAGGTGAGTATTGCAGCAAAGCATTTGAAGATTACTGTTCCTTAAATGGGATTCAAAAGCAGAAGACAGTTCCAGGAACTCCACAGGAAAATGGTGTGTCAGAGAGAATGAATAGGACCATCATGGAATGTGCGAGGAGCATGAGATTGCATGCTGGATTGCCCTTACATTTTTGGGTAGATGTTGTACATATTGTTGTCTATTTGATAAATAGAGGACCTTCAACCCCTTTGGATGGTGGTATTCCAGAGGAGGCATGGACTAGTAAAAAGGTAAATTATTCTTTTCTAAAAACTTTTGGTTGCGAAGCTTTTGTCCATGTTGATAAAGAAAACAAAACCAAGCTTGATGCTAAATCTCAGAAATGTACCTTCATTGGATATGGGATAGATGAATGTGGCTATCGGTTATGGGATTTTGAAAATAAAAAAAAATTAGAAGTAGAGATGTTATATTCAATGAGAAGGTTGTGTATAAAGAACAGATGCAGGAAAAGAAGCATGAACAGGACAAACAAGAATATGTGGTGTTGGATGAGATTCCTGAAAATGAAATGCCACAGGTACCTGATGCTCAGCAACAATAGATTGTCCCACAAACTCCTGCAAGTGTTAGACGTTCTATGAGGACAAGTAGACCCCCTGAAAGATTTTTTCCTTCTTTGTATTCTATTTTATTAACAGATTCTGGTGAACCAGAAGAATGTGAAGAAGCAATGCAAGTGGATGCCAAACAACAGTGGCAAATAGGCATGAAAGAGGAGATGGACTCCTTGATAAAAAATAAGACTTGGGACTTAGTCCCTTTACCTGCAGAAAAAAGAGCCTTGCCTAACAAATGGATTTATCGGCTGAAGGAGGAGGAAGGAGGTCAGAAAAGATATAAGGCCAGACTTGTTGTAAAAGGTTTTGCACAAAAAAAGGGTATAGATTATGATGAAATATTTTCTCCAGTTGTAAAAATGACTTCAATTAGAACTGTACTTAGTCTTGTGGCTGCAGATGATTTACATCTTGAACAATTAGATGTCAAAACAGCTTTTCTCCATGGAGATTTGGAGGAGGAAATTTACATGTTGCAACCATAAGGATATGAGGTCAAAGGTAAGGAGAACTTGGTGTGCAGGTTGAAGAAAAGTCTGTATGGCCTAAAGCAAGCACCCCGACAATGGTATTTAAAATTTGATAGTTTCATGGCTGAACACGGTTATCATAGATGTCATTCTGATCATTGTGTATATTTTAAGAGATTTGATAATGGTAGTTATATTATCCTCTTGCTTTATGTTGATGACATGCTTGTTGCTGGGTCTAACATGCAACATATAAATGATCTTAAACAGAAATTAGTCAGGTCATTTGCTATGAAGGATTTGGGTGCAGCTAAGCAAATTCTCACTCATACACGGGACAGAAAAAATAGAACCTTGAATTTGTCCCAAAGTGAGTATATACAGAAGCTGTTGAAAAGATTTAACATGCAAGATGCAAAAGCAGTTAGTACACCTTTGGCTAGTCATTTCAAATTGACTAAGGAGATGTGCCCAAAGGCACAGGAAGAGGTTAATAAAATGTCTAACATCCCGTATTCATCAGCTGTTGGCAATCTGATGTATGCAATGGTATGCACAAGGCTAGATATTGCACATGCAGTGGAAGTTGTGAGCAGGTTTATGAGTAATCCGAGTATGGAACATTGGAATGTTGTGAAATGGATTCTTCGGTATTTGAAAAGAACTACTACAAAGACATTATGTTTCAAAGGATCTAATGCTGCTCTGAGTGGATTTGTTGACTCTGATCTGGCGGGTGATATTGATTCATGAAGGAGTACTACAGGGTATGTTTTTACTATAGGGGGAACTGCAGTCAGTTGGATTTCTAGGTTGCAAAAGGTTGTTGCACTTTCAACCACTGAAGCTGAGTATGTTGCCGCTACAGAAGCCAGCAAAGAGATGATTTGGTTGTAATGTTTTCTGAAGGAATTGGGTTAGACACAAGAGGATAGCCCATTGTATACTGATAGCCAAAGTGCCATTCATCTTGCGAAGAACTCTGCTTTTCATTCAAGGACAAAGCACATTCAGCTCAGGTACCACTTCATCCGGACTATTTTGGAGGAGGGTCAGTTATGGCTTGAGAAGATTCACACAAGTGAGAATCCTGCTGATATGTTCACAAAGACATTTCCATAGGAGAAGTTGATTTCTTCATCAGTTTCTGTTGGTCTTCTTAATTAATAATTGTGGAATTTATACCAGTCAAGTCCTAGTGTTTTATCCAGCGGATGTTGCATGTACAATGTTGTTGTGTAGTATCAGTCTCCAAGTGGGAGATTGTTCGGTGTGGAGCTTGATCAGTCTCCAAGTGGGAGATTGTTGAAATGTGGCGACTGATCAGCAAAGTACTGTACACTCAGCACGTATCCTCGTCGGGGTCCAGGGTCGGGCCAGGCCCCGGGCCCCCGAGAAATTTTTTTTTGCAATTTTTTGTTGATGAAAACCGACATTGTAATAAAACCCTAAAAAAGGCCGACTTTGTTTTGTTGCCCTAAAAACGCATGTTATAAGCGGTTGGGATGCTTAAGGCATTGTAATGTTGATGTACTGTTTTTGCTGGATAATAAGAAAGATTGGACGACTGTGTATGGTGGACGTAACCCATTCTGGATGAACCACGTTAAATCTCTATGTTATCTGTGTCCTGTTTTATTTCTTTATCTTTTGTATTTAAATCTACATATAATTGTTAGTTCATATTTGCTTTGGATCTGCTTGAAGAAAATTTTTTTTGCTGTTTTTGTTGATGAAAACCGACATTGTAATAAAACCCTAAAAAAGGTCGACTTTGTTTTGTTGCCCTAAAAATGCATGTTATAAGCGGTTGGGATGCTTAAGGCATTGTAATGTTGATGTACTATTTTTGCTGGATAATAAGAAAGATTGGATGGCTGTGTATGGTGGACATAACCCATTCTGGGTGAACCACGTTAAATCTCTGTGTTATCTGTGTCCTATTTTATTTCTTTATCTTTTGTATTTAAATCTGCATATAATTGTTAGTTCATATTTGCTTCAGATTTGCTTAAAACCCTAACACAACGTAAAACCTTCATTCACCAAACTGCTCGATATACCATTATTGCTGAAACCCTATACTGACGTAGTCTTGATGGTACTTTTCTTCGATGTCTAGAACAAGATGAGATAACAAAGGCCTTGGAAGAGGTACATGAAGGAATTTGTGGGACTCACTCAAGTGGTCCGTCACTAGCCAAGAAACTCCTGCGCAATGGATACTATTGGCCATCTATAGAAAAAGACTCCTACTACTTTGTCATAAAATGTAAGAAATGTCAAGTTCATGGAGAGCTGATACATGCACCGGCATAGGAATTGCAACCAATCACGACACCATGGCCTTTTTGTCAATGGGGACTTGACCTTGTGGGTAAAATCCATCCATCTTCATCCAACGACCACAAATTCATTATTACCGCCATCGAATATTTCACAAAGTGGATCAAAGCTGTTCCACTTACCCAAGTCACCAGTAAGCAGATCGCCTCATTCATCCTCAATTACATCATCTGTCGGTATGGTTTACCCATGTCCATCATCATGGATAATGGGCTTCCTTTCAAAAATCAAGATGTCCATGAGCTTTGTGAGAAGTCTCACATCCAACACCGCTTTTCCACCCCCTATTACCCACAAGGCAATGGTCAGGCCGAAGCATCAAACAAAAACATATTGAGAATCCTAAAGAAGACAATCAATGATGTCGGTTGTGATTGGCATGTTCAACTGAATCCAACACTATGGGCATATTGAACTAGCATTTGAACCCCTACAGGTCCAACTCCTTACTCACTGGTCTATAGTGCGGAAGCTATCCTTCCTATTGAGGTCGAGATACCATCTCTACGAGTTTCCTTGCATAATCTTATAGATGACGAAGCCTATAGAGTATCTCATCTTCAGGACTTAGAGTTACTTGATGAGAAGCGACAAGCTACATACAACCATCTCAAAGCCTATCAACAGTGCATGAGCAGAAGCTACAATCACCGAGTTAGACCTCGTACATTTGAGGTAGGTGATCTTGTTCTCTGAGAGAATCCTCGCAACCAACCAAACAGAGAACATTAGGGAAAGTTTGAATGAAACTGGCTGGCTCCATATGTTATCACTGTTGTATTTTGGTTTGGGGCATATCAGTTGGCTACTTCAGAAGGAGAACCGCTCGCAGATCCAATCAACAACATGCACCTCAAACGGTTTTATACCTAAGCTGTACAAAGCATCAAGCTCCCCTGCATACTGGAAAAACAATCCAAAAACATTCAGATAAATGTCCTGAAGAAAATATAAAAACATCAAAATAGTAAAGAAAAATCATGCATCCAAACGGTGAACAAACACTCTGGTGGCACCTTGGGTAAGTGCGATGGTGAAAACCTAGCAAACAGGCACCACTCGTAAAGGCTATGGCTCCATTATCTTTCAGGCTTGTTGTGATCACATTCATTACATACACACATCCATCCATCCAAACCATGGCTTGTTATTTGATCTGCAATCAAAGAAAGTACTTCACGCGTCTTGCATCCCGCTTTTTCATAGTCATGTCTAAGTTAGGGGCAATGCCCTTAATCTAGTTGATGGAAGTGGATTCTACATTACTTGTGATTCATTGGGTTCAACATTCAAAATTGTCTCACAAAATCCAAAAACATTCAAAACAATCATCAAAATACCCAAAACATTGAAAATCACAAAATCCAAAAACAACGAAAAACATCAAAAAACAAACAAAAACATGGCACCACATTGTACATACTCATCTGAGCAGATACCAAGCAAACATTGAACAAAATACTTGCACGATGATCCCTTCTCAATCAACGAAACAATCAACATAAACACTTAGACTATCTTCAACAAGGATGCATCCTTCCTTATCTAAACAAAGACAAGATGACATTTTTTCTTTGACAAGAAAATTTTGTTTAAGCTATCAAATACTTGGTTGATTTGTGGGTTATTTATATAAGGTTCTTACAACATTGTTTGTATGTCTTCTACGTTTTTATTTCGATGAAGTTCTGGGGCATGTCCTAATGGTGTCTACGTGGGAAGTTCACTAAGCTATGTGATCTTATGCAAAATGCAGTCATAAATCATTACGACTTGCTGACTATAGCATATACCTCGACCATATGAGCATGAACCATTACCAAGAATCCATATTCTTTATTCTTTATGTATATACTGTTTGTTTGTAGGTACAATGCTCCTTCTTTGGTTCCTCCTACCTCATCCAAATTGGATAAAGGTTTTATCTCTTATTATGGTATGAACTTGTCTCAGGATATGATCAGCCTAAGATCAAGGAGGACGATTCAAGTCATGCCTAAACGGAGATGATCCTTGTCTGTTCTGCAAGCAATACTCTGGTTAACTTGACCCATTATATCAAGTTACTTGTATTCACTTGCTATATCAAAATCCATGTAAGGAATACTCAGGTCATCTTGAATCATTATGTCAAGATGCTTGTATTCTCTTCCAACATTTAAAGCTCAATGATGAAAATAGAGCACTATGGATTGTCATTTCATCTCATTTATATATATTGCATTCCGTTGCATATCACCCATCCATTCACTCATTCATATATATAATTTGTATGCAAATATAAACAAGGTTTATATGAATAGTTATGTGAAAATTAAGTTGGTCTTGGATACAATCACGACCGAGTACTCTGATACATCATCCATGCATCATGCAAAGTCTCAAAAACCTTGCATTCCTCATGGTCACATCATCATTACATTTAGTTGCATTTTGCATTAAGTACATTTATGTCATTTTTAATTAAAATTGCATATAATTCATTTAGTTTATTGACATTAGTCTTCATTAATCATTTGCATCATTGCATAATCATGATGATTAGATTCATTCATATGATCAAATCGTCCTTGATTGTATTAACAATTTACTATGCATTCATTTAGTGTCAGGTGTCAATTATCATTTTATCACTCTTTATCATCCTTTATCCTTCATCATTGCATACATTCACTTATCTATTCATTAATTGAAAGATGCATTCATTCATCCATTATTAAGTATCTTATTATGCTCGTGTTAGGATTCATTTACATTGCATTCATTATCCTTTTTTAATTGCATTAAGGTGCAGTTATTAAACCATAAGTTGTAGTACCATCACATTATCATTTTTACTTAATCATATTTAAGCATTTAAAATCATAAAACCATTTGTTTCCAAAAAAAACATTGTTTCATATCATTTTATATGTCCATTATACATATGCATTCACATAGACATTATCACATAAACATTTGAACTTTACATTTTGTTTATCCATATTACATTCATTTAAAAACATCTAGATGCATAACCATACATAACATCATTTATTCAAACATTGCATTAACATCATTGCATAATTATCTCATCATTATATCAAAATAGGAAACACCAAAATCCTGTTCATCAATCATCATTATGCATACATCCTCATCATGACATTACATACATACAAGCCGAAGCATCAAACAAATCATACATATATAAACCTGCATTCATATGTCAGTATCCAACATCATAAATCATCATAAAAACATGCATATAAGAATCATCTCATCAATGCATACATATCCATCTAAGCAATAAACTCATAAACTCATCATCCTGCATAAACATCCATACATATCAAATGCATATCATCAAAATATGGGATCTCCTCATATATATCATCTCATATATCAAAGTACAATGAAGTCTACAAAATCGGCTACCAAGAGCCATCCAAGATACAGTCCAAAAATAAACAATGATAAAATACATATATGCAAAAAATCTCTCTCAGATGCCACTCTGACCAGATGCTGTACCACCATCGCAACCTGCTCCCCCACTGGTCCCCACACCATCAGATCTATCTCTCCGTGGAGGCCCCATCAAACCCCCACTCACTCCTGCATCCCCTGATCTATCCCTCCGTAGAGGACCCAACACACCCCCACTGCTCTGCATCCTCTGTAATCGCTCTGATCTGGCCTGTCGCATCTGTGAATAGCTCAGTGCTCGCTAACTAGCTAGCACCACCTGCTCATATAACCCCCGCCAGTAATCTATCTCAGCCTGTGCTCATTGGATCTCCCTCATCACCTCCCTCGTAGGCCCCTGTGCTTCTACTCCAACCCGGACTCTCTCTTGCAGCTCTACTAATCTCTCCACTGCACTATCCCTCTCCTGCAGCACTACAGTCAACTCTGACTCCCATGCAAATAGCTGCACATCTCTAGCTGCCACCTCCACCTCCAAATCCTCTACACGGGTCTGCAAATGTACTATCATATGATCCCTAAGATCTCCAATGGCTCCCTCCCTTGTATCCATAGCAGCCTCACCTGTATCACCCTCTCCAGTGGCTCTCTCCCCTCTGTCCATCGGGATCTCCCTCTCCATACCTCTACCACCCAATCTAACCCCTCCCTACATCAACGGTCCCTGCGATATCCGCAGTGGCAGTCCACCTCTCCCTCTTCACTGAATCCGACCACCACCACCTCCACCTCCTCCATCACCTCCTCCACCACCTCCACCTCCTCCATCATCTCCTCCCCCATCTCCACCCTCTCCTTTATCTCATTCAGCTACCATCGGTCCTCGCTCCCCTCTCCTCCTCCGTCTCTGCCCCCTATCATCCTCAAAATCGGGCATCGGCTTCGTCGGATCTGATATCCGAAGAATCGGATGAGCTACCATGTACTGCGTATACTCATCCGATACCCCTACATCCACCACCCTCGGTCGTATATCCCAAGGTCTCGCCTGCAGCATCCGAAACTCTGTCAGTGTCTGATCATATGGAAGTACTGGCCCCCAAGCATACCTCTCTTGGATCACTCTAGCATACTCCCTCGATCCTCTAGGCAGTCCTTGTTGCCGTCCAAACTGTCTCAACACTCTCCCTGACACCTGTCTCTCCACATGATATGAAGTCCTCCCAATGAGGAATCGGGTCATGAACACATAGGGCAATGCCTCTGCATCATCATCTCAGGGCTCGCACTCCAGGTACGGTCTCCATGTAATTGCATCCAAATTATCTAATGCCCGCCGCCACCACTCTAACTTCCCCAGGTGGGGCTGACTCATACCGCTATACATAAACATATACGGTTGATCCATTGCGCGGAACCTAAGACTCACTGGTTGAATCACTGGTAGGTGCTCCCATGCCCAAATATGTAGCAACGTCACTCCCACTGCTAAGGAACCCCTCCCACGGTATACCACCTCATGCAACTCCTGATAAAGGTGCGCCAGCATGCACGACCCCCAAGCAAATTGGGTCCCCTCAGTAATCATCATCTCGATCACCTGCCCCCAACCAACGGCCAGCCCATGTGATCGCCTATCAGGACACAGTAGTCCTCCCACAATGCCGGACACGACTGCTGGTAAAGGCTCATATAAAATAGCTATCTCCTCCCAAGCAATGGAGCCATCATCAATGAAAACATCCTCATAGAAGAACCTCTGAACCGCTAGAGTCCCCCATGATTTGTCATATGTGACCAGCTCCCCCCGAATCGGAATACGCAGGATGTGCCACACATCCTCTAGGGTCACTGTCATCTCCCCTTGTGCCAGATGAAAGGTGCACGTCTCGCTGTGCCAACGCTCTACTAACACAGTAATCAATCTGTGATTCATCCGAATCACGAACATGTGCATCACATCATATAACCCCATCGTGGCAATACAATCGATCTCCGCCTCTGTCAGCCAATCTCGCAACCCCTGTGTCGCTGGATGTCTCTCGCATAACTGCAACACGCGTAGATCCTCCTGCACATGGGCATCAATCAATCATCATTAATTGTTTTGTTTCAAACTTTCTTAAGTTTAAACCTAGATTATCAACTGATACTTTGATCAAATATTTTCGGGTCTCAACAAATAAGCAATCATGGCAACCTAGACTTTAACAATCATTTATCTTAAAAATGACCTAAGTCTCATCAAGCTGCTATGGTTCAAAACAACTCCCACTTCACCTCCCTATCCATCCATCTTTAGCATCAGGAGATTATCACACAAACTAGGGCATCCCTTATCTTGCAAACAAAAGCGCTATTTTGTACACAAAAGTGCTACTTACCTACAATAGCGCTGAACTCCTAACACAAGCGCTCAATCAACTATCCAACAACGCTCAAACTACAAACGTGCTAGAACAACATCTCAATAGCGCTCATCCATCAACAATGCCTAAATTAACTTACAATAGCACTACAATTTTCAAAAGCGCTCAAACAACACCTCAATAGCGCCATTGCGGCACAATAGCGTTAGTTAATTGGACAATAGCGCTAAAACATAGTTTCAATGCTATTGTTCCGACTCAATTTCGACACAACAAAAAACATGACAAAAATGCATAAAAATCAAATTTTCACATTTGCATACCGCTGGTCCGTAGTCGTCTGGCCGCTGGAACCGACGAACTCGCTCGAAATGGTGCTTTGTTATTGGTACCGGCATCCTGATTGTTGCTCGCTCCTCTCAAAAGTCACTGTCAGAGCTATAGTTTCACACTGGTCGCAGTAACAAATGATCTTGTTTTCACCTCTTTCTCCCCATTTAAACCTTTTGCAATCACCGTAATTTTCCCTCGCTCACCGCCGTGATCCCCGTGCATTTCCCGAGCCCCCCATTTCTCCATTTTCCCTCTGATTTCTTCTATTTTTCACCAGTATTGCTAACTTCTTCTCTTCTAACAACCTGCCAATTTTCTTTTTTTTCGAGAGATCGCCTGATTTTTCGAAAATTTTCGGCCCATCTCTCGAAGGGGCAAACCACCCATTAAATTTACATTTTATGGGGCATTTCTTCACACTAGTTTTTCTTTCTTTAAAACGACGCGATAAACTGCACCGTCTCAAAGAGAGGCAAATGTAGTCACATAAATCTGTCCAACTTAATTAAATGAATATTTGCTATTTATTTGATTAAAAATATACTAGCCATGAGTTAATTAAATTAAAATTTAATTGATTCATCTTCAAAATATTCTCCTATTAATTAAATAAATTATTCAATTTATTTTAATTAATTCATTAAACCAAGTTCACAATCAATTAAATGAATAAATCCTATTTATTTCATTTAAACCCTTTTTCTCTTTTAAATAAATTAAATAAAACATTTATTTAAATCATTAAAACCCCCCCCCACTTGCATTCTCCTAAAAATGCAACTTGCACACATTTATTGAAATAAATGAATTTTTTTTTTATAAAAATCCTATTTTGCCTCACTCACCAAACCCACTTGCAATTATAATCTCCTTCTAGATTCTTCTAAACCCTTCCTAATTAGCCTAATCCATTCCCTAATTATTGTCACATTCTTAAGCAACTTGGAGTCACTTCTCAAAGACTTCAATGTCTTTGAAAAGCATTTAATGCTTTGTGTGTTCAACAATTTAACCTCCAAAGTCTTCCAAAACCACTAATGGCTCTTACATGACATTAATAACTCTTACATAACCATTTATGGTTAATTCAACTTGTCTCCTCAAGCATTTATTACTTTGACCATGTTTATCCCTTTTGCCTTTGCACAAGAGTTTATCCATTGGATAAAAGTTTTATTCTTTGAATAAAGAGTTTATTTATTCAACTAACCTTGACCTTAACTCCCAAGGTCATGTCAAGCATTTAATGCTTATTCCCTCTCCTCTCAACCTATCTCAGATGGACATTTGTCATCTTGGGATAAGGTTGAAAGCCCTCACATGGATTGAAAATCATTCAATCCTGACCCTTGTTGAAATTGCTTAATCTCAACCATCCATTGCTCCATTTTTCCTATAAATAGAGCCCATTTCTTCATAATCTAGATCCTGAAAACTTGTATGCATTTAAGCTATAGTGAATTCTAGAAAGCATTTAGCATAAACCACTAATATCTTGTCATCTTGGATAAAATAAATCATTTTAGCATCAATAGCATTTAGTATTACCTTTTTTAATCACATTTAGAGCAAAATACTTCAATCTCAATCCTTCATAAGCATCCATAGTACAAAAAGCTGCTGAGAGTTACACTATTTTGGAACTTGGAGAGGAGAGGAACAAAGGAGAAGAAACCAAGAACATGTTAGGAGGCATTTGGAGATGCCTCATCAGATTTATCTTCTTAGTTAGATATTTTGTCATGCTTTTGATATCTCTTTTGATATGCCTATTTAGATTAATTTTTGATTGATTAACACTAACAGTTTCTTGTGTGTTGTGTGTTATTTATCATTGACTAACCTTCCCTTTTTGGAGAACATCAATATTCAATCCATGTGAGCCTTTCAATCCAATCCCATGTTGACAAGTGTCACCATGAGGAGGCTTGAGAGGAGAGATAAGGAGCATTAAATGCTTGAGGGGACATGATGGTTACCCTAGGGGGTTGGATTATGGTTAAGTTAATGGATATTCCTTTTATCCAAGGGATCAATGAATGTGCAAGGGTTAAATGGTTACCTTAGTCAAAAAAATAAATGCTTTGAAGAGACCCATGAGTCAAAAGGATGGTTAAGTTAGAAGAAAGTCTCTAACCAAAGGTAAAAGGTGAGTTAACCATAAATGGTTATGTAAGAGACTTTAATGGTTTGGAAGACTTTAGAGGTTAACCATTTGAAGACATAACACCTTTAATGGTTATTGAAGATTTTGGAGGTTTTTGAGAAGTGACTTCCTTTTATTTAGGAATGTGGCAATGATTAGAATAAGATTAGGCTAATTAGAAGGAGTTAGAAGAATCTAGAAGGGATTTAGGCATGCAAGTGGATTTTGTAGGAGAATGCAAGTGGGAGGCATTTTAAGATTTTTAATTAAAATAAAATCATTTATTTCAATTAAATGGTGTAATTTGCATTTGGATAGATATTTAGATAAATATTAATTTATTTAAATATGAATGTGAATTTTAGATTTAAATAAATCTTAATTTATTTACATGAGAAAAAGGAAGATAAAACATTAAATGCTTGAAGACTTTGAGAGAAACCATCAAAGGTTTAAGAACACTCTAGAAGAAAGCCATTAAGTTTGAAGACTTTAAGGGAAACCATTAAAGGCTTAAGAAGACTCTAGAAGGAAGCCATTAAGTTTGAAGACTTTAAGGGAAACCATTAAAGGTTTGAGAAGACTCTAGAAGGAAGCTATTAAGTTTGAAAACTTTAAGAGAAACCATTAAAGGTTTCAAGTGGGTGAGGATAAATAGGATTTTAAATAAATAATTTATTTATTTAAAATAGTTGTGCAACTTGCATTTGTAGGGTGGAGGATAAAGGTGATTTAAATAAATGTAAATGTTAATTTATTTAAATGTGAGAGATGAGATTTTGGAGGATTTAAATAAATATTATTTTATTTAAATGTGAGAGAAGATTTAATTAAACAAATATGATTTATTTATTTAATTAATGGTCTGAATTTGGTTAAGTGAATTAAATCAAATAAATTGAATAATTCATTTAATTAATAGGAGAAGAGGGTTAAGATGAATTAATTAAATATTAATTTAATTAATTATTGATTGATGGTCAAATAATCAAATAAATACTAAATTTTATTTAATTAAGTGGACAGATTTATGTGACTACAAAATAAATATAGTAACTTAGTAGTGTTAGATCAATTATATCTCATGGTTACAATTTTATAATTTAGATGGTTACTTTTCAATGTTGTGGGTAATAGTTTAAGTAGGAAAATAATTAATGTATCTTTTAGTTGATGCTTTATTAGTAATGACATTAAGAACATTAGAGGATGTAAGTTAAATGTTATCTAGTTGATTTCTGTTTGTGCTTTAGTATTATGTAATCATGTAAGTTTAAATGTATGCTATTCCTTGAAGAATAATGTGATGTTGTATCTTAAATTCCGCTTGTACTCTTAAGATGATGTAATCCTTTTAGTTAAATGTATAATTATTTATCTTTTATTTATTTTTTATTTTTTTTATCTCTATGATGTTTAGATGGGATGTTAATTGGCTTAATTCTTTGGGGTTTCTTGGTAGGCATTACACATTGGTTATGGCAGTATATATTCTTGTTTGAGGATCATGGTTACTTTGGCTTTTGAGAGCTCATGATATATATATGTGTAGGTAAAATTCATCATTAAAAATATCAATTAGAATCAAAGGGAAATCACGAATCCCTATCTAATGAAAAAATTCTAACAAACAGACAATGAAATTAAACAATCAAACAAAATAGGAACTATAAATGAAATCAATTAAAGACTCCCTATTTTGTACTACATATAACTTCTATTGCTCTTCTCTTCTCTGTGGTATGATGACTTTCCATTGCTCTTCTCTTTTGTGTAGTATGATGGCTCTCAGATATTGCGCTTGTAACCTGCAAGCGACACAAAGATTCGAAGTTCGTGATTTAGAGGAATTGTGAGGATTGAAGAGGATCTGAAAATGAAGATTGAATGCTGAATTTATAGATTATTGGAGAGGATTGATTGAAAGGTGGAACAAATTGATCAAAAGGTGGAATTCGGGTGAGCTCACACGCTGATTGATAGTTGAACTGTAGACTTGAGGTGAAACAAAATAGATTGAATAGATTAATTGAGTTAACTGATTGAGGAAAAAACCAACTGAAGGAAGAAAAAAGAATGATTGAAGGAAATAAATAAGATGACAAAGAGAACTAGAAGATGAAAATAGAGACTGGAGAGATAAATGATTTAATTAATTAATTTAGCATGTGCTTGCATTTTAACTTAGATTTTCAATTTAATCTTTGCATGAAATTTATTTAAATAATTGAATTCATTTAAATTCAATTTAGTATTTGAACATATTTAGAACTTGACTTTGATTTTCAATTTGGATTTTGTAATCATACACATATAATTGAATTTGGAAGAAATTAGAAGAATTAATTAAATGAAATTAGAACTTACAGTTTTGGAAATAGAAGAATTAATTAGCTAATTAAATAATTTGAAGAAACTATTTAATTATTTTAGAAATAAAATTTAATTAAATAATAAAGATTATTTAATTTAAAGGATTAAATCACAATTAATTAAATAATAAATATTTAATTAATATTTAGAAAAGGGTTGAATGATTAGATGATTAGAGATAGAAATTGAAAATAGAATTAGTTTATTTAAATAATAAAGATTATTTTAATTTGGGGAATTGATCATAATTAATTAAATAATAAATATTTAATTAATATTTAGAAGATGGTTAAAATGATTAAATGACGATAGAATAGGAAATAAAATAATTAGTAAAATGATGAGGAAATATGAAATTAGAAGAATAAGATTAATTAACTTAATTAAATAATTATTTAATCAATTAGAGAAATAATTAGTACATGATCAATGATACCTTTTTAGGTGTCTACAATATATATTGTTGAGTTCTTTGATTATGTGAGCACGTTGTTTGATTCTCATCTTAGAGAGTGGTTTTATTATGGTGCCATGGATAGCTTATTTACACTTTCAGTGGGAGCTTTTGACAATGATGATGTGGCTGTGTAAGATTGATTCTTGATCGTTTGTTGATGGCTTTGTATATTCTTACTTAAAGATCTTAATTTACATGATGATTATTGACATTTTAATTGTATGTGTGTAAATGTATTTAAGATATCTACACTAATTATTTAAATTATACACTATTTTCATAAAATTAAATAGCTTACTTTTAAAAATATTTTTCATCATTATGTAAAATAAATTATTCATACTTTAAATTTTATATTATTAAAATTAATCATTTGATTATTGTAACTATTCTCATTAAATAAAACAATATTATTAAACAAAACAAATTTCTATCATTACAATTTTTCAAAGACAAATAACGCTCGTTTATCTCTTGGCGTTTAATAGCTAAAAGCTAACCCTCATATAAATTTAAGACAAAATTATCTATGGACATAAAATTTTAAAAAAAAAAGGCGAACAAAGCCTAGACTTAGATCTCCTTCAAGCATAACATTTGTCTCCTGCCTTGTCTTCCAAGAAAGTATAAACGAATACCATTCGTATCCAACATCTAGTACGCATACGATTAATATACGTTTCATAAAATGACATTCATCGAGGGTTTTTGAAGGGTTTTGCAAACAATATCAGGAAAAACCTAGTGCGCAAGCCTGCCTACCAGGGCCATTCAAGAACCAGAGACCTACAAAACAGTATTTTGCGAGCTAAATTGCGAGACAAGTGCGTTCGGGAAATTACAATGAACAATTTTTTAAAACTGAGAGCTGCAAGTTTTGGTCAAAACTCAATCATTTTGGCCCTGGGAAGCTCGAGTTCCGCCAAATTTTAAACTCAGAAAGTTTGATAGAAACAAATTCGTATTTCTAGCCACATTAGGCTTTTCCCTCATTTGGCATCCTATCTAATGCTTAAAGTGCTATCGCCTTCGACTTCTTCTTCACAGAGTCTGATAAGAAGACTCGCGTTCGGAGTTTCGAACCCATGCCTTCCTAGCAGTATTCTTCCGCGGGGCGGCAGGTCACCGTTGCTGCGGTTTTGGGAGCAGAATAACGATGTGGTTCATTTGGCGTATCGATGGCGCTGTTTTTGCTCGGATTCAGGAAAAGGCGGCGACGGTTCGGACGCCGGGGGATCGTCGGAGGGAGGTTCTTCAGGTGGGAGCGGCGGGGACGTCAAGGGAGAGGCGGCGGGTGCTGCGGTTGAAGAAGCGCCCTTGAAAGCATCTTCGTCGGCAATTGTTTCAACCAATCCACGTCCAGAGGATTATCTGACGGTTAGGTTTTCTAGGACCTTATTTTAAAATGCTGATTAAATATAGGAAAACTGTGATTTCAGCGATCAAGGCTGCAGTGCTACACTTATTCAAACTCGTGAAAGAGTCGTTAGAAACAATTGAAGTAAAAAACTTTAGGCACTCTATGGATAGATTGAAGAAGTCGAGGAATTTAAATAACGACGTTATTAATTCAGCTATCAAATTTGAATTGCTCTATTTATTTTTTATTTGACATTGGAGTTTGGAATTGTGCTTCTCGGCCTCCTGAAGTTGGAGCGCCTTTTGCGCTATTGGTTCAATTTCAACAGAGTGCTTCAATCCGTGCAGACCTCTAACTTATCTCAACTGTTTATTGAAATAAAATAAAATAAAGACCACCCATAGTTTTTTATATTTTTATGCATGAGGTATTTTAATATTAGTATTGAAAGGGATGTGTCTGTATGATGTGGACATACATTAATGCGCTAGTAAGCTCTTGATTTTGCTAATATGTTCACATGTTACATTGCTTACTTTGAAACATGCGGAAATTTTGATGAAGTTGTTTCTCTATTCGCTTAGAGAACCTTCTGTATCCCTTCTTGAACTTCTAACAAATTTATCAAATCATTCTCAGTCCTATTGGGCTGCCGAAGCGTTTATGTCATTTTACTTTCTAAATTTCCGACTAATTTATTAGAATTTTGGTAGAATTCCTTGAACAATATCCTTGAGTCTGTTGGTAGATTTTGTACAGAATTTTGTGATCTGTA
Organism: Cryptomeria japonica; assembly: GCF_030272615.1. Lineage (NCBI taxonomy): Eukaryota > Viridiplantae > Streptophyta > Pinopsida > Cupressales > Cupressaceae > Cryptomeria > Cryptomeria japonica. The sequence continues at coordinate 109,314,464 of NC_081408.1, forward strand.
TCCCTTGGGATAGACATGCCCACAAGCTTCAACTCAATTTTAGAATAGGGGTCAAGTACAAAGCTCTTGTCAAGAGCTTTTTCATCTCACAACCTTCTGCTACTTATTGATCACTCTTAAAGCCAACTGAAAGGACATGCTCTGACTTGGGATTTGATAGCAATTGTTATCTGGCATGAATGTTCCTGGGGGTCATTAATTCTAGTAGTAGAATGATGTTTAGCCTAATTGACTATTTTTCTTGTACCGCTGATATGTTGGTTTTATTTGATTAAGCATCATATAATGATTGATGCAACAAATGATGGTACACTATCAAGTCAAGTTTAATGTGTTGTCTGTCTTATGAATCATCTTGTCGATCTATATGTTAGTGTTATTTGATTAAGCATGTAATGTCCCTTTCTTGGGTCACCTTATACTTTGCCCTAAATTCACAAATCCAAAACAAAACAAAGAGCATAATATAGTTAATGATATAATCCTTACCCAAGAATAAGATGGAGATATGTCTGCTTTGGAAATCTACAACCGAGTTAGATAATAATGTAGATATAATTCATGAGATACATCCATTTCTAGGGTTAAGAAATTTATATATTTATAAAACATTACAAATCTAAAAGGTTATGTGGGGGTTCAACCATAATGAGGGTTGAGATGGGAGACATGATAAGGTGCCCTAAATATCCCCTAGCCTAGGCCCATGGGTAGAAACTCTGTCCCTCTTGGCCTTATGTGGTCCTTAATCATCTTCATGAGGTGCTGTACCTAGTGAGGCCTGTATGCTGTTCCCCTCTATCATGCATCTTTCTCTCCTTTTATGATTGAGGATCCCCTCTAGTTCGCCTCAACAATTGATCAATATAGGGTTCATAGGGGAGACTACAGCAAGGTGCCCTTAAAATGACCATCTACCCTAGGTCCAAGAGTGGAAACTCTGTCCCCCTTGGCCTCATGTGGTCCTTAACCATCTTCAGGAGGTGGTGTACCTAGTGAGGGATCCACAGACGTTCCCTCTCCTTGCACTATCATGATCGATTATTGCAGTAGAGAATCATATAATTGTTCATATATTATTAAATGCATATATGTATATGTATATGTATACACACACATATATATTCCACAAGGAACCGATATGTTACTATTCAGATCGGTCTGCTGCGAATGAGTGCTTCTGCTGTAGTTTGGTGTCTTCTTATACTCCTCCATCGGAGTGGAGAGTTGTGACCTTCCATAAAGATGTGGCTGCTGGAATGGGCAGTGTCCATTCCTTGCAAATCGCACGATTCTTCATGCAGTTTTGCTCCTTAAATAATATATTGTTTCCTAACTAATCATTCTGTTATACAGGAAGCAGCTATTGCCAAATGGGGAAAGGGTTGATCAAACAATGTGTCTTATTGCCTTCAATCCACAGAAATTTGACTGCTGTTAACAAGCGATTGTTTCTATTTGCCATGAAATTTTGAAGTCTTACTTCATAAGACAATTCCAATCTTGCAATCTGCTTTTTCATTCGCTACTTGTATCTGGTCATGACAAAGCATTATTAAATGATCGATGCAACAGATGATTCTACACTATCAAGTCAAAAGTAATTTGCCTCTTATGAATCATCTGGTTATATAAGAATACCATGTCAATTTAATGTTACCATTGTCTTTCATGGTAAGACATTTATAGTTGTTTGCATGAGGCCTTATCTGGATTGATTATCAAATGCTAAAACCAATGGGACAATCATTAGCATTTTTCTGAATTTTAAATCATGTGTGATCAAATAGTTTCTCTGTAAAAATGTAAATATGACTTAGAGTTATTCACAAGCATTTCAACTGAAGGAGAGTAAGAACTAACTTCATCACAATTGGATTTCTACTTGAAGAATGGCATATGCATGCACAACATTGATTTTTTGACTAAATGCCTATTGCCAAGATACTTTGAACCTGGGCTTTAAACCCTCTCAAAAGGTGTAGGTTGTGTCTCTGTGTATGTGGATAGAAGAATTGCTTTTAAAATTACGTTTTTAGCACACAATCATTTTTTCTAGCAGGTAAATCTTTGAGTGACAGCTAGAAGATAATAATTGCATTTCTAATATTTATTTTGAGATTTTGAAAGACAGTTGTACATTCTGATAGTAACAAACAGAGCTCTGTCATTAGCCTGATCATGAGAGGATTTCTGATTTATTGACTATTGATTTGGTCAATTCTTTTGGTTTGCTTATATATCTATCTTTATTTCTACATAAACTTTGACATCATGTTTGTATTAATTATTGACCTCATGTTTTCTAGTGTAATTGTTTTAAATGTGGAGAATTGCTTAACCACCGTTCCATCAGCTGTTCTTTTTCTTTTTCAGTTTTAAAGCATTTGAATACACAACTTTTGTTTTCATGCTTCCATTTTTGAGATATTAATTTGTAATGTCCCCTACTTGATCTATTTCAATATAATAAAATTCATTGATATTCTTCAATTAGTTATTAACAAGTTCTTATTTATTTTCCCTACTAGATTATTAATTTCATTATTTATAGTTTTTAATATAGATATCAAACCTTGCCACTATTTCAGTTTTAAGGGAGAAGGGTCTATGTATGTTACCAAAGCTCTTAGAGACCAAATACAATAGGTTCCCTCAAAGTTTACCGATCCAAGCCCTTACCTATCTTGGGTCTATGCCCTCAAGGCTTGTGGGTTGCTGATCCCCACCCTATCTTGGGACTTAACGTATTGCTTGGATTTAGACTGCCCCTCTTTGGAACATCTAATTCCCATCTTCTTAAATACTGACAGTAATAACATGATTTATACTATAAGTATACTAATTTCTTATGTATTATGAATATATATGAAATTAAGTATGACTGTCATACATATTGCAATCCATACTAATATTACTATTAATTCTGCATAAGAACATTATCAGGTTTCATATATTAAACATACATACTCAGCTCATCCCCATGCATACCACCAAGGACAAAGATATTACTGCCTGTAACTTAATAACAGTTCCGATCTTATCAATCCATGGTGATGTTATTGGATGCTTTAGTTCCTTTCCTTTATATCTCTCAATGTGAGGGAGAGGTCACACCTCTTCATCATGCATGCCCTTTGGCAAGAGACACACCCTTTCACCATTAGCACCTTTTGAAAGAGTGCAACTCTTCATTATTTCTGCTCTTTGAAAGGGACACAACCTTTCATAATCAGATCTGCACTTCTTATTTAAATCAGATTTGCACTCTCATTTTTCAAATTCTTCCCCCCTCAAATGAGTTTCTTTTCTCCCTTTTATATCTCACATTTGAGGGAGTCGCAACTTATCATTTCATGCCTTTTGACCTTTCATTAGCTTTAATCGAATTTTATTTATATTAATTACACTCTTTTATATTTTAATTATAATTTTTTATATTTATTCTTTTGTATTTTAATTTTTTTATTATTTATTATTAAATTATATTTCAAAGTAGGGACATTACATGCCCTTTCAGTTTGTAAGGGAAAGACCTTTTGTTCTTAGGCTGATTGTAAGCGGAATTTATTGGTTATTTGATTTCATCAATAATTTGAAGACTTGTATGCCCATCTTCACTCCTACATAAACAATGATATCATATATGAATTACCTCACATTTCTGATGGAGTCCTTTTACTTGTGCAGGTCATTGCTTTGCCACTGCCACATAGGCCTTTGTTTCCAGGTTTCTATATGCCAATTTATGTGAAGGTATTTAACACGTACCTACTTAAAAGTTGAGCAAGAAATGTTTTTGATATATGAGAAAAATATTCGTCATTCTTCTGCAGTTGCACATTAATTTTATCATGTTTGCATTGTGGTACAGTTCTCAAAAAATGATAGAAGCTGGATAGGTGTCACTGTATAAAATATTTTTTGAATTTAAAGACATGATATATCAAACATCCTCAAGATAGAGAAGGTCCACAACACAACACTGAACTTGGCACTGTTTTCGATCCTGGAGAGAGGGAGGATGCTGACACGTCAACCTAGAAATTTGCACCCCAAAACTTCCATATTAGCATAGGAAGCAGTCAAAGGGACACTCATATATCTATGTAAACTGTCATAAGGGAATGCCTAATTTTTGTTCTGGCCAAATACGAACAACAATGAATAAAGCACAGAATAATAAAGTGGTGAACAACTTAAAAACAGGAGATGAGACTAAATGAAATATGGTTGTCAAAACTAGGGCTGATACTTTCTTATAATTCACCATAAGTTTGTTCAAAACTTAAATAGTACGTTGTGTGGAGAAGATTATGTGCTTATGGGGATGTTATCTCTTTCCTGCAACCTAGGAAGACGCATCTGTCGAAGCATGCAAATTAAGTTCAATGTTTGGAGAGCATGTAAGCTAGTAGTTGATCTTGTGAAGAATCTATATGGCTCACTGCAATAGTTTTGGAAATGCACATAAGAATAAACTCACATTGTGAATTGGAAGAAAACATAAGAACAAAGTCACCTTATATGGCTCAGCAATTACTTGGCAAGCAGAGTCAGCTTATTAAAAACTTGGGACACAGCAAAACACAACATATATAAAATCTCCAAACTTTCAAAATAGATGACAATTAGGCATAGTGAATGGCATAAACTGAGATTAAACAAAGTCAACGGAATTGAATCTTGTCTGCCTGATTCTTTTCCTGTACAAGGAATTGCATAAATCACCAAAAGTTCTTCTGGCAAAATAATCTAAAATTCATTTTTATATCTCCTGTTCATTTATTAATACAGCTTGTTAATAGTTTATTTTGAGTAAATTTTTTCCTCAAATAGATGATATTATGATATTGTAATGATATAGTTAAGTTTTTGCTGAACTTGGACTTATCTACAGGATCCAAAACTTTTAGCTGCATTGATAGAGAATCGTAAGAGATCTGTACCTTATGCTGGTGCTTTTTTGGTCAAAGATGAGGCTGGAAGCGACTCTCGTTTTGTGTCTGGTAGTGAAACAGAGAAAAATATATATGAATTGAAAGGGGAAGCTCTTTACAAGCGTTTGCATGAAGTTGGCACATTGGCTCAGGTATCATTATTGGAAGAGATGTTCAATTAGTAGATTTGTTAGTCTAGTCCTGACAATGGCTTTTTGCTTCTAGTGTCTATTAATTTTGCTTGTATTCATCAAATGTTCAAGATTCACAAATTTGATCGAACTTAAACAATGTGACTTCCAGCTAGATCTACTGCACCAGTTAACAACAGAGCTCATTTCTAGTGAATAATTTACCCATGCCTTATAAGAATTAAGAGTATGTTTTGTGTTTATACTGAGTTCTTCTGATGCATAACATTTGTGGTAATTTTGAACTGTTTCTAATGGCTTTCAGATCATTATGTTCTCAACAGATTACTAGTATACAAGGTGATCAAGTGGTTCTAATTGGCCACCGACGTCTGCGGATCACTGAGATGGTATAATGATTTTGACTTAGCAGCTATATGACACCTAGAATTTTATGATTTTTTCTCTTAGTGTTCCAGCCCAATACAATGTTGTATGTTAAACTGGATGAACTATACAGAAGTTTGAGATAGGGGAAAAATTTCAGATGGCTGTTTTATCTCTGCAGGTTAGTGAGGATCCCCTTACAGTTAAAGTGGACCACATTAAGGTTTGTATCTCTCTTGTTTTTTTTCATTATATATTTTTTTCTTCTAAGATCTTCGTACTTTCCACTAAAGAAATTTTGTGCTAGCTCCGAGGATATTACTTTAAATGGCAATTGTGCTGTTTTTTTCTAACCAAATGGATCAGTATTGATTGATCCTATATATTTTTATAATATTCATATCAGTATTGACATATATCCTTGTGTTTTTGGATACTGAATGAAGATAGATTCAATTTTTTCACTCATTAAAAGAATAAAAAGCCAATCAAGGTTGGCAAAAGACTACAAATTTTCTTCCTTGCCAATATGGCCTACTGTTGCACATTAAAGCTGCCTCCGACATGCACAGCTGACTCTTTACCACCCATCATGCTCCCCATCCTACTCCCCGCTCCTGAGTGTTTTTTTTCCTGCTGCTGGATTGTGTTTGGGCAGTGATATATTGGTAATTTCAATAGCTGGGTTGCATATGGCTGTTCAAAAAACTTATAAAATAGTGAAATATAAAATATTAACCATAATATGAATGGACCACATAACAGTATAATTGACGATTCAATGTGAAATCTTAAATGATAAATCAAAATGGTGTATATATAAGATATGTTAAAAATATACTAATAGACTATAGGCAGTAGATGAACTACATGTTGTGCATTGAAAAATAAATCACCACATTACTCTTCATTAACCGCATCAACATCATCAATTTGTTTATCAAAACCATAAGCAGTACCAACAGTACCCCTATTAGCTGCAATACGTAGGTCTTGCACAGTAGCCTCGTGCCTCTCTTCTTTAGTTGACAGTAAGGAAGATTGTGTGATGGAAGTTCAAGTTGGGATGCTTTGGCACCACATCCCAATGCATCATCGACCTGTCTTTGTATTTGGTTTGCTTATGTCTTACAAGGTGCAAGCTGGAAGGTAAATACACAAAATTGTGTGCCTTCAGACTGCCAACTGCTTGCACCTAACTGAGTGGAGAAGGTAGTGCATACTCTAGTTTTGCTCAGCTGAAGAGGTACTCGTAACTTATTTAGTCAAAGTCAATACAAATTTGAAAACTTTTATCAATTTATAAAAATGTAATTAAAAGTTATAAGTAAAGGTAGAGTTAGTTAATTTAAAATACATGTTAGTTAAATAAAGTATTAACTAAAATTTAAATAAAAATAAAACATTATTTCATTAAATTAACCTTTGTGACTCCAATTTAGGAAAGCACTTGAAGAGAACTTGTGACATAAGATGATTATCACAAAGTATATGGGTCTCTTTAGATTATGTATAAATTTGTTTTCTCCACTGTAACTGGCTGCTTAACTTTCGCATTATCAAGTTGAGTGAGCGATTAGAACACTCCAAAAATATGTGCTTGTATCATCACTCCACTGACAAGCCTTGTGGATTTATAATTTTTAGCATTAGCTCGTGACTTGGACAATGTTTTGAGACCCAACCGACTAAATAGATTCTATGAATATTGGTGAAGAATTTTGAATGCTTGACCCTCTCGGCCAATTTTCCTAAAAATCACTGCCCCTATATTGCACATTGCAATTATGTCAATTAGAGACTTATTTTTACAATATTTCCATCCATCAGAAATGATAGACACCCACATTTCAGCCCAATAATCCTTAATGAGTTGCAATGAAGTATCCACATTTCTTTTTCTTAGGTAATAATGTGGTTTATAACTTTTCATATCTAAAATGTGTGTACTTTTTAGGGGTGTCTTCAATTCCCTTAAGCATTTCTTGTCAATGTGGTGATTTTTTGAGGTTGATGGAACCCCTCTGGCATTTATATAGTGTTCAGTGAGCCCATTGGTACTTCCTCACATCTCATTTTGGAATGCCTTCTTTAGGTCTATATCATTTGTTCCTTTGTATGGAAGAAAAGTATTGTCTTTTTCTAAAGATAGTGCCATTAAAAGTAGATTTTTGCAGGCTTCAATTAAAATCTTTTAGGTACTTATTTTTTCTTTTGCTCTTTGCTATATATAAGAATTTATGTTGGGCAGCCCATGTTTCATGGCTGCTTTGCAAGATTTGGTTTCTTGGCCAGTTATCTCACTAATGGATTTTACTTGATTATATGATCATTTGTATTTGTTTTAGCAATGCCAAGTGTAACACCCTCCTCTTGGAAATTATTTTATCATTGTTGTGTGTTCCCAAAGCAATGAAAAAGTTTCAGCCTTTGAAGTCCATGCTGTAATGCCCCTTGTAGATCCTCTTGGTATTTTTGGCTATTATTGAAAAGATTATCTGATATACTTCTTTGCACAAGGTTCCATTTTGTTTATGTTTTAAGGTTTTGCTTGGAATGGTATGATTGAGTGATGAATGTGCAAGACTTCTACAATCCTTAGGTTAGTGAGCAACCTTAGTTGATGATAATATCAACGTAACTACCTTAATGCATAGAACAGTAACTCATATAATATCCACCACTAGGAGAAGAACTTATATGATCTTAGGAGATTGATCTTAGTCGAAGTATGCTAGTAGTTTGGTGGACAAGTCTAGGATGACAGATTGTAAAGTCTCATCTACACCTATGGAGAAAGGGCTGAAACTATAAGCTAATCATATTCACCCGTGGTGAATTAGTCTACATTTAGGCAACTAGTTGGCAGCCTCATCTATCTTACAACCACTAGACCTGATCTAAGTTATTTTGTGAATTACATCTCTCGCTTCGTGACAACACCTAAGGCAGAACATTGGGTTGCAGCAAAGCGTGTACCGAGATATGTGAAAGGTACACTTGATGTTGGCATTTTGTATAGCAGAAGCAAAGATCCTCGACTGATTGGTTTTACAGATTCAGATTGGGCAGGTTCTGGTAATGACAAAGAGTCTACTTCTGAGTATGTCTTCAGACTTGGCATGAGTGCAGTCACATAGACTAGTAAGAAGCAGCAGGAAGTAGCTCTTTCCTCGACATAAGTAGAGTATTAGGGAACTGTTAAAGTAGTATGTGAGGGAGTTTGGTTTCGAAGGATGCTTTCTGACATGAAAATGTCTCAAGTAGGGCCTTCACCCTTGTTTTGTGACAACGAAGGGGTGCTAGAACTTGCCAAGAATCTAGTCTTTTAGGAGCGAACAAAGCACGTAGAGCATCATTGTCACTTCATTCGACAGCTTGTTGAAGATGGATCTATGATGTTGCAGTATGCTCCAACTGAGGATTAGACTGCAAACATTCTAACCAAGTCGTTGAGCCTATACAAGTTTGTAAAATTTAGGGGGGCAACTTGGTGTAGTTAGTAGAATGGCCATTAAGGGAGGATATTAAAGTAATATTGTTGATACTAGTATATAATGGTCATTTATGTACTTTAGCTAGTTTTAGTGTAGCTTTCCTTTATTTTTTTTGTCTCGATCGTTTCTGTTGTAAAAACATTGTTCTGTAATCACTTCTTTAAGGAGTTTACTCTCCTTTGTTAATTAATGAATTACCATTTCAGCTTGACCATTTATTTTGGAATAACATTCATGGTATCTTGTATCCATTTCTCTTATATATTGGTGCCTTGAGATGGTACTAGGATTAGGTTGTTTTGCAAGACATACGAACACCTTATTGTTGTTGAAGTTTGGAGGGATAAGTTGTTGCATAGTTCACAAATTCGAACTTAGGAGTACTTGGCAAGCCAATTTTTTTTGGTTTGGAGAGTACTTAGAAAAAACTTGGCAAAACTCACATTCTTAAAAAACACTTAAATTCTGGAAAAAAATTAAATTTTATGCAAAATATAGCTACAAATGTATTTTATTATTTTTGTGGTGATTTGGGGGCAATACCATGTAGCGGGGTCGAGGGGTAGTCCTACCATAGAGTCCAAATGAAGACCTTAAAAGCCACACAAACCTTCATGGTGCACACCATTTTCATAATTATTTTAAAGGCAAAAGCCAATGCTTATAAAACCAAAATAAAAACAATTTCTTTGCAAGGTCTAACTCATGTTTTTTCCCTCAATTGTGACATGTTGCTGAGTTAAATGGAAAAAAATTGATAATTTTTGGGGAGTCTTGGTGAGTACTTGCCAAAAACTTGGCGAGTTTTTAAAAAAGATTGGAAAAATAACTCAGCAAGTAAACACTGATAAAACTCAGGTTGAAAAAATGGCGAGTAATTGGTGATTTGTTGAGACTTGCTTTGCTTGGTGATTTGTTGAGATGCCACAGGAGGATATTGAGAATGATCAGTTGCAACAACAAGTCATTGAACAAGAGTGTGAGGGTAAAGAAGACTTTGTCCTCTCATTTGACTATCTTCCTTTATTTATTGATCATGAGGAGAAGGATATGTCTACACCTTCCTTGGTGGTAGCTCTGGAGCAGCAAGCTAATGTTGAGGAGGTCACATGTGGTAATGGTTTTGCTACAGATAGCATGGTAGATGGATCATGCCATGAGCCTGAGGTTGTTGCATTATGTTGCCAAGAGGAAGAAACAAAAACAAAAAGACAATTTGGAGATTTTATATCTTCGTGTGAGGTGTCTCGTAAACCTCAGATTTGTGTTGATGAGTTGGATATCAACACATGTGATTATGATGTATGCTGGTTCTCCCCTGTCCCCGAATTTGGTGATTTTGAATACGAGGTCTTCATTCAAGGTGAAGATGTTTCTTTTGGCATTAGGGATGATGTGCTTGAGCTTGAATGTTTCACTTGGGACCAACATACCAAGTTTGATGATGTTGAGTAGCAACATGTTGGTCATGCAGACCATCTTTTGGTTTCTCAACTTGACAGTATACTCGAGCTTCAAAGTTTTCAATTTGATGTGTTTGAAGAGCCCTGTGATGTTCCCATATTGTCAAATAATAGTAATCTATATTTGAATATGATTATGCATCAATTATTAAATTATGAATTTATTGTTCATTTGAATTAAATATCATTATATTTGAATGCACCTCTTAATAATAAACAAATTATTATATTATATATTTCATTAAATAACATCTTTTAAAATTCTTATTAATATTTCAAGATCATTAATTGATAAATCCCCCAAAAAGAAATGATTAACATAGAAACCATAAATAAATATTAAGGAAACAAAGGAATAATCATTTAGCATATTCAAATAATGGCAGACCAGATCTGACATATCTGACACATCTGTCTACCCTTTGCATCAATTAAATCATTAACGTCAATTAAATCATTAAAAGGCAACGATCATACTAACATTTGTTAAATTATATTCTAAGTCATACGTGTACATGCTGCAATTTGATTAAAGGAATATAATAGTTTGTTGAGCGCAACAAATAACTAATAGAGATTAGTAAACAGACACGTCTTTTTCCAATGGGTATAACCACCGGTTAGAGACACAATTTTTCAGCGATTAGGGAGGGTATAAGAGGCTCATTGCCATGCATCTAAGGAGGCATCGAATGCAAAAGGAGAAAGGCAGTTCGGTCAATTAAGATTAGAACAGCAGTCACCAAGCTTTATTGGTAAGAAAGATTCATGATTTAATATTGATTGAACATCATTGATCAGATCAGATCAGAACTATTATTACGTTACAGGCAGTAACATCCTTATTCTTGGTGGAATGCATGGGGATGTGCTTAATATGTATGCTTAATATATGCAGCCTGATAATATTCTTATCCAGAATTTAATAGTAATATTAATATAGACTACAATAGGTATGACAGTCATAATTAAATATGCATTCATATTACATAAAAGATTTATATAGTACAAAATAAGGATAATAGAGTTATATACGATAATGATGTTAGCAAGATTTATAATAGTTTGATATACATATATATATACTTGAAATAATATCGATAAGATTATATATATATATATATTATGGATATAATGAATAAGTTACTTGATTATATTTCCTTAGATTATGTATATATGTGCGTATTTCTTATCTCGTAATCAATCAAAGGAGTGAATGGAGGAAGTACGTTAGGGAATTGCAGTTTACCGGTTCTCCCAAGCTAAGTAGGTCACCCCAAGGGATGGAATTGTCATAGTGGGACGTTCCTGCCTCTTGTGGGCCAAGAGGTGAGTTGTCATAGTAGGACGCTGCGCGCTCTTGGGCTTAGTTGGGTTGAACAATTTACAGGCGCCCTCACAAGGCTTTCCTACCAAACTAAACTATGATTGAATATGGGTAGAAAGACATGTTTATCATTCTATGTAATGTATTTGCTATTAATCCATGTATTTATTTGTCTAATCCTAAATTTATTGAATGACTAGATGAAGTCACTCTCATAATTTGAAAAAAATGATAAACTATATTGTGGAATTACTAATTTAGGGCAAAATTCAGGTAATCTCAAGTTGGGGACATTACAAGCCCCCTTATGCAGATCAAGACAAGGGTATGGTATACTTGTCATCCCCATGTGAGTTTCAGGCCTTTTCCTTTGGTTTTAACTCATTCTTGAAGCAAGATAGTTGTGATAGCAATGACTCCCCCTTGTGTGAAAAGGTTTCTTTCACTTTTGTAGGAATACTTCCCCTTTGCTGCTGTACCTGCGCTTGATGCACCTTCAAGTGTTTTAGGGGCTTATTTTATGTGGGTCCCTTACGGTAGCAAAGTGAATGGTGAAGTGTTCTCTCACCACATGAACATTATGTGTCCTCTAATGCATGCATACAAGAGATTTCAACCATTGTAGCTAGATGCTGAATGTAACAATGGTACTTGAGAGATCAGCTCCTTCAAAAGTTTCCTCTTTGACAGAGGCAAAAACATCAGTTGCCTCTTATTGTAATAGTGTAAATATTAGTTAGGTTTACTGTTTTCCAAGAAGTGCATGAGCATAGGTTGTTCCCCTCGACAAATTTTGATCTTTTGTAGGTTACAAAGGAGAGAGTTTTCTTCTTTGATGCAGTTGTGACTTTGTGTCCAATCGATTACACAAGCTATTGATCTATATGCTTAGCAGGCAAGCATCCCGCATAGGTCGCCAAAATGTTGTCATTTTATGACACCCTTTGGTCCATCAGTGAGAATCAAAGAAATGGGACTCGGACTTGGCTCGAACTCGGCAAGGCTGGATCGGACTCGGACTCGGGACTCGGAGTCAGACTCGGCTTCAGACTTGGCTGGACTTGGGAAAGTGAAAAACTCAAGAAATTTAGAGATTTTTAAAGATTTAAAACTTGTTTTAGGCACCCTTTATTGAATACACCTTAAAGACACAATAACATCATCAAACTCCACTCATTTGATTACATACACAAGTATACATCAATCATATAAGCATAAACGCAAATTGTAGCTAAAGGAAATAACAAACATAGATATATAAATATTGTCAAATGTATACAATATTACAAAACTCATGGAATTAAAAATCCATGTCATCATATGATCATCATCAAATGTTTCATACAAATACCAAAGGTAAATACAACTACAAGCCTATGGCTTAGAGGAGCGAGCACGACTGCACCCTCCGGCCTCGGCCCCCTGCAAAGGTGTCTAAGGTAGGTCTTGGATGAATTTGAAAATCCGATCCCGGTATCCCAGGTTTCCCAATTCTTCCCTTCATGAATCCGAAAACTTGGAATCCTAGGTTTCCCAATTCTTCCCTTCACGAACCCGGAAACTTGGAATCCTGGGTTTCCCAATTCTTCCCTTCATGACTCCAGAATCTTGGAATCCTAGGTTTCCCAATTCTTCACTTCAGGAACTCGAAAACTCAGAATCCCAAGTTTCCCAACTCTTCCTGTCATGAACCTGGAAATTCAGAATCCTAGGTTTCTTCCTTTCAACTTTTGACGACTTGCGACACTTCTAGATGGTGTGATCAACACTCAAGGCTTTTAATGCTCCACCAACTCCTGTGACTTGTCTACTTTCATTTGTGGAGCTACAAGGGCACATTTAATATTTTTTGGAGGATGACCATCATGTGGAGTATAGTGCCATGCTTATATATGGTTACTTGATGGCCCTTATGTCAGGTCTGCATGCTTTGACTTTGGAATATCAGGCAATCCACCTTCTAGAAGTACTTTTCTTCTTGGGATTGCCTTGTCAAGGTATGGCTGTGTTGCTTCCATGTTTACTATGGTAGGTTTGGCACTTCCCTGCCTTCCTTGATCGACATTCCTTTGTGCACGCTAGGGTCAAGATTTCCTCTCCTTGACCATTGGTCTCTCCGCTGCAATTTGTTTGCTATATAAAGGCTATTAAGCCTCTTTGTAAAGGGTTTTGTCCCTGTTGGCTTGAGCTATTCTTATGTTCTTTCATTTCTCTTGAAGACTTGTATATTTCTTGCATTTTTGCAACTGTAAGTTTGGCCATTGGCCTTATAATGAATTGAAATCATCATCCTTGCCTTCAACTTATGCATGTTGTGTATGTGTTCTTACCTTCATCGTAAGTGTATGTCTGTGGCTCTCTCATGTATATGCCGTGTTAACCTGTTTTTGGGTGTGTCTTGTGGGAAACCTTCTCCCCTTTTGACATTCAACAAATTCTAACCTCCATACATGCGTTTGGGGTCATTCATGCAACTGAAGTTTGTGCATCTCCAAGGTATTTCAATTAATTCTTTGTCATTTTTGGGTGGGGAGAGAAACATCTCTTATCTTGGTGCATCACCTCTTTTCATTTTAGCATTTCCTTCTCCCCTTTTCCTTTGCAAGTTGTTAGGATAGGTTTAGAATTAGAATTTGGAGCCTTGAGTTGTGTTGATATGTCTTTTGTACACGACCAAACACAAAATAATATACCCAAAGGTATCTTATCCTCTCTTGAATAAAGTTCCCGAATGCTGAAGATATTGCAGAAGGATCAATCGGAGAAACTCCAAGGTTCTGTTATGTAGGTTCTCTACTCGTGGATAAGCACCAGTGGTCGTTGTGTTTGCTGTTTTACAAGGGGCCTTACGTACTTTTTGGGAAAGCTTGTTCTTGCAACTACTTTTCAATGAGGAAACTGGATTCTCCTAATACTAACTGATGTTTCAAAAAAGGGCAAAAGATAATGGTTTTAAGGAGATGAGACTAAACTAATCCTAAGAATGACTCAATGAGGACTGGTCTTGATAAAACTCTACCAATTTCAGTATTGCCAAAAGATTACAACTCTACTGTAATTGGTGCGATCTTCTAAAGGGATTCAATGATTTTCTAATCATCAATGGAATAGATACTATCACTAAGATACATATCAGTATCTCCAACAATGATTGAACTCTTAAACAATCTTAATGTCTCCAGTTGACCACACAGGGCGTACCTACAATCAGTAAGGAGCTAGTGGTTTGGAATATGAGTCTTACCAAAGATCAAGCACAACATTCGTCCTTCAATCTTAAAACTTAAATACTATCTCTACTAAGAGTGATTCAAGAAGATAAACGACCATGAAAATAGCCACAAGGATTGCAATAAAACACCATAACTTAAATATTTCATTGATCTCATAGCCAAATAAAACAACAATTGTTCAACTTTCTCTCTAAACTAATTATTTCTCTGTTGCTAACAATCTTAATCTTATTTCTCTTTTCTCTGACTCTAACTCTCTAACTCCTTAAAATGAAATGAGTGAGGGCTTATATAGCACTCTCAAATACAATGAATGGCTTGGATCAAAAGAAGATCAACGACTGAGATTTTGACACCTAAACCCTAATTAGGGTTTGTTACAAAAAAGACCCCATTTAGATAAACATTATCAATCCATAGCCAATAGAAAATGGCACAAATAATGAGGAAACATAGCCCAATGGGGATAAAGTTACCACGTCATTTTATAACAACTTTTCATCTAGAATTTTGTTCCCTTTTCTATGCTCTTTTCTGGCATATTCAATGAATCTGGACGTTATCCCTTCGATCTCAGCAATGGGAATCTCATGGAGGTTCTTCATTCGTTCTTCCAAGTGGAAGACTTGATCAAAAGCTCCGAGAAGGGTTGTCTCCCATCCAGGCTCTAGCTCTTTCGTTTTCTCGATCAGGAACATAGTAGCGTACATCTAATTTCGCTACTTTTCTGTGACCATGTTCTCCTCCTTGCAAAAATTGATCTTGATCCTGTCTTCCAATTCTTGGACATCTACATCTGTCTCGATCTCTATCCTTCTGTCAAGGATTGTACACAATACATCAAACACCTTGTCTTGAATAGGGTGGATAATGCCTTCAACTCGGCTACATCTGGTATTGATGTCTTCGAAAAGAACTTCCTTCATTTGGAGTAAAATTGACCATTGCAGAAGGCTATGGGTTCCTCCATCCATTATCTTCTCTTGTGCTAAAATCTGATTTGGCGTCCTTCTTATCACTTGCAAGACCGGGATGACAACGTCTCTAGTGTGAGTGAATGCATCTACAGTTATCAATAGAATATGAATGATCTCAAGGACTTGGATAGCACGATGGACTGTCTTCATCATTCTTGTTACAAATTCAATGGCTACCTTGTAAGATTCATCAATCCAAGAACTCATGAGTTGGGTTAAGTTCTTCATCTTTTCTGCCTCATTTATTGATTCGGGATGAAGTGCATGTAAAGGTGATACTGCTAGATCCTGTCGCCTCAATGGTTGACTAAGGTGACTAAAATAATTTCTCCAAGCACTAACCTCCCTTTCTAGCTTCTTATTCTTTTCCATTTCTTCTTTGAGTTTGTCATTAAGTGTTCTCACTGAATCAGTTGCTTCTTCCATGGCTTGCTCGGAGGTAAGTGGACCAAGATCAAATGTCTCTAGATCATATTCCTTTGCCAGAATCTCATCCTCATACTTGTCTGCTACTGGTGTGGCTACTTGTATCTTCCTGGATCCTGCATCATCTCTAATTTCTTTCGACATCTTTGTAGCCTTCTTCTTTTCGATCTCTTCATGGGAATTTCCTATGAGACTTTCCAAGTCGAATACTTGTTCTTCCTCTTCAACCACAACTATCCTTGTCAGTCTTTCTTTTAGCCAATCTGGAATGGAAGACTTTCTTTCCCTTACTTGTATTTCCTTAGGCAGAGGTCTATCGTCTCTGAAAGGAGATGTTGCTTCATCATGATTCTTTTCTTGCTGTTGTTCATTAGCACCAACCTGGAGAGATTGACTTGATGAGTGCTGAGGTGTTCGTCCTTTGCCTTGTTTATCATTTTGTACCATGGATTCCATAGACTCATCAATTTCATACACTATTTGCCTTTGATCTTCTCCTTGACTTATTTCCTTTTCATGCTTAGAAGACGTACTCGGGGGACAATCAGGATTCACTTTTTGTTTTTTCTTGGAAGGTTTTCTCTTCTCAGATCCTTCCTTTCTCTTCGATCCCTTGGAATGAGAAGTATTTTCACTCACACTCGCTTCTCCTTGTGTTCTTGTTTCTAGGGTGAATGTCATGGCTACATTCTGCTCCTTCAATTTTTGATGCTGTACGTCCACCCATCTACGAGTGCAATTCAAAACAGGGTCCATCAATGCTCTTAGGTCTGCAACCTCTGTCTCATTCCAATCTATCTTCACTTCTTTATCTTCCTTCTCATAGGAAGATTGGAGATATCTACCACTGTCTTGGGCTTGATCGACTACTCTGTAAACTTTACATTTCCTGATAAGATCCAAGGGTAATCTAGAATGGATCTTTCTTTTCACCTCCATATCATCCTGAACATTCATCCATAAGTCCTCTACTTGAAACTCATGTTTGTATTTCTTCCCAATTGTCTCTTCCATATGACCATGAGGGTCGAAATTCTCCCTTGAGGCAAAGGATGTGAATGAATACAGAGATAATTCCTTCTTTGCATCTTCTGCCGCTTGAGAATTAGGACACTTCAATTGAATTTCCCAGTAAAATAGGTACGGGGATACCAGCTCCATGCTTATGTCTTGATGCTTTAGCATAAGCTCCCAACTATCTAGTCACCTCAAGTAATATTATTCTGTTCGTAGGATATCTTGGCAACATATAGGGAGGTGAAGGACGCCCATGGACCTTGATGTAGGTGAATTTTGGAAATTGGATGAACCATGCACCTTGCTTCTTCACGAGCTCTTGTGCCTTCGGAGACAGTTGATGGTGAATCCCTCCTTGGAATGTCCTGGTGATATACATCATGAAGGTGTTATTGACTAGTTTGTAGCAATTCTTAGGTGGATGATGTAGTTGAACATAAGAATCACATGCTCTTATATCTCCTGTCCCTCTCCCCACAACTCCTCTATGGGGTAACTCGACATACTCAAAACTTCTGACTAAGGAATATATAACATATGAACTCATGTGGAATGACTTAGTAGGGACTAGCCTCCTCAACTGCACGTCTAGGTTGTTGCTAATAATTCTAGTCCAATCGAGCATTCCTTTTCCTTGGACGATCACTTGAATAAAGAAGAACATCCACTTGTCGAAGAAGGCGGCCTGAGAGGCACCTATAACCTGATTGAGCATGGTTATCAAGTCCCTGAATTCTTCTTGGAAATCAATTCTGTGTGGCGTATTAGGTATCTTGTTCAAGCAAAGACAGGTATCAGGATCATCTTCGTAGATAGACCTAGCTCCTTCCAAGCTCTTATAGATCATATCTCTCGGCTCCGGAAGATGAAAGCCTTCACTTATAGCTTTTTCTGAAAGATAGGCCAAGACAGTTCCATCCTCGGCTACGATCGTCCTTGAATGTGAATCATAGTGCCGGGCACATTCAATCATCAGCTCGTGACATCTAATTGCGGGAGGGAAGCCTGCAACCTTGATGATGCCACTCTCAATTATCTTCCTGGCTACGGGTGATGGCTTGCCGATGTAGGGTGCTTCTCGAAACTTCTTCACATTGAAGTTTCCTAGATTGGTGTCTCCGATATTGCTCCATTTGGACACGATCCTGGACTCCAAATCATCGTTCTTTTGATCTTCTTTGATGAGAGCCTGCCGAGTAGTGGATCCACTGGCCTTGGGGGTCGTCATTCGATATCTACAAAAAGAGGTTTAAGTGAGGTTTAAGTATAATACCTCAAGATAGGAGATTTGAGACCTTTTAAAGAAATGATTAGATTACAATTTGAAGATAGAGTGATAAGTCCTTAAAATTATGAATTTTCAAATTGATATTACTTATGAATCAAATTAGATTATTGAAGACTCAACCTCACAAAGGACTAATATAGAAATTTGAATCAAATCTTCAATATGCTCTCAAAAATCTGATTGTACATACCTTCTCCTTGATTTCTAGCTATCAACTTGAAAAAAATAGATAAAGAAAAATGAAGATTCGCTGGACGAAAGGTCTTTGATCTGAATTTCAGGTCCTTCCCTTGATGATTTAGCCTTCAATCAGCCTTCAACCAGTATTCTTCAATCAAGAAATTCGCCTAAATCTGCTGAAATTCGCACCCCTAATTCTGCTCCTAAAATTCGCTTAGAAAAATGAATGAAAGAATGAATCAAGATTTCAAAATACACCTTTCCTTTATAGGCACTTTCATCATTTTACTAATAGGCCGACTTGTATAAATGTGCAAATAAAAATTCCTCCAAGTTGGCGGACTTAGTAATAAAGCCAAAAAAAAATTGTTTTGAGCGCCAAAGTATGAATTTCTTGATCTTAAGGCTTAAAGAGGGATCAATTAATCCATTTTTAGAAGTGCCTAAATCATGGGAATTTGCCTTACTCACACAAATGAGGCTTAATTAGCAATTTGATGAGAGGATATAGGTAAGCCTAGAAGATGCTAGAGTTTCTTCAAAGTTTGATGAAGGCACATTTTCCTTATAGGCACTAGAATG
Organism: Cryptomeria japonica; assembly: GCF_030272615.1. Taxonomy (NCBI): domain Eukaryota; kingdom Viridiplantae; phylum Streptophyta; class Pinopsida; order Cupressales; family Cupressaceae; genus Cryptomeria; species Cryptomeria japonica. The sequence continues at coordinate 109,333,912 of NC_081408.1, forward strand.
TTCATGGTATGAGGAAGGCTTAAATCACCCCAAGGAGGCTTGCTTGAACATCTCACCTAGGTACATTTACTCCATCAATCAACACCTTCACAACCTTGATTTTTCACTACTTCATGCTCTTGTCAATATGTCCTTGCAAGTAGCCTTTGCCTAGTTGAAACAAGGTGAAGAATATGTATTTCCAAGGATTTCGCCTTGGACCCTTTGGAAGGGTCAGGAGCGATTTCCATAATTAGGTCTCAATTACCACACTCCTTCACTCTAAATTTCTCTTAAAGGTGAGCATATGCTAGTTTTAGTTCAACAAAGCCTAAGGATTCAATTTTTTGGCTTTCACCATGGGTGAATTAGGTGATCATGAGAATTTCCCTCTAGACCCTTTGGAAGGGTCAGGAGCGAAATTCATGTTTTGCTTGTTTACCCTCACTCAACTCCATTCCTTTCACTTTGTTTCCTCTAGACTCCCTCATTTGAATCCATTTCTCAACTTGTCAACATTTGCTTGATCCTCAAAAGGCTTGAAAAGGAAAATTCGCTCAAAATCATAGCCAGGGACAAGACCTATCCAAAATTTTGCTTTGGACCCTTTGGAAGGGTTAGGAGCGAAATTCTTGTCCTAGCTCAAAATTTACATTTTTGGTGGTCAAAAATCATTCAAAGGCAATCCTAAGGGCTTTTCTCACCTTGGTCTAGGCCTAACTTGGCACAAAATTTGGAGGATAAGAACGATTTTAGGGTTTTCACTTTGGACCCTTTGGAAGGGTCAGGAGCGAAATTCAAGTTTTGAGCTCATTTCTTCATCCTCTCAACCTCAATCAACTTCAAAAGGTAAGGACACATCTCCTCACACCCATCCAAGCCATAAAAACCAAAAGTTTGACTTGAGCTGCAAGGAAAATAGGTGATTTTAGGAATTTCGCTCTGGACCCTTTGGAAGGGTCAGGAGCGAAATTCTTGGTTTTGCTCAATTCCTTCAAATTCATTGAGTGCTTAGCAACTCAAAGTCACTCCTAAGGGCATCTTCAATCTAAATTCATCTTGGTCCGCACTTGCCTTGGCATAAAATTGGGAAAATAAAGTGGTTTAGTGAAATTTCGCCCTGGACCCTTTGGAATGGTCAGGAGCGAATTTCCTTTTCTAGGACAAAATCTCCACCTTTTTTTGCTTTCAATCATTCCCCAAGGCAAGAACATGTCCATCTTTCTTCTGACATGCCTTGGATACTAAGAACTTGGTCAAACAAGGAAGAAAATGAGGTCCATGGAGATTTTCGCTCTGGACCCTTTGGAAGGGTTAGGAGCGAAAATCATGTTCTAGGCGTGATTATTCATTTTTCCAACTCCAATCTTCTCTGGGAGGCAAAGATACATCACTCTCCTTGCATCCACACCAAGGTCTTGACCTTATCTAAGGAGAAAATGAGTGTTTTCAAGAATTTCGCTTTGGACCCTTTGGAAGGGTCAGGAGCGAAATTCAAGTTTTAAGCTAAAACTCTTCATCTCTTCCAACTTTATCACTCCCTAAGGCTAGAACATGTCAAACACCTCCAAACATACCTTAAATACTAAGAACATGGTCTGGACAATGAAGAAATTGAGGTCTATAAGGATTTTCGCTCTGGACCCTTTGGAAGGGTCAGGAGCGAAATCCTCATTCTTGGCTTGATCTTCTACTTCATCCCTCCAATTCTTACTCAAACTTGATAACTTCAACTTCCTTCCATTGCAATCAAGGCAAGCCACCATCAAACTAGCTCCAGGCAGGGCTAACCTAGGTCTTAAGGCCAAAAAGAAGGTTAAATTGAGGATTTCACTCTGAACCCTTTGGAAGGGTTAGGAGCGAAATTCTCCTTCCAGGTTGATTTCCACCATTTCATAGCCTTAAACCTCCTCTCCAAGGCAAACATGCATCAAAGCCTTCCCAACTATGCTCCAAAAAAACCAAAAGTTGGCCATATCAAAGAGCAATATAGAGGAAAAGGTGAATTTGGCTTTGGACCCTTTGGAAGGGTTAGGAGCGAAATTCTTGCCTTAGACAAAATCCACACTTTCCAACATCTTCAATCACTTCCTAGGGCTAGAATATGTCAATTTGCCCTTACCATGGCCAAGGAATCAAGGTTTCCAGTGCAAACAAGGAGAAAAAGGTGACTTCAAAGAATTTTGCTCTGGACCCTTTGGAAGGGTCAGGAGCGAAATTCATAAATTAGGTTGATTTCACCCTCTATTGCCCCAATTCATCTTCAAATTTGATCAAATTCACCTCTCCTTATCATCATCAAGTCGATTTGTCACTTAGCTCAAAACAAGGTCTTTCCAATGTCTTAGGCAAAAACAGAGGGTTAGATGAGGATTTCGCCTTGGACCCTTTGGAAGGGTTAGGAGCGAATTTCCTCCTCCAGGCTAACTTCCATCATTTTGTTGCTTCAAACCTTCGTCCTAAGGCAAATATGCATCCTAGTCTTCCACACCATGCAGTAGAAGTTTCAAACTTGGTCAAGACAAGGAGCAGAGCAGAGGAATATGAATTTCACCCTGGACCCTTTGGAAGGGTCAGGAGCGAAAATCTTGATTCTAGGCCTGATTCATTTTGGAATTACTTGACTTTGCCCTGGACTCAAACCTTGGTGCATATCCTTCCACATTCTTGCCAATTTGCTCAACAATTCCTGAAATTGCCTCTTGAATCCTCCCTTGGCCACTGACTCTGCCTAATCGTCTCTGACTTAGAGGAAGACAAGACTTTGACACGAAAACCAACACTCCTGACCTACCCTGACTTGAGATCTTTTATCTCTTTTGCACAATCTATCAATCTTCAATCTCTTGAAAGGTAAAAATCCTCTAAGACAACCCTAGGGTCAAGGCAGACATCCTATGACTTCCCAAATCTAGGCTACACTCAGCTTTGAGAGAAACCCTAGGATGAGTTCTTCGAGAGAAACCCTAATCTACCTAGCCTAGGTGATCACTCACTCAAAAACACCAAGCAAGCAGAGAAAAAAGCTAGCTAAGGGAAAGCAACAAGTTGGTTCAACACCTGCACTTGGATTGAGAAGGAAGCCAACCTTCTTTGGATTGAGAAGGAAGCTGACCTTCTCTGGAGATTCAACCCCTTGTGCAAGGTCCCACACTTCGGGGTTGTTTCCATGTTTCACAAGGTTGCTAAGTTGATAGCTTAGCAAGGGTTCAAACTTTTGTGACAACAAGGCCCTTTCGTCGATTGAGAGCATCAATAGGCCTTCTTTCTCTTTGAACATATCAATTCTCTCATGGTGGTTGATTCCCTCTGCCTCTTGGTCCTCAGCCTAGATACATGAGAGCATCCTAATGTCAGTTTGTGTTTGCGTGTGTATTATAGATAATTGCTGTACCCAGCTGCACCAAACCTAGGTACAAAAGAAAAAATGGTGAACTGTCATACACAAGCCCAAGCACAAACCAGAGACATATGTCTAGAATAAACCTTTGGAACATCCAATGTATTATTAGGGTCAACTTAGGTTCATTCTAGACAGTATATTATGCTTGATGGTGCACATTCATTATATTAATGAATCACCAAGTTCACTTGTTTCCAGGGATGTACCTGTACTGAACCAGACTGGGTACAGATGCTGGGTTTAGTCCCTTCTAGGTATGCCTAGGTCTTGTAACCTTGGACATACCTTAGGCAAACTAGGTTAAACAATGGAAAAAAATACTCCTCTTTTTAGAGAAACAGATTTTTAGGACCAATTAATTGCAGTTAAGCTCTCTCAGTTTTCTTCTCAGAAATGTTTTTATTAAATTCCAGACAGTTAAGGTCTCTAAAGTTTTTTATCATAAATGTGCGCAAGAGTGTTTTGTCTAGGCACAAACTTCTTTTGAACATAATAAGTCTGAATAATTTCTATGACACATTTTTTGACCACAAACACTGAATTCATATCCTACTACACATCGCTTGAACCAATCTTTCATGATTTGCACATTGGGCTCAAGATTTTACTATTGATTCGATGACGATGCCACTTCTTGCACACAGTCAAAGGATATATATTTGACAGATACTTGAATGGCAATTATGCTTAGGCCTTTATATGGAAAATACAGCAGCAAACTTAACAGATACTGCTATACATATGGTTCTTTAGATTCTCCTTAATACTATTTGCTACAGGCTGATTACATCTATATATGGTTTTTGAATCCTTTGTAATATCTCGATTTGTAGCAGTCAGTGTTCATCAAATGTTCAAATGTAACCTCTGAAGGCTTCAATTTTGTTACTGTATTTCCCTTCAATACATATTTTATTTTATGTCTATATATTTCTGCTAATATATTTTGTGTTTCTGATTAGTTACTGATATTTATATTTACCTATTTCATAAATGGATATAAAATATGTCTTGTTTTACTAATTAATTTAGATTATTACCTTCATATACTGATTTCTTGTTAATATATATAGCTGAACTCAGTAGTATGTAACCCAGGATTTATCTAATTTGTAGTTTTTTAATTTTTGTGGACCAGACCAGCAAAATAGTAAAATAAGTAATATGAAAATTACTTTTTTCACTATTGTATTTAAGGGCATGTTTATTGGAGTTGATCTTACATGAGGTGAAATTATTTATTTGTTTTGGCAATCTGCAGGAAAAACCATTTGATAATGAGGATGATGTGATAAAGGCAACAGCTTTTGAGGTGATAACAACATTAAGAGATGTGCTAAAGACGAGTTCATTATGGAGGGATCATGTCCAGACATATACTCAGGTAACTACAGAAGTTTTTTATATCTATATTTTATTATTTAGTATCGTTGTTATATTCTCTATTTTTGGATGATAGCCTGGTTTACTCCTTTGAACTATAGAGTTTACTTTAGTACACCAATCTCATAGAGAACATAGATATAATTTTTCATTTTATACTAAAGACGAGCTCATTATGGAGGGATCATGTCCAGATATATACTCATGTAATCCAGAAGTATTTGTTAATCTATCTTTGGTATAATTTCTATTTTTTACTGATATGTTTGGTCACACATTTGAAATTATATAGTTTAATTTAATACATGAATTGCATAGGAAGCGCATATATATTTTTCATTTTTCGAAACTCCTCCATTTTGGATTTATATGTACTTTTTGTAGATTTCTTCTGATACCAGGATTTGCATATTGTTCTGTGCTTTTTGCTCCATGCTGAACCTCTGTATTGCTTGTAGTTTTCCCCTGATGTTTTTATTTGCATCTTGGTCTGTGCCGTCTACTCTGTGTTGAACTTTTGTATATTAGTTCTAGTTTTTTGGTGTGATTTCTACTTAATATTGAAAGAATCTGTCACACTTAGTCAATTTGTTTGATTTCTTTCGGCTTGTTTTCTACTGCCTTGCCCTTTGGACAGGCGGTTGAATCTTTAGCAGGATTGTTGCTTGTCAATTTAATGGCAACTTAGTTTGCTGTAAATCAATACCATTCCCTGGTGCACTTTTTCATCTAGCATAGATTTGCATGTTTAATGCTAAAGCAAGTATTAGCACAATTTTCAGTTTCAGAGTGGGCAGTTGAAAATGCAAGGACATCAATCTCTTTCATTTAAAATTTTAAAGTCTTAGGAGTTTCATGTTAACTCAATAACATGTTATGATTTTCTCTTGGTGATTTCGGACATGGGTCTGTTTAAACTCTATTCACTTTATTAGTTGCAGCCACAAAAACAAGACTTTTCTAATCATCTTCAATATGGATCTCTCCTGGCCTAGTGTTTCTGCTGTTGTTTTTAAATTTGCAGCTGTACTAGGTTGCCAAGGGAAAGATGATTTTCCACACACATTTGCTTCTCTATGCATATTTCAAAACATGGTCAAGCTTGTCTGTGCAGAAAACAATCACTCTGCAAAACACAATTATTCCATGCAGCCATTTCATGAGATAGTATCTAGGATAGTGATAATCTCTTGTAGCCTAAACATCATTCACATTTCCGAACAAAAGGAAAGCTTTTAGTTTTAACTGTAAGGATAACTGGCAGCTAGCCCCTTATTGTGTTCCACGTTACTAAATTTGTGCTGTAAAATAGATTCTGTAAAAATATTAACTGTAAAAATATTATCTTCCTATCTATGACTGTTTCACTTGTAACATGGGCCTTAGCGATTAGGATGGACTATAAATTATGCATGTCCTTCATGAATGTGGTCTCATACACAGGAGGAGAATATTGTTTTTCCAGCATTTGATGATTTGAAATGGTTGCTGTCCTTGGGGTTCATGGTAATTGTTTCTCAGGCAAGGATTAGCTGTCTTTAAATGCTCCTTGGAATTGTCTCAGCCCCTCCTTGACACAATCTATTGTCATATTTAAGTTCCTATAGTTCCAAGGCAATTCTGGATACATCTATTTTCTCCATAACAAGTATCTACATTTACTATAGGTTTAAAACCTGCTGTACAAGCTATAACAGTATGGATGGTGCATCTCTTTGCCTTAAGGGCCTTTCCTCTTTACCATTTAACCAAAATTGGGCTGTTGTGCTATGACTACTTTGATCTATATCTAAATAGTTGAATTGAGGTATGATCACAGATTTGAAAAAAAAAAAGAAGCTTTAAAGGAGAACATCAATGGTGGAAATTCAGTTTATTGAAAGTATTTTAAATATTTTTGATAATCTACCGGGGGTGTGGGCTAGCCTGGAGTTGGAGGCAAGAGGATTTCTGAGATAAGTTGTTAATACGTATTTCAAGTGTATCGTCGATCGTCTAAGGAAAGGAAAAGGGAGAGTGCCTTTTTGAAAAAAAAAACTGTGCATTTGATGTATGACAGTTGATATAAAAAAAGTTCCTTCAAAGAAGAACTTCAAATTTGGAAATTCAACCTTTGAAAGCACAATTTTTGATTTTTTTGCTACTTCCTATATTAAATTATTTTGATTTGAAAACAATATGATGGCATCTACCCCAATTTAAATTTTCAACTGAAGTTAGAGATTTTCAGTAGATATTTTGGATTATAATAGAAAATAAACTTGCTTCTTGTGTGGCTGGCCATATACAAAAGTGTCTTGTGTAGTCTGTAGGAATTTTCAGTAGACATCTAGAGTTTTGTTCTACACAAATCTGATTTGAAAAATTGAAGAATGGGACATTCTGCTTAAATCATATTGAAAACTTTGAGCTGATAATAAATATAATGCTTAAATGTTTCATGGACCAAAAAATTCTGGTTTTTTTTGAAAATATTTTATAAGTGCTATCTTTTAACTCCAAACTTTTGTAAATATCAATCATATTGTAAGATTTTTGAAACAAAATCCAGGCAAAGATCTAATGCCGTGAGAAACTAGCTACAAAATATGTAGAAGTAGATTGGCAAGCCATCCAATATGAGAGTATAAAAGTACAAAGCAATGAAAAACCATTTATAGGGAATGCAAAGGGAAGAGTTGAATAACCCATCCATTAGGTAAGTGCAACTCTTGGGAAACTAAAAGACACTTCGATATCAAAATAGGGAAAGTGAAACTGCTGTGGGGAGTGTGACACTTATCACACCCAAACTCAACCTAAGTAATAACCTAACTAAGGAATTTAAATAAATGTCAAAACGAATAAGGAAAAACATAAAATCGGAAAATGCAAAAAAATCCAACAATTCCCTTAAACTCAACTCAAATGGGGTAAAAGATGGTCCTAACAAGATATAGCCATGTTAGGTATCCATGTATAGATCAATCACCCCAAAGAGAGAGAGAAGAGACCTCCCAAGACTGTTATAGAAAAGAGAGAGGACTAGGTAGCCTCCTCCAAAGCAAAGGTGAAAATCAAACAGAAAACACTGAGCAGGGGTGTGGACGAATCAGCGTTTTAACTCGATTTACAACTTAATACAAAAATTAGAAGCTTGAAACTAGAGAGACAGAGACACAGATATTTATCTCGTGGAAAATCCAACAGGGTAAAAAACCACGGTTCTCGCTAACAAAAATGGGCTCCAACCCAGTTACATCAAAGAGCACCCACTCTTACTGCCTAAGGCTCCAACCTTAGTCACAAGGCTTCAACCTTAACAAACACAATTTTAAAAACTGAAAAACACTGGTAAGCTCACTGTTTTATACTAAAATGTATAAAACTCATAACAGCAACAAACTCAATGAAAGACACATACTTTCCACAAATCAGAACTTGTACAAGATATTAAGACAGATTAAAATTATCTGCTCACTTCTTTCTCTAATTACCAAAGACCCGAACATTAACAAATAAAACTGGAAAACTTGGTCTCAGTATGACAGCATTTAAGCAAAGGACAATACAGCAGCTGTTGTGCACATAGTTGCTTCTGAGAACACTTGCAGACAGACATAACTTCTTCCACATCAACTCTCCTCACACTTCCTTTACACACAGGTTCAAAAATTGATCAATATTCAGCAGCAACAAAAGGAATAATCAGAAGAACATATTGATCATTACGCCTTAAGAATTTGACTCAGAAATCTGATCATATTATGAAGAATCCCTACTCCGAAGTAGTGAGAGAATCCAATGCCATGTTCAAGATACAAGTGATGCCTGTGTAGAAGACTAGTAGCACATACAAAACTCCGCCTTAAAAAAAATGAGACTAACGACTGATGAAACGTCCAACATATACTCCTTACGCTTCAGCACTCTTTGCCTTCATAATGCGTTCAGAATTTTACAGCAACTCCCAAAACTTCATAAAGCGATAATCATCCTACACACACACACTCAGCAATAGATGAAAAAATACACCCAGCTATCAAGAAGAAAATGCAAGATACTCATCTTCCTATATCACGACCTTAGCATCAGTTACAAATGCCCAACCACCAAATGAAGAATACACCAATCGAGATGAGGAAAAAAACGTCTTTGTGCAGCACTCTGATCACGCACAGGATACTTGGCCAACAAACACAGCAAACATCATACTAGCAGAAAAAACGTCTTCTAACATATTTGCCAACTGTCAACCATGTGGGAAAGCTTAGCCAGAAACGCAGAGAAAGCAAACAGTCATAAAAGAATCTCAATCTGCAAATACTGAAAATACGATTCCACCTGGGCTTACTCAAACAGTGTAACTGCCCTAACAAGATGAAGAATAAACGGTTCTGAACACACTGCCCAAACAGAACAACTGAAAATGCAGAGGAATTTTAGACATCCCTGCCATTACAAACTGACACAAATAAACTTAAAAGGTATTGCCACATGGAATCATACGAACTAGGAGAAAAGATACTGCCACTTGGAGTCATACGAACTGCAAGAACAAAGTGAGCAAAAACGATCTCAGATCAAAGAGCATTGGAAACATGCTGACATAAAAACAACGCCCAGCTGAGGGATGTCAAAAAGCATCAATGACAAAATATTGTCTACAATCTCCCCCTTTTTGTCATTGATGACAAACCAAACTCCCCCTGTTTCGCTACTCCCACTTTTGCATCAATGACCAACGATCCTGCAAAAACTGAAAATGGGGCATGAAATATAACAATAAGTACTCCCCCTAAGTTTATTCTGCAAATCAGTGTTGGAGTGGAATTCAAAAGTCTCCTTGGGAAGCAGCTTTGTAAAAATATTAGCTACTTGTTCTTTAGAACACACATATTCCAGCTTGACAATATGATTAGCAACTTGTTCTCTCAAATAATGATATTTAATGGGAATATTCTTAGTACGAGAGTGCAAAACTGGATTTTTCAAAATGTCAATAGCACTCGTATTATCACAAAAAATAGAAATAGGTTCAACATACTCAACCTTAAAGTCCAGCATACTCAACCTATGTACTCAACTTTTGCTGTGGATAATGAGATAGATGCTTGTTTCTTACTCAGCCAAGAAACAAGACAGTCACCAAGAAGGAAAGCACCACCACTTGTGCTTTTTCTGTTATCTATTGAACCTCCCCAATCTACATCAGTAAATACGGTTAGTGTAAAATCATGGCATCTAGGATACCATAAACCAAAACTCATTGTACCCTTAAGATACTTGAAAATTCTCTTCACTGCTTGCACTTGTGTTTCCTTAGGAAAGGCCTGAAACCTTGCAACATAACCAACTACCTGCATAATGTCAGGTCTAGTAGTTGTAACTTATAATAGACTGCCTACCATAGACCTATAATAAGTCTGGTTAACTTTAGGAGAATCATCATCAATGCTCAATTTACATCCTGTCACCATAGGTGTACTAACAGGATGGCTATCCTCCATTCTGAATTTTTTTAATCTCTCTGATATACTTCGTTTGAGAAATAAAAATACCATTAGATGACTGTTGAATTTGAAGTCCCAGAAAGTAGGACAACTCACCCAACATAGATATTTTGAACTTCTATTTAATATTTGCAGCGAACTCTTTGCACATGCCTACACAGTCACTACCAAATATTAGATCAACATAGACTACAACAACCAAAATGCTGTTACCTTCTTTTACATAAAGGTTGTTGTCTGCTACACCTTTTCTAAAGCCTTGCTGCTGCAAATACTTATCCACTCTGTCATACCAAGCTCGTGGAGCCTGTTTAAGGCCATATAGTGCCTTTTTTTATCTTACAGACATGATCAAGTTTGTTAGTCAACACAAATCCATGAGGCTGTTCAATATAAATTTCTTCACTCAAATAACCATTAAGAAATGCAGATTTAACATCCATTTGAAACACCTTAAACCCTCTATACGAAGCAAGAAATAGCTTCAAGATGAGTTATAGGCGCAAAGGTCTCATCATAATCTATACCCTTTACTTGAGCATACCCTTTACATACCAAGTGTGCTTTATTTGTTACCACATGGCTTTCCTGATCTAGTTTGTTTCTGTAGACCCACTTCGTGCCTATCACATTCTTGTCTTTGGGTCTTTGCACAAGCTCCCACATGTCACTTTTCTGAATCTGTTCTAGCTCTTCTTTCATCATAGCAATCCAGTTCTTATCTTCAGCTGCTTCTTCAAAACAGTTAGGTTCAAACACGGAAAGCAAAGAAACACCTTCATCCTCAAAATAATCGACATTCCTTATAGTAGCCCTAGTCCTATTGTCAGGTAAAATTTGATCAATATGATGATTTCTTTGCACAAACTTAGGAGTTTTGAAAGTAGTCTTATCATGATCACTCTCTGAATCATTTTCAGAATGTATACGTGTTGTTTGATCCAACATACTAGAAGAAGGAATTGATGAAATAGCTTCGATTCTGGGCAGACAACTGAGAGGGGGGGGGGGGGGGTGAATCAGTTGTCTCACAAACTGACACAAATCAAACTTATTCTTAGATCTGATAATTAAGCATGAAAGTATAAATCAACAACACATCAAGAACACACATAACACTAAGATTTTTGATGTGGAAAACCCGGTCAAGGGAAAACCCACGATGGGAATACAAATGGGGAATACACATGCATTCGGGCACACTGCCTAGAGATCACTACTAAAAAACAACAAGGGCTACAACCCAGGGAAGACTTAGTGTTTTACAAACAGATTCATATCACATCCAGAAGTTCATGAACTGAAGAATAACATCTTCTTAATGCCTGGTTACAGTTCCAGTTAAGCACATGACAACTTTCTTCTTCTCACACTTCTTCCCTGCCACCGAAAGATGTATACATTCAGTGCACATACATTTTGATTCTCATCTACACACACTCAATTACAAAGAATTTACATTTATTTATACATGACATCAACCTTGTGAAGATCATCAAGGTTGGCTCAACACAACACTTAATTACAAAGATATGACCACACACGCTACAATATCACATTCGGACCAAACAATGCCGGCTAAGACATATCACGAACCCATATCACACACCTCGAATATGAAACACCTCCAAGAATTATGCATCAAACATCCGCAACACGCTACAAGCATCCAGTCGGCCACAAATATGAAGAAAACTAACACATCGGAGAAAATTATCAATTACGCGCACAATGATCAATGTGGATCACCAACACAAAAAGAACACGATCCAGAAGCATCCACAAGCATCATGAATTACCACCGCAACATCCGCAGAAACACGAATTACTAGAATCACATCATCATTATACCGAACCTCAAGAACACTAACTGGAATGACTGTCAACTTTGAAAAATAACTCATGGACCTCCAAATCACGCACCACCTGAATTGTGGATACACATCAATGTCCCAAACATATCTCCAAAGCCACAGATCAAGATATTACAATGCGGAGCAATGCAGATCAAAATACTAAACACTGTCATCATTGAACAGCTGAAAAACCAGCCACAACACAAATATCCATAACTTACTCAAATCTTCATGCAAACCTTTGAAAATTGCATTGAATCATCTATACATAGCCCTCTACAAACCCTTTAATCCGCAAACTCTGATCATCACTGTACAAAACAAACCAACTCACTGAACTTCACTGCATTATTGTCACAGACAGAGAAATATTTTGACATCAATGACAACACATCTCTTAGATATCTCTCAAGCACATATTTGCAGCATACTTCCAACAATCCCCCCAAACATTTGACAGGAATGGTATTTGCTGCTCTTGGTTGACCATTTTTAGGACTATTCTGAGTATTACTACTTGCTGTCCTAGTTTGCATTTGTGAAGATGAAGGTTGAACAACACCACTAGTCTCTTGTTTTTGAGCACTGCTGCTGCCATTTCCATTCTCACAAGAAGTGTTAGTAATCTCATGAACTTTAACATTAACACACTCTACAATCTTATGCAGCCTTTTATTGAAACATCTATAAGCTTTGCTTTTTGAAGAATAACCCAGAAAAATCCTTCATCTGATCTAGGATCAAACTTGCCTAGATTATCATCATCTCTTTTGATATAACAAGGACTACCAAAAATTTTAAAATATTTAACTGTTGTTGGTTTACCTTTCCACAACTCATAAGGTGTCTTGTTGTGCTTAGCTCTTAGCAAACCTCTGTTTTGTATATACACAACTGTATGAACAGTTTCTCTCCAAAAAACATCACTAACCTTGGCCTCATTCCTCATACTACGAGCCATTTCTTGAACTGTTTTGTTCTTCCTCTCAACAACACCATTTTGTTGTGGTGTTCTGGGTGCTGCAACTTGTCTCTTAATTCCATTTTTCTCACAAAAGTTTACAAATTCATTAGAGGTAAATTCACCACCATTGTCAGAGTGTAAACATTTAATTCTCAAATCCATTTTATTCTCAACTAAGGCTTTAAAAACTTAAAATTTTTCTAGAGCTTTAGGCTTTTCTTTAAAAAATGTCACCCATGTCATACAAGTAAAATCATCTATTAACAAAATAAAATACTTTTCACCTTGTAGACTTGCTGTAGGTCCACACAAGTCTGCGGTTTGGTACTTGATAAATCCTTAGATTTGAAACTTGTTCTGGTCTGCTTTCCCATCTGACAATCTTTGCACACAATATCAGCTGGTTTCTCAAGTTGTGGTATCTCTTACAGCTTCCTTCTTGCTGATTTGAATCAAATTATCAAAATTCATATGCCCAAGCCTTTTGTGCCACAACCAAGCTTCATCAAATTGACTTAAGCAACACAACTCATTGTTAGTGTCATCAATAATATAAAGATTATTCGCTGCCCTAGTAGCATTTGCAATAAGTTTTTCACTTTTACTTATAGTGCAACATTTTGAATTAAAAGCAAGATCATATCCTTGATCACACGACTGACTGACACTTAACGGATTGTGTTTCAAACCTTTAACATATAAAACATTTTCTACTTTTGTTTCACCATCATTCAAAACAAGAGTGCCTGTACCTACAACTCGACTTTACCTCCATTCATCTTTTTAAGAGTAAGGAATTTACTCTTGTCACCCGTCATGTGCCTAGAACAACCACTGTCAACATACCATATATACTTCTCATTTTGTTCAAGAAAATTTGTTTGCACAACTAAGGCTACTTCTGGACTTGACTTTTCTTGCTTCTTTAAACTTTCATATTCTTCTTCCTTTTTTCTTTTTCGTCCATCTTCTTAGGCAAATCTATCAATACACTTTTACAGAACATTGCAGAATGACCAAGATTATTACACTTGTAACAAACAACATTATAACTTCTCAAAGGAGCAAGAAGATTTTGATTCACAAAACTGAACTTTTTCTTAGAAAATATTCTGCAATTTGCAGCCTTGTGACCTGTTGGTGTACGTTTTATCATTCACCGAACATTAGAATAAAAGGTCAAGGACATTCTACCCTCTTGATCAAAATCACTACGTATGCCAAGATTGCATGAGAAAGACCACATGACGACTCCAAGGTTTATATATGCGAACAAGCGACTTTATGTTGGGTATTAGAATATTAAAATATTGTTAATGCTCAATAGTATATATTCTTTTTTTAGTAAGATCTTCTACGTTCTTATCAGCAGTTTCTTATTAGAAACTTGCTATTCTTGTAAATACTCCTGTACTATTTATGAGCATCTTGCTCATTCTGTTATTCAATCAATTCTTTGAAATCCATATGCTTCTGCATTTGTTTTATGGTATCAGAGCTTTAGGAGAATTTTTTAATTCTAATTTCCAATTAGTGGAAATTTTCGAAAATTATTCCAATTAAAAACTCATCTAAGTTTTTTTTCCCTAGCGCCTGTGAATTTCTTAAAGCAAGGTTCTCTTCTGTTCGGCGACGGTCGTGGCTCTGTACGCGACCTGCAAGACTAATCGCGCCACTGTTTGTGGCTCTGTGCCTGCACCCTCGGCTCGCCGTGACGCAACCTACAACCGCGACGTGACCTGCACACTCGCCGCGACGCGACCTGCACCCTTGGCGATGCGACTTGCAACCTCGTCGCGATTTGCAGCCTATTTTCTGCGCGTGACCTGTTACCCGTGTGGACATCTCTACTGGTGGCGCGACTCTCGTTTTTCTTCCTTGTGCCAAAGTTTCTTCTGTTTGCAAATTTTCTGGGCATCTCGTGGCTTCGACGATCCTCTGATTTTTTCGATTAAGGTGTTTACCTTCAAGTTTTCATTGAAAATAAATTTTTCTTGCAGATTCTTGGTGGGTTTTTCGAAACCTAATTTGGGTAGTTGCCCAATTTTTTTGGGTGCATCGTTTTCTGTGCCTCGATTTTCGAGCCAACGGATTTGAATTTGGTTTTCAGATTCCTTCTGGGTTTTCTGTCATCTTTTAGTACAATGGGAAACGTGCAAATGGCTTCTCTCACCAATCTGATGTTAGAAGGCAGTCAACGCTTTAATGGCCATAATTACAACATCTGGAAACAGCGTATGTTGACCATTTTTGAATATAGGCGTCTTGACTAGCTTGTTTTGGGAAAAGAGTTGATCAAGATAAGTTTGATGAACGCAATCGGGAGGTAGTTATGCTTCTCAAACTCTCAGTAATTGATGATCAGTTACCGCAGATTCCTTCCAGCAAGACAGCTTCCGACATCTGGAAGCATCTGAAGGAATTGCATGAGACATCCGACAAGAGCCGAGCATTCTTTCTAAAGAATCAGCTGTTCTCCATTATGATGGACGAACGTATGTCCTTACAGGAACACCTCACGAGGATTAAGGACATTCGAGATCAGCTCGAAGCTATTGGTCAAACTATGGAGGAAGAAGATGTGGTAGTAATCACTCTGAAAAGTCTTCCAAAATCGTATGAACACTTCATTGAGACCCTCAATATTACTTCCACTAATGTTGATCTGAAGTTTTCAGAATTGTGCACCAAACTTCTACAGTAGGATCACTGGAAACAACAGTTTGGTAGTGGTCCTACGTCAGCCTCCTCGGAAAATGCCTTCACAGCCCAATCCTTTCACAATGATAAAGGCAAATTTCAGTCCTCTCAGTCTTCTTAGCAGAAAGGCTCTTCTCAGACACAGGATGGTGCTAAGAAGAAGAATGTGCAGTGCAATTACTGTCAAAGTACGGCCATATGAAGAAAGATTGCCGTTAGAGGCTCGCTTCTGAACAAAAGAAGTAGGGAGGGTCACACCAGAAGGCGCATGTTGCTGAACATTCCGAGCAAAAGGAGTCTGCCTTTTATGCCTTTATGGCTAAGATGTCTTCAGATCATGCCAGGTCTTCTGCTTGGTACATCGACTCTGGTGCATCACGTCACTTTTCTCATCGGCGTGACTGGTTTACAGACTTCTCATCTTTCAGTGATTCCGTTGTATTTGGCGGAGGTGAGGAGTATACAGTTGTTGGCAGAGGCACTGTTCAGATACAGTCTGGTGGCAAGACTCTCATTTTCCTGAATGTGTTCTATGTTCTTGGTATGGAACTTAATCTGCTATCTGTCAGTCAGATTATGAGGAATTCTCCTCAGCTAGATGTGGTGTTCAGTGCTCACAAGTGTTCCATCATTGATCGGGAGACTCGTCTTACTGTTGCTGTTGGTCTAGAGGATCATGGCCTATATAGGCTTCTTGACACTGGTGATTCTCCTGAAGTGGCTCTGGTAGCTCGTGTTTCTCCTCTCAACACTTTGTGGCATCAGAGATATGGACATCTCAACATTCAGTATCTCTCTCAGCTATCTCGGGAGGGGCTTGTTTCAGGGTTACCTGATATTCAGACTTAGCATCTTGGAGTATGTGGTGCCTGTCAAGCTGGCAAACAGCATCGGACTTCATTCACACATGGAAAGTCTTGGCGTGCATCTAAGGTACTTCAATTACTTCATGTTGATATTTGTGGTCCTATGAATACATCTTCTGTTACTGGTTGCAAATACTTTTTGCTTATTGTAGATGATTTTAGTAGAAAGATGTGGGTGTACTGTCTTCAACACAAATTAGATGTATTTAGTATCTTTCAGAAGTTTAAGTCCTTTGTTGAAAAAGAGTCTGGATATAGCATCATTACTCTTAGGACAGATAACGGGGGGGAATTTTGTTCTTCTGCATTCTCCAACTTCTGTGATACCCATGGCATCAACCAATTGACTACACCCTACACTCCTTAGCAAAACAGTGTTGTCGAGCGTCGCAATCGTACGGTTGTTGAGATGGCTCGCTCTATGTTACAACACAGGAGTGTTCCGAATAAGTATTGGGCTGAAGCAGTGTTTATTGCTGTCTACCTCCTTAACCATTCCCCTACTTAGGCTGTTAAGGGGAAGACTCCAGAAGAGGTTTGGTCTGGTCGGAAGCCTAAGATCAGCCACCTGAAGGTTTTTTGCTCTGTTGCCTATGTTTGGATTCCAGATGCTAAGCGCTCCAAGTTGGATTCCAAAAGTCAGCAACTCATGATGACAGGATACAGTGATCACCATAAGGCCTACAGACTGATCGATATAGACACTGAACGTCTTATCTTCAGTCATGATGTTGTATTTGATGAAGACAGAGGATTCTTTCAGTCCCCTTCTTCTGAGCCGTGTTCTGAGGATCAGCCTCACAGTGTTCTTATTCCATTAGGTTCGCCCAATGGGAGGGATGATGCAGAATCTATTTTCGATGATGCACTACCTGAGTTCCCTGCGGAGAATAATCCTCCTCCTGCTGCTCTTGTTCCTGATCCTGAGCCTCTTCTAGCTCCTCCAGATGTTAGCACTTCTACTCTTCGGCCTAAATGGTGGGCCAAGACCATTGGTGATCTCAGGGATACTGAGCTCATTGAGGGTAGAACCTCCTGTAATAAGAGCAAACAGCAACATACAGTCAATTTTGCTCTCATGGCTAACATACACAGTGTTTTTGAGCCTCAGACATATTCAGAGGCTAAAGGTATACCTGAGTGGGAACAGGCTATGGAAGCTGAGTTCCAGAGTCTTCAAAAGAATCACACTTGGGCCCTTTCAGATCTTCCTTCAAGGAAGAAGCCCATTAGCTGCAAATGGGTGTATAAAGTAAAATACAAAGCTGATGGAACCCTAGACAAGTATAAGACTCGTCTTGTTGCTCGTGGGTTCTCACAGAAAGAAGGCATTGACTACGAGGAGACTTTTGCTCCTACAACCAAAATGAGTACCATACGGCTCGTTCTTGCCTTGGCAGCCCAGTTCAGTTGGAAAGTCCATCAGATGGACGTCAAGAGTGCTTTTTTGAATGGTGACTTATAGGAAGAGGTCTACATGCCGCAACCCCCAGGATTCAAGGTTGCTGGTTAAGAACAGAAGGTCTGTAGACTAGTCAAAGCACTCTATGGTCTGAAACAAGCTCCTCGGGCTTGGTACATGAAAATTGATAAGTACCTGACAGATCATGGTTTTCAGCGGAGTCCATCTGATGCAAACCTGTATATCAAGCATACTAGTAATGATGTTCTGTTTGTGGTTGTCTATGTGGATGACTTAATCATTATTGGCAGTTCAGCACATTTGATCACTGGGATCAAATAGGATTTGTGCCGCACCTTTGATATGACAGATTTGGGACTTCTACATTACTGCTTAGGAGTTGAAGTTTGGCAGACTGAGAACAGTATCTTTCTCTCTCAGTCCAAGTATGCCAGAAGTCTTGTGGACAGGTTCAGAATGTAGGATTGCAAACCTACCTCTACTCCTATGGAACCCGAGCTCAAACTTTCAGCTCAGTCATCTTCACCAGTTGTGGATGAATCTTTGTTTAGGCAACTAGTGGGCAGTCTCATCTATCTAACTGCCACTAGACCTGACATCAGTTTTGCAGTGAGCTACATTTCACGCTTCATGACAGCTCCCAAGGCTGATCATTGGATAGCAGCGAAGCGTGGGCTGCGTTATGTGAGTGGCACTCCTGATTATGGACTTCTGTACACTCTGAGTTCTGATCCTATACTCAGTGGCTACATAGATTCTGATTGGGCAGGTTCGGTTGATGACCGTAAGTCTACAGCAGGGTATGTGTTTAGTTTGGGATCTGGTGCTGTCACATGGACTAGTAAGAAGCAACAGGCAGTGGCTCTCTCCTCGACAGAAGCAGAGTATCGGGGAGCAGTTAAGGCATCTTGTGAGGCGGTTTGGCTTCGACGAATGCTTGCGGATATGCATGTCTCCCAGGCAGGTCCTACTCCCTTGTTTTGTGATAATCAGGGAGTGCTCAAACTCGCCAAGAATCCAGTCTTCCATGAAAGAACCAAGCATGTGTAAACTCATTGTCACTATATTCGACAGTTGGTTGAAGACGGATCCATCCAGTTGCTGTATGTTCCTACCTCGGAGTAGCCAGCAAACATCTTCACCAAGCCCCTTGGTCCTGATAAATTTGTAAAATTCAGGGGGTCTATAGGTGTAGTTAATAGATTGAGCATTAAGGGAGGGTATTAGAATATTAAAATATTGTTAATGCTCAATAGTATATATTCTTTTTTAGTAAGATCTTCTACGATCTTATCAACAGTTTCTTATTAGAAACTTGCTATTCTTGTAAATACTTCTGTACTATTTATGAGCATCTTGCTCATTCTGTTATTCAATCAATTCTTTGAAATCCATATGCTTCTGCATTTGTTTTATTGGGTAGCTTCCTTTGTTATGTATGCCGAAATACAAGGGGGGGCTTATGCTTGGCTTGTTCAATTCACAATGAAGGTCTAGACCATAGTTTAAAGACTCGTGGACTCGCCACGGACTTGCGAGTCCAGTGGCTCCACAAGTCGACTCGGCAAGGACTCGCGAGGCGAGTCTTTTTGAAAGATTTGCGAGTCTTTCTCATGAACTGGCGTGAGTCAAATACACGGACTCGCGAGTCAATTACACGAACTCACGTGACCCAGTTATGACGCCCAACAATGTTAAAAAGTGAATTTTTTGCATTTTTTCATTTATTTGCCTTTCTTTTTTGACTTGGATGAAATTGATCCATATGGTAATTGGACCGTGAATGAACAAAATGATGGTGATGATGTCCTCCTTACCAAAGAACTCATCGAAATAGAGAGAGGAGCATCACAAGAAGTAGGAGGAGCAAGATTGGAGGAAATGGAGGAGGATGAAGATGAGGACGAAGATGATGACTTTCATTTAGAAGAAGAATCATCTCACCATTTAGATACCAAAACACCCACTGCTATTACACTTCTAGCTGAAGGCCTGAAAAATTGAGCTATAATAGGAGAAGTGCAAAGAGGAAGATGTAGTCTTCTCTTTAGTTTGTTTATTGTTGTTTTTCACATTTGGAGTTGGACATATCATTATATGTAATTTTGTAAATATTTATAAACTTATGCTGCTATTATACATTTTAGAGTTTGAAACTATGAGTAATGAGTATGATTTTATGAGTATGAATTATGAAATTTCAAATATTGAGTGTTTGGAGATCATATGACATGTGTAATGTTTCAATTATGGCTTGTATGTTCTCTAAATGCATTAATTTCTTTATGTTTATTTGTAAAACTACGGTTTTTTTTTTTGCTGAGTCCTTGCCGAGTCTTTAGCAAGTCTGAGTCTGAGTCCTATTTTTCGGTTTGTTGAGTCCGAGTTTGAAAACTTTGGTCTAGACAATGAAGCTGTATCATTTGGGTCTTGGATCATGGACTTCAATAAAACTGAAAAGGAGATAAAGGTTTAGAAGTTCTGATCTATTCCTAAGAATTCAAGAGACGGTATTGACTAGGTGAACCCAATAACAACACTTTGCTTCGCCACACTAGGACAACTACACAAAGTGGGTGCAATCTTCAAGGGATGTGTTTATGATTTTCACGTCATAAATAACTACCATCAAATCGAACAATATTCATCTAGATAAATAATAAAATAGAAGCCTTTGTGGATAAGTTGCATTGTGTAGTGTGCCTTCTAGAAGCCTCTGTGGATAAGTCAGGTTCATTGAACCTGGACATGCTGACTTGGAACAATCAGATTGGTTGGAAGATGACGAGGCGCCACCTCAGCGTGTTGGATGTCCTCCTTGAATTCTCCAATTTTTGTCAAGAAGATGTCTATGTATGAAATTTTTTTTGGAATACTCTTGTCACCATCTAATTCTGATTGGGAGCTTGTCTTTAATTCTTCAGGAGATGAAATCCTTCAAGAAGTTCGAAATTCTTTTCTATATTTTCACCAGGTCTGAGGATTTTTCTTTCTTGATGCCCTGAAATTCTTTCAAGCGCCTTGAATTTGGAGAAGAATTCCTCCATGCTTTTGCCACAATTGAGGAAATTGGAATTTTTCTGCGAAGTATTTCTCATACTTAGACTTGAAAATAAATAACCAAGTCTCAAATTCTGCTTAATAGACACCAAAATCCTTGACAATTCTGTTAGTTTTAGTGATCAGATTAACAATTAATGAGCAGAAAACAAAATGCACAGAAAGAAGAACACACAACACAAATATACCCTGGGAAAACCTCCTTCTTGGAGGAAAAACCCAACATCTAACGTCTCAGATCTGCCTTAGATTAATCACAGAAATAGGTTACAACTTTGCCCAGCTAGGGCACAAACATAAGTGACAACTTATCTGATCCTGGGACCTGAGATCAGACTTGAAGAAGTCTCCAACATGCAGGTACTATTGCTTGTAGTAGGTTTGGCAGCCTCGGAACAGCCGAGGGTGATGTTCGCTCAGCTGGTAATGAAGTTCGCCCAGCTAAGAAGATATTCGCTAGGGCTTAGATTGAGATCGCAGACCTTCAAATATATTCGCTGATGTATCAGAGTTATTCGCCGTTGTATTGCGGAGATAGTTCACTGAAAAAGATGGTATGAACAATGATAAGTACCTTGTACTTATAGGCGACTTAACCTTTAATTCTTTAAGTCGGCTAGCATATATTAAATTACAATCAAATGTATTAGAGGTGGCGCCAAACTGAATTAGGTCCACACGTTATACATTAATATAGGTCATGCCCTATATGCAAGAAAACATACACAACATACATAAGTTGAAAGAAGGCAAGAATGGTGATTTCAATTAATTATAAGGCCAATGGCCAACTTACAGTTGTAAAATACAGAATAATACAAGAGAAGTGAGAGAGCATAGAATAGCTCAAGCCAGTAGGGAGAGAACCCTTTACAATGAGGCTTAACAACCTTTATATAGAAAAATGGTTACAAGAGTGATCATGACCCCTCTATGTCAGTCTGGGTGTGCAGGGAAGTGCATGCACTTGACTTCTGTACATGCAAGCAATCTAGCCATACCTTGAAAAGGCAACCCGGGAAAGGGTGGATTGATTGATCTTCCAAAGTTAGAGTATGCAGACATGACATAAGTCACCACAACAAGCATGGTCCCGTACCTCTCTTGATGGAAAGCCTGCCAAAAACATTAAATGCACCCCTATGACTCCACAAAAGAAGGTGCACAAGTCACAAAAGTTGTTGGAGCATTTAAAGCTTTGAGTGTTAATCACGCCGTCTGAAAGTGTTGCAAGCCAGAAGGAGTTTGGAAAACTTCGGGGACTTGAGTCACCGAAGTTGGTGCGAATTTTAGAGACCTGGGTCACCGAAGTTGGGGGAACTTCGTATTAGAATAATATCTTTCTCTTTGTGTTATTAATGGTCATTTAAGTTGTTTCTAATTTCGCCTCTAGTTAACGATTGTTTCTTTTAGAAACATCGTCTTTGTAACTTTATTTAAAGGAGCTTTGTCTCCTTGATTAATTGAACAACATCGATTCTTTGAAATCCATATGCTTTTGCATTTGTATTATGGTATCAGAGCCTGAATAAAGAATTTGTGAATTCTTTTCCGAGATTTTTCGGGCCTCTTAGTTTTGCTGCAGATTTTCGAAAAAATTGTGTTCAAAAGTCCGTTTTGGACTGTGTTTATGCCGTGTAACGGGATTCTTCCTGTTCGAGTCTGTCTAGCGAGGGTTTTCGGCATTTTTCGGTGCGGTACAGACCCGCCATTTTTTTCTACAACCTGCAACTTGGTCAAACCCGCGTTTTTTGACTTTCGGCTAGGGTTTTGACCTCCAGATTCAGTCGAAATTTTTTTCTGAGTACAGATTCGTGGTGGGTTTTTCGAGATCTCAACTGGGTCATCATCAGAATTTTTTGGGTGCCTCGATTTTTGTGCCTTGATTTTCGAGCCAGCGGATCCAGATTCCGACAGCAGATTCGTTCCGGGTTTTTCGCAAGGATTTCTTGGTTGTCTTCAGATTTTTTTGGGTCAGCCAGAATTTTTTTCTTGAAATTCGTGCCCATCGTACTTCATTTTTTTTGAAGTCTGTACTTGCATATGCCTTTGTTTCTGCTTTGGGATTCGAATTTTTTGAATTCTGTGCCAACGCCTCTTCTCAGTTTTTCGTTTTCCGTGCATTGGGAAACGTGCAAGATGGTGTCATTGACCAACTTGATGTTGGAAGGCAGTCAGGTTTTGTGCACTTAGCATCTTCTCAGTACCGCGTTTTTTGTGCCTCAAAAAATGTGAAGATGGCTTATGGGCATCGATGTTTGTTTCGGTTTTTAATAGTTTTTTACCTAAAAAAAGATTCTGATGGGTTTTAATATTTTTTTCCCTTGAAAAAATCTGTGGGTTTTAATAATTTTGTCCTAAAAATTATCTGTGGGTTTTTAAATATTTTTTGTCCTTGTAAAAAAAAAAATCATGAGGGTTTATGATTTTTTCCTCAAAAATTGTACTTTGCTGCAGTCTGTTTTTAGTCGCACCTGGAGTAGTTGTGCGAACATCTGCACTAGTCTCTTGTTTGCAGTCTATTTTTCGAGCATCTTGCTCATTTGCAATAGTTTGGAGGGTTTGCCGATTTTTTCCTCAAAATCGTGACAACTGTTCTTGGTGTGTCTCTAGTTACAGGGAGGAACAGTTCTCCAACATCAGGTTGGACGGTTGGTGTTGTTTTGGGTATCTCTAGAAGTTCTGCAATTTCTGGGAGGGTTGGTGGCACACTCATCTCAAGTGGCAGAGTTAGTGGCAGGCTCTTGTTTTCTGTTGCAGCATGTTCTGAGAAGAAGGGGGCAACCTTCTCTGTTATTTCTCTTGGTAATTAGAACGATGACCATTAAGGGAGGGTATTAGAATAATATCTTTCTCTTTGTGTTATTAATGGTCATTTAAGTTGTTTCTAATTTCGCCTCTAGTTAACAATTGTTTCTTTTAGAAACATCGTCTTTGTAACTTTATTTAAAGGAGCTTTGTCTCCTTGATTAATTGAACAACATCGATTCTTTGAAATCCATATGCTTTTGCATCTGTATTACTTCGGAGACCTGGGTCACCGAAGTTGGGAAGACTTAGCAACTTGGGAACTTAGGGGTTCCGGAGTTCTGGGGTTGAGGAAGAGAAGACCTAAGAACTTTGAAGACGTGGGTCACTGAAGTTGGGGGAACTTCGGAGACCTGGGTCGTCGAAGTTGGGAAGACTTGGGAACATGAGAACTTCAGGGTTTCAGAGTTCCAGGGTTGAGGAAGAGAAGATCTAGGAACTTGAGAACTTGGGGGTTTTGGAGTTCCGGGGTTTAAGACCTAGGAACTTGGGAACCTAGGGGTTCGGGAGTTCCCGGGTTGAGGACTTAGGAACTTGGGAACTTGGGGGTTCGGGAGTTTCGAGGTTGAGGACTGAGGAACTTGGGAACCTGGGGGTTTCGGGGTTGAAGACTTGGAACTTGGGAACCTGGGGGTTTCCAAGTTCTAGAGTTGAAGTCTTGGAACTTGGGAACTTGGGGGTTCCAGAGTTCCGAGGTTGAAGACTCGGAACCTGGGGGTTGTGGAGTCCCAAGTTTGAAGACTTGGAACTTGGGAACCTAGGGGTTTCGAAGTTTTGGGGTTGAGGAAGAGAAGACTTAGGAACTTCGGAACCTGTGGGTTCCAGAGTTCCGGGGTCAAGGACTGAGGAACTTGGGAACTTGGGGGTTCCGGAGTTTCGGGGTTGAGGACTTAGGAACTTCCTTCTGACAAGACAACACCTCACACTTCATGATTCCATTGTTTCCTCCTTGATCAAACTGGGGTAGCGCTGGTCCATGGAAACATATCTCTGATCAGTTCTCACTGATGGACCAAGGGTGTCATAAAATGACAACAATAGACTTGGCAAGATTCTTTTCCACCTTCACAAAATGTTCCATCTATGTAAGGCAGACTTTGTAGATTGCATTAAATATGAGGGTGGACTTAAGAGATTTTATTCCACAGGCAAGTTGGTGTTCATGGAAATCTTTCATATGTGGGTGGACTTGGCAAAAAGTCTTCCACCTCTCTGCAAGTTATCCCTTCACCCCTTAGGTGGACTTTGTGGGAAACATTCCTCACTACTGGGTGGACTTGATGGAATGTTTTTCTCATCAAAACCAGATTTCATAAAAAACAAACTTTCTCCACACTTCACCAAATTTGAATCTCATGATTTTGGTATTTTCTTCATCGTGTCTTTGAATCCATTGAATCTCCACAAATTTAGGAACTTGACACCCTTTTGAATTAAATTTGAACTTTGAACAAGATTTTCAATCATTTTCACCAAAATTCCGAGCCAAAAGTGCAAACCCTAGATCCCCTTTCCAAAATAGAAAACAAGATTCCCTAAGAAATAGGAAAAACTTTCTAAAAATAGCCACTCTAGGGATCGTGCTCAAAGTGCTAAAAATGGAACCTCTTTAAAAATAGGAAAAAGCAAAAAGCAAAACTTTCCAAAAATAGAAAGTTGTCCTATTTGACTCAAAGTAATTGCGTTTTTTGTCCTTCGGATTCCTTAAGCACATTGATGGTGTCAAGACACTGTTCTGACCATGATTTCCTCAACTGACTCTAACTCCTCATTGCAAAAAGACTAGTGATTCGCAGCTGCGACTTCAAGGCAAAACCCTAAAAAGCAAAAACATGGGGTCGCCATTTGCAATGGGGCGATGTGTGAAAAGGTCACAACATGATCGTAATAATTGCAAGAAAAACAATAACCATAAAAATAAGCATTGTTGTATCTACCCATATGAGCATGTTCAGCATTAGAAAACTTATTGAAGTTACCAATTCTGTTTTTAAGAATAAAACCAGCATTAGACTTCCGTTGTTCACCTCTAGATTATTTAGAACATTGACCTTCCTCATGACCAACTACACACTCTTGTCAAGAGATTGCTTTTGTGAGCTCAATGGACCATCAAGAGTCATAGTACTATTCTGAAAAGTATTCTCATTACTGAATTGTAGTGAAGATTTCTCTCACTTTCTTAAAGAGATAACTTCATTTTTCAAGTTTTTCACAGACTGCTTCTTTGTCTTTAATTTGCTTTCTCAGCTCTTCCTCTAACTTTCTTGCTTCGTTAGTCTGAATTTTCAGATCAGCCACCATCTTCTCGGCAGCTTCTAGAGCCAAAGACTTTTCAGAAACTTTGCTATTTTCTTCTTGTAGCAGGAGCTTAAGATTTTGGTTTTTTCTTTTTAATTTCTTGATCTCACTAAGAGCACTAATCAGCTCTTATTCAAGAACAACCTCCACATTGTCTTCATCAAAACAATCTACTTCTTCTCGAAAGTCTTCAACTGCCATAAACAAAATCTCATCATTCAGATTTTCTTCCTCACTGCTAGGAGTAGAGTCATTGTCTTCTTTAGAATATAGGCTTTTCTTGAATCTTTGAAACTTCCTTCCTCTTTTCACAAATTTCTTACTGTTTTTGAACTTAGAATCTCTTTCATTATCGCTGTCATCCTCTTTCTCGTAGGGACACTTTGATGCAAAGTGACCTATTTTCCCACAATTGAAACATTTTAATGGCAGCTTACCCTTGTATTTCCCAGAGCCTCTTTTCAGCTTTCTTACAAGATGTGCAGCTTTGTCTTCAGACTCTTCTTCAGAACTTGCACTGGATACTTGCTCCTTTTCTTTACTCTTCTTCGAAACTTTAAAGGCTGTTTCCTCCTTAGATGCATTCTCAACATTAGTTCGCATATCATATGTGGTAAGAATTCCATGAAGCTTATCATTTATCAACAGTAAGCTGATCCAAATCTGTCATCTCCTCAATGACAGAAACTTTGACATCAAATTTCAGGGGCAGCGTGCGTAAGACTTTATGAACTACTGTTTTGGCTTCAACTGTATCTCCAAGACCTTTCAGAGCATTAACTACTTCGTCTACTCTCAGGAAGTAGACTGCAATGCTTTCATCCTCCTTCATTTAAGACTCTCAAACAACGTTCTATGTGTTTGCAGCTTAGCCTTTTTAACTTTATCGTCACCTTCATATGCATTCTTCAGTTTGTCCCAGACTGCTTTTGCTGTGTCACAGTGCATCACTTTAACAAACTCTGATTTTGATAGACCAGATAGAATTGCATTCATTGCTTTGGCATTGTTCTCAAACACCTTCTTTGCATCAGGATCTGTAGGTGGTGTGGTTGGAATGGTGTATCCATTCACAATGCTCATCCAGACATCAAAGCCTAGAGACATGATATATGTCTTCATCCAGATACTCCAAAAAGCATAATTCGCACCATCGAACAGAGGTGCTTGGTTTGTAGCAAGACCTTCTAAGGCATTCATATTTGACACAGGCTGAACTAACTCTCAGGCTTTTAAGCTTTAATAGAGAGCACCTGCTCTGATACCAATTGAAAATCAAACAAAAAACACTGAGAAGGGGGGGGATGTATCAGTGTTTTAACACGATTTACAACTTAATAGAAAAATTAAAAGCTTGAAACTAGAGAGACAAAGACACAGATGTTTATCTCGTGGAAAACCCTACAGGGTAAAAAACCATGGTTCTCACTAACAAAAATGGGCTCCAACCCAGTTTCATCAAAGAGCACCCACTCTTACTGCCTAAGGCTCCAACCTTTACAAACAAAATTTAAAAAAATGAAACACACTGGTAAGCTTACTGTTTTATTCTGAAATGTATAAAACTCATAACAGCAACAAACTCAATGAAAGACACATACTTTCCACAAATCAGAACTAGTACAAGAACTTAAGACAGATTAAATTATCTGCTCAGTTCTTTCTTTAATTACCAAAGACCTAAACTTTGAGAAATAAAACTTGAAAACTTGGTCTCAGTATGACAGCATTTAAGCGAAGGACAAGACGGCAGCTGTTGTGCACATAGTTGTTTCTGAGAACACTTGCAGACAGACATAACTTATTCCACATCAACTCTCCTCACACTTCCTTTACACGCAGGTTCAAAAGTTGATAAATATTCAGCAGCAACAAAAGGAATAATCAGAAGAACATATTGATCATTACGCCTTAAGAATTTGACTCAGAAATCTGATCATATTATGAAGAATCCCTACTCCAAAGTAGTGAGAAAATCCAATGCCACGTTCAAGATACAAGTCATGCCTCAGCAGAAGACTAGTAGTACATACAAAACTCTGTCTTAAGAAAAATGAGACTAATGACTGATGAAACGTCCAACATATACTCCTTACGCTTCAGCACTCTGCCTTCATAATGCGTTCCGAATTTTACAATACTCCCAAAACTTCATAAAGCAATAATCATCTCACACACACACACTCAGCTATAGATGAAAAAATATGGCCAGCTATCAAGAAGAAAATGCAAGATACTCATCTTCCTATATCACAACCTTAGCATCAGTTACAAATGCCCAACCACCAAATGAAGAACACACCAAT
Source organism: Cryptomeria japonica (assembly GCF_030272615.1). NCBI lineage: Eukaryota > Viridiplantae > Streptophyta > Pinopsida > Cupressales > Cupressaceae > Cryptomeria > Cryptomeria japonica. Next base: position 109,362,453 of record NC_081408.1, read on the forward strand.
CGAGATGAGAAAAAAACGTCTCTGTGCAGCACTCTGATCACACACAGGATACTTGGCCAACAAACACAACAAACATCATACGAGCAGAAAAATGTCTTCTAACATATTTGCCGACTGTCAATCATCTGGGAAAGCTTTGCCAGAAACACAGAGAAAGCAAACAGTCAAAAGAATCTTGATCTACAAATACTGAAAATACGATTCCATCTGGGCTTACACAAACAGTGTAACTGCCCTGACAAGATGAAGAATAAACGGTTCTGAACACACCGCCCAAACAGAACAACTGAAAACGCAGAGGAATTTCAGACATCTCTGCAATTACAAACCGACACAAATAAACTGAAAAGGTATTGCCACATGGAATCATACGAACTAGGAGAAAAGATACTGCCACTTGGAGTCATACGAACTGTAAGAGCAAAGTGAGCAAAAAGATCGCAGATCAAAGAGCATTGGAAACATGCTGACATAAAAACAACGCCCAGCTGAGGGATGTCAAAAAGCATCAATGACAAAATATTGTCTACATAAGGCTCTTGCTCCCTCAACATATCTTATAAATGAAGATACTTTCTCATTGTAAAGGGTTCAGTTAAATTGTTGTAACTTGTTTTGAAGTGGGACAAAAGTGAAGATCAATGACTTGTTCTTTGATAAGATCTTGATTTAGTGCATGTGGGTTTCAATGTGTTTGGTTTGTTGATGATGGATTGAGTTCTTCAAGATTTGTATGGCACTTTGGTTGTAATAGTAAATTATTAGAGGACATTGAAAAGGAATGCTAAACTTGGTAAGGATGCACTAAAAGTAGATGGCTGTTGAGGAAGCATTAACAACCCCTTGATACTTGACCTTTTTGGATGATAGAGCAATAGCATGCTACTTCTTGCTCAGCTAACTAATAGTATCTAAACTGGGATGAAAGTTGTAGCTGAATGTGTACTTGTGATCATTTGAATTGACCACCCAAGTGGAATCTGTGTATCCAACCAAGTTGTAGCTTTGCCTATTGAATTGTGAATCCCATAACTTTGAATACCCTAGAAATAATGCAATATCCATTTGACAGCTTTCCAATGGACTTATGTGGCTCTTGCATAAAGTGAGAAACCATGCCAATGATATACTAAACTTTTCAAATGAGTGCGGGTTAGATGGATGAGACTTCCTACAAGCTGTAAATATAAAGTGGCATCAACGAGTGGAATAAAAGAATGTGCCTCAATCTTGAGAGGACGGTAGTTGGAGTAGGCTTACAATCAGCCATATGAAATAATGAAACTAAGAAAGTAGACCAGAAACATACATGAAATGAAACTAAGAAAGTAGATCAGAAACATACACAAGCTGAACAAGACCTGTTACAAATATGGATTGAGTAACCTCTATCTCGAGAAAGTGATGTAGAAGACTCAAATTAGTCATAACAGACTTGACATGAATATCAGTTTTCACTGAACTAGTGATGGATGAAGAACTCCTCCTGATGACTAGATCATCAACATATAGAACAAAATCTTAAGTGCATTATCTTGCCATAGAATATATAATGAAATTGAGAGGGTAGATTAGAAACATACTTGAGTTGAGCAACACTTATCTTGAAATCGGATTGAGTGATCTCTATCTTGAGAAAGCAATGTAGAAGACCCAATTTAGTCATAACAAATATGACATGAAGAGCAGATTTCACTCGACTAGTGATGGATGAAGCACTCCTTCTGATGACTAGATCATCAACATGTAGAAGAAAATTGAAAGTGCCTTATCTTGCCATAAAGTATAGACATTCAAATCAAAGTGACACTCAGAGAATTTGACTATGAGAAGAAATGTATTTATCTTGGCATACCAAGCTTGAGGGGCTTACTACAGATAGAGTTTTGAAGTTTGCACGTGAAAGAGGAATCTTGAACAAACCCCAGTGGCTGCTCAGTACATATCTCCAATTGAAGATTTCCATCAAGAAATACACTTTTCACATTCCTCAAGTGTACAATCAAATGACAAGCAACAACAATGGCAAGAGTGAGAAATCATTGCCACCAAACACATACAAAGTCAGAAGTTTCCAATGAAAACTATATTCTTCTTGTCAGTCATTATTTGTTCCTTCATGTTGTTTTGTTGTGGAGAAGAATAAGTTGGGCATTGTGTGAAAGGGTAATGTGCCATGATCTTCAATGAAAATGGCTTATGACTCGGGAATTTTGAAGAAAAATGGATGGTATTGCGAATGTTGTTGCAATAGGCCATTGGAGGCATATTTTGGAAGTAGAGTCCAGCATATTATTATTTTGCTGATTTAAGACTTGCAGAGAAAGAAAGGATGTTAAGGTAAGATCACCCTTTGCTGTGTAACAAAATTAATTATGTTAAGGTAAGATCACCCTTTGCTGTGTAACAAAATTAATTATTTGTGATTGGTTAGTAATTTCAATCATATTAGTATAAATGATTGAAGACATTGACTATATGTAGTAGGTTGAGTGACTTATCCTTGAAATTATATATTGATGCCTATTCTTCAGAACAAATAAAATACCAAATGAGTCGTTAGTAATGTCATTGGGTAGAAATGATGGATATTGTTTTTTTTTGGATGCAAAAGTGTGGGGTTTATTTTTGGAATTGGATATATTAACATTTTTTATATTAATTTTGTAAATGGAGAAATAATGTATTTAACACCTTTAAATTTGAATGTTTAGTTTTATAATGTTGTCAAATGTTTGTATTCTCAGAGCCATCCATGCTTTAATTAGGCTTTAGGATACTCGCATCCGACATCAAGTAGATAGAGTGTAATAGAGTCAAAAGAGGAGGTTGGAGGACACAAGAGATTGGAGGGACCTTTTCCATCTTGAGCTATCCTCTTGCTTCAAAGATGGTACTTTGTGTGGGAGGCACCTCACTTGTGTCCCTACTTGGAGCAAAGGGGCCTTTGTAGTTTTAAGTTGTGATTTTTTGGATAGTTGAGTATGTTTGAATTTACAAGCTTGGAGATTTGTATGAATAATTGAGTATGTCTCGATCCATAGACTTGCAAATTTGTAACTATGGATAGTTGACTATGTGTTGATCTAGTATCTACATAAGGATTGGTGTTGTTTATGGGGATAGTTGAGTATGTTTTGATTCATAGTCGGAGTATCGCTTTGTGGATAGTTGAATATGTCTTGATTCACATGCTGAGTATGTTTGAATACACGTCGGAGTATCGCTTTGTGGATAGTTGAATATGTCTTGATTCACATGCTGAGTATGTTTGAATACACAAGCTTGGAGATTTATATGAATAATTGAGTATGTCTCAATCCATAGACTGGAGATTCGTAACTATGGATAGTTGACTATGTGTTGATCCACATAAGGATTGGTGTTGTTTATGGGGATAGTTGAGTATGTTTTGATTCATTGTTGGAATATCACTTTGTGGATGGTTGAATATGTCTTTATTCACATGCTGAGTGGTGTTCTTGTGGATAGTTAAGTATATCTCAATTCCCAAGAAGAGTGGTGTACTCGAATAGTTCAGAATGTCTTAATCCATAGGTATTGTTGGATGGGTAGGACATCCACTTATGTTTGGTTTGGTGTGTCTTGGGTGAGTGAGGAGATTTAGTGGAGCAGCTTCATCAAATTTCTAGATGAATTGATGTGTTCAGTCCATGCAAGTTTTGTACTTTGTTTGGATGGACGAATACGGGGGAAATGTTGGAATTTAATATTACAACTATATTATAGTTTAGGGTAGAGTATATGAATAAATTTAGTGTTATAATGTTAATAGTTTTTTGGTAGTTACTTTCCCATAATATTGTTTGGTAGTTTTGTATGGAAATAAATGACTTTATAAGGCACTGCATCTGGATGTACTATCTCAAATGAATCTATCATATTGTATCACTACATATTTGGTGTTATATCTTTGTGATTTATGCTTATGGTTTCACCAGTTGTTGACCTCAGATTTTGTTTGTTTCACTAAAACCTTACAGCTTGCCTCAAACCGAAGCATGAGATGAAGGATATAGTATGACATAGAAAATGAAATGCTTTATCACATTTGTTCAATCCCTTAATCTTATCAGCTTCTATATTGGGTTCTCTTTTAGTTTGCTGAATTATACTAATCAATCCCTTAGCCCTTTGCAGTATTGTCATTTCACTTTTTCTTGTGAAATAGTTGTAGGGTGTTGGAATCAAGATTTGTTGTTGGAGATCCATTGCAGGGAAAATAAAGTATGCAAAAATGAATGTCATGGAATGATGTTTATCTGTGTTGTTTGATGGTGATGGAATGATCTTTATCTGTTCAAGATTGAATTATTGAGGTTGAATGAAATATAATCTATTTTTCTGTTTAATATATAATTATTTGCATGTCTTATTCATTGATTGGTGGTTCACAAGCAGCATGTTGGTGATTTCACCTGGCCGAGATTGGCCGACTTTAGTACTGCTATATCTGGAGCAAACAAGCTACAGTGTCAGGCAGTGCTGGAAGAACTAGATGTAAGATATGAAGTTTCTGCTTCACAAATATATTCATTACCTTTTTTCTTTTATTGTGTATTCTCATCATCCTGTTTGCTCTGTATAATTGTGTTGGAGTTCTACCCTTAAAATAGAAATAACTTTTGGGTCATTTGCTGCTGTGCTTTCACATGCTCTCTTTTAGTCACTCTCTAGTAACTTGTAATTTGTATCTTAGTGTTGAGCCTTGCACTTGACTTGGATTCGCTGGGTACTTCTTGTACTCGGACATATGCAGCTGTCGTTTTGGATGCTCTGATTTAGTCTTTTCTTTTAGTAATATGTAATTTGCATCATAATGTTAGGATTCTTACTTTAATTGGACTCCCTGAGCACTTTTCAGAATTGAACTTGGTCTGGGCAAAAAACTTGGTGTTCATGACAGCATATCACTTGAGAGTTCATGACTTCATATTTGATGATCTTATCTGTTTATTAAACAATTTCAGTTTTTCTAATAATTTCTTATGCAATATCATAATCAAGATACAATACATGTTAACATCAAGATACATATTAAATGCTCCTGCTGCTGAAAGAATGCTGCCTAATGAATATTATAAAGAAATAAAAAATGAAGATCATTGACAGTATAAAGTTGTGGATGTTTATATTCTAAAAGGGATGAATAGAATCTATTTGAGAGTTAATGTGGGCATAGAGGCTTTAGCATGTAGATCACATGGAAATTTCAGATCGCTCGCTTTTACATGTGAAGCCTGGTTAATATGTCAATATAATTGATTAGTTGAATGCCATGAGCAAACTGTTGTATATTGATAACCCATCCAATACCAGCATTTTATTATGGTTTTGTGAGAGGTTTTTGATGTCCTTAAAATATTGGTACCTAATTATTTCAAACCCAAAATTTTATCAGGTACATTGATGTTTGATCTAATTTGCAAATATTTTATCAAAGACATTTTTATCTATTTTCTTCATATTTTTCATAGTCTTGAATTCTCTACCGCTGTTTCAAAATGGTATAGTCTATGACTCTATATACATATCTGCATCATTTATCTACCCTAAGGCTTATGGGTTCATTTTAGGATCTGCTTTTTCTTATTTTATGTAAGTTGGCAGTTTGGGTACAGGTTTGCTGCTAGAGAAATTTTATTTACCTGTGTTAGTTACAGTCCCTTTTTTTTTGAGTTTCTAGGATAGGTAATGACTATGGGTTTCCATGGTCTTCAAATTTTTCCAAAATTTTCGGGACAGTTGGGGCATGGCTTTGTTAATTTTAGATCAGACAGATAGCAATAGCAGAAAATCAAAACAAGGAACACAAAGAACACCAAAATACCCTGGGAAAACCTCCCTCTTGGAGGTGAAAGACCCAGCAATTAATCTCAGATCTTTATTAGACAAATCAGTATGAGTCTTTTACAAATCTGCTTCAACACTTGAAACACTCAGATCGGCAGGATATGCACAGTAGTATAAGGTATCCAAGCTAGGGCACACACAGCAATGTAAGGACTTATCTGCAATATACTTGAATGCTGATCAAGGACACCATTTGCAAATCAAGAGAAGATATTCGCTGCCTCAAGGAAGTTCGCCGCCCTTTGAATGAGGTTCGCTGTCCTTAGAATGAAGTTCACTGTCCTTAGAAGATGATTCGCTGACTTCAGATGATATTCACTGATCACTGCTGAAGGAGATCGCTGTGTGAATGAATGTGTAGAATGCATGATTGAGACTTTGAATATATATGTGTCTTAGCTTCCCAATTCACCCTAGGTCGGCTTACAAGAAGAGCAATTTAATTACATTTTAATACTTTAAGTTTGGCGCTCAATATAAGGTCAGCCCCACACGTTACAAGTTACATTATATTTATTGCATATAAAGCGTGACTAAGGCCAATGGCCAATTAGTCACATGCACTAGCTAGGTCAGCCCTAGAAGGGATCTGACCTAACTATAACATCAACACTCCCTCTTAGCTAGGGAGGAGACCTTTTCAAGATCTGAGTCACATAGTGACAACCACCATGGCTACTCCTAGAGGGTGGTTCCATCATGGCTACACCCATGGATGGCAAACAAATGAACACAATAGGCTACTCCCATAGCTATTGTCATCATCTCAACATGACGTTCACCATAGCTACTCCCAGAGCGTGAATAAGCACAAGTGCTAGATCATGGAATTTCTCCCATGACATCCACCATACCTACTCGCAGAGGGTGGAACAAGGGCTTTCACCTCAAACTTCTCTCGCAGAGAAGAATGCATTAACAAGGAATTGCACCTCAAACTTCTCTCGCAAAGAAGAATGCATTCTGATATATCTCAAGAAATCACTGATGCTAAGACTCCCTCTCAGCAAGGGCTTCATTCTCCACAACTCCAAGCTTGTCCGGAAAATGCGCAAACTTCACTTTGGCAAGGGACTTGGTGAGAATGTCACCCATCTGCTCCTCAGTGCAAATGTATCTCAGATGAACAACATTCCTTTGTACCATATCTCTAATGTAGTGGTATTGAATCTCAACATATTTTGATCTGTCATGGAACATTGGATTAATCGAAAGCTTCACACAACTTTGATTATCACAATGAATAGTAGTAGGCTCCAATGATTGTCCAAACAATCTTGCAAGGAGCTTCCAAAGCCACATAGCTTCACGAGTTGCCACACATGTTGCAATGTATTCTGCCTCTGCGGTGCTCAATGCTACTGAAGTCTGCTTCCTGCTGCACTAGGAAATCATAGCAGAACCCAAATAGAAGCAACAACCAGAGGTGCTCTTCCGATCAGTAACACTTCTTGCTCAATCAGAATTAGAATAGCCCTCTAAACTCATGTTCACACTAGAAGGGTATTTCAAGCCATATCCAACTGTGTCACACAAGTATCTCAAGATAGGCTTGGATGCAACTAGATGTATCTGTCTAGTGCACTCATAACATAGCAAGTATCCGGTCTAGTGTTAACTAGATACATCAAGGATCCAATCAACTGTCTGTACATAGTAGGATCCACAAGATCTGAACTAGTTGCAGCTTCCCTCAATTTCTTCAAGTTAGTTTCCATTGGAGTAGGCATAGACTTGCAATTTAACATTCCAAACCTCTTCAAGATATCAATGGTGTATTTCCCTTGACTTAGGATAATCTCATTAGGCCTTTGCCATATTTTCAAACCTAGAAAGAAGCGCATGAGTCCTAAGTTTTTCATCTCAAATTTTGAAGTCAACTCCTCCTTGCACCTATGGATGAGATGATCTTCCCCTGTAACAAATAGATCATCAACATTTAGTACCAAGATCAACATTGCACCATTGAATACCTTGAAGTAAAGGTTCGGATCAACATCATTCTTGTAGAAGCCCAAGCCTGTCAATTATTTGTCAATTCTTTCATACCATGGACGAGGAGCCTGCTTAAAGCCATATAAAACTTTCTTCAATTTGCATACATGAGACTCTTTCCCATGAATTACGAAACCCTCAGGTTGCTCAATGTAGACCTCTTCCTCAATCACACCGTTGAGAAAAGTTGTCTTCACATCCATTTGATGTAGCTGCCATCCCTTAGGTGCTGCAATGGCAATGGTGGTCCTGATGGAAGTATATTGAGCAACTGGAGCAAGTGTTTCTTCATAATCTTTCCCTTCTTTTTGAGAGAAACCACGAGCCATGAATCTAGCCTTGTATTTCTCAATGCTTCCATCAACTGCATGCTTGATCTTGAATAGTCACTTGGAAGATACAACTGACTTACCCTTAGGTCTTGGCACAATATCCCAAATATCATTCTTAAGGATAGATTGATATTCTTCATCCATAGCATTTTTCCATACTTGGTGACTTGAGTCTTCCTCAACACTGGTAGGTTCAATCTCAATAAGATTACACATCAATGCAACATAGCTAGAGAATTTCTGAGGTCTTTTACTTTCTCTGAATGTACCTCTAGGAGCTGCGAACTATTATGTCTTCTGCATAGTGTTCCTTTCCCAAAGAGGTCTTTTCCGAGTTACAACAATATCTCTAGGCCCATCAATAGGATCCCAAGGTTCAGTTGGATCATCATCTGCAACAGGTTCGATAGGTTCCCTTTGAATCTCAGGAGCATGATCACAAAGTCTGATCACAACTGAGTCAACCTTGGCTTTGATACCATGTTAGTTTTAGATCAGACAGATAGCAATAGCAGAAAATCAAAACAAGGAACATAAAGAACACCAAAATACGTTGGGAAAACCTCCCTCTTGGAGGTGAAAAACCCAGCAATTAATCTCAGATCTTTATTAGACAAATCAATATGAGTCTTTTACTAATCTGCGTCAACACTTGAAGCACTCAGATTGGTAGGATATGCATAGTAGTATAAAGTATCCAAGCTAGGGCACACATAGCAATGTAAAGACTTATTTGCAATATACTTGAATGTTGATGAAGGACACCATTTGCAGATCAAGAGAAGATATTTGCTGCCTCAAGGAAGTTCGCTGCTCTTTGAATGAGGTTCGCTGTCATTAGAATGAAGTTCACTGTCCTTGGAAAGTAGTTGGCTGGAAGGACTGACCTTTACCCTTGCTCTTATCCAAAACTTCAGTTGTGAAGGCTTGTTCGGTGGACGAACTAGCGTTGCTTCCATCGATCTTGCTGTAGAAGCTTGTTGCAGAGATCAGGAAACTCCAGATCAACACTAGTAGATGAGATATTGAGAGTATCAATGAAATGATCGTAGGATTTGGGAAGGCTTTTCAGTGTGATCACTACCATATCCTCTTCCACCATGGTTTGGCCTATAGCTTCCATTTGGTCGCGGATCTCCTTGATCTTTGTGAGATGTGCCTAGATAGATGACTTCTCATCCATCATGATAGAAAACAACATATTCTTCAGAAAGAAAGCTCGGCTCTTGTCGGACGTTTCATGAAGATCCTTCAAGAGATCCCAGATCTCTTTTGCTGTTTTACCTGAAGGCACCTGTGGGATCATCACCTGCTATTGTAGGACGAGATTCCTTACCCAAAACAAGCTGATCAACGCAATGATACTAAAAGATCGATAACATGCGCTGTTTCCAGGTGTTGTAGTTGAGGCCTTTAAACTTTTGACTGTGTTCCAACATGATGTTGGTCAAAGATGCCATCATGGAAATCAAGGTTGAACAAGGCTCGAACAAGGTCAACCGAGTGAAAGCAAGAGACAGAAGAATCTGATTTAAAAAAAATCAGAATAGAAGCAGCTGCTGAAAAAAATGAAACCTTGGAGGAGAATTCTGGCATGAATTCCAAGGCATGAATTTCGAGGTTTGGAAGTATTGATGTGTTTTTTATGCACAACATTTCAGAATAAAATACCAAGGTAATTTACCCTATCTTGAACAAAATCACCTCAGATGCTAAGAATGAGATCGACTAAAATGATTCCAAGGTTTCTACATGTCAGGTCTTGACGAGTGGGTAACTCAATGGTCTATGTGAATTGTTGTGTTCACTTGGGGACTTACGCAAATGTTTGGATTATCATTTATCATGAATGATGCGGAATAGGTGTGTTGACAACTTAAGATTTATCAATATGGCTCTTACTAAAAAAATGGGCAAAAGGAATAGGGTTCAGGAAATCTATTCTAAGCCTAGGATTGTAGGAAATGATGAACAGATTTAGTGAAAGCAAACTAGGCGAGGTCTCACAATTAGGTATTGACACAAGCTTAGTGCAATCGTTTAAGGTACACTCAATGATTTTCAGGCTATCACCATCAAACGTTGACACCATCCAAGTTGATGCTTGTCAAGGGATGCGTAATAGTTGAAGTTAAGCTTACTTAGATTTCCAGTTGACCACACAAGGCACACTTACCAATGGCAAGAGGCTAATGGGATGGATTAAGGATTCCACACAAATGAATTCAACAAGTCTTTCACTTGATCTAACATACATGAAAATAAATTCTAATCTAAAATTCTTATCTAACTTGGAGGAATTGAGAAACATGAATGCAAAGACAACATTTGAAGAGCAAAATCACCAACAATTGAACAATGATAATGATTTCAAATAGCTGCAACATATACCAACAATTCTACAAAAACTCTCTCTTACAAATGAGAGACAAGGAGGCATATATAGAGTCTCTTACAAAATGGATGGCCCAGATTGATCCAAGATCAATAGTCGAGATCATGCCAACAAAACCCTAGAATTGCCCTAATTAGGGTTTACATAAAAAATGGTGCTACCTACATATGGTGCAATGAAAAGATACCTAATCAAATAGGGAATCTTCTAAAAGATTCTTCCTTGCATCTCTCTCTCTCCTAGCATACTCCAAGAATCTAGCCAATACTAAATCTAACTCCATGGAAATGCTAGGCAAGGTATCCTGTTGTAAATCAATCACGTCCAGTGAATCCGAGCAAGCATCCAAAGTGTTCTCCCAATCTAGCATGAGCTTCTGCGAACTATGAACATGAATCAACAAAGAGACTAAGTAGTCTATCTGACTCTTAATTTCATGTTGTCTCTTAATTTGGCTAAGTGTAAACCACTAGCATCACTAACATCAACACCCTTCCTCAATTGAGGCAAGGATCTTCATCTGAATGTCTTGAATCAATCCCTCCATCTCCATACAACTCGATTGGGCGTTCTCATAAGTTAATTTCTTCACGGCTAATGAACAATACCAGCCATGGAAATGTGCACAATGTTCTCGCTGACCAAGGTGGAATTAGGAATCTTCTTCAAAGCCTGGAGGCGTGGAATAGTCTTCTCTTGAATAGGTCAGAATTCTTCCCAAATTCCCTCCAAATACTGGATTCTGAATGCGAGCTCTGTTGTCCTATCATATGCATGGACAAACTGAGTAAGGAAATCATCTGCTTGCTTTCTTGTATTCTCAATCCACTTTTCCACCTCCGAGAGTGTATCTCTTATTGCCTGATAGTGTGAATGCATTCCATGGTCAACTGCAATAGGGGAAATAAGGGTGTGATTTTCACGCCTTATCCCTGCAATATACTCTCTAAGTCTAATATTCTCTTCTCTATATCTTTCTTTCTCCGCAATCTCTCTGTCTAACCTTGCATCGATTGCCTTGAGGTTTTCACAAACCTCCTGAAATTCTTGCATTCTGGAAATACGACCAAGGGCAACTGAAGTGATCTGGAATCCATATGTCACCCTTGCAATAGGAACAACAATCTGCGCAATCCTTATTCCTATCTAATGTCTAGCTATGTGCGACAAGATCTCCGCTCTCTTGGGTTCCTTCTCCTCAGTACTCCTAGCTAGGTAGTCATCAATGTCGTCAATAGGCTGTACCTCTATCATTTGTTTGCTTTTCTCCATACTTCTCATCAACCATTCAGGAATAGCGACCATCTCCATACCATCATCGAGACACATTTCTCGATCAAGTCCTCTCAATGTCGAGATATCATCATCATCATCAGGATTATTCCTGGTCAAATCGTATATCTCATTTCCCAAACTAACTTCCAAAAGGACAATAGGGGATCCCGGCTGATCATCATTCTCATTAGGAGGTGTAGATGTCGCTGTGGCATGGAACTCCTGAGTATTCCCTGGTAGTATCACCGTGTTGGAACATTGCTGGGTTTCCTTGTTCTGTTCTGTTATTTCAATCACTTTGATTGATGAGACACTGAGAGGTGGTGAAGGAATGATAGGTGGAGGAATGACAGTCCTCTTTTTCTTCTTCACCTCTTCAATCTTCTTCCCTCTGGCCTTGACTTCTCCTGGCGTGTTCTTCCTTCTCTTGGGAGTTTGACATCACTGATAGTCCTCTGATCATCCTCGGAAGTAGACTCTTCCGGCTTCGTCCTTTCATAAGTGAAGGGAACACCCATATCAACGAACTTATTCATCTGTATATCTACACATGCACGGGAGAAACTCAAGACCTCTCTCATCAATACATTCAGGTCAATCTCTTTTGACTCTTACCAATTTGGCAATAGGATTGCCTTCTTCATTTCACTCTCATATTGTGGATGTGTATGATCTCTGTCATCTAACACTTGATCAGGAATGAGGAAAAGTCCACACTTCCTCATGAAATCCACTAACATTCTGGACCACATTCTTTTCTTCACTGCTTGCTCGTCCATTAGGTTGGCCCAATAATCTTCTATGTTAACTTTGTGAATGAACTTCTCTCCCCTGATCCTTCCTACTTTCATGTCTGGATCAAATCTTTCTCCTTTCTTATATGTAGCAAATCGATAGAATGCAAGCTTCTCACTCGCAGTGCTGGTGGCTATGGCAGACTGGCAAACCTCTGACGTCTTCCCAACTGAAATAGGGAATGTCATGCTTGTCCTATGCTTCTCTCTTTGAATGACATCAAACTCTAGAAGTTGTCTCACCATTTCCAACAAGATCATTCTGTCGGTCGGATACCTAGGAAGTCTGTAGGGTTCAGATTGAAACCCATGAATCCTAAGGTACATGAAAATGGGAAACTGAATATACCATGATCCATATTTCTCTATTAACTCTATTGCCTCCTTGGACAATCTTCTGTGGATTCCACCTTGCAACATCCGCGTGATGTACATAGTGAATGCATCATTCACTCTCTTATAGTCTTCAATTCTATACATGCTCAACTGGGGGTAGCATTCATGACTCTTGAATTGTCCTTGCCCATTCCAGACTTCACCTTTTCATATCAATCCTCTGTATGAAACAAATCGTGCAAGTAGGTATACTAGGTAAGAAGTCATGGCAAATGACTTGGACCGCTCTACATTTCTCAGCTGAAAGTCCAGATTGTCACTTATAATCTTAGACCAATTTACTAATGTTCCTCTAAGACAATCTTGGATGAAATAGAACATCCATCCATCGAATATTGCTCCCCGCGTCATTCCCATCACTCTATTGAGTAGGAATATTGCTCTTTGAAGTCTATGCACATGAGTGTCTTGGGAGCCTTGGAATGATGAGACCTAGGCTCAATCATCCACTCTTTGTTAATCAAATTCTTGCATACACCCATCTTCTTCGTGTATCTTTCTGTATATTCATCCTTGGTCACATCCTTCATGTCTGTTCCGCGTGGAATTTCGAACACCTCTACAATAACATCCTCAACAAGGTAGACGATAACAACGCCCTTAGGAGTCTTGATCATTCGCGTGAGCGGATCATAACACCGTGCACACTCCAGGATAAGCTCACTGCACTGTATGGACTGTGGAAATCCAGTAGCATGGAAAATACCACTCTTCATAATGTTCGTATATGCTGGGGAAGGAACTTGATCTCTGACTACGGACATCTGCCGTCGCATCTGGTACCAGTCTAGGAAATGCATGTTTGTATCTGTGATCTCCTTCCATCTAGATGAAATCTTAAGCTCTGGATAGAATCCAGTCTCCAGCATCTTCAATAGTTCTTTCCTTTCCTTAAATCCGGACTTCGACATCGCACCTGTACGAAGCTTGAAGTTAGACTTAGGAAAATAAATAATGCTCTTGATAAAATTCCTGACTTTCTAAAGATTTTAGCTAATTAGAGCATGAAGTCAGGAGAATAATCCATACTCTTTGTAGATTTTAACAATTAGATTCAAAGTGTGACAATGCTAGGGCATGAAAACCCTCTATCAAATTCATTAATACCTCCTTATGCTTGGAAATTATGCAAACTAAAATGCAAAGGAGCACACCGGATCAGTGATGACTAAGGAAAGGTGTGAAAGGTTGTGTTTTCACACAAAGGTATGTCTGAAGACACCTTCCGCAGTCAACAATGGAGGTAAACAAATTTGAAGACAACCAACACCTTGCAAAGTAGTGAAAAATCCCTGAAAATGATAGGAAATAGCTAAGGAATCAGCTCCAAGCAAAATCGCCAAGTGGTTAGGTGGCTGGAAATGAAAATTTTTGAGAACAGCTGCCTATGATGGAGTTTTTGTTAGTTTTATGTAACTAGGTTGTAAAATAAATAGGAGATGGGTTCTAATTGCCGCAAGGCAACATTAGAACCCATCCCAAAAAGGGTCGGGCCCTTTCGCTTTGTAATCTCACCTTTTAGGTTGTGTGGAGTGTAACCAACAAATAGGGCTGGGCCCTCTACCTTTTCAAACGTGTGGTGTATTATCTTAGCGCCCTAGAATAGGGCTGCACTAAATGGAACGTGGAGTTGAGATATAGGGCCGACCCTATCCCTATCTTGCACATGTAACGTGGAAAAGACAAAAGTCTTTAGCGCCAAAAGTGCCTTATTGGGCCGACCCAATAAGGCACCTATCCTCATATATAACGAGCCACAAAGAATGTATTCTACACACAATGAATACACACAAATTACCTCTGCTGTGCGAAAATCAGAATAAGTGCGAAATCTTCAGTTGTGAAGCGAAGTACTTTTCAGTCATCTATTCAACCATTAATGCGAAGTCCTTCTTCAAGTCAAGCGAATTTAACACTCCAGTTGTGTGTGAACTCATCCAAACCAAGGTGTAGATCTAGAGCGAACTTGGTGTGCTCTTACAGTGCTGATCAGTGCACCCTGTACTACTGAATGTGCAGAAACAAAAGTACAGATCCGAACCTCAAAGTTGTGCAAGTTCAGTGTGCTGGAGTGCAAGGAAAAGGTTGCAGATTGGTGTTCACAGTTGCTGACCTAGAGGTTGTCATAACAGAAATCTAAACTAAGATAAGTCTGTTCTTATCTATCACCACTTCTTGTTGATTATTCTACCCTAGTTGGGAACTTTGTAACTCTGCTACTTTAACCTAATCTAATCAGATCTGAGGATCTATTATTGCTGGGTTTTTCCTCCAAGAGGGAGGTTTTCCTAGGTTATCCTGTGTTATGTGTGTTCTCTAATTTCTGCAACTATATCTGTTAGTACTCATAAATCTGTTCTCTAAAAGTTAATAGTTTTCAGACTTGCAACAACGATGAAATGGTCTGAAAATGCACTAAAAACTCCACAAACACCTCCAAATGCAAATCGTCTAAGTTGGAATTGGTTGGGCAATGAAAATTGAAGTCTGAAAATTAATGTGCAGCCAACAATGGAGGTTAAATCTGAAGCAAACCTCAGATTGGATAAAAATCAGCAAGCTAGGAATGATGGCAGCCACCAAGCATGCATGGAAATCACCTCAAACAAGGCTCAAAACACCTCCAAATGCAAATCGAAATTTTCCCAGCTATGGCGCCATTCTTAAAATTCTGAAAATGTCTTCAATGGCAGCTCGGATCTGCAACAATGGAGGTCGGAACAAGAAGCAAAAATGGAGGAAAAATATCGCCAAACTCTTCAATTACCAAAAATCGCCACCTTTCACCACAAATCGCCAAATTTGGAAAAAATGCCAAACCTGGAAAAATCGCTAAATCTGGAAATGGTCTTCAATGGCAGCAAGGGAATGGAACAACAAGCTGGAAAAAATGGAGGAGCAAAGAATCCTCAACGCAACACTTCACTTCCAACACTTTGCCAAAATTCGCCAATAAGAGAGAAAAATCGCCTTTCATGGAGACACCTGGCAGATTTAATAATAATGTTGGAAACTCCTCTCTTATACTTACTTTTACTTCACTTTCACCACACAAGCAATGTGGGATAAAACACTTGCTTATATACTTGTTTGGTAAAAAACTAACTTGCTTCTAGAAGGTTTAAAATATTAAATGTGTATTGCAAGTTATTTAATTATTGCTTTTAAAATATTAAATAACCGTTAATCATCATTTAAAAACAATTAAAAATGAGGCTCACTTATTAAATATTTCGATTTAAGTCCAAATTGAGCCTCCAGGGGAAAATTGACTTAAGCTGGGATTAAAAAAGATATCTTTAAATATCATTAAAATGTCAAAAATTTCCCCATAAGGGAAAATCGATCCTAGCTTGGACAAAAAGATTGCCCAAATTTCATCAAAGTGCACATATAACACTCCAGGGGAAAATCAATGGCAGTCTGGACACAAAATCCACACTCCAAATTAACTTTACTTGCAAAAAATACTCCCTGGTGGAAAATCAACCTGAGTCTGGATGAAAATCCGGACTCAAAACTCATTAAAATGCTCTCAGTGGAAAATCGACTTGGGTATGGACTGAGATTTTGCACAAAAATCCGCACTAACCTGTCACAAAACATCCTGGTGGAAAATAGACGCAGGCATGGAATCATCCTGACACTTAGCCAAATTTAAGCACTTCTAGGGGAAAATCGATTTAGGGATGGATAAACAGTGGTGGAAAATCATAGCCAGTATGGATTTCAGGGGAAACCCATGTGTATTGTGGATTTTGAGTGGGGGAAAAGGGTGGACAGTCTAGAATATGAGGGGAAAAACACCTCTAGCATGGAATTTGACCTTCTAACCCTTGAAATATGGATTTACCCTAGGAATTTGGCATTTTAACCACTCAAAATCGCTTAGAAACTTCAAAATTAGACTGGACTTAGGCAAATTTTCCAAAAAATTGAGCGAAATGCTAGGAAAATATTGGGATAAAGTGCGAAATCAATTTAAATAATACCTTAGGAGCGAGAAAACAACTCCAAAATGTCTGGGAATACCTTGGCACTTTAAAATCACCGATGGGCGTGTTTAAAAACACGTTAACGCTCAAAAGGTCAACATTTAGACAAAATTTAGGATCATTAAAATATCAATATTTGCAACTTGATCCTATAACTTCAAAAACCCTAGAGGCACTAGGTATGATCAAAACTCCAAGACTTGGGCACGGGAAACACAAAATTGCCCACTAAGCAGTGAAAACCTTAACCTAACAACGCAACAAGCAAGAAAAGAGGGGGTCCCCATGTTGTGACATCTTCACACATCGCCCCATTGCAAATGGGGACCCCCACTTTTCGCTTTTTAGAGTAGAAGTTTTGCCTAGTTTCCTAGTGTTTGCCTAGTGCCGTCTAGGGTTTTTTTTGAAGTTATAGGATCAAGTTGCAAACGTTGATATTTTAATGATCCTAAGTTTTGTCTAAGTGTTTGACCTTTTGAGCGTTAACATGTTTTTAAACACGCGCATCAGTGATTTAAAGTGCCAAGGTATTCCAAGACCTTTTACAGTTGTTTTCTCGCTCTTAAGGTGTTATCTAAGTTGGTTTCACACTTTATTCCAATATTTTCCTAGCATTTCGCTTATATTTTTGGAAAATTAGTATAAGTCTAGTCAAATTTAAAGTCGCTGAGTGATTTTGAGTGGTTAAAATGATAAAATCCTAAGGGAAATCCTTATTCCAAGGGTTAAAGGGTCAAATTCCATGCTAGAGGTTTTTTTCCCCTCACATTCCAGACTACCGAACCCATTCCTCCACTCAAAATCCATACTACACATGGGTTTCCCTTGGAATCCATATTGGCCACTAATTTCCCCCACTGTTTATCCATACCTGGGTCGAATTTCCCTTGGAAGTGCTAAAATTTGGCTAAGTGTCAAAATTTATCCAGATTGCCGTCGATTTTCCACTGGGAGTGCGGACTGGAGTGCAAGGATAATTCCATGCCTGGGTCGATTTTCCACCAGGATTTTTGTGACAACTAAGTGAGGATTTTTGCCCGAATTTCTATCCAGACAGAGGTTGATTTTCCCCTGAGCATTTTTGTAAGGATTTTTGTCTGGATTTTCATCCAGACAGGGATCGATTTTCCACTGGGAATATTTTGAAGAGTTTTGAGTGCGGTTTTTATCCAGAGTGAGGTCGAAATTCCACCAGGGAGGTTTTTTCCAAGTTAAGTGAGTTTTGAGTGTGGATTTTTTTCCAGACTAATATCGAATTTCCCCTAGGGGGTGATTTTTTTGCAAATAGAGTGGACTTTTGTCTGGATTTTTGTCCAAACTCACATTGATTTTCCCCTGGGAGGTTTATTTTGAATTTAATTTGCAATATTTTAATAAATAAGCCCCATTTAATTGCTTTTAAATAATGATTAATGATTATTTAAAATTTAAAAGCAAAATTTAATAACTTGCAATAATCATTTTAACCTTCTAGAAGCAAGTTAGGTTTTCACCAAGCAAGTATTTAAGCAAGTGTTTTATCCCACATTGCTTGTGTGGTGAAAGTGAAAGGTAAAAGCAAGTATATGAGAGGAGTCTCCAACATTATTTTATTATTAAATCTACCAGGTGTCTCCATGAAAGGTGATTTTTCTCCTTTATTGGCGAATTTTGGCAAAGTGCTGAAGTGAAGTGTTGGGTTGAGGATTCTTTCCTCCATTTTTTCCAGCTTGGCTGTTCCAACCTCCATTGTTGCAGATCCGAGCTGCCATTGAAGACATTTTCAGAATTTTGGAATGGCACCATAGTTGGGAAAATTTTTATTTTTATTTGGGAATGCTTTGTGCCGTTGTTTGGGGTGATTTTCTTCATGCTTGGCAGCTGCCATTATTTTCAGACCTTGCTGGGCACCATTGCTAGGAGTAATTTGACCTCCATTGTTGGCTGGGAACACATTTTTTAGAAATATTCTTCATTGCCCAGCTCATCCACACTAAGACGATTTTGGTTAAGGGCTGTTTGGAGGAGTTTTCAGTGCATTTTCAAGGGCTGCCATTGTTGTTACCGTCTGAAACTCCATAGTTGCAGGTTGTCTTCAGACTGATTTTCATTTCCAGCCACTTGCCAACTTGGAAAATTTTACTTGGGTGTCATTTCTTATGAGTTTTTTGGGCATTTGGTGGAGCTTCCATTGTTGATCTAAGTCTGAAACTCCATTTTCAAATTTGTCTTCAGACTTAAATATTTTTTACCAGCTCTTTGTTTGTGCCCAGATTTGACAAACTTCACTTTGGGAAGGTGAAATTCATCAAATATAGGTGTTTCCTATGACTGCGACAAGTTTAAATGACTGATTTATTAAAGTTGCAGGTTGTCTTCAGACATTGGGCAGCCATTGTTGGACCTTGGAATGGTGTCTTCAGACTTTGAGAACTAAAAATTAGACTTTTCCACACCCTTTTCCAAGCTTTTTCAGAATTGTGGTATACTTCCGGGCACAATTTTTGACATTTTTCTGAGTATACCAGGTTGTCTTCAGACTGAAACTTCATTTCCACCCACATAGTTGTGCCCATATGTGACCATTTCTGAGTTTTGAAGGTCAAAATAATTCAAATGCAAGCATGTGACATGGCTGTGACCACTTCCAGCCATTGATATTCATCATTTTCGGTGTGTCTTCAGACTTTTTGGAGCCATTCTCAGACTTTCAGAGGGTGTATTCAGACTTAAGAATCAAAAAATCAGACTTCAATACACCATTTTTTGAGTATTTTCAGACATTGGAAGGCATATTCAGACTTTGTCCTCAGAAAATCAGACTTTTATTACAACTTTGATATAAAAAATCAGTCACTTTCTGAGTGTTTTCAGACCTCCAAGTGATATTTCCAGACCTGGACATTCATTTTTGGGCTCCAAATACTTGATTTTCTGAGTTTACATGGGTGTCTTCAGACTTAGCAATTATGATCAGACTTATCCTAAGTCTGAAAATCGGTTTTTCTTAAGGAAAATCTTCCAGACTTTAATCCGGACCTCCATATTTTCTAGAATTGGTGTTACAATTTTCTCAGATTACCTATCACATGTTGGGACAAATGTCAGGAACAAAGTCTTGATGGTGTCCGGATTTCCACTCCATGGAATGGTGATCCAGTCAACACAAGATTTTCAAAGACAATGAGTCCGGATGAGGGTCGGATTTCCACTGCAGGGCAGAATTACAAAGGAAGGAAGTTGTCCAGATAGGCATCAAATTTCCACCAAGTGAAGAATGGACAAGGATAATGCGGATGGTTTTGAGGAATGATCAGTCCATATGCGGATGAATTTCCCACCAAGGTTGAAGTTAAGTTTATCATACTAGTGTTTGATTCAATGCTTATTTGTTTTGCAAGACTGTTACGAGGAAAGGAAGTACGATGATCAAGGCTTGAAGTGAAGGAGGATGCATGCAATGAGGATAAGGAAGATCAATACTTCAAAGATTGGATGGGGATTTCCGGATAGAGATTCCAGAAGGCGAAGGTAAAGACTAGATCAATCATGAAGAAGACTTCACTTTGGTGGTGAACAAATGAAGGAAAGCAAGTTCAAGAAATGAACACAAGGGATTTTACATCAAGAAATTCAGAGCTACATCAAGGAATTCCAATATCAAAGTGCGTCAAGGAAGGAAATATTCCAGGATTCCAAGATAGGGAAATTTTCCAAACATAAGGAGGGAACAGTTCATGGAATTCCTTAACATAAGGATGGAATGCAAAGTATCATAAAGGATTCCAAACATTGTGAAGATGAAGAATGTACAAGGCAAATTGATTAAGTGTACAAGGCAAATTGATTAAGTGTACAAGGCAAGCTGAGGTGGCATCCTAGTCACCATCCGTTCAATCAAAGGGTACCAAGTCAACATTCATTCAAGGAGGGAATAGGTGACACATGGCGCTACATCAAATATTATTTATCTTACCTACCCTCATTTCTTATTGGCCAATGTAATGGTGGTTGTACAAACCCTAATTAGGGTTTTATCTTGTAATCTTGGCTGTTGATCTTGAATCAATCTGAGCCATTCATTTCTTTTGAGGCTCTATATATGCCTCCTTGTCTCTCATTTGTAAGAGAGAGTTTTTGTAGAATTGTTGGTATATGTTGCAGCTATTTGAATCCTAATCATTGTTCAATTATTGGTGATTTGCTCTTCAAATGTTGTATTTGCATTCATGGTTCTCAATTCCTCCAAGTTAGATTAGAATTTAGATTAGAATTTATTTTCATGTATGTTAGATTGAGTGGAAGATTTGTTGAATTTATTTGTGTGGAATCCTTAATCCATACCACTAGCCTCTTGCCGCTGGTATGTGCGCCTTGTGTGGTCAACTGGAATTTGAGTAAGCATAACTTCAACTATTACTCGTCCATTGACAAGCATCAATTTGGATGGTGTCTATGTTTGATGGTAATAGTTTGAAAATCTTTAAGTATACCTTAGATGATTGCACTAAGCTTGTGTCAATACCTGATTGTGAGACTTTGCCTGGTTTGATTCCACTAAATCCATTCATCATTTCCTACATTCTTAGGTTTAGAATAGATTTCTTGAACCCTATTCCTTTTGCTCATTTTTTAGTAAGAATTAAGTCTGGAGCTTCATTGCCAAATCCTAAGTTATCGGCATACCTATCCTGATCCATGATAAGATTGTGCATTCATGTACAACGTAAGTCCCCTTGTGATTCCAACATTATCACATCAAACCACTGAACTTATCCACATGTCAAGACCTGACATTTCGTAACCTTGGAGTTGTCTCATTTGATCGCAAAGCATAGCATATGAGAGACTTTGTTGAAGAGAGGATAAGATACCTTGGTATTTTATTCTGTGTTCGCATGTGCATAAAAAACACATCAACACCCCGTTAGCAATGGGGCGATGTGTGAAAAGGTCACAATAGGAAGAAACCCAAAAATTAAAAATTTTCTGCAAACATAAAACTTGAAATTTTTCTTGAAAATAATCAGGAAAAAATAATAATTTGCAGAAAATAAAAAATAAGCTCTGATTTGTTTTGTAAAAAAAGTCAGAAAAATATAGACGATTTTATTTTAAAAAAAAAAAGGCAAAAAAAAAAAGGGGGCAAAAGCCCTAGATTGGATGTACAACATAAACGACGCCCAGAAGACACCACAATTTCCGACATCCACAGAATTAGCAGAAATCGTAGATTGCTTTTAAATTCCAAGGCAAATTCGCTGGCACAAAATTGAAGGAATGGAAAACGAGGCACCCAGAACAATTTGAGACCAACCCAAAAAATCTCTCGAAAAACCCACCAAGAATCTGAAATCAGAATGCAGATCTGACGGCTCAAAAATCGAGGCATGGAAAATGATGCACCTAGAAAAATCTGATGACGACCTAGTTGAGGTCTTGAAAAACCCACCAAAAACCTGCAACTAGAATAAAATTTCGGCTTGAACTGAAGGGTCAAAACCCTAGTTGAAAATTGCAGAAACCCTAGGAAAATTTTCAACCTGCAAAAAAAAATAAAAAATCCGCCCAGGAAGAGAAAAAGAACCTGTTTTTTATTTAAAAAAAAAAAAGTTTTTAAAAATCTCTTAAATAAAAACTTTGAAAAAATTTAATAACAAAAAACTTTCGAAATTTTTAATTTCCATGTTTTGATACAATGAAAAATAAATTGAATCAATGATTCAATAATCGGATAATTACATTGAACAATATACACACGTATATATAGAGGTTACAAGACGATGTTCTATAATTAGAACATAACATTAAAGTAAAAGACTAAAGAGCTAAATGCTAAATTAAGCTCAAAAGCTAATTTTATAAAAAAAGTAAATTTCATAAGCTAAATAAGCCGACTAAAAAGTTAAATAGCTAAATAAGTCGACAACTAAGATGACTGCTAAAAATAGAAGATGAACATTATAGAAGATACTAATATTATTTTAACAATTTGCAATATACTTGGATGCTGATCAAGGACACCATTTGCAGATCAAGAGAAGAGATTTGCTGCCTCAAGGAAGTTCGCTGCTCTTTGAATGAGGTTCGCTGTCCTTAGAATGAAGTTCACTGTCCTTGGAAAGTAGTTCACTGTCCTTAGAAGATGATTTGCTGACTTTAGATGATATTCGCTGATCACTCCTGAAGGAGATCGCTGTGTGAATGAATGTGTAGAATTCATGATTGAGACTTTGAATATATATGTGTCTTAGCCTCCAAATTCACCTGAGGTCGGCGGCTTACAAGAAGAGCAATTTAATTACATTTTAATATTTTAAGTTTAGCGCCCAATATAGGCTCAGCCCCACACGTTACAAGTTACATTATATTTATTGCATATAAAGCGTGACTAAGGCCAATGACCAATTAGTCACATAAATGTGCTAGGTCGGCCCTAGAAGGGATCCGACCTAGCTATAACATTAACAGGCTTTATGTGTGTGTGTAATGGCCCTTGCCATATAAAGTTATCAGATCTGAAATTCTTTTTAACTTCTTTAAATTAAACTTTGCAAATCAATAGAACCAAGCAAATTGGCTTCTAGGAATAAACACTGTAACACCCTGTATTTGCAACAGATTCATAGAACTGATATTTTATGCATTATTATTGATTTGTATCATGGAAATACATACAGCAAGATACATCTGCTATAAACTAAGCAAAAACTGTGAGCAAATAAGAAATCCGAAATGTACTGCAAGCTCACAAACTTTCAAGAAAACTTACCAAACTTACAACAAGGTTTTCTTATGATATAATGGCTGATTTTACAATGGAATAACAGCAAGCTACAGCCAGAAATCCGTTATAAATTTCTGCAACAAATGAATACTTAAATCCCAAAGAACTTCTAAAAACAAACTGCAAAATCAAAGATCTTAACTATTCAACACAATGATAATCTCTGAATAAGATTATACTTTGGTAATCCTTTTCTCCTGTCTAAGATCATTTGGTAAGCCTCTGACCCCTGTCCTTAGATCACCTGCAAACCTTCAGACATCCCGTTCTACAGTCTCCTCCATTGGTTTATCAGTCATTGATGAATAAAGCATAAGCTTAACACAATCTGCAACAAGAATCATGCGAAATGAGGCCAAAAACATGTATAAATGAAATCACTTTCAAAACCTAAGTTTGGGCGCCAAAATCCCATTCCCAAGGAAAGGAAACTTTCCTTTTGCCATAAGTATCTCCTAACTTCAACAACTTCCCCATGAGCTGCCAACTTTATCAAAACTGCCAATTACCACTAAAGTTGATAATCATTCCAAGTGGAGTTTCCCAAATTCCCATGTCAATAGGAGGTTAACTTGCCGGTCAAGTTTAGAAACTAGTTTTCCAAGTGTCCATCACCTCTTTTCCCATTCCAAACAAACTTGCCACTTTCCTGTTTTGTCCTTGGAGCACGAGAAAGCCAAGTAACTGCTAAAATAGCAACTTCCAAAATTATTTTATAGGATGTCAAATTATTTGGCATTTAAAATATAGTTGAACTGTGAAGCAGCGTAAAAACCATTACCAAGATATATATTTTATGAAATGATTTGCTTGATACATATCTATTAATAAATAGATCACGTCTTAGCAGCATATGCTGTCAATAAGCGTAAGGTTCACCATCATGTGAATGCTACTAATAATTACTATCCATAAATACTAGCTTAATGTAGGTTGAAGAATTGTACTAATTATCTCAAGAAACCAGAACTTCTTTGGGAACATATAGTACTTGATAGGTCGTTTTGTCATCCCTAGAGTGTTGCAACCAATTCTGTAGAGAGGAGACTTAATGGCCATATTTTTGTTTTTGCGATTACCAAATTGGATAAGTTGTAATTGGATTTTTGGTTCAACCACTTGTTTTTTCTACTTGAGAAAATGGGTTATCTTACTATGCATGTAATTAATGCCACAGAAAATATTCTTTTCTTCTTATATTGGAATTGCTCATATATCCTGACTGTGAAGTGCCACTAAATGTGATTTAGGTATATAAGCGATTGAAATTATCATTGGAGTTAGTGAAGAAAGAGATGGAGATTAGCAAGATACAGGTATTGTGCTTTTTGGAGGGTTGCATTATCATTTTTGTTATTCCTATAAATTCAGGTGACTCTGACTGTCATAATTACTAAGGCAATTTCGTTTCTTGCTAGACTAATCTATTGTGTTCTGTTTGGCAGGAATCTATTGCCAAAGCAATTGAAGAGAAGATAAGTGGTGAACAGCGTCGCTATCTTTTGAATGAGCAGCTCAAAGCAATTAAGAAGGTGCCTAACTAGTGTGGAAATTAACTTGCATCTTGATACCAAACCATCGTTTGCCAAGGGGCACATATGTTTTATCTGAGCTAGCTAATGCCATTTTGTGTGGTATCTATAAAATTTTTAAGCTTATTTTGTGAATGTTATGCAATCGTGTATCCTGACAATGGGTCATGGAGCCTGATCAGAAATGTGAATGTCCATCAGTTGAAGTTGGAGCCTTTTTTTCAATCATATTGTGTTTCATTATTTCTGCATTTATGAAGTGGAATAAATTAACAAGTGTTCCAAGTCTTGAATAATTTTCCTTACATCTTTCCTTTGTCCTTCAACTACCAAAGTCTATACCTTTCTTTCCAATCTGCCATAGATATACAAGCCGTACTATCCCTTAAGGAGCTTGTGGGCTTGTCTCAACCAACTTCAATTCAGTCCCAAATTATCTCCTTTTCCTCAATCATCTCACTTGATCATAGTTCACTCTACAAGAGAGGATTTGAAACACTTCATTTGAATCATGCACAAAAGATTATTAGTAAGCCTTTTTTCCAGCAAAGAAATAGACTAGCTGCTACATTTGAATGGAGAGTCCACTCCCAGCCCAGTTCACTATGGAAGAAAAATAAAATAGATATTGACTTGTCAAGGAGAAAGTGTCAGTCTGCAGATTTATGGGAGCCATCCTTGGACCTAAAACATTGAAGTTAGGGGTTCAACATAATTTGAAGCCTGTGGTATTAGTGGAGCTTCTTATGATACACAAAGGATACTTATAACCATTTTCTTTTCCAAACAGGATTGGCATGTTTATGAAGCACTGGTACCCTACCTTTAACACTATAGAGAATCTCCCAGGCATTCTTTAGGAATCAATAAAAGACAAAGACGATTCTCATCACACCCATAGTTAACACCTCAAGTGGCAAACAAAATAAAAAACAACAAAAGCAAAGGAAACCATTCGTAGATTGCATGAAAACATCTCAGATCTGAATCTCATGTAACAACTAATGTGCAAAAGTCAGAAGGATTTCCAGATCTGGGTCTTTTGATGTGATTCTGAAGGAAAAATGATCAAATCAAAGATCAACAAGATAACCCAGAGGTTGATGCAGATCCTTGTTTGAAATATAAGTTGAATTTGGGCCCCCAGTAATCTCCTTTAAATTTTGGAAGAAGTTGAACATGATAAGTTGGATTTGGTTCTACTTAAAGAAACTTTCATGGCCAATCCTAAAAGAAACTTCCATTCCAAAGGCATTTTGGGTGCAAATCAGCTCTGCTGCAAAAAACATTAGAACCACAATAGAATAGAACCATGTCTATTAATCTCATAGCTCTTTTTCTTGGGGATTAATATCCATTTCTTTTTTGTTGAATTTCAAGATGAGGAGGTAGCAAATATATGTAAATTGCTCATGGAAATAACAAAAAGATTAAAAGAATGAATGCATGGAGTTTGAGAGTATTGGATGGTACACATTTCAACGAGTGTAAGTTTGTATTTATTATTTTGTTTGGACGTTTTAGGTGGTAGTTGCTTAATAGTTAATTGTAAGTTAATTTTAAAGCATAACTAATGTGCTAAATCACATCACTAATATAAGCAATCAATGCCTACATAAAGAAAGTGTAGTCATAAGTCATAACATTATATCTAATATCCCTCATAATGACTAAATCAAAGACAAATCTACTTTTGTAATGAAATTCATTAAAGAGAGTAGCACCAAAATGTTTAATGATTAGATTAACAAATTGTTATGAAGTGCAATGGTGTGATCTAGATAAGAGAGTTAATTTGAAGCCAAAGGTGTAATGGTGGGATTTAGATTTAGGCGGGCTTCATTTGAATCCAAATCACGAAGATTTACTTTATCTACCATGCTTGTGGAGCTTGCTTATGCTTGTATGATGACTTGAGAAGTCGACAAACCAAACACTCAATACTAGTTACCTACATTCTGATAGAGTGCACCATGGGACCTCGCCTAAATCCTCATTTAGGTAGGCACTTGTCATGTACACATGATAACACCTATAACCAAACTAGGCTTCTACAGAGAGAATCAATCAAACTATAACCATAATTGTCATAGGAGGAGTCTAGTTCTAGTATATCCGTTGTTGCACATTGCCTTTTGCAAAAAGATAAATCTTGTACTCATCCAAAACTTTACATTTGATCTTATCTACCCATATACATCCAATGGGCTTTTTTACTCGGAGGCAATTTGACCAACTCTCAAGTATGATTTTTCATAGGGGCATTGCTAAGTTGTATTTTTGTTTGCCTTTTAGGTTTACATTTAATTTCTATGCATAATTTGGTTTAGGGAAAATGTCAGAAGAAGCAAAGTGAACATGCTCATCTCAACCAATAACTTTGTTTTCCCATTCATTAAATTTGTGCCTTTGATTGAGGAAGTTCATCCTTGACATCTTAAAGAGTTGAATAAGACCACTCAAGTCTCTATTGTTGTGTGACACAAGACTCTTGTGGTGATTAATCACATAGAGTTGAAGTCAAAATAGGTTTCCTCTCTAATATGTTAGTGGTGTGGGAGAAATCTTACCTAGAGGCTGACACACATGTAACTATGAGTACAAGAATAACTAGAGCTCTCATTTTTCAAAAGAGCTACAACTCTAGTTCCTTTCAAATCATTGACAACTTGTTGGTTAGAGTTATAATTAAAGAAAGGTCATCATTCCTTTTACATCAACATCACAACTAGTTATGACTTTGTTAGTGGAAACATCAATGAGTTTATGTGCCTTCACTGTTTTAGCTTACCCAATAAAGAAATATTTGAAGCTCTTAGATTCTAGTTTACTCCTTTGCTATTAGATACTTAAAACATTTCCAGCTAAACATAAATCACCAAAATGTGTTACATTTGGTTTGAGGCTTGACTAGGTTTGTTTAGGTGTGACCTCTTGTGAAGATTTGTATGAAGTTTTGTTTAGGAGATAAATCACATTGGCCATGACTACATCTTAAGTGTTTGTACAAGACACCTCATGCGTTAACCATTAGCCATTTCTATGATAGTTTGGTTTCTCATTTCAACCATCCTCTTTTTCAAGGGGTTGTCAACTATCTCTAAGTAAATTTTTACTTGTAGTATACATGGAATTGTTTGGAAGTAAACTTGCCCTTGATAACATATTTTAGACAAGGAAATCCGAGGAGATGTCCTCGGTTTGAAAAACCCCATCCTCGTACTGAGGACATTTCGGGACGTCCCCCTTTCTACCAAATTGGAAATGATGCCCCCTTTTTCGGAAACACCGCCCCTTGACGCCGGGGGCCTCAAGTCATCCCGGGGATGGTGATGTTCCCAACCGTCTCTGGGTGGCCAAATGTCCCTGTCATTAGGTATTTTTTAATTGTTTTGTGGGCCCCTACCTCCCTGGTTGCCCTAAAAGTCATTAGGCAAAAGATTTTGACTCATTTGATCATTTGTATGAGAGGAAAAAAAGTGGAGCAGCAAGTGGGTTTGAAACAAGCAACCATTGAAAGAGGAGGAGCAGCAGGATAGAAGGAAAAGAGGTTGAATCTATGGTGGGATGTTGATTCCAAATACGTGATCTAGGTTGATGAGGAGACACTAGAGGGATTGGTTGGGATTCTGTTGGATGAGGTGGACATGACCATGACAATGGTAAAGACTTAGAGGACTCTAATTTTGATGTAGTGTTAGGAGCTGCAGATTAGAGGCAGCAGCGTACTTCGTTTTTTTGTATTTTTCATATCATAATTGAAAATAAACTATATGGCAGCAGTGTAGCCTTTGGACATTTTGTATGTT
Organism: Cryptomeria japonica; assembly: GCF_030272615.1. Taxonomy (NCBI): domain Eukaryota; kingdom Viridiplantae; phylum Streptophyta; class Pinopsida; order Cupressales; family Cupressaceae; genus Cryptomeria; species Cryptomeria japonica. Next base: position 109,391,616 of record NC_081408.1, read on the forward strand.
ATTTTTTTAATATCACATGCATATTGACAATGAATTTTGAATTATTAATGTATATTGCGTATTGACAATGAATTTTGAACACAAATGTTGTATGTTAAAACTTAAGGTCTAAAATGTTTTCAAATGCATGCTATATTCATGTTTTCATATGATATATAATGTATATATGCATGCTTCATCCATGTTTTCATATGATACTTCAAAAATTCCTTACATATTTTAAATTTTCCTTATATTTTATATAGCTGTCCCCTTTGTCGTCCCCAAAATTGGCAAAACAATTTGCCATCCTGGAAACCTGTCCCCTTGTCCCTTGCTGGCCTCGTCCCAGAAACTCAGCGTAACATTGGTTTTAGAGTCTTGTTCAGTGTATCTTTTGATTTCAACCAATGATTTGAATTGGAAAAGGTTACCAAAACAATCAGACTTCTTTAGAAAGTATACCCACATTTTTCTTGGGGAAATTATTAACAACAAAAGTACCTTACATTGAGAATTCTTGGTGATTCACTAGATGACACACACATGTTTGCTTGAATTGGATCTAAAGCCTCCCTTCGCACACAATGTCTCTTTGGTAGGAAACAATTTCTACTTTTGCTTACCAAACAAACACCCTATACATATATCTAGCTTCTCCTTATAGATGGCAATCTATGAATCATACTAGTTTTGTGCAATATTGCTGAATATTGAAGGTTGAGATTTCCTCATTTCTTGTACTTCTATTGTTGTCTTGAATAGATACCGCATGCAAACCAACTTACAATATCATCTAGTCTATACAAATGATTCACAATTGAAGTTCCTTGAAATAGTTGCAAAGTACCTTTCTATCATGATTGAAGAGGATATGGTTTTCCACATTCCAAGAAAAGATATGTAGGGTTTCATACTTTCATCTGATTTAGAGGCTAAGATTGTAATTGAGGTAGTAATGGGACACATGAGTTCCAATTTTGGTAGTTGAGAAATGTTGAAGAGACGAGATATTGTGTTGGAAACATAATTGTTGGGACAAATTTGCCTTGACAAAGGCGAATAGACAAATGTCCCTCGGGAAAAGCAACTGTAATTTCCCCTTCTAATTTTTGTCCTAGAATCATAATTATATAAAATTAGCGTTAGGGTTACTCTTAACTAGGTAAGGTTTATGATACTTCTTACTAGGAAGATCAACATATTTCAACATAACTATTATTCTTAGATTCAATTCTTGCAACTAATGAACATTTAGCTTTCATAATACTTTTGATAACTATTATATTTAAGCCCCAATCCCTTCCTCTAACCTAAAACTCAACCCTATGAAGGATGGGGAATAACCATGTTAAGGTGCTAGAAGCCATCCTTCACAAATAGTGCCTTTGTATGATTTAACACATGCCCATTCCAACCCAGGTCTTATCTATTGCCCTTGTATAATGTAGCATGGTCCATTCCACCGCAGGACTTATCTATCTTGTGAGGTATTAATATTGCCTTTCCCTAACTTTCCCACATTCAATCCTTCTTATGGGCAATAGGAAAGATTAAAGAATGGGCTAGGAATATAATAACTTCAAATGGATTATGAATAATTATGTAATTACGTATGACTGTCACACATATTGCAGTCTATATTAATATTACTATTAAATTCTGCATAAGAACATTATCAGGCTTCATATATTAAGCATACATATTTAACACATCCCCATGCATAACACCATGAACAAAGATGTTATTGCCTGTAACTTAATAACAGTTCTGATCTGATCTGATCGATGGTGATGTCATTGGAGCCTTTTGATTCCTTTCCTTTATATTTCTCAATGTGAGGGAGAGGTCACACCTCTTCATCATGTATGCCCTTTGGCAAGAGACACCCTTTCACCATTAGCACCCTTTGAAAGAGTGCAACTCTTCATTATTACTGTCCTTTGAAAGGGACACAACCTTTTACAATCAGATTTACACTTCTTATTTAAATCAGATCTGCACTTCTGATTCCCAAATTATCCCCCCTCAAATGAGGTTATCTTCTCCCTTTTATATCTCATGTTTGAGAGAGTCGCAACTTTTCATTTCATGTCTTTTGACCCTTCATTAAGTTAATTAAATTTAAATTATATTTTATTATATTCTCTTATATTTTAATTTTATTTTTAATAGTTTAATTTTATTTATTATTAAATTCTATTTCGAAGTGGGGACATTACAGCAACAAAAACACAAATGCCACCTTCGTGAATTGGCAAAGATATCATGCACAAAAAACTCTTTTGGGTGGCATTCATATTCCTTCATTACAACCTTTTCTTCAGTTGTTGGATTCTATTTATAGCTGTAGAAGTTCATACATCTGTTTGTAGTTCAAAAGAGGACATCCATGGCAATTAGAGATCCTTGGAATAATCAGAAGTCATAGAAGTCTATGTAGAACAATGAAAGTCTAGGAGTAGGTTGAGAAGAATCCAAGAGCTTTTGTGGAAGTTGGATTTCATTGAAACCCAATAGTAGCGTCTATATAATAACCTTGTGTATCTTAGGAGAAGTCATGCTTTTGCACATTGTTTACAAACTTGGTGAGTGCCCATCAAGTACTAGCGAGTTTTTTTGAATCACAAGTTTTTCAAGGGTTTACTTGCTGACGTAGGGGGATGAATTTGCAATGAAATTTCGTTGAGCTTTTTGGCAGGTACTTGCCAAAACTCGATGAGCCCATGGTAAAAACTTGCGTTGTGGCCTTTGGGGCTATGAAATGTGGGTTTGATGTGGTGGGAACACAAATAATTGTAAAATGTGATTTTGAGTCTATTAGACCCCTAATTTCCCATCCTCAACACACAACAAGTATGAATTTAAGAGCATAGTATGGATTTGCAAGTTAGTTCCATTTTTTTTCTAAGCATTTAAATTTTGTAAATGTTTTCTAACATTTTTAACATGGTAAATGATTGAATTGAATCGATTCAATTTGTCTAAATTTGTGGATTGATTAAAATTTAAATGATTTACATTGATGTTTTTTTTCATTTTTTTAAATATAGGGTTTACATTTTAGGGTTAAGAGATGGCATTGTCATATTTTTTATCAAATTTTTTAATTAAAATGGCATATTATTTTTGGTATTACAACCTTCCCTTTAGTGTGGCAAAGAGTCCATATTGCAGTGTTTGGAGACAACATTGACAGTTGTAGGGAAAGGGTACAAGGCACCCTCTCCAAGAGGATTAAGTGGCAGGTTGCTCCAAAATGCTATTGGAGATGTACAACAAATTATGAAAAATCCAAAAAGGCAATATCGAAAGTTTGGATGCATAATATTTTTAGATGGGTGGACATATGGGAGGAACCACGCCAATTGTTTGGTGGCTTCAGATGGTAAGTTAGTTTTTTGAAGTCAATTAATGCCTTCAACAAAATAAAGAATGCAGAAAATTTGAACTTATTGTTGGAGCAGAGGTTTTTTAAGTGTTGGGGATAGAAAATGTTGTTTAAGTTGTTACTAATGATGCAACAACATATATGGTGGCTAGAAGATTGCTTCAAGAGAGGCATCAAACACTTTTTGGGACACCTTGTGTAGCTCATTGCTTTGATGGTGTTTTGGAAGGCATAGGCAAAACTAATTGGGTGAGAGCAATTGTAGAAGAAGCAAGAGATATTACAAAATATATTTATTATCGTCCATGGGATTTACACATGATGAGAGATCACACCAAGGGGAAAGAGCTTGTGTGATCAAGTGTTACAAGTTTTGCAACTAATTTTCTAATGTTCCAAAGTATATCTAGTTTGTTGTCTTCTTTGAAGCATATGTTTGAGAGTTGAGCATGGGTAGACTCAACTTATTCAAAGAAGGTTGGTGAAGAAAGGATCGCAAAAATAGTTTTTGATGATGATTTTACGACTAGAGCTATAAAGGTTGTCAAGGTAACCTCAAAATTAATTTTATTTAATTTTCAAATTGAATCCTTTATTTTTGGCTCCAAAAGTATTTTGTTTCATTGTAAGTTGTACCTGAAATTTGCTTCTACTTTGTACTTTATAGGTAAGAAAGTTGCTAGTGAAGGCTTTGCGCTTGATGGATGGCAAGAAAAAATGTAATAGGATATATTTGTGAGGCCATGGATAGGGCCAAATAATTCATCCAACAGTAGTACATGAAGGATCGAAATAGATTTTCCCCTATTTTGGAGATCATTGATCAGAGGTGGAACAATCAATTCCACCAACCCATTCATGTTGGGGTATTGTTGATATGTTTCTTAGACACCTCAAACATAGAATAAAATACCTTGTATTCTATCCTCTCTTGAATAAGGAAACCTCAAATGCTTAACTTTGTGATCAAATAAGGCTACCCCAAGGTTTACAATGCAAACAATTGACTTTATGATGGATAGACTTAGTGAATTGATGTGATATTGCTGGTTAATACAAAGGAACTTACATATTGCTGGAACTAGAATTTGATTACTAAACTTGCTCGGAAAATAAAAGACAATGATAAAATTGGAGGAATCTAATCAAAATCTAAGGATAATGAAGATAATGAAGATAACAAATAGTGCTTAGATAGATGGATTCCATAAATCAAGCCTTGCTTCACCATGAGGAAACAACTACACAAAACAGATGTGATCTCCAAAGGTAACGAAGGATTTTCATATTGTAATCATTCATCCAAATACCCAATGCTAGCGCAATTCAAGTGAACATCCATAATCAAACTAGTGCTAAATTAGGTTCAGACTAACCATACATTGCAATTTGCAATCAACAAACTACAAATGGTATGAACTGGAATTCCATCAAACATCTTCACATTTCTCCATCAAATTCATTGAAGTTTAACTAAAAAACTGAAGAAGTAGAAACTATGCAAAATGCTGAAACAACACATAAAGATCCACCATATCTTCAATGAAAATTATGCATTAATTCCACTTTAGTCTTGTCAACAATCTTGTCTTCTTCTCCTACTGCCACTTCTACTTCTAACTATCTACCATTATATTTAACCTTTATTAATGAGAAGGCATAGCCTTATATAGAGGTCTAGATTACAAATGAATGACCTAGAACGATTGTAGATCAACGACCAAGATAATTCTAAGAAACCCTTATTGGGGTACATCTAATATCACCCAATGGGAAAATTACATGTCTTGAATTTACGTCCTTTGAAATATGCAGCCTATCACAAGGATATTTGTGATTGATTTGTTGGACAGTTAAATGATTATCTTTATAGCAGAATGATGATATGATCAGCAGCAAACTGTTGATTATAATTAGGGAATGGCAGATTCCAATTGCCTTGGGCAACATTGGAATCCGCCCAAGGGGGCCAGCCCCTTTCTGCAATGTGTAGGGCTGGGCCCTATACCTCACTTCACTCCACGCTACATAATGAAACCCTACGCTACATACATAATAACGTGCTTGCTTAAATAGGGCCGACCCTATCTATCAAGGCATTTCGGATTAAAGAGATTCAAATTAAATTAAAAGTAATTTAATTTATATTAGGCTGACATAAAAAGGATTTTGCATCACATATATATAAGACATATTTGCCTCATTCAAAATACAATTAATACACATCCTTCAAGCAAAATACATATCTGCTAATGATGCGAAGTTCACACATGCCTAAGGATGTGAAGTATACATCTGAGTTCACACACGCCTAATGATGCGAAGTATACAATCTGATTAATGCAAAAGCTGGTGAAGGAATTTATGCGAATCATCCCTGCCAATTAAAGAAGCAAACATCAAGTTCTTGCTGTCATAAAGAAGGCTGAGCTGTTCCAGTATTAAAATGCCAGGGATACTGAATCAGTGCAGATCTAAGACACATCAAGATTGCAGATCTAGGGCTTGAGTCTGAGTGCTGATTGGTGTGTTGAAGGAGCAGACCTGATATACATGAAAGTGCAGACCTGTGGTTGATTCCATCAGCCCTAAGAGCAAACACTTCAGACATCTTCAAGGACCTAAGATAAGTGTTGTAACTGTTATATGAATATAATCCATAATCAGATCTGAGGATCTTTTCTGGCTGGGTTTTTCCTCCTAGGAGGTTTTCCCAGGGTAACCATGTGTTGTTCTTGTTAATGCATGATAGCTTCGGTAAGATAAATGATTGAATGAGAGATAAATGAAGTCTCTCATTCAATCATTTATCATATCGATAACTATGATAAAACCTTCAAGCAATTAATTCCTCTTTGATAGCCATGCTACATTTGCATATAAATAACCTATTCAGTTCGATCAAACCCTTAACATTGATAATCATATTATATCTTTTGTTTATGCTCATCGATTTTAATCTTGCACTCCGATTTATATCAACTAACATAAGTGATAATAAATAAATGATTAATCAAGGCACCGATTAATATCGGGTTGCATATCGGTTGGCATAATAAAGGTTACCGATAGTTATCGGTTGTTAAGCCTACACCGATAGTTATCGGTTGTTAAGGCTAACATGCCGATAACTCTCGGCTGTTAGTATCGTGCATACACTGATATTTATCGGTTGATTAAAGGTTAAGCATACACTGATATTTATCGGTTGTTAAAATATAAACATGCACCGGTTGGCATTGGTTATTAATATGCACCGTTTGTTAGTTATATAATTAGCAAAGGAGCACGATCAAGTAATGTCTTGATCGGTCATGACCGATCGAGGCATTGCTTGGTTGTACCCCGCTTGCTATATATATATCGAATGGCATTTGTGAGAAAGGACATAGAAATTAATAAATGCTCCTCTCACCTGCCATACAAAAGAAGATAATCAGATTTATCATATAAATAGATAATACATAGATCAAGAAAATATAACTAGAATATATCTTGCCCATTGAATTGAGAATTGAACATCATTTACAGTTCTTATTTCTTTGTTCATTTCTATGTCATGCCTAAATCTAGAAATCTCTAAATCTTTCAGCTAATCAAACTAAATTCTGATTTCTGAGTTTATATTAATCTGAAAGTAGTAAAAATAACACAAACTATGTAGCAGATTTATGTGTTGACTCTGTTGAGTGATAAAGGCAACAAAAGAAAATACACCAAGGACAATATATGAGAAATTTATATTAGATACACATGAAAAGTTTTGAACATTTCATGGCAGATTTATTTAGACTTTGAACATCATTATGAATATAATATCAGACTTGTGAAGAAGGATTCCGTGCAGAGATAAAACAGACTTTGGAGCAGCATAATGAAGTATATTGAAGCAATGATCGTGAGAAATAGTATGGCAGATTTATAAGAGTTTTATAGGGAGATTGTAATCAGTTTTGTGACATGTTGGTTGTTATAATAATAGCAAATTGGAGAAGGAAGTATAATCAGATTTGTCGAGAGGAATTGTATCCATCATCAGTTGGAGAAGCAACATTGATAAGGTGGAAAATAAAATAAGATATTGGTGTCTCTTGCTGAGTTGGTGCTCACAAAATCAAATTTGGGAGTTGGTGCTCACAAACAAACTTAGTGGTTGGTGCTTCCAGTAGGTTGGTGCCTACAAACATTGTAAAAGAGGAATTATATAAAAGCATTGATTTGCCGTGGTTTTCTCCCGTAAGGGTTTCCATGTATATATCTTGTGTTCTACTTGTGTTCATATTAGTTAGATCACATATGAATGTTAGTTAATGAGATAAGTTATATACTTGTGATTGAAGTTGAAAAAGTTTAAATTGGTAAAATTTGTTGTTATACTGATTCACCCTCTCCCCCTCCTCTCAGTATAACTGTGTGCTCTTAAAAAATGAACCATCTTGTTTCTTATGATTGTGCAGTAATCTCGTTTATTGCTGGTAGTTAATATTCTCTGTGCCTTCTGTTTTGACAAAAAATAGCCACAAATGAATTATCTTGTTGTTTGCTTTCTGTTCTGGGTTTTTGGTTCTGTCCTTTTTTTCTTTCTCACTTCACTAAGTATGCTGTGATCAGAGAAGTCTTGTAATATTTCCAATACCAATAAATTTGGCCTTATTTAAAAAACAAAGTTGAATAAATTCTTATATGAATGAAACTTTTTTTCCTTCTTTATTCTTTTCTTCTTATTTTCTGGTTATTTGTTGCGCATCAGACTTTTTAAGCCTATACATTTTTTTTTTGATCGAAATAAGCCTATACATTTTTAATATTTCCTGTCCATCTTAATTTGTGTAATGTTATTTTCCAGGAGCTAGGCTTGGAGACAGATGACAAGACAGCGCTTACCGGTTGGTGCCTTTTACAATAATGTTGCATCCAAATTGTTTAAAAGTCAATACATAAAGCAGTGCATTAGTGATTATTCAATGTTCATCAAGGACATAGAGACAGGGAATCTATTTGGAGTGACTTTGCACCGTATTTAACCTTGTCTCATTGATTCATGAGAATATGAAGAGAAGAGACTGAGTTCAATTATTGTCAAAGCCAGTAGTATACCTGCTCTTGTCATGGTGGCATTCTTGGAGCCTTGAAAGTCTTAATTATATAGGTTCTTGTAGAACCACATGCTACAATGTTGGTTTGTTCCTCTTGATTACTGATTTGGCATAGAATGCATTTAACTGAACTATCTCTTTGCAAAACAAATGTTCAAATTACCTTATGGATGAAATATTTATTTTTTTAAATTTTTGTGGCAGCAAAATTTAGGGAGAGACTTGGATCAGATAAGGAGAAGTGCCCATCACATGTCCTGCAGGTGATTGACGAAGAGCTTACAAAGTTGCAGCTTTTAGAAGCCAGTTCGAGTGAGTTCAATGTGACTCGGAACTATCTTGATTGGCTTACATCTCTGCCTTGGGGCTCTTACAGGTTTTTCCATTATTTTATGCCTAATGCATCTTTATTGACATTATTGCTTAGTTTGTGCATGATGTCTTACAAAATGGGATAGGTTTGCAAATCAAATATTCTTTTTGTGTTTCTTATATCATTGTTTGTAGATCGCTTTACCATTGTTGTAGATAACTGGTGTCACATATGGTTATACATTATTTACTCTATGCCTGTTTTAATATAATAACTTGACAATGAAATGATAATCGATTACTTGCAAAGGAGTGGAAGACTCCTTAAATATAGATTACAAACAATGTTTCTAAAACAGAAACGATCGAGAACGAAATCAATAAAAGAAAGTTACTAAAACTAAACAACTAATCATTGCCATTGCAAGCTAAATATAAGAATATTACTTTAATACCCTCCATTATGGTCATTCTACTAACACCACCAAGTTTGCCCCTAAGTTTTACAAATTTGTTTGGATTCAAGGACTTGGTAAGAATGTGTAGTCTGATCCTCAGTTGGAACCAAAGAAACGGGACTCGGACTCGACTCGGACTCGAACTCGGGACTCGGCGTCAGACTCAGCTCGAAACTCGGCTGGACTCGGGAAAGTGAAAAACTCAAGAAATTTAGAGATTTTTAAAGATTTAAAACTTGTTTCAGGCACCCTTTATTGAATACACCTTAAAGACACAATAACATCATCAAACTCAGCTCATTTGATTACATACACAAGCATACATCAATCACATAAGCATAAACGCAAATTGTAGCTGAAGGAAATAACAAACATAGATATATAAATATTGTCAAATGTATACAATATTACAAAACTCATGGAATAAAAAATCCATGTCATCATATGATCATCATCAAATGTTTCATACAAATACCAAAGGTAAATACAACTACAAGCCTATGGCTCAGAGGAGCCTGCACCCTTCGGCCCCAGCCCCCTGCGAAGGCATCTAAGGTAGGTCCTGGATGATTCGACAACCATGGCCGCTCCCCGTGACACCATGCCATGCTCACCAACATCAGGAACATCCGTGTCACTATTTGCCTCTAAATCTCCTGTCTGTGCTCGTGCTCTCCGCTCCTCCTCTGTAATGGCTACAGTCTCAGCCTCTATATCTACCTGGTCGATCCAATCAGTGTCAGACTCGGAGCTTAAATTTTCCCTACTTCTATCGACGCAGTTTCCCCCCATATTGTTTGATGGGGGTTTGGGGGCAGCGCCCCCAAGGTGGGGTCAAGGGGCAGCGCCAAAAAAACTTATTATTTAATAAAGGTGTCGGGTGTTATTTTTCTCTTGGCTGACATGTTGTAACCCTAATTTTTCTCATTCTCAGGCGAAGGTTGTAGTGAACAAAGACGATACCATTCATTTAAAAAAAACTTTTTAAAATGTATTTTTTTGTCATTTTACTAACCCAGCCAGTAGCCGAGTTTGAGGCTTGGGACTCGCCGAGTTTGAGCCAAACTCGCCGAGTTTGAGCCAAACTCGCCAACTTGGCGAGTCTGAGTCCGAGCCCTAGAGACTCGACGAGCATGACTTGGACTCGGACTCGCCGAGTTTAGGCGAATCCGGGCGAGTCTCGTTTCTCTGGTTGGAACACGCTGCAACATCACTGATCCATCTTTAACAAGTTGTATGAAGTGACAATGAAGCTTGACATGTTTTGGTACGCTCATGGAAGATTGGGTTTTTGGCAAGCTTTGCAAGCGCTTGTCACAAAACAAGGGTGAAAGCCCTGCTTGAGACATTTTCATGTCAAAAAGCATCCTCTGAAGCCAAATAGCCTCACATGTTGCTTTGACAGTTCCTAGATACTTTGCTTCTGTTGAGGAAATAGCTACTACCTGCTGCTTCTTATTGGTCCATATGATTGCACCCGTATTAAGACTGCAAACATATCCAAAAGTAGACTTCTTGTCATCAACAGAACTTGCCAAATTTGAATTTGCAAAACCAACTAGCCTAGGATATTTGCTTTTGCTATACAGAATGCCAAAAGATAAGTATCCCTTTCACATATCGCAGTACACACTTCGCTGCAACCCAATGTTTTGCCTTACGGGCTGTCATAAAACGAGAAATGTAACTCAACATAACATAGTCTAGTGGCTGTAAGATAGATGAGGCCGCCAACTAGTTGCTTGAAATCTGACTCATTTATAAACTTTGAGTCTGATTAGACTGAAAGTTTTAGCCCTTTATCCATAGGTGTAGGCGAGATTTTGCAATCTGTCATTTTGAACTTGTCTAGTTAACTTGTGGCATATTTAGACTGAGAAATGAAAATATTGTCACCTGTTTGCCAAACTTCTACACCGAGACAATAATGTTGAAGGCTCAAATATTTTATATCAAATGTTTGACACGAATTCAATTTGATTTCCTCGAGCAAATGTGCCCCACTACTAGTAATGATGATATCATCCACATAGATGACAAGAAGAATGATGTCACTACTAGTACTCGACATATAAATTGGGATTTGAAGGACTTGTGACGTTTTCACACATCGTCGCATTGCAAATGGGGACTTGTTGGTGTACGTTTTATCATATACCGAACATTAGAATAAAATACCCAAGGATACTCTATCCTCTCTTGAAAAACCACCACTTATGCTAAGGTTGCAAGAAGACTATATGGCGATTCCAAGGTGTCTTTGGTCAGGTCTTGATGTGTGGATAAGCTCAATGGGCGTTGTGATATGCTGGTAGTACACAAAGGGACTTACACTTGACTCGTTCAATTCTCAATGGAGGTTTATCGTTTGTGGGTTTTGGATTGTGGACTTCAAGAAAACTGAAAAGGAGATATGGTTTAGAAATTCTAATCTATTTCTAAGAATTCAGGAGATGGTAAAGACTGGGTGAAACTAATAACAACACTTTGTTTCGCCACACTTAGGACAACTACGCAAAGCATGTGCAATCTTCTAAGGTTGTGCTCAAGATTTTCACACTCACGAATAACACCAACAATTGAACAATATTACTCAAAGTAGAAGTTAAGCATCCACATCAAAAGCTCAAGGCTAACTTTACTTATCGAATGAAAATCATCCATCCAACAAAAGTATGAGCAAAAAGTTTCACCAATCTAAACTATCAAATCCTTCATTCTTCTAACATACATGAAATAAAATCTAAACTATGATGAGGGATAAGAACCATGCCAACTCCAAAATTAAAGAGGTAATCACCATCAATTCGAACAATGCATTACTTATTACTTTGGCAATTGTATGTAACAATTGTTTATCTCAACATGTTTTGCAACATGCTCCCATGATTTACAAATGAGGGGTGAGTTCAATTTATAGGCTCCCCAGTTACAATTAAATGGCTAGGATCGATTTATAATCAACGATCGAAATTAAAACAACCTAACCCTAATTAGGGTTTCCCAAAATAGATCAAATATCCGTCGGATGAGAGACAAGTGGCATAAGATGCTATCTTTTAGGATTGCACCCCCTTCTTCTGCTGAGAGGTAGTGTGTTCAATGAACCTGGACATGTTGACTTGAATTCCCCAATTTGTGTCGAAAAATTTGCCTATGGAAATTTGTCTGGAATACTCTTCTTGCCACCAGTTTATGTTGCACGTGGGAGCTTGTCTTTGACTCTTCAGAAATGAAATCCTTCAAGCAATCTGGAATTTCTTTCCATACTTTCGCCAAGTTTGAAGACTTTTCTTTCTTGATGTCCGAAGACTCTTTCAGATGCCTTGAATTTGGAGAAGAATTTGATTCATCTCCTCTTTATTTTCTTTGTTCTTCTTCTTTCTTCTTATTTCCTCTCCAACATTTAGTCAAAATTTGATTCTTTTGGTTGTGGAAAATTCCACACTTAGCCATTGTTCATGTATCAAACCTTTATCCACCCGTTCGTTTGATTGACCCTTGATTTCATGTGCATGTCAAATTTATTTTCCTGCTCGATTGTTGGTCTGATTTCACGTGAATTTGTCAAAATTAGTCTTTCCTCATAGCGTGCTGGCTTGATGGTCTTCTTGTCTAATGGATCAAATTTGAGGTCCCTGATCCGACATCTTCACATATTTCATTTATGCCTTGGACAAATTCGTGTCTGAGTTTGATCAACTTGCTTGGACAATTTTCAGTCTTGTCTTATGTCTTGACTGTGAATGTGCCAATTTATGCTTTCTCCCTCTTAGGCTGTCTTAAACTAGGAACTTGAATGTGTCTGACATATTAAGGTTTGTGTCTTGGAACAAATTTGTGTCAGTCTTTATGTCTTGGCATGTTTCATGTCAATTGGCTTGTCCTCGGACTTGGAATATTCTTGGACAATCATCCTTCATTTTTGATGGATCGAAAAAGTTCGGATAGTCACATGTCCTCTTGTCGTTGGCACATTTTGGAAATATAATTAGACAATTTGTCTTGCTCTTTGTCATGTCATCTTGGCAGGCTTTGGAAGTATGATGGGACAATTTGTCTTCCAATTTGTCAGGCCATCTTGTTCTTGAAAAGAAAAATTTCATGTTTTGGATTGTTTGGCATGCTCGAAGGCTTTCCTCTTGGCAGGGTGAAGTTCACATATCCTTGGACAATTTTTATTTGCTCAAATTTTGTGCTTAGTTTCTTTGGACAAAATCTTTGGACATGTCTTATTCCTCAGCAAATTTTGGATGACTTTCTTCGTTGGATATGAAAGGGCGGATGTTCCACATCTTTGGACAGATTTTGGTTGATGCTTCACTTCAAACTTGGAAGGTTATCACATGTATATCGGATATAAACAATCTTCCTTTTCCAAGGAGGGTTTGGAAATGATTAAAACTTCCTTGCTGACCATAATAGCAGCAGTTTGACAATGTGAATTTAGATTACTTTTTTTTGATAGGGCATAATTTATTCTTCCTCGGGCAAGTCCACTTTCAATTTGCTGTTTTGGACGATCTTGGATGAATTTTTTTTTGGGAGATTTGAAAGATTTCTAAGAAATCTATGTACAGATTTGAATCTTTTCCCAAGGTAGATTCAAGGATGATCAATGGTGAACTCAGAATTTTATCAGCAAACCTTTGGTGATGGCAAACTTGAACCTTTTGAATGTCCCTTTCAAACCCTTGGACCTGCTTTATGTTTCCTTTTGGAGATGTTCAAGGTAGAATTTTCTCCTTCAAACTGTTATCAATGGCGAATTCAAGGAGAATATCGAACTTAGTTTATCCAAACCCTCGATTTTGCTTTATTTCTCATCCAATTTCTTCTGAAAATTTGATAATTTAGTTGGATTTTGGAGCTGCTTCCTCTGAAGAATTTGAATTTGTTTTCTTCAAACCCTTTAATTTATTTTACTTTTGCAAAGGTAATCTGATAATCTTATAAGATTTTGGCATGAATCTAATAATATTTATGCCTGAGAGCTGTTCACTTTGATTTCCAAACCTGTAGACATGGCAGATTTTGAAGTTGGATAATTTGATCATGCATTGAAGCTACTCGCTTCTCTCAACCTTGGCGAATTTTGACAGAGTTTTGATGCTTCCTTCTTTGCTATACAAATTTCTTCTTGGCAAACAAAGTATTAATGAATGGGCATCATGTCTTTATAGCTTCTTAGCAATTTCTAGAAGCTTTGTGTTTTATTCTATCTTTAGAAAATTGAAACCCTTTGCCTTCTTCTAGAAGGAAGCTTGGAAGATTCTAAAAATTTAGAAAGTTTTATTGTTTTATCCTCCCTCTAAGAAGTTGGAATTTTATCCTTAGAAGCTTCCATCATGTTTTAGAAAGTTTTATTTGTTTTAAATCTCCTTCTAGAAATTCAAATTTGAAGAAGGCATGCCACAATTTTTTTTTTTTTTTTTTTGACTTTAATTGCTTAAATGCCAAGTCATCATACTTGCCATCTTTAATTCTTTTGGAATGCCATGTCATCTTTTATTGCCAACTAGGAAATTTATATCATTTTTATTCCATGCCATCTTCAATTTCGCCTAAGTGGGCCCTACATTCTTTCTCAAGCTTTGGCGAATTTCGCACATCTTCCTTATTCCATGTTTTTAAAGTGGACTTGGAAAGAATTTTTAGCTTGGACATGAGGTGCACTTTGAAAATTGTCAGACATTTTTGGTGCATGAATAAGCTTAACCTTAGCCAGGAGTTAAGTAACCCTTGCCATAAGTTAGTTAACTCTCGGTAGGAGTTTAATATTTGTCGGACAATTCTTCTTGGACAATTTTTAAGTTGATCCCACTCAAATTTCTTCCATATTTTAACTGATCGTCTGCCATTCTACCTTTGAACCTTGTTGAACTTGTCTGCCATTTTTATTTCTTCAACCTGGACGAAATTTTCGATGTGCCATTTCATTTGCCTTCTTTTAACTTGGTCAACAGTGTTCATGCCATGTTCATACCTTGCTGTTTCATCTAGACAAAAGCCCTAATCTGGATATCCATTTTTTTTTTGCACTTGGAGACCTCATTTTTGAAATCTGAGAACATGGGTAGGAATAATTCGGCATGGGGATCAAAATCCTAGTCTCAGAAAAAAGCAAAATTTTCAAACCCTTGCTTTTTATACTTAGAAGCAAAAAATTTCGAATTTGAAGACATGGGTAGGATCAGAATGACCTAAAGAACAAAACCCTAATCTCAGAAAAAAACAAAATTTTTGAAGCCCTTATTTTTATATCTAGAGGCGAGTTTTTCAAATTCCGACAAAATGGGTAGTAATAAAATAGCCCAAAGAACAAAACCCAGATGCCAGTTTTAAAAAAGTAGAAACAAAACAAAAAATTCTAAAAATAGCAGGTTGTCAGAAATGGCTCAAACCAATCTTTTCAGATCATACAATAAAGAATTTAAAGAAACAAAATTGAGATTCTGATTACGATTAGGCTGGAACAAGATTGACCAGTGTCCTAACCAACCAAATAATCTTTAGGCTACCAACTCTTGTTTATGCTCCTGGATTTTGTCCTTCATAAAGGATAAGACCCAGGCTACAAAAACAAGAGTAGGTGAAGGAAATTCAGTCATACCGACCCTCCCAGCCTAGTAGATTTATTAGTAACATCATAAGCTAAATTTCATAATGTAAAACTATTGATCTAGTCTTCAAACAGTTATTGTAGCCCTATATATCTCTTATTTTGATATCCCATTATTCTGATTATCCCAAGATAAGAGACTACCCAGGCTACAATAAATGAAAGTTAAGTCGTGTCTCACAATCTGGAGTCCTTGCCGGCCACTTCCGGACTGGGCTTTTTGAATATAAGGATGGAGGAAAAACAACTTAAAATCTTACCATGTTTGCAGTGTCCCATTTTACCTGGTTGACGAAGCCTTAATGCTACCAACGCTGCATTTATCTCTTTTGAATTCTTAGCCTTCAATCCTGAACCTTATGTTCCAACTACCGTTTCCAAGGGCCATTACAGCCGTGGAAATCTCAAAAAAAGTGTTAGCTGATCAAAAAAGGAAAGTAAGCAGATATTAAAAATGTCATTAGTAAACCCCTGCTCATTTTACCATGCCATTTAGGACAGCTCATAAGCAGTATGTATATACCATTCTTATGTTACTATATGTATATGTCTATATACATGAAGATATAGATATGCGTTCGATCAAAAAATTCAACCACATAATCTAGTAGAGTCGAAAGAGTGTATTGAGAGCATAGTCTATTCTAATTTTAAGTCTTAGCTTAGGACTATATTTGCATACCTATTCACATATTAAGCAGTCTTGCAGATATATTAAATAGTGTTTGCCTAAATTCAACCTTAACCCATATTAACAGGAACCACTGGTTCTGCGTATACAGTGATATTTTCTGCTGCCAGATAATCCTCAAACCAATCCTCCTTTGTTGGAGGCTTCACATGCATTAACTAGCATAGAAAATCCATGCTTCGCCTGATCTCTTTCTGTCGAAATCCGAAGTTGTCTTCCTCCCCTAGCATTAAGATGGGGAACCTCGGTGGTGGTCTGTTATTCCTTATGAGAATATCATAATGTCTGGGCCGAGTGGTTGTGAGATTGTCATCTATATTGAAAAGAACCCTGTCTAGTTCTTCCAGTATGGATGGAATAAAGATATTTCTGCATAAATTCCTTATATTATCTCTGTTGCTGTCGAAATGCATGGCTACTGCGACGAACATTGCAGCAATGTCACTGTTTGCCCTGGTTCTGTCATCATTCTGAAGGAAATCCTTTCCTAGCGCCTTCTTTACTGCATAAATGACAACTTCATGTGGGAATAAGATAATCTCATTTAGGCGTTTTTTGGAAATTTCCCCACAAAAGGCCATTTGTCTCTTGTCACTCCTGAGTCTGATAATTGTATCCATTATTTCCAGTTTAAGTTCGAGAGATATGGGATCTATGTTTTAATATAAACGCGAGCCAGGCTAAATATCAGGTTATAATCATTATTCGAAATGGCAACATGTGTTTTCGTGCCATTTTAATTATTGATAATCCAAGTTAACTTTCTGTTAATTGTGAAGATCTAAATCGTATCTAAAAATCTCTTGATGTCGTATTCTCCTTTAATGACTAGCAGATGTTTCGTAAATTGACATCATGTTTAATTTATCATTAATTGATTCATTTGAGACGACATGCTCCGGAGGTCATATCTGCCCTATCCTTCACATGTTTCAAAAATAAATTTTGGATATCAATATCCTCGAAACTAATGCATAGTCTTCATTCCTAATTATGCTATTAAGTCTGTATAGAGGATCGAGCCTCTTGGAGAGCATCCGTGGCGATCTCCATAAATTCGGCCAGTCTGGATCAATGCTTTTATATTACTCAGCAATAATAAATTCTACTAGAGAGTGAGCTAGGTTATAAGGGTATAAGACCGTATATATATAAATGCATTTATATGAATATACAAGTATATAACAATATATGTATACCCATATGTTTATGAAAATATATATCTATATGTATATATATTTGTATGTATATAGGTATATACAAATATATATATATCTAGATATATATGAATATATATATATATCAAGATATATAGGTAAACAAAGATATATATATACATATGTATATATATATAGATAGACAAGATATACATATATATATATATGTGTGTATATATAAATGTGTATCTATACATATATATCAGAAATCTGATTATATTGTATTTAAAAATATGAAAAAATAATTGTATTTAAAAAACATATGATTATATAAATTAAATAAGAAAAAATAAAATCATTGTTTGGAATTTTATAAAATATAAAACATAATAGAAAACCATAAAAAAACCCTAAAATCAAACTAGAAACGCAGCGTCGGATGTTCTGATGTGGGTTATATATCTTTCAATTGCGAAACCAAACTAGCCGCCATGTAGAGTATCTGCGGGATTAAGACGGTTGGATGCTTAGATCCTGCCGGAGTCGGGTGTGCCTCCCTATAGATCTATATGGCTCTAGTGAGGAAGGATCGACTGGGTTCCGATAATGACTACGAGTGAGTAGACGTTGCAGAGGTCCTGTTGTGACCTTTTTCACACATCGCCCCATTGCAAATGGGGACCCTCTCTTTTCCTGCTTTCTAGGGTTTTTGTTAGTGTCCTATGACCTTTTGCTGCAGTTAGGCCTGACGATTGAAAGTTAGTTTTTGCAAGTTATGTGATTCCGAAATGCGAACACCACCAGAGTGCTTAGAGAGGCCAAAGGACGAAGATCACAATTGATTTGGACGAATTTTTTAGAAAGTTTGCTTTTTTGCTTTTTCCTGTTTTTTTAGGAAGTTTCGTTTTTGGCCTTTTTAGCCCAATCCCTGGTATGGCTATTTTTAGAAAAGTTTTTCCTATTTTTTAGGGATGTTTGCTTTTTGCTTTTTCGGAATGGGAGCCTAGGGTTTACACTTGCACCACTGACCTGCTTCGACCGGAACTCGAAAATTCCAAGTTTTGACCTAAAAAAGCTAAATCCCTAGATTTTAGGCTTTTTGCTTTTTCGGGATGCAAACCTAGGGTTTACACTTGCACCACTGACTTGCTTTGACCGAAACTCGAAAATTTCAAGTTTTGACCTAAAAAAGCTAAATCCCTAGATTTTAGGCTTTTTACTTTTTCGGGATGCAAACCTAGGGTTTACACTTGCACCACTGACCTGCTTCGACCGAAACTCGAAAATTCCAAGTTTTGACCTAAAAAAGCTAAATCCCTTGATTTTAGGCTTTTTTCTTTTTCGGGATGCAAACCTAGGGTTTACACTTGCACCACTGACCTGCTTCGAATTCCAAGTTTTGACCTAAAAAGCTAAATCCCTAGATTTTAGGGTTTTTGCTTTTTCGGGATGCAAACCTAGGGTTTACACTTGCACCACTGACTTGCTTCGACCGGAACTTGAAAATTCCAAGTTTTGATCTAAAAAAGCTAAATCCCTAGATTTTAGGCTTTTTTGCTTTTTTGGGATGCAAACCTAGGGTTTACACTTGTACCACTGACCTGCTTTGACCACGATCCAAAATTTTCAAGTTTTGACCCCAAAAGCTAAGTTCCTATATTTTAGGGGGTCATGGCACCTTCAAAGGATAATCAGCTCGAAAAATCATCTTGATCCTCAAATGTCCTGAAATTTGGCTAAGTCTGGAATGTCATCCTGATCCTGAAATTTGACTAAGTTTGGAAAATTGGAGAATCCTCCAAAAACTAGATTTTGCATTATTAGTCCTAGAGGCCCGAAACCACTCTCAAACATCCTGACAATATATATGAAATATAAATTAAAGCACTTATACTTAAATGTTATATTTCATATATAGTCTGCCCTCTTGAGAGACCTTCAAAGTCCGCCATGGGTTGGGAGGTCATGTAGGAGCACTCTTCAAAGTCCGCCCAAGCATGTGGAGAGCGCCTCAAAGTTCACCCAAGGTGGAAAGTGCCTCAAAGTCCGCCCAAGCATGTGGGAGCACTCTTCAAAGTCCGCCCAAGCATGTGGAAAGCGCCTCAAAGTCCGCCCAAGGTGGGAGCACTCTTTAAAGTCCGCCCAAGCATGCCAAGTGATGGAGAAGCCTTGTCCAAAGTCCGCCCAAGAAGAGAGGTCATGTGGGAGCTAACTTCAAAGTCCGCCATGCCTTAGGAGAGTCATGAGGAGGGACCTTCAAAGTCCGCCCCATGCCTGACTTAAATTTACACCATGAAGGAACACTCACCAAAGTCCGCCCCATGGTGAGTGTTCCATGAAGGAACACTCACCAAAGTCCGCCCAAGAAGAGAGGTCATGTGGGAGCTAACTTCAAAGTCCGCCCCATGCCTTAGTCAAATTTACACCTTGATGGAGGCCATGAAGGAGCAATGTCTAAAGTCCACCCCATGCCTTAGCCAAAATTTCGCCATGAAGGAGCAAAGGCTAAAGTCCGCCAAAGGTTCGAGAGCCATGTAGGAGGTGCCACCAAAGTCCGCCATGCCTAAGGGGACTCACCAAAACTCTGCCCAAGGTGTTGCTGAGTGAATGGCCTTGAAACTCCGCCCTATCCTACCTTGTTGGTGGCCAACCCTTCAAAGTCTGCCATGTTTTGGAAGAGGCCATGATGGCCAACACTCTAAAGTCCGCCATGTGTGTGGAGTGCCCAAGGGGTGAAGTCCAAAGTCCGCCCTATGTTGGAGACCCATCAAAGCTCCGCCTTTCCCTAGCAAAATGATGCAAAGGTCTAGAAGTACGCCCATGTTGGAGATGTCTTAGAAGTCCGCGTAAGGGGTGTGTTCCAAAGTCCGCGTAAGGGGTGTGTTCCAAAGTCCGCCCTATGCCTTAGCTAAAAATTCGCCTTGATTGAGCTTTGCTCAAAGTCCGCCCTCCATGTTGAAGGGACCCTTCAAAACTCTGCCCAAGGAAGTAGATGCTAAGTATGATGTTGAAGAGCCTTCTCAAACCTCGCCATGCCTTGGAGAGGTAAGGAAAGTCCGCCCAAGTTTGAGGAAGATGAAGGTAAGCCTCCAAAAGTCCGCCTACACATAAAAGTCAAACAGAATCAACGAAAATACAAAGTGATGTCATGAAAATCCTTCAAGATTTCGAACTTAAATCCAAAATAGAAAGTTTTCAAAAGGAGAATATTGGAAGATTGATAAGGATTTCGAACTTAAATCCAAAATGGAAAGTTTTTTTTAAAGAGAATATTGGATGATTAATAAATATTTCAAACTTATAGCCAAATTGGAAACTTTTGGAAGATATTTTCTTTGAATTTGGAAACATGACAACACTTTCCAAAAGAATGAAGTTAAAATTGGAAACATGATTTGGAAGATTTTAAGGGTTTTTGATTGAGGATTTAACTTTATTTACAAATACTTCGTTGTAAACTTCATTTCTACACCAAGAAGTTTGAAAATATTAAGGAGAGCATAGTAAAATACTTTCAGTTTGGAGTTCATCTAGAGAAAGTTTTGGATATTGCTGGAAGATGGATAAACTTTTTTGACAAAAGTTTCATAGATTTTTGGAGAAAGACAACCAGTATAAGGACGAATTATTGAATCTCTCCTGGCTTTTTGAGTATTTTTGAAGGTGAAATTAAATTCATGATGCAGATTTATGTATTTTTTGAGTTTTTCCAGAGTTTGAGAAATGATTTTTAGTAAATTTGATCGAATTTCTAAGGGAGGAAAATCATTTTTTTGGCTAAGTATAAGAAATTTTCGGAGTTATAACACTTGGTGTTGGATTGTGATCACAGTTATCTTGAAGGTTGGAGAATTTACATGTGAAAATCCCATTCCAATGGCTAAGTATGAAAATGAAGTGAAATTTTCCAAACACTTAGCCGTTCGTAGCCTCGATTTTCTTTAATCCAAGATAGATTTCTAACTTATTTTCCTTTGGTTTTACAGGTCGCAGGAGGAAATAGAAGCAGGATCATCATAGAGATCGCAGTTGGAGTTCACAGGCAAGGTTCATCCGGGCGTGAAGATAGCCAAAATTTGGTTAAGTATGGGAAATGTTGAAGGCATGTCAGGGTATCGAGAAGGACATGATCACAGCGAACGCCTGAACAGCTTGATCCCATCATTTCATATTTGCAAGGGGTTACCCAGAGCTTTTTAACCCTCCTCCCACGCAACATAAATTGGCAACTGAAGGCAGGACCATCACAGAAAACACAAATGGAGTTTCGAGCCAATTTTCAGAATTGAAAACGAGACCACGAGCAAGGTTCGTCCGAGCATAGAGAGGGACAAAATTTGGCTAAGTATGAGAAATACTTCGCGAAAAGATTTCTTCTCCAAATTCGAGGCACTTGAAAGAATCTCAAGGCATCAAGAAAGAAAAGTTCTTAGACTTGGTGAAAATATGGGAAAGTTAAATAAACTTCCAACTTCTTGAAGGATTTCATCTCCTGAAGGAATTAAAAAGACAAGCTCCCAAGCAGAATCAAATGGCGACAAGAAGGAATCAAATTTCCATACTTAGATGATTTCTTGACACAAATTGGAGAATTCAAGGAAGACATCCAACACGTTGAGGTGGTGCCTCGTCATTTTCCAACCAATCAGATCGCTCCAAGTCAGCATGTCCAGGTTCGATGAACATGACTTATCAAGAAGCTTCTAGAAGGGCACACTTCACAATGCAACAACCTTCTATTTTCATTGATGGTTCATATTTAGCAAGAAGGACAAGTGTCCCAAATGTAATTGGTCAAGGGTAGTTAGCTTTGGGAAACCCTAATTAGGGTTTATAGCTTTCAATTTGGGCCCTTGATCACTATTTGATCTCGGCCGTTCATTTATTCTTGAAAACTATATAAGGCTACCTCCTCTCATTTGGAGAGTGTGAGGTTTTTGATGTATTGTTGCTTAAGGTCATTTCCAGATAATATATTGCATGTGCGTTGCTTTGTAATCTCTATTATTTGAATGATTTGCATGGTTTCAATTGCCTCAACACTTAGTTAGAATTAATTTAGATTTGCTTTCATTGTTGTTAATTTGAATGAAGGATTTGATAAGTGTCAATTGATGGTGTATTTCCGCTCATACTTTTGGTAAATGGATGATTTCCATTCTACCGTGCAAAGTTAGTCTGAGCCCATCCCCTGTGCATCCCAACATCTCGATCATAAGCACAACCCATTGAAGATTGCACCGGCCTTGTGTAGTTGTCCCTAGTGTGGCGAAGCAAGGTTTGGTTTCTCGAAAGCACCCAGTTGATACCGTCTCCGAAATTCGTAGGATTAGATTAGCCTTCCTAAACCCTATCTCTTTTTCCCTTTCTTTTGAAGGTCTAAATCCCAGAAAATTCCCCCCCAAAAAAGAAGAGCCTAAAATTGCTAAATCCATCTAAGTCCAGCAGTTCAAGATACTTGTCAAACGTAAGTCCCCCCTTGAAATTTCAGCATACACTACCCAAGAAGCTATTCCACTAAAGTCGCTTGTTTGCACATATAGACCTTGGAATCAGTAGTGATTTTTCAAGAGAGGATAGAATACCTTTGGGTATCCTATCCTAATGTTTGGTAGATGATAAAACAGACACCAACAGGTCCCAACACAAAAATATACTTCAATAAAACACGCCATCGCTGCCATACGTATTTGACGCGAACTTTTCCGAATTGTATAAATGGTTTTTTAGATTTGGCAAATTTCGAACCTGGTGCCAAAAGTTCGGTGAATGCGGTGACTTAGCCTGCATGTAATGAGGGGAATGTTAAGCTTCTTTACAGGAGTGTTGGGTATGTTCTACAAATCAGATGTGTTAGGCAACATAGGCTTTCTGTTGAGACCCTTCGTGGTTGGATTTCTAATCAGCCGATTGCTTTTAGCAATTTTTCTTCATATGATCAAGCTTACCACAATAATGACATGATATTTTCAGATTCTTGGAACTATCCTCAGATTTGCCTTGTTCTTTTTGCTAAGAGGACTTACCTTTACCTTTGTCTTTGGCAATAAAAGCTTGTTCCACACTGGCTATCTCACTGTCGCTACCAAATTGCTTCTTTCATTTGTCTTGCTGTAAGAGCTTGTTGCATGGTTCATCAAAGTTCAGATCAACATTGGTAGAGGTGATGTTGAGAGTTTTGATGATGTGCTCATAGGATCGTGGTAAGCTTTTCAGCGTGATAACCTTCATATCCTCTTCTTCCATCTTGCGACTAGTGGCCTTCAGTTGATCACGAATGTCTTCGATCTTTATTAAATGATCCTGCAAAGACATCTTGTCATCCATCATAATGGAGAACAACATATTTTTAATGGAGAGCATTCTCTATTTCCAAGTATTGTAATTTTTACTGTTAATTTTTGGTTGCCTGTTGACGTGTATTTTGTACACTATCAAACATAGAATAAAATACCCAAGGGTACCTTATCCTCTCTTGAATAAAGCCTCCGAATGCTGAAGATGTCTCAATTTAACCAAACAAGGTCAGGAATGGCTCCAATAAGTCTTTTCGCCTTTGTGCTTCAGTGAGGGATGGGAGCACTTTGCCTTGTCCCTTGGTGAGGGACGGACCACTTTTTCTTTCAACCTTCAAAATTCACCATTTTTGTGCCTTCAAAATCTTCAAAAGTATCAAGTCATGTCCAATTATCATTCCGGAAGACCCTGCACAAAACAAAATAGAAAAGTTAGTGACAAATATGCATAAAATAACATTTGTGCTCTGGTCCCTTGGTGAGGGACGGGAGCACTTTTGTCCTTTCTGGCTAAAATATTCAAAATTTAGGTCTCCAATCATTTCACAAGGCAAAGTTAGGTCATCTTCAAGGCCAGGAATCAGTTAGCAAGCCCTCACAAAACAAGAAATTGCACTTAGAATGAAATTCGCCCTGGGTCTCCAGTGAAGGACAGGAGCACTTTCTCTGTTTCAGGCATCATCTTGCCTCCAAAATTTGATCAAAATTTACCTAGGCAAGAATATACAATTTCATCTTCAAAATGCTAACACTTAAACAAAATTTGATTTTTCCCTCAAAAAAAATCCTGAATCTAGACCTAACCTGAGACATGTCTGACTTCCTGACAGACTTATCTTACTTCAATAATCAACCTTCGGAAGGACGCTTAATAACTTTCAAAATTTGACTGGACTCAGCTTGAAAAATATCCAAAAGAAACTCCTAAGGCTTAGCCCTAAGCCAGACAACTCACTCACTCATTCAAAACCCTAAAAGCAGAGAGAAGAACAGGCAAAACAAAAGCGAAAAGAGGGGGTCCCCATTTTAAATGGAGCGATGTGTGAAAACGTCACAACACTGCCTTCCAACATGATGTTGGTTAATGACGACATCCCTCCCACTGTCCAAGGTCATGAAAAATGAGGTTAACTTGCAGCTTTGAAAAAACCCTAGGTCCTCAAAGACACCCACGATTTTTCTTCTAAAAATCATTTTTTTAACTCAAACCCTAGGTCGTGCAGAAGTCACTCAGAAAACATATAAGTCACGCCACAACAAAACCCTAGGTGCTCGACCTCGTTGTGCAGCAAAAAAGTGTAGACTTGGCGCCAGAAAACTCACAATGTTTGAAGAAAAATTGTCAAAAAACCAGTTTGCAGCAGACAAACCCTAGGCACCTTGACGTGGACTTAAAAACACTTTAAAATGCAATGATTTTGAAGAAAAATCGTTCAAAAGACTGGCCAAAATAGTGCGCGACCCTGCAGTCCCTTTGTGTGGAAAAACCCCAATAAACACCACAATTTTTATTAAAAAGTCGTCCAAAAATTCTCAGAAACAATCCCATGATTGCAGATAGGAAAGCCTGCTATTTTCTTCTAGAAAGTCCACAATTTTACATTAAACAAACTTGTGATTTTTATCAGAAAATATTCCCATGATTTTCACAGACAAAATCGACCAGATTTTTCTGAATAAAAACCTTTCATTTCCAGATTTAAGAAAAGCCCATGATTTTTTATAAAAATTCGTTTCAAAAAGCTTCTGAAAAAAGGTTTTCAGGTAACCTTGAATTTTATTAAGATAAAAATTCACCAAAAAATACCTTTTCTCTGATACCATTAAATGATAATCGATTAATTACAGAGGAGTGGAAGACTCCTTAAATAGAGGTTACAAACTAAAAAAGAAACAATTGAGAACAAAATCAATAAAAGAAAGTTACTAAAACTAACTAAATGACTAATCATGACCATTACAAGCTAAATGTAACAGTATTAGTTTAATAGACAAATTAAAATAAAAAGGTATCTCTGCCTGTTTATCAGAGGCTGTAATGCATGATTCAGCAACACTAAATTTTATGTCATATATTAGATTGAGTATAATCTATATACAACTTTATTGCCAGTGGCTGCAAATAAGCGTAATTCTAGTATTGGTTGAATGTTTTTGTTGTTTATATGTTGCCTTTCTTGCACAGTGGCTTGAGGTTGGATGATAAGAGAAACACCCGTCGAATTGTAATGTTAATTTCTTTATTTTTCTACAGTGAAGAAAACTTTGATGTGCTCCGAGCTCAGAAAATACTAGATGAAGACCATTATGGTCTCTCCGATGTCAAGGAAAGAATTTTAGAATTTATAGCAGTTGGAAAGCTTAGAGGAATAGCTCAGGGTATGGATTTTTTGATTTCTGATTTTTGTCGTTTTCTTCTATTTTGTTAAAGATGAAAGGCAGTCATCTTAAATAGTATTGGATTTGGAAAAGCTCTCTGTGAGAATTTGTTGCAACCTGGGTAGAGGGTATCCTTCTGGGTTGAGAGGGTCATCTGATTGTCATTTCCATATTTTACTGTTGAAATACAGGTAAGATTATTTGCTTCTCTGGGCCTCCTGGCGTAGGTAAAACTAGTATTGGAAAATCAATTGCCCATGCTCTAAATCGCAAATTCTACAGATTTTCTGTGGGAGGCTTGGCTGATGTTGCAGAAATAAAGGTACTCAAATTCTGGTTGTCATATGTATGCTTATAATTTAGCTGTTATTGGTTAAAAGAATAGCAAACATTGCTTCAACTTGTGTATTCGAGGAATGCATTGGATATTGGCATTTCATATTTATGCAAAGGCCAATGTCTGAGTACTCTACATAATATGAGCTAAGTTATGGTAGTTTTGAATATAGGGACATCGACGGACATATGTTGGTGCAATGCCAGGAAAAATGGTGCAATGCCTTAAAACTGTTGGCACATCCAATCCTCTTGTCCTTATTGATGAGATTGATAAGGTGAATACCTTGCCTTACGCAGATGAAACTATATGTTCCGTGTCAAAGATTTCTGCTGCATTAGATGTAAAAACAAAGAAATGAAAAGATGACTGCAGAAAAAATATTCATGGCTATTTGTGATGAAGACTAGACCAACCTATTTGTGTACTCTGTTTTGACATCAATTCATATCTGCCTATAAAAATCTGGACAGCTGGGACGTGGACATGCAGGAGATCCAGCAAGTGCTCTGTTAGAACTGCTTGATCCGGAGCAAAATGCTAATTTTCTTGATCATTATCTTGACGTTCCTATAGATCTTTCCAAGGTGAGTTCCATTGTTCTCCCATTATATTTTACTTGTTTTAAGTTATATTTGTTGATTTGTCAAAATTTAAGTGGATCTATCCTAATATTCTTTATCAGTAGAAAACTAGAAATCTGCATTTATGTTTCTTGGGTAGAAATGATTAAGCAAAATATCATTTGATCTATCCTAAAGATTCTTCCTCAACAGAAAACTGAACACTTATATTTGTGTTTGTTGAGTAGACATCAAAATACATAATAATTCCAGATGACTTTACGTTGTGACAATGGTGAATGATCACTGATCTTATTTTTTTGCTTGTCTAAACTGCATTTGCAGCATACAGCTATTTTGGATGCTATAGAATCTATTTCATGGGCCATATTCAAAATTACACAAATATCCTATAGAGATAGGCTCATAGCCAATCAAATAAATGCAATAGAATAGGCTCCTCAAATAATGTACTTAAACAAGTACTAATGTAACCACCTATTGTATTCTAACAATTTTTAAAAGTCAAAACTATTTTCACTATATGATTTGGTCATTAGATTGGCAATCTACCGTTGTGAAGAAGTAGATGTCATGGCATACAAGGTTTGAATAGCATGATTAAAGTGCATTCCTGTTGCAAATGTACCAATCGTATTCACTATTTCCTATGGTCACTATTTGATCTCATTGAAGTGTATGGGTAACTAGCTACTGCAACTGCCTAGTAAACTAGAAATGGTGCTGAATACTAGGTCCACATAGCCATGTCTTTGTGTGCAATCTTGGTTGATACATTGGATTTTACATTCTTCACTTGTTTTGTGTCTTCTGTTTAGAATGATTTATCTTAATTAAAACGATATGAAAATATCGTTAGTTAATCTCAGTGTAATTAATTGATTGTAACCCTACTAGCATTTTAATTTCTCTCTTTCAGAACAGCACAAAACAGAACTGTAAGGGAGAACCCTTCTTTGAATTTGAAGGAGAAGACTCATCCTTGAGTGCCTACACATTATACTTAACCCTAACTAGTTTCCAAATATGTCTTTATTGCAAGCTGCTATAAAGACCATATTAGGCAGCCACGAAAGCTGCTTGCTTGCTTCAACCCCTTGAATATGTGATCCATCTTATCCTTGGAGTACTCACATACTGAAGTTGCTTTCTTGCTTGATTCAGCCACTTGAATATTTTGTTTGATGCAGCGTTTGCTTGGAGTACTCACATTTCTCTGTGGACCCTGATCTTGGCCCAATTCAATTTATCCACAACAAATGATGAATTTCTTTCTTTCTTCTACCCTAGGCAAATTCACTATCTTCGAAGCGATCAGAAAAGGATAGGATAATGGTGGAAAGAGTGATCAGAAAAGCATAGGAAGTATAATATAAACCATTGGTTATGTTCTAAACCTTCGGTTACATAGCAAAGAAATCAATATTCTGACCGATGCATTAGAAGAAATACATAAAACAGCGACTGGTTAGTTAAGAAACATGGTTAATATGCTTATAGTAATAGACATTGAAGTGGCGTTTTATGAACTCACAGGCTGGTTGGTCATCCAAGAGGTGCGTGATTCAAGGGAAAACAAAAAGGTGCAATCTGCATTAAGTGTTTAGAAGTGGTGTGATTTGTAAGTGAAAGGATGCAAAGCAGCAATTAACAAATAGAAAGACATGTCTGTTCCATCCAATAGGGTATGACTCTTAAGAGTAAAGATTCATATAGAGATCAGAAATGGAGTTTGAGGTGTGTGTGTGTGAGAGAGAGAGAGAGTAGAAAAAGCAGATAGATCAAGTACACACACAAGATCTAGAGAGCATTATATAAGAAGATTATTTTGGACTTGATAAGAAGAATATGAGTTCATAAGCAGATTTTGAAGAGGAGATTGAGATCGTTTTGCCAAAGATTTATGATTGATAATTAGCAGGGTTAAAGAAGGAATTATTGCACATTAAAGAAAAGATTTGAAACTCTTGTGACTACATTTTGAATGAGGGTTTTGTGCCTCTAGTGAGTTGGTGCCCACAAATTGAATGAGGGGTTGGTGCCTCTAGAATTCATGACAAGCAATTTTTTTTGCTGTGGTTTTCTCCCGCAAGGGTTTCCATATGAACTTTGTTGTTGTGTTGCTTATTGTTTTCTCATGTGTTAATTTAGAATTAAAGTATAATTGAAATTGAATAAGTTTTAAAGAAGGATTAAAGAGGGAAATTATTATACTGACCCCCCTCCCTCTCCCCATATAATGTGTGCTCCTCAACAATTGGTATTATAGCTGGCTCCTTCAAATTAACCTAACCAACTAGAAGGAAGATCTAGAAGAGCACACATGGGTGGACAAGACAAATTCTCCTCAAATATAGCTCCATTGTTCGATGGAATGAACTATGCTTTTTGGAGCCTAAGAATGGAGACCTATATAACTGCCCTAGGTTTTGAAGTTTGGGAATCAGTGGTAAATGGATATAATACTCCATCAACTCCTCTATTAGATGCAGCAATAAAGAAGGCATTTCAAAATAATGCAAGAGCAAAACATGCAATTTTATGTGGATTAACAGAATTGGACGTCCTCTGGCTGTCTCCAATCAGAGCAAAAAGAGGAAACATTAACATTAAATGGGTATAATTGGGCTTTATGCTAGGGATGGCCGATTGTCCCTAGGATGATTGGGGACATTTGGACGTCCCCCTACCGTACTCGGCGTAAAACTGAGCTGGCCATTGAATTAACACTAA
Organism: Cryptomeria japonica; assembly: GCF_030272615.1. NCBI lineage: Eukaryota > Viridiplantae > Streptophyta > Pinopsida > Cupressales > Cupressaceae > Cryptomeria > Cryptomeria japonica. The sequence continues at coordinate 109,421,651 of NC_081408.1, forward strand.
AATACAAATAAAAAACATTTTAGTTTTGAATGTGAGCTTCCACATCTGAGCTCGCCCTAAATGAGTAAAAAGGGCTTCATTTTATTTCATTCCATGTTTTATTTGTGAAAATGAGTTGCAGCAGGGTTTGAAGGAAGAGCAATTTTTTATGTAATGTTGAGAGATGCAGATTAGGGGCAGCAGTGACTTTGTTTTTAAAGTTTTGTATTTTCATATTGTAATTGAAAGTGAAGCTTTTAGCCTTTGGGCATTTTGTTATAACTTGTATGCTATTTTTTAATATCACATGCATTTTTTTAATATCACATGCATAATCACAATGAATTCTGAAAGTAATTTGAATTACAGTTTTAGTTTTTCTAATTTGTTCGACTTTGACTGTCATGTGAACTTTCAATTTAATACAAATGTTATAAATTAAGATTTTATAATGTATATATGCATGCTTTTTCCATGTTATCATATGAGTATTTAGAATTTCTCTATATATTTAAATTTTTTCCTATTTTTTATATAGCTGTCCCCTTAACCGTCCCCTGGCCATCCTCAAGAATGGCTCAATTAAATCAGGGACTTGGAAACCCATCCCCCCCGGAAATATGTAATTGAAATTATATGTTTTTACTTGCCACATTTGCTGCCATGATTGTACCAAGGGTTTGTGTGTTTGTGACAGCACCTAATGTATTGCAAATGATTTGTACTAAGATGCTAACCGTTCCTTTATTTCATATTGGTTATTGTAGTTTTAGTTATGGATTATTACACATGATTGTAGAAATGCAATTTTTGGTTTGCATTCGTGTGTTAATCTAGTTATGATGATGCTTTTCTTTAATATATTTCCTTCCTGTTTGTTGTTTACGACTCAGTTGCCTAATGGAGTAGGCATTGGTCCTTATTGGTTCAGGATCAAACACCTTTATTCAAATTCATCTCTGTTCATGTAGAGCTGTAGGTTTAGTTAGGATTTTATGCGTGCTGTTAATGGTTCTGTAATATAAACAGGGAACATTTTAAAAAAAGCTAAAATTGTTAAATCAGCAAAGAATAATTTCCTGCATCGCTGCACCTTGCCACTATGTATGCAACATTAATATTAACCATTTTAAGCATTGTTACATGGGGATACATCCCCCCCCAAAAAAACCCATGTCCCCTATATGGGGATGTTTTGGAGACTTGGGGGAAACATCTCCCCCCTAGTGCCTCAATCTTTTCCTTCCTGTTTGTTGTTTATGACTCAGTTACCTAATGGAGTAGGCATTGGTCCTTATTGGTTCAGGATCAAACACCTTTATTCAAATTCATCTCTGTTCATGTAGAGCTGTAGGTTTAGTTAGGATTTTATGCGTGCTGTTAATGGTTCTGTAATATAAACAGGGAACATTTTAAAAAAAGCTAAAATTGTTAAATCAGCAAAGAATAATTTCCTGCATCGCTGCACCTTGCCACTATGTATGCAACATTAATAGTAACCATTTTAAGCATTGTTACATGGGGACATATCCCCCCCCAAAAAAACCCATGTCCCCTATATGGGGATGTTTTGGAGACTTGGGGGAAACATCTCCCCCCTAGTGCCTCAATCTTTGCCACCTTTGCTGGGGACACTATTGGATCGCTTGCTATATGGCACATGCCATTACATACTGATTGAAACCTTTAACTTTGTGAAAACTAGTTTGCCTTTCATGGGGCACTCACAAAGATGTTATATTGCAAATTTTGCCTTGAGGATTTCAGTTCACCTCAATTTGTATATCAACACAACCTCCCTACCACCATCTCCTCGCCATTTCCTCGACGTCCACAAATTTAGGCCCTTGGTCCCCCTGTCCCCGAAACCCGCCCCCACATCCCCTTGTCAAGAAACTTTGTGGAACTATGATATTAAGGGATTATAAAATTGTTGTCATCAACAAGAGCATGTGCAAGGTGTGTCATCAGCTATATAGAGGTGTTATGCAACTAGTTTATTTTGAACAAGTGACAAATTTTCGGGTTAATTGTACATTGTTGTTTGATACACTAATTAATCATTCCAAATTGATACAATAAAGTGTTTAGGTGAGCTATAGTAACACCCTCTTGAGTTCAAGCTGAGCTTAAAGTGTAGGGGACTTCATAGTTGGCCTTTAACTGTCCTAAGTCTATGGATGAGCCTCTACTTACCTTCTTGAAGATAAACCCCTATCTTTGAAGGTGGAGAAAATCTCTAGGATTTAGGATCTGCGATTTTGGGACCTAACATCTTATAGGCAAATAAGATCTACCTATTTTTACTATTTTATCCATAGCCACTTTTGTTAGTGAGCAACATGAAATGGAATGACATTGGCAAAACAAAATATGCCAAATGGACTACCGTGTCTTGAGCTTGTGCATTGAATGTCTATAATTAGATTGGCAGTCGAACCAATGGTTTTTATATTTCTCTTAAGCTCCACTCCATTGACTTGAAAAGATTTAGTATATGTAGAGCTAAAAATGTTCTTAGAATTCCTCTTAGAAGGAATTGGTGCAAACGGAATGTTGAAATTTCATGCAACAATGCAGAAAATTCGACACTACTCAAATATGAGTTACCCAAATTGATTTGCCAATGATATAAAAAAAAAGGTGCCATTATCTTGATAATGCTGCCCTTTCTCTCAAGTGAGCAAATGTTGTACATTCAATCTTGAGTCCCCATTTGGATTTATTTGGTATGTTTGTATTAGTGTCTTTAGAAAATTGTCATAAAGGATTCTTTTATTTAAATAGCCACTTGGCCCATCAAGCCAACATTTTGAAGGGAAATTAGTGATCCAAAAACTTGGGCCTAGTTGTAGGATCATTAGGGTTTTATTTGTCATCATTCGAATATGGAGTAGTCATATGCATTAATTTCATGGATATCATCGCTTTTTCCTAGGGTTTATTAAAGTAGAGGCTATGATGAAGTTAGGAGGTTGTTTGGGAAGGTATGAGACATGTATGGGAGTCTTTGAAACAATGTGCAGGCCTCTATTTGACCATCTTGTTTTAATGAACTCGCTAATTTTTGTAGGTGGCAAAAACACAAACTACCCATTAGTTGTGCAAATGGTAGTCTAATAGAAGCAGTGTATTTGCCAAAGTGCAAGCAACACATGGAATTTGAAGGGTTTGATGTAATGTCCGTTTTTGGGATTGCCCTGAATCTTGCCCTTGTAAATATCCAAGTCTGCTAATTTTCACTCTTATTAATTCTGATATTAGATATTGATCCATTGACTTTTTTGTCTTCTTTGATCTTATGGATGGTTCCTCCAATTCCCCCTTCTCAATTGATTTAATCTCTTCTTTATATTTTCCTTTGTGGGAAGTCACACCTCTTCATAAGAAAAGAGTCATCACTCTTCATTGCTGCCCTTTGAGAATAAAAAAATTATTCCTCAAATTGATCTCCCTTGGATGTCCTCCTCAAATGAGACTTTCTCATTTTTATATCCTCCAATGTGAGGGAGAGAGGTCACACCTCTTCATCATGTATGCCCCTTTGGCAAGAGACACACCCTTTCCACCATTAGCACCCTATGAAAGAGTGCAAATCTTTCATTATTTCTGCCTTTTGAAAGGAACACAACCTTTCACATTCAGATCTGCACTTTTTATTTATATCTGATCTGCATTTCTGATTCACCAGATTATCCCCTCAAATGAGGTTCTCTTCTCCCTTTTATATCTCATGTTTGAGGGAGTCACAACTTTTCATTTCATGTCTTTGACCATTCATTAACTTAATTATATTTAATTGTATTCTTTTATATTTTAATTTTAATCTTATTATTATCGTTTATCATTAAATTTTATTTCAAAGTGGGAACATTACAGCCCACCCCAGTCAAGATTGCTTGTCCTCGAGCAATGATCAATTTAACTAAATTTTCCCAATGCAAGGAATCCTAACTAACCCTTGAAGATTTGTAATCTTAGATAAGTTCTCTCATCAATTGGTTGTTTCCTTGAGACAACAAAGGTGAAATCCTCATTCATTGAGAAGAGGATTAGTATTAGAATAATACTTTATTATTTTATTATTAATGCTCAATATTGTAAACTTAGTGTAAATATCTTAATAAGATCTTGCTCGATCTTATTGGCAGTTTCTTTTTAGAAACTTGCCCTCTTGTAATTCTTTGTAATCCTATTTATTGAGCGTTTGCTCATTGTTAATACATTCAATTTTTTACCAATTACTTGCGTAATATAGTGTCATAGCCTTGGTTATTTTCGATATAATTTTTCAATTAAAAATTCGTGACAAAATTTTAACAGTTTTTTTTGAAAAATTTCTTGGTTTATTTGAAATTGCTACTGGTTCGTGTGGATTGGTCGAGGGTTTTTTCGCGTCATTCTTTCTGCTCATGAACAATGACGTGATTTAAAATTGTGTTTTGTCTTCTACAGTCTATTTCCGCGATTCTGTTTTTTGGCAGTTCGTTTTGGCTACGGCTACTAGGCTTTTCAGCTATTTTCTGGGTATTTTCTTCCCTCTCCCGCAACCTGTCTCTCCTGCATTTCGTGCGACCACGCGACGCGATTTTTTTACCGCCTGGAAATTTTTCAGCCATTTTTTGGACGAAAATCTGCATTTTCGACTAGGGTTTTTTCCCTTAAGATCAAGTCGATTTTTTTTTCCGATTGCAAATTCTTGGTGGTTTTTTCAAGATCTCAATTGGGTCGTCAAAATTTTTTGGGTGCCTCGATTTTCGAGCCATCGGATCATAGTAGGTTCTTTTTGGGTTTTTTGCAAGGATTTTTGGTTTGTCTTCGGATTTTTCTGGGTCTGTCGGATTTTTTTCTTGAAATTCATGCCCACCGTACATTTTTTGAAGTCTATACTTGCATCTGCCTTTGTTTTTGCATTGAGATTTGAACTTTTTGATTTTCGTGCCAGCACCTCTTCTCAGTTTTTCGTGCATTGGGAAACGTGCAAGATGGCATCATTGACCAACTTGATGTTGGAAGGCAGTCAACGATTTAATGGGAAAAATTATAACACCTGGAAGCAGCGCGTGCTGACTATTTTTGAATATGGCCGCTTAGATAATCTTGTTTTGGGCACGGAGTCCCGTCCTCAAACACTAGGAGTTGACCAGGAGAAGTTTGATGACCGCAATCGAGAAGCTGTTATGCTTCTCAAGCTCTCTGTTACAGATGACCAGCTACCTCAGATTCCTTCCGGCAAGTCTGCTGTAGAAATTTGGAAGCATCTGAAGGAGTTGCATGATACATCCGACAAGAGTCGAGCCTTTTTTCTGAAGAATCAGTTGTTCTCCATTATGATGGATGAACGCATGTCCTTACAGGAGCATCTCACAAAGATTAAGGACATTCGAGATCAAGTCAAAGCTATTGGTCGACAAATGGAGGAAGAGGATATGGTAGTCATTACTCTAAAAAGTCTACCCAAACCGTATGAGCACTTTATAGAGAGACTCAACATTACTTCTACTAATGTTGATATGAAATTTCTAGAGGTATGCACCAAACTTCTGCAGCAGGATCGTTGGAAACAATAGTTTGGTAGCGGTGCTACTTCAGCCTCCCCCAAACATGCCTTTACTGCCAAATCCTTTCACAAGGATAAAGGCAAATCCCAGTCATCCCAGTCCTTTCAGCAGAAGGGCTCTTCTCAGTCTCAGGATGGTTCCAAGAAAAAGAAGGTGCAATACAATTACTGTCACAAATTTGGTTATATGATCAAAGATTGCCGTACCAGATTGGCTTCCGAGCAGCGGAAGCAGGGAGGGTCTCAGCCTAAAGCCAATGTTGCTGAGCACATAGAGTAGAAAGAGTCTGCCTTATATGTCTTCATGGCTAAAAGACCTGCCGATCATGTGAAGTCTTCTGCTTGGTACATTGATTCTGTTGCTTCTCGTCATTTCACTCACAGGTGTGACTGGTTTGTTGAGTTCTCTACCTACACTGATTCAATTATTTTTGGAGGCGGTGAAGAGTACACTGTTGTCGGCAAGGGCAACGTTTAGATACAGCCTGGAGGGAGGAATCTCATATTCCTCGATGTGTACTATGTTCTTGTTATGGAACTTAACCTCCTTTCTGTCAGTCAGATTATGTGGCATTCTCCTCAGCTGGATGTTGTTTTCAGTACACATAAGTGCTCGATTGTTGATCGTGCTTCTAGCACTACTATAGCTGTTGGCATTGAGGATCATGGTCTATATAGACTTGTGGATACAGGCGATTCTCTTGAGCATGCCTTCATAGCTAAATCTTCATCTATCAACAGTGTCTGGCATCAACGATATGGTCACCTGAACATTCATTATCTTGCACAGCTTGTTCGGGAAGACTTAGTACATGTTCTCCTTGATATTCAGACTCAGAATCATCGTGTTTGTGAAGCTTGCCAGGCTGGGAAGCAGCACCGGACACCATTCAAGGATGGTGACTCATGGCGAGCCTCTAAGGTACTGCAGCTGGTCCACACTGATGTATGTGGTCCTATGAATACTACTTCTGTTACTGGGTGCAGGTATTTCTTGCTTTTTGTTGATGATTTCAGTCGTAAAATGTGGGTGTATTTCCTTAAGCACAAATCAAATGTGTTTACTGTATTTCAAAAATTTAAGGCCTTAGTAGAAAAAGAGTCTAGTTCTATTATTACTCTTAGTTTGATAATGGGGGGGAGTTTTGTTCTTTTGCTTTCTCTACTTTCTGTGATACACATGGCATAAAATGTCAGTTAACCACACCAAACACCCCTAAGCAAAACAACATTGTAGAACGTCGTAATCGCACCATTACAAAAATGGCTAGGTCTATGATGGAACATAGAAATGTTCCTAAGAAATATTGGGCAAAAGCAGTGTTCACAATAGTCTATCTTCTTAATAGGTCACCAACTCATGCTGTTAAAAATAAGACTCCTGAGGAAGCATGATCTGGTCGCAAACCTCGGATCAGCCATTTGAAAGTTTTTGGCTCCTTAGCTTATGTGTGGATTCTTGATACCAAGCGCACTAAGTTGGATTCCAAGAGTCAGAAGCTCATTTTTACAAGGTACAGTGACAACCATAAGGCTTAACAACTGATTGATGTAGACTCTGATCGTCTTATCTTCAGTCGTGATGTTGTCTTTGATGAAGAACGAAGACCATTTCAGCTTTCCTCGTCTCAGCAACATTCTGAGGATCAACCTTTGAAGGCTTCTGACTTGGGTATCTGTCTTCCATTCGGTTCACCTGATGGGAGGGATGATGCAGATTCTGTATTTGATGATGCACTACCCGAGTTTCCTCTGGAAGCTGCTAATCTTCCTCCTACTCCAGACCTTGATGCTCTTCCTCTTCCAGTTATTCCTCCTATTTCTAATGTTGGCACATCTACTCTTCGGCCTAAATGGTGGGCTAAGACCATTAGTGATCTTCGTCTTGATGAGCACATTGAGGGTAGAGCTTCTAGAAATAAGGGCAAACAACAAAACACAGTTAATTTTGCTCTTATGGCTAACATCCACAGTATCTATGAGCCTCAAACATATGCAGAGGCCAAAGGGATTCCAGAGTGGGAACAGGCAATGGATGCTGAGTTCCAAAGTCTTCAGAAGAATCACACCTGGGTTTTTTTAGATCTTCCTCCAGGGAAGAAACCCATTAGCTGTAAATGGGTATATAAGATCAAGTATCATGTAGATGGTACCTTAGATAAATATAAGGCCAAATTAGTTGCTCTAGGATTCACACAGTGAGAAGGCATTGACTATGAGGAGACTTTTGCTCGCACTGCTAAGATGAGTACTATTCGTCTTCTTCTCGCCATTGCAGCTCAGTATGGTTGGAAAGTCCATCAGATGGATGTGAAGAGTGCCTTCCTCAATGGTGAATTGCAAGAAGAAGTCTACATGACACATCCTCCTGGTTTCAAGGTTGCCGGTTCAGAACCGCAAGTGTGTAGACTCCGGAAAGCACTCTATGGACTTAAACAAGCTCCTCGACATGGTACATAAAAATTGATCAGTACTTGGTTGCTCATGGCTTTTAGCGTAGTCCTTCAGACATTAATCTGTATATCAAACACTTTGGTAATGATATTCTCTTTCTTGTTGTCTATGTGGATGACTTGATCATTACTGGGAATTCAGCACAGTTGATTTCAAAAATCAAACAGGATTTGTGCAACACTTTTGATATGACAGATTTAGGACTTCTTCATTATTGTTTGGGTGTTGAGGTTTGGCAGACTGATAGCTACGTCTTCCTTTCTTAGTCTAAGTATGCCATAAGCTTGCTTGTCAGGTTTCGAATGCAAGATTGCAAACCTGCTTCCACACCTATGGAGACTGGTCTGAAATTGTTAGCCAAGTCTGATTCTTCTCTTGTAGATGAAACACAATTCAGGCAACTAGTGGGCAGTCTCATCTATCTCATTGCCACTAGACCTGACCTCAGTTTTGTAGTGAGCTACATCTCACGCTTCATGACGGCCCCCAGGGCTGATCATTGGGTAGCAGCGAAGTGTGTCCTGCGCTATGTGAAAGGCACCTCGGATTATGGACTTCTTTAGACTAGGAGTGATGATCCTAGACTCAGTGGGTTCACAGTTACAGATTGGGCAGGCTTAGTTGATGACAAGAAATCAACCTCTAGATATGTGTTTAGTTTGGGATCTAGTACAGTCACCTGGACTAGGAAGAAGCAGAAGGTAGTGGCTCTCTCTTCGACAGAAGCAGAGTATAGAGGAGCTATTAAGGCAGCTTGTGAGGCAGTTTGGCTTCACCGGATGCTTGGAGATATGCAAATATCTCAAGCAGGTCTGACTCCCTTGTTTTCGGACAATCAGGGAGTTCTCAAACTTGCCAAGAATCCAGTTGTCCATGAGAGAACCAAACATATAGAACTTCATTGTCACTACATTTGGCAGTTGGTTGAAGACGGATCCATTCAGTTGCTGTATGTTCCTACCTCGGAGCAGTCAGTAGATATTTTCACCAAACCCCTCAGTCTAGATAAGTTTGTAAAATTCAGGGGGTGTATTGGTGTAGTTGATAGATTGAGCATTAAGGGAGGGTATTCGAATAATACTTTATTATTTTATTATTAATGCTCAATATTGTAAACTTAGTGTAAATATCTTAATAAGATCTTGCTCGATCTTATTGGCAGTTTTTTTTTAGAAACTTGCCCTCTTGTAATTCTTTGTAATCCTATTTATTGAGCGTTTGCTCATTGTTAATACATTCAATTTTTTACCAATTACTTGCGTAATAATTAGAAGCATGACACACATGTAAGACCTTAATTGTAATATTCTTTCCTAAATAATCTCATCTTTCTAGGTCAACAAAAAAATAGAATTCACAATGATAGAAATCAGTAATCATAAATATTCATGTAGTAGATATGCCCAACACAGAGTATACACATAAAATACATAGCATACACATGAAAACACAAAGTAGACACATGGATATATTCAGAATTTCAGATACCAGCATACACATGTAGATATAGTTTACTTGATCCACAAGAAGTAGGAACATCCAACTAGGACCAGATTCATCCCTTGGGCCAATCAATCTATCATTTTACCCACGAGAGGCAGGATTGTCCAACCAAGACCAGAACCATCTCTTGGAGTAACCAATCCACAAGAGGCAGGAGCATCCAACCAGGACTAGAACCATCTCTTGGGCCAATTCACTTTATCCACAAGAGGCAAGATCGTCCAACTAGGACCGAAACCATCTCTTGGGCCAATTAACTTTATCCACAAGAGCCAGGAGTGTCCAACTAGGACCAAAACCATCTCTTGGGCCAATTCATTTTATCCACAAGAGGCAAGAGCATCCAACCAGGACCAAAACCATCTCTTGGGCCAATTCACTTTATCCACAAGAGGCAAGAGCATCCAACCAGGACCAAAACCATCTCTTGGGACAATTCACTTCATCCACAAGAAGCGGGGAAGTCCAATTAGGACCAGAACCATCTCTTGGGCCAATTCACTTTATCCGCAAGAGGCAAGAGCATCCAACCAGGACCAGAACCATCTCTTTGGCCAATTCACTTTAACAAGAAGTAGGAAAGTCCAACGAGGACCAGAACCATCTCTTGGGCCAATTCACTTTATCCACAAGAGGCAGGAGCGTCCAACCATGACCAAAACTATCTCTTGGCGTAATCATTATTCCATAATTTACAATAAATCTCTTCCACAAATCTGCTAAAAAGTCTTCCATAATCTGATCATTAGATTGTCATAAAGTATCCACAATATTTTCTCAAAAGTCTGTCACCAACTCTTCATATACTTAACCTTAGAACTCCATAACATTCTCCCTTAATATAGTGCATCTATTATATACTTGATTGTTTTCTTTCCACAATACACATGTTTAACAATCTCTCATATTGTCTTGACATTGTCATTAGTTTTTTTGCCATATTTTTGGACAGAGTTAATACATCCCTTCTCATTGATTAGAATGCATAAACGATTTATCCTTACCCTACAGGCTGGCAAGATCATGCTTTGATACCACTTGTAATGCCCCCTTTTGGGATTGCCCTGAATCTTGCCCTTGTAAATATCAAACTCTGCTAATTTTCACCCTTATTAATTCTGATATTAGATATTGATCCATTGACTTTCTTGTCTTCTTTGATCTTATGGATGGTTCCTCCAATTCCCCCTTCTCGATTGAATTAATGTCTTCTTTATATCTTCCTTTGTGGGAAGTAACTCCACTTCATAAGAAAAGAGTCATCACTCTTCATTGCTGCCCTTTGAGAATAATAAATTATTCTTCAAATTGATCTCCCTTGGATGTCCTCCTCAAATGAGACTTTCTCATTTTTATATCCTCCAATGTAAGGGAGAGGTCACACCTCTTCATCATGTATGCCCCTTTGGCAAGAGACACACCCTTTCCACCATTAGCACCCTATGATAGAGTGCACCTCTTTCATTATTTCTGCCTTTTGAAAGGAACACAACCTTTCACATTCAGATCCGCACTTCTTATTTATATCAGATCTGCACTTCTGATTCCCCAAATTATCCCCTCAAATGAGGTTCTCATCTCCCTTTTATATCTCATGTTTGAGGGAGTTGCAACTTTTCGTTTCATGTCTTTGACCATTCATTAACTTAATTAAATTCAATTATATTTAATTATATTCTTTTATATTTTATTTTTAATTTTATTATTATCATTTATCATTAAATTGTATTTCAAAGTGGGGACATTACATTTGAGTGTGTCAAATTCTCTTTCTAGCATTTAGTTTTCCATTCATTGAGTGTGGGAGATAATTGTAAAGCCATAGACATCTTGTAAACATTGTTGTTCCTTGTTGGAGGCATTGGAGAGTATGGACACCTCATTGTAAGCCTTCTTTTGTTTATTTTCCATAATTGTGGTGTAGGTGAGCATTTTTATGGAGTTGTTGAGATCAAGTGTTGTTACTTGGAGCTGGTTTATACTTTATACCATTGTTGAGTTTTGCATATGCCATTGAGGCATCGTACCACTTGTATAAGGTTGACATCTATGTCACAACATTCGCCGAATTCCATGCATGAAATTTGAAATTTTGTGAATTTCAATAAAATATAAAAATTCATTCAAATTTGCCCAAGTTCGTACAAAACAATGCTAGGGCTTTTTTAGTTGAAATACAATCGGCCATTTGATGCACATTCTAGAAAAAGAGGCACAAATCTCATGCAAAAATGATGACGTGGGCAGAAATGAAGACGTGGGCAAAAAACATGAATGAAAATCTCCAGCACAAATGCCATTAGAGCTTGTCGAGTACACTAGTGAATGGCTCACGACGTGCTGGAGCCAAGGTTTCCAGCGGCACAGACTCATGAAAACTTTAACGAATACTGTCATGATTGCAAGGTATGCCCAAAGCACAAGGTGCTGCCGTAAAAACTGCCATGAACAATGCCTTCCGAAGCAAATACAAATTAGCACTATGTATAGGAAGGCTGACTATATTAAATAAAATATATTCTAAGCTCGCGATGAATAAGTTTTGCATCCATCCTGAGCATATAATATATTTATTATTTAATATATAATATTTAACATATTTATTATTTATATTAATAAATTAGGATTTAGAATTTTAAACACAATAGTGTGTTCAAAAAGTTTCATAATATCCTTTTATTTTAATAATTTTGGTTTAATAAATGTAAAATATTTTAATTAATTTAATACAATATTATTTTATTTTAATACATATTTGATTATTTTATTTCAAAGCTATTCTATTTTATAATATTATTTTAGATCTACAAATAAAAAAATATTATTTTAAATCTATTTAACAATGTTAACCTATTTTGACAATTTAATGAATTTATTATTTATATATTTAAAACATTCAAATTTATATAAGGCAAATTTAATGACGAATTTTTTACCCTTGTTGAACTTCATCCGAATTTTATTGTTGCCAAACTTGAGTTCGAATTCGAACCTTGTGACTTAGGTTGTGTTGACGTGTATTTTGTACACAGCCAAACACAGAATAAAATACCTAAAGGGTACCTTATCCTCTCTTGAATAAAGCCTCTGAATGCTGAAGATATCGTGAAAAGGATCAATCAGGGTCACTTCAAGGTTCTTCATTGTAGGATCTCTACGTGTGGATAAGCACCAGTGGTATGATGTGATTTTGCTGGAATCACAAGGGGACTTACACTTGATGACTGAACGTCTGATTTGCTGGAATCACGAGTCCTATTTACTAACTGGAAGACAAACAAATGGCAAAAGATGCAAGGTTCAGGAAGTCTACTCTACTACCTAGAATGCAAGAAGATGGATGAACGACTAGGTGGAGTCCTACTGGCTGGGTCTCACCATCAAGCTAAACAATTCAACACCAACTCAGTGCAATCTTCTAAGGGATGCTTCCAATATGTTCAAATCGTACACCATCTGACAATGATCACCATTCAAGATAATGCATGAACAATGGACGTGTAACGACTTAAGATTAAGCTCATTTCATTCCAATTGACCACGCAAGGCGCACTTACCATCAGTAAGAGGCTAGTGGTATGGATTAAACGGATTCCACACAGGTGCATTCAACAATTTTCTTTATTCAATCTAATAATCATCTACCATCTAGAATTGAAGATTCAACAAGAAACCATGCATATGGCAAGAAACGACACACTTCACCATTACTTCAATGAAAATGGAGTTTATTTACAATCAATGGCAACAATTTCTTGCCTTGTCCTCCTATCCTACTCTAATTGCTATTCTATCAACTGACTACTCACCTTCTAACTATTTACTAACTATTTTCTATTCTCTATTCTCTATTATAGCCTTTCACAAATGAAGAGTCGGGGCTTATATAGTGCCCACAATACAATTCGATGGCTAAGATCAATTTGAGATCAATGGCCAAGATTCAATAATGAAAACCTAATTAGGGTTTGTTACAACCATTACATAGCATTTAATGCTTGACCAATGATAAAATTACATTTTTAGGACACATGCCTTCTCCGGAAAATTCGACCAATAGATAGCTGGGGTAGGTACATAGAAGTTTGTGCCACCTCCCATGAGTTAGGTACATTGAATCTGGACATGCTGAGGTGGACCAACCCGACTGGAGGAGTGATGATTGGGATGCCACCTCGTTTGACACTTGGTTGATGCCAATTTGATGTTGCTGAGAAGCTAGCTTTAATTAACTCTTCTGAAACTATCTGCTCCTTCAACGAACCCTTGCTCTAACTTCTTTTGTTTTTGATGTGCAGGATGATGATGTACCTCGCCTTGGAATGCTGGATTGGAAGAGGTTATTCCTGATGATGCTTGACCGAAGAAGGTCGTCCTTGTCGATGCTAGACTGGAGGAGGTTGCCCTTATCCTTGCTTGATCTTCTTTGATGGTATTGAGCTGGAGGAGATCATCTTTGTCCTGGACCGGATCTTCTTTGATGAGAGCTCGCCGACTAGTAGATGCTCCTGCCTTTGGAGTCGCCATCTTGACACCTACACAACATTTCAAAATTAGTAATATATCTTGAAGTCTAGAAATTAAACTTAAAAGGAAGATTTAAGATTTTAATTAGGAAACTTCATGATAAATCTTGAGTTATCATTTCCTAATTAACCATGTAATACTTAGATTTTTCCAAAACAAATGTCCAAAAATCAAACCTTAAACAAGGGTGTCAAGATGATTTTGCCATACCTCCTCTTGAGTATTAAACTCTAAGAAATGATGTAAAAATAGATGAATTTCGCTAGGCAAAGTTTAAATCATAGCCTGCTCTTGGATGAATCACGCCTCCATTAACCTCCAACACTTAGCAAACTTCGCCTCCAATCTTCTGGATTTCGCTCCTCAAATTGCTCCTCAATTAGTAGAATTTTGCCTCCAACATGCTATATTTCGCTCCTCCAATTCGCACTTCAACTTTGCACTTGAAGAAGGATGAATGAATGATTAAAACTTGAACAAAGCATCTCCTATTATATAGAGTGCTCACCCCTTTGCTTCCTCTAGGCCGACTTGGCAAAAAAGGAGGTAAAAAATAAGTAAAATCTCAAAAAAAGGGGGCCGACTTGGCTAATAAAAACAAAATAAGGCCTTGAGCGCTTTATTAAAAATTAATTTTAAATGCCTCCAAAATAAATTTCGATTTTCTAAGGCTTAAAATCAATTTATTAAATGCCAAAATGCTTTAATTTAATGCTAATTTAATTTTAATTTTCCAAATGCCTCAAAATAAGCAATCCTGGCGATCAAATGCAATTTGGAGAATATTAATTTTTAGAACAAGGCTCAATGAAGTTTTGCAAATAATTTTGCCCTGGACCCTCTATGAGGGTTAGGAGCGATTTTTCAATTATAGCCTTGAATGCTTCGCATCTTGACTTCAAAGTTTCCTGGAAGACAAATTGATATCCAATTAAGGCGTTGCACTTCAAATTTTGACACTTTTCATGAGGAAAATAGGTGGAATTGTCAATTTCGCCCTGGACCCTCAGTAAGGGTCAGAAGTGACACTTTTCATGAGGAAAATAGGTGGAATTGTCAATTTCGCCCTGGACCCTCAGTAAGGGTCAGAAGCGATTTTTCATTTTCTAGCTGGAATCCACCTTAACTTGTTTGTTGAACTCACAATGTCACTTCCAAGATCCATTCCCTTACACTACCAAGTTAATTCATCAACAATTTTGGGGGAAATAATGTCCTTAAAGGCAATTTCGCCCTGGGCCTTCACTGAGGGTCAGGAGCGATTTTTCATCCTTTGCTCAGATTTAGCATTTTTCAACCTCCAAAATCTCTTCAAGACATTTCAACTAGGCCTTCTCATTGACTCGCAAACTTAGCTCTATCAAATTTTGGAGAAAAGGTGTGATTTTGAAGTTTTTCGCCCTGGACCCTCAACAAGGGTCAGGAGCGATTTTTGTAATTTAGGCTTGATTCTTCATCATTTTTCATTAAAACTTTATTCATCATTTGGCAATGTCCTTCCTTAATCCACTCCAACCAAGTTCGCTTTGTTGTTGCAAGGTAAAATGAGGATTTTCAACAATATCGCTCTGGGCCCTCTTTGAGGGTCGGGAGCGATTTTCACTCTGGGCCCTCTCTGAGGGTCAGGAGCGATTTTTTGGTTTTAGACACATTTCTCCATCCTTTGGACTCCAAGTCGCTTCTAAGGCATAAAACATCATCTCTTCTTCCTATCCACACTGGATTTTGCCTCAATTGCTCAAACAAAGGAGAGAATCTAGGAAAATCGCTATGGGCCCTCTCTGAGGGTCAGGAGCGATTTTTGTAATTGCCTTTAAAATACTGACTTTCAACAATCTCTTTTCACTTCGAGGCAATTTAAACATTATTTCAAACCCATGCCTAGCCTTAGCTTTCCTCAAACTTGGATGAAAAGTTCCCATATTAGGTTTTTCGCTCTGGGCCCTCTCTGAGGGTCAGGAGCAATTTTTTGATTTTGAGCTGATTCCCTCTTTTGTTGATCATCCAAATTATATTCAATGGGCAAAACATGCTTTCCTTCATCCCTTCCAATCATAAAAGTCACTTTGATCTTGCAAGAATAATGCATTTTGAGAATCTCGCTCTGGACCCTCTTTGAGGGTCAGGAGCGATTTTTGCTACCTGGACAAAAATGATTCACTTTTCATCTCAAAATTTCTTTGCTAAGGAAGATGTCATCTTGCTTCATGCTATGAATAAACTCTCATGTCCAAGAAAGGTCAAAAAATGTGCACATAAAGAAAATCGCTTTGGACCCTCAGCAAGGGTGAAGAGCGAGATTCGCTTTGGACCTCCTGAGAGGGTTAGGAGCGAAATTCGCTTTGGACCTTTAGGAAGGGTCAGGAGCGGAATTTGACTTTTTGAACTCTCCGTCAGGATAATTTTATGGAATATAACATTTAAGTATCACTTATACTTTAAGTTATATTCCATATATACTTTCAGGATGTTTGAGAGTGGTTTCAGACCTCCAGGAGTTATATTGCAAAACCTAGTTTTTGGAGGTTTTTCATTTTCCAGACTTAGTCAAATTTCAGGATCAGGGCATTCCAGACTTAGCCAAATTTCAGGATCAGGACTTTCTAGACTTAGCCAAATTTCAGGATAAGGACATCACTCCAGCAGGACCTGCTATCCAGGTGATCCCCTTGGCGACACTCAAAATGCAAAGGCTAACTAACAAAACCCTAAAAGACCTAAAAACAAACCCCAGAAAAGCAAAAAGCAGGGGTCCCCATTGGCAATGGGGGGATGTGTGAAATGGTCACAACAGGTTGACATAGTGGAATGAGAAATTTTACTCTCTTTCTGGAGTTCTAGCATCAAGGTATTGTGATTTAGTGTGTGAGTTTCATGGCATCATGTTTACTCTTCAATGCTCTCATTTCTATGTTGCAAGGCTAATGAACAAGAAAGCATTGTAAGGTTAACTATTTGGTGGTGGTAATAGTGTTTTTGGAGGTTGTTGTAAAGTTTACTCTTAATGACATTTGTAGTTGACAGTGGTGCATTAGGGGTACTCCTTGTTTATGGATTGATCAAATTTCACAACCCTTCTGATTCAACTTTTAGTTTGCATTGCTTCTCCATTCTCCGACCTCTTCATTTGCACTACCCATTACCTAATAATCCTCTTCGTTGTAACTCATGTTGACATTGTAAAAACAAAACACTGATATTAACAAAAAAACATATGTAGCTCATATAAAGTGCATTTATAGAAAAAAATAAAAAATAATTAAAAAACACTCTAGGCATTGCTCGTAGACCCCCACCAAACTCATTTGATTTGCCAATACTTAATTGCCAAAAAACTCGGCAACATAAAAAATTGCTTGCTTTAGAAACACTTTTTTTTTTTTTTGCGAAATTCAATGACAAGATGTGTCCAATTAGTCCATAAATGAGTACAAAAGTGTCTTCTATTAAATTTAATTGATTACAAAATTGCATCATCATGCAAAATCTTGATGGTTGTTAGCCTAATACAATAGATAGCTGACAAAATGAAAATAATAAATATAACATTTTACATCTTCCTCTTCCCTATTGAGTGAAAACTTGCGGAGAGGTTGAGGTTCTAATCCTTGGAGTTTGTTGTTGCTCCTTGCTTGGCATAGAAAGCTATGGCTAGACCTCCATCTTGGTAGTAGATGACAATGTTTTCTCAGCATCATCAATGTCTTCCAATCCTATGTCTCCTGCTGTGCCCACATCCTCCAATGCTTGCCTCTAAAAATTGAGAATCTCAGCTTCGATAAATAATGGAGGCTTCTCATCTTGCCCTATCCAATTGCTATAAGGATCAATCTCATCCAAATCAACAAGATCCTCTAATTTGTCCTTTTACCCTCGTGCGTAGTTGAAAGTTGTATTGAACAAAGACAAGTTCATTGAGGCATTGTTGAGCTAGTTTTCCCTCTTCTTCACATGGATGGCTTCAAATAAGCTCCAATTGTGCTCATAGCTGGATGCAATACAAGGTTGGCACAAGACATAGAGGGAACACCTATGGAGATTTGGGGTATTTGCACCCCAATAAGCACATGCGATATCTAAATGTTCATGCACCTCCTTATTCCACCTTGTAGTGTCCAATAATGACTGTGCTCTAGGTGGTGGGTTATGTTGAGTGGTGTTTTGTGACCACACCAACACTAAATAAGGTTTTCCAACGGTCACTTTATCCTCTCTTGATCATATCAGATGTATGCTAAGATTGTAGGAAGATCATACATTGACTCCAAGGTTCCAACTGTGTACTAGCGACTTTATTGTGGATATAGACTCATTTGGCTTTGATGCTTGTTGGTAATCCAAGGGGACTTATGTTTGGATCATTCTTTCACTTCTTTGCTATGGTTGGAACTTCATCATCGGATATATCAATTTTGTGATGCTTCTACTTCGATTGAACTAAACCGGAATTGACTGAAATTGAAGGGGAAAGGGTTTAGGAAGACGGAGTTAAATCTAAGAACTCAATAGATAGCAATGCTTCAGATGAGATCAACCACACTTTACTTTGCCACTAGAAGACAACTACATGAAGCGGGTGCAATCTTCAAAGGTTGAGTTTGAAGGATTTTTAAACCATAGATGAACACCATCACAGAATAATGTTCATCTAATAATTTAGATTAAGCGCACACATACAAAAGCTCAATCCAACCTTGCATTGTCAATTGAAATCATCTATTAACAAAAGGTATGAGCAAGCAATCTTCACCTTAAAACATTTTAATCAACTTTGTTTATCTAATTGTTTGGAAAATAAAATTCTACTCTAAGTGAGGAAGGTGAAACCATGCAAGTTCTGAAAAATAACTTAAGTGAACACCATCAGAGAACAATGTATCACTGTTATTATCTCAATAAATTATTGCAACAATTTTATACGATCTCCCCCCCTTTACAAATGAAGGGGTAAACCCCTTTTATAGGCCTCTAGGAGGAAAATGGACGACCTAGATTACAAACCAATCAATGGACAAGATTGAACGTGCAAACCCTAATTAGGGCTTGACCAATAAATTCCCAAATATATGATGCCAAGTAGTGGGGAGAGTCATAAATGAGGAATCTCACCTACTTTACATTAATTATCCTTTGCTCAAAAAGGTGCCCATATTGCATTAAATGTACCACTACATCCAAAATCGGCCAACATGCAATAAATGAGCCATCACTTCCAAGAATATGATAGCTGCCATGCATTAAGTATGCCACTACTCAGTGAAGATGCCTTAGCCAATTTTTTTATTATTTCCAAGAATTTTGTTCTAAAGGAAGGAATTTCCAATACTTAGTCAATTTTTAATTGCTGGAATTTCTTCACCTTGGGCGTAATTTATCCTTGAGAAAGGAATTTCCTTCAGATTTGAATTTTTTGCTCTTGGCTTGAATTCCACACTTTCCTTTGTCCTTGGGTGAAATTTCATCTTGGAAGGAGGAATTTTGAAAATTTTAGAAATTCTTCTCCAACCTCCTCCTAGCGCTCCTTTCCAGCCTTAGGCTCTATTTCACCTTGATGCAAGAATTCTTGTCCAAGGAGGAAATTCCTCCTCAATACCATTTTGGCGCCTTCACTCCTCTTTGAGCGGATTTGACCTATGGAGGTGGAATTTTGCTTTGGGGAGGAAATTCCTCTACCCTTGTTTGGCACTCCCTTCTCAATTTGGGTGTTAATTCCTCTGTGAGTAGGAATTTCTTCTTTGGAGGAAAATTCCTCCATGACCCCTTTCCAGTGCCCATATCCAACCTAGAGCACAATTTCACCTTGAAGCAGGAAAATGTTCCTTGGAGGAAAAGTCCTTACCCTTTGTTTAGTGCCCACTTCTCAACTTGGGAGGAATTTCTACTAGGTGGAAGAATTCTTGACTTGGAGGAAAATTCATCCTCTACCTCATTTTGGCGCCCTTGCTCATCCTTGGGGGGAAATTTGCTATGCAGGAGGAATTCTTGAGGAATTGGAAATTCCTTCATGACCCTAATTGGTGCCCCATCTCCAGACTAGGCAGATTTTGGCAAGGATGAAGGAAATTTTTGAAGTTTAGTAAATTTCCTTTCCTTAGACATTTTTGCTCACCACCTGGATTTGGATGCCACTTTTGGTATGAAGTGGATTTCTCTTGCCTCAAAAGGTTTTTTGTGCTTTTTCCACTTTAGGAAAGAATTTCATACTTAGCCAGTTTTCTGATCATCTGCCTACTTTTCAGCTTTCCAGATTTAGATATGGATTTTAAGGAATGCTTTGCCTACAATGTCCTGCCCATTGCCTGAGATAGACCTGCCAAAAATAGACTTACTAAAAATAGTAAGTACTTCAAATCATCAAATCAAGGCAAACCGAGACAAGGTGACATTTACTAAAAATAGTAAGTTTGATTTTTGGCAAAATTAGGCCAATCCGGGGATGCATCAAAACTTACTAGAATTAGAAAGTGCTCAGAATTTGCTCATATTTGACTTGTAGCTTCCTTGAACGGCTCTGACTTCATTGCAACGTTCAAATTTTCCAAAACCCTAAGGAAATGACCTCAAATCTAAGTTTGAAGGGCAAAACCCTCAAATAAACAAAACATGTTTAAGACTTAATCAAGTTTGCTCAAAACACTTGCAGACTTGATCACCAAAAACACTTGCAAACCGGGGAGACCAAAGGGATTGCTGCAAAAAGACCTAAAGAACCAAAACCAAAAGACCAAGAAGACCTAAAAAAGGGGTGATCTGTGAAAACGTCATAATAGGTTCCTAGGCACAAACTGTGTGTATATGTGTAGGTGTTGGCACTCTAGTGGGAGTAGATGAAGTGCATGCTGATTTTCTCTGGATTCGTGTACCATGAAGAGAGACCACTATGCCTTGACATGCCATATCTTCATCTGATTTTGGTTGCACTTGAGGACCATGACCACTAGATATAGATGTTGTTATGGCTGCCCTTGTCTCCTCCCCTTGCAATTTTTTCTCCTCTACTAATGCAAGTTGGGCATTCATCTCTCATTTTATCTCTTTAGTGGTGTTGGTACAAAGATTGACATCATGATGAGTAATGCTCGCAAGATGGTATTTGAATCAATTTATGCCTCCATGATATAAGCTTGTGCATCTAATGCAAACAAATATCCCAAGTATCCGTCCTTGATAGGCATATTTCCATCCAAGGTCTCTAGCTTCAGTAGGAGGAGTGCTTGTAATTGGCGATGGCATTGATGGGGTAGAGTCAGAGGTTGAACTTGTTCTAGAAGCTTCCCTTTTTGCCATTATACAATGTATTTAACCAACATATACAAAGTAAAAGCACAACATTTTAGTTTTTAAAGAAAATGATTACCCTAAATTCAACATAAATTACTAAAAGTCAGCATAGAATTAATTGAAATTAATATAAATTACTAATCAGTTTAAATCACTAAAAATTTAATATAATCTAAAGATTCTTAAGCCTTTAAGTCCAAAAATGTGATGACCACCCCTATTTTCATTTTGAAAGAGACTTGCAAACTACTATGTGATATCAATTAAATTGCTTAATAATCAACATGGCATTTTATCAAACACTTGACAAACATACAACAATATATGCAAAACCCAAAACTTCTTATTTGTTGTTAAATACTGATTTGCAATATAAATGTGCACATTCAACTGCCTTATGGGCTGCGACAATTATTCAGGTTTGTATTCAACAATTACAATGCTTAGTTATGAAAATATGATAGAAAAAACCTGGAATTGAATGTTGTAGTGGTCTGCAGATGTAATGGTAGCCTTCCAAACTTCTAATCAGCAGGAAAAACAAATAAACCTCATACCAACATTGTTCATGCATTATAGCAGCACTATTCATGGCACTGTAGCATTTTTACTATTCACGTGGCACTGTAGCAAAAACACTATTCACGCAGTACTGTAGCAAAACACTATTCACGTGGTACTGTAGCAAAATCACTATCTTCAAATCTGCACTTTCAAACCCCTGTAAAAACTTCATGCGAGAGCACCAGATGAAGCCCAATGTGTTTCCTGAATGAAAACACCTTTAATCCTCTTGATTGTGTCTTTCAATAGCGAAGAGAATGCTAGCAAAGAGGGATTCCGTCCTCCAAGCCCAATAATCAGATCTCTACGAAATCCAACAGCATAACATTAATCTCATCCAAGCATACCCCAAAAGAGAGCTCTCAACCTCAATTTATATCTTCTTCCTGGATGCAAACACTTCATTTCCTAAATGTGGGATAATACATTTTAGAATAAAATATTATTTCCCACAATGCACACATTAAAGGGAACTTTTAATATTTTAAACATTACTTTATATTCCCAACCTTATAATATAACGATAAAGTTCAATTTTAACTTAACACTTAATCGTTAAATATTAAAACATTGTTGATAATCCCTTTAAATCATTGTCACCTTCAAATATTTTTTTACTGATAATTATGCCAACCAGGGAAACACTAAAAATTTCAAGTCACTGCTTGGAGACTAACTTACTATAAATAGTAAGTGTCTAGAAACCCTGTTAGAGCAGCACCGATTGGCCTGAAACTGAAAACACCTAGGCCAAAACACCTCAGGATCCCACCAATGTCCTTGTTAGTTTTCGGGACTGTGTCAGAATAGGCTAATGACACCCCATATCATGTTGCGCTAAAAAGGGGACATTACAAAAAAAAAAGATTAAAATAAAAAAGTTGTGTATGCAAAAATAGCAAAATCAGTAAAAAAAAAACTTTAAAAAATGGTGATGAATCCAATTTTTGGAATTTACATGCAAAAATACTACTTGGTTTTAGCATATGATGACTTTTTTTTTTTTGAAACTTAAATGCTAGATTTGCAGCCAAAATGAAGTAAAATGTAAAACAAAAAACAAAAACAAAAAGCAATTTTTTGACATTTGCTTCAAATTTGCCTTCCAAATTTGCCAAAAAACCCTTTTCGATCTTCTCTCCTGGATGCAAAAGTGTTGTGAATTCTTTGTTCGAATTAGGAGGGTACATTGGGGGTTTTGCGGAGAGGAATTGCCTATTTTGGAGTCGTGTTTGACATTTTTGGGTTTGTTTCTGACCCAACCTGCTTTTATCACACTGGCCGCAAACAATTCTGGTGAGTATTATAGGCGATTACTCCTTTTCTTTCTGACTCGGCAAGTTTTTTGCAAGTCTGCCAACTATGGTCATCTAGAAGACAACTTTTTCTTTGGGGATGGGGGGGGGGATGGCATGGTTAGTGCACAATTCCTATTGTTTAATGGTTTGATAGCTTCAGCTTGTTTTAAGAATTAGTTGGTTGACGGTTGTGTTCCTCTTGGCAATTCTCGAGACTTTTAAATAGATTTTGTATTGTCAAGGAAAGTAAAAAGCAGCATTCCATTATGATAGGAATGTGACCCTTCTTATGAAGACATATAAAAGAGAAATCAGGTTTTGTTGGGGGAGGAGGACATGAATTAGAGCAGACATAAATATATCATTGCAGCAGAGATAAATATATCATTCGAGCAGATTATTACAACAGACTTAAATATATTATTGAGTAGATTTGAAAGGTAGAATATGCAGATTTTTAGGGAGACCTGAATTGAATCCAGGAAGGATCAATGGAATGGAAAGACGCATTGAACAAGACAGAAATAAATATTTAAATCAGCAACCCAGCAGGTGGATTGAACCATCAAGCCAGTCAATCCAATCAGCATCAAAAAGCAGATCAGTCTATAAGTCAGCAGCTATCAAACATATAGATCGAGTAGATCAAGATTACTATATATTACAGGCAATAGTGACCTTATTCATTGTGGTATGCATGAGATGTATACTTGATGTATGCATGATGAAGATATTGACTAACATATAAATTCTTTTGCATAATTAATGATGTGTAAACTGCTAATCAATCTATTTATCTATTCTCCCATGGAAACAATCATGTGTGGGTGAGGAAGGAGATGCATTTGGGAGAGTAGGTACATGTTTCCCTTCTAAGTACACCACCCCAAGGGATGAAATTGTCTTGGTTGGATGTTCGTGCCACTTGTGGGCCAAAGGGTTGAGTTGTCTTAGTTGGATGCTCCGCGCCCTTGGGCTTAGTTGAGGATGGCCTTTGGCACCCTTTGTGTTATCCTCCCCAATCACCATGATGGTTGGTTGTGGGAGGTGAAATATTTGGATTTCCTAGTCTATTCATCACATTACTGTATCCATGACTGTATTGTTTGAATCCATCCTCTGCGGATGTGCATGATGGATATCATGAAAGAAGTTCATGATGTGTATTTGTGTATTCATTTCCTGCAGGTATTCATGATGAATATCATGGAAGAAGTTCATGATGTATATTGAATTCATCTTCTATGAGAATGCATGGTGGAAAGAGTCCATGAAGCATGGTCAAAGGGATCCTCCCTAGCTAAGAGGGAGTGTTGAAAATGTAGCTAGGTCGTATCCCTTGATTGGGCTGACCTAGCTTGGTAAATTTTAGATGTGGCCTTCGGCCTTAAAATTTATTGTGTAATTTGTAAAGGGTTATTGGTTAGGTCCTAACCTATGTAACTTGTGGTTATAAATGGGTCTGACCCCATAATGTAACTTGTGACCATTGGAGATTGGTCCCGCCTAGGCACATAAAACACTCAAAGGGCAAACACAAATGTAATGTGTGGAAGCATGGACCTATTCATGTAACTTAAACTAAAAGCATTATATTTTGGCGCCAAAGTCCTTAGCCGACTAAGGCAAGATATAATGCTTGCACCTCCTATATAATCAATGGATTGTAATCCATTTCATAGACAATAATGTGCACTTGATCAGCGAATACCACTCTGCCAGCGAATTCAATGTTGAAGTCAGTGAATATTCTCCAAGAGTCAGCCAACACATTCTGAGTGACAGCGAATTCGCATTCCTGTAAATTGGCAGACTTCTGATCCAAGAAGCTATCCTCTTGCTGTGCGAACTATATCAGACTGATCTGCCCTAAGGTCTGCCCTACATCTGATTGGAGATTCAGTCAAGTTCAAATCAGAACTTGTGATTCAGATAAGTCAATTCTGTCATGCCCTAGGTGGGCGAATTTGTATTTGATCATCTTCTGACATTAATCTAATCAGATCTGAGATCTGAGATCTTTGGTTGCTGGGTTTTTCCTCCAAGAGGGAGGTTTTCCCAGGGTACATGTGTGTTATGCATATGAATTACTTTGCATTCTGATTTTCTGTTCTATACTGCTAATTTGATTGCTAAAATTAACATTTGGCACCCTTTGTGTTATCCTCCCCAATCACCATGATGGTTGGTTGTGGGAGGTGAAATATTTGGATTTCCTAGTCTATTCATCACATTACTAGAATCAATCATGATGAGGTTAGAGAGGGAATACAAGGAGGGATAAATTGTTATGAGGTCCTTTTCTAAGTACATTGGTGGATGGTTGGCGGCCTGTCACATGAGGCCAAGAGAGGCAAGGTGTATCTTGCCCGTGGGCTTACATGGGAAGGACACTTCAGACACCCTATTTTGATTTCCCCACCAACCTCCACAATGGTTAATTGTTGGAATGGATTCAAAGAAGTCTTAATCATAGGAGGGTGAAATAAGGTGGCACGAATAGGGAGGGCAGGTACAAGCTTCCTCACTAGGTACACCCTCTCATGAAGGATGGATGATGGAGGCCCACACGAGGCCATGAGGGATGGTATTCCGCTCTTGGGGCTAGCGTGAGGATCACTTCAGGCACCCTATCATGTCTCCTTACCCAAGCCCCGTTATGGTTGAACCCAAATAATTAATTATTTATAGTTTATACTATATGATTAAGATGATTGTGAATATATTTTCTTTAACCCTAGCAGTAATAATTGATTTTTATGAATTGTATCTTCCAAAGATGTAAATATCTTAATCGGCAACAAATCTTTTGGCCGAAATTTTTAATAAAATCGAGAATCGGGAAAAAATCGGCAAAATTATCGAACATTTGAAAATGTATAATTTTTTAAAATATTCTAAAAAAAAATGTATACACTAAATTTATGGAACACAATAGCATATTATTGGTTTCCATCATATATAAATCATAGTTTGAGACTTTGAGTCAAATACATACCATATAGCAAAGTGATATACCAAAAAACAAGTTCAAGTTCTAAATAGTAAATATGATTGAGTCAAATCCATATTGTAGAGCTTAGACCACAAAACAAATCAGTGAAATCTGAATACATATTAAGTTCATGGTTTCATATCATTGAAAACTAGAAATCATAGATTGCGTTTGCGACTAAAGCTCAAAAAACTCTGTTGCTGCTGAGTGGGTGCTGAAGTAGATGGTGTTGCAGCAATCCTCAACTGGTGATGAAACTGCCTCTTCTGGATCAGCAAACTCATCTCCCGCCTCCTCACATTCTGCCATCTCTGCCGCCCATTCGGTTGCCTCCCTCTCCATCTCATCTAACTGATCGTCAGTGATAAATGCATTCACATCAATATCACCAATAGCACCATCAGGGTCAGCAATCCAATCCGCTGTGTATGGATCAATCTCATCAATGTCAAGTGCGTCATATGAACTGTTCCCTTGTACCCTCTTTTCATGTAGTTGAAGGTTGTACTGCACATATACAAGGTCATTCAAGCGCTTTTGAGTCAACCTATTGCGCTTTTTTGTGTGAATGGCTTCAAAGACACTCCAGTTGCGCTCACAACCAAAAGCACTACAAGGCTGGGATAATATGCGGATTACAAGCTTTTGAAGATTAGGTGTTGTGGCATCGTAATCTTCCCACCACAGATCTGCAAGCATACAAATTGGCATTTATAACTTGGTAAAGATTTTTATAAACTTAAAGATTGAAATAAATGGTAAAATAGATTTAAGAGCACATTTTTTTTACCTAGCAGCAAGGTGTCTTTCTTACGAATGCCAATAGGTGAAGAAAACAATGGCCCATCTTCCTTCTTGTACCTCTGCAACTCATCAACAATGATGTCTTGAATATTTTCATCAGGAACCAACCTCTGAATACATGTGTCAAGGTCAAGTTGAACCTCCTCATCTATTTTGAAATTGCGGGAGTAAAAGAACTTGGGGTTCAAATAGTAGGCAGCAACATGGATATGTTGGAGTTGTCGGTTCCACCTTCGATCAATTATGCACCATATGGGTTCATATTTAGTCCTCTCTGACCCATACAAGTGTTGAATTGCCTCTTTGATCTTATCCATGGCCTCATATAGATACCCTATGGGGTTTTTATCCCCATCCACCATCCGTAGAACCCTCACCAATGGCTCTGACACCTAGATATGACAAATTTAACAAAAATCAGCAATGTGTAATATTAGAAAATTACAAAATATATCATCAATTGAAATTTGAACTTTGAACACTTACATTGATGATCTCTTCCATGAGTTTGGCGAATCTATCATAAAAAACGGCCTTCACGACCTTCTCTGCTTCAGGCTTCCTGCAATAAGGGCTTTGCAACCATCTTTCACTCACAAACATCCTCTTCAGGTTGGACAATGCACGTAATATGCTCTGTAAGCTGAGGAAATTCGTGGCAAAATGTGTGACACCTGAACGCACAAGATCCTTACCATCAGTGTGTTGTCTCATAAACTCCAAGGCCCATGTGTGGTTGTAGATGTACTTTGTGATTTCCCTTCCATCTTCAACCACATACTTCACCCAACTAAGTTTCCCTATGTCCTCGAGGAGTAAATCAAGGCAATGAGAAGCACAAGGGCTCCAAAATAATGACGAATGCCTAGCCTGTAGAAGTTTACCGACTGCCACATATGTAGCTGCATTATTGGTCACAACCTGAACAACATTCTGCCTCCCACTTTGGTCACCACCTCATCCAACATGTTGCACAAGGTTTCTACATTCTTCGCTTGATACGAGGCATCAATCGATTTTAAAATTACCACCTGTCCCCTTGAAGCAACTAGAATGTTTACGAAGTGTCATATTCCTACTATCCTTCCACCCATCAAATAAAATGGTGCAGCCATTCCTTTCCCAATTCCTCCTTTGTTGTTCCACCAGCTAATGTGTGTTTTAGACCTCATCCTGCAATAATGGCCCACTCAACTCATAACGACTTGGGGACTTGAGCCCCATACCAGAAATGGTCAATCCACTGACCATTTGCTCCCAATATGGACTCTCAATAATACTAAACGAAATATTGTTGTAAAACCAAAATCTAGCCACTGCCGCTCTTGTTTGCTGATGCACTTCCTTATTCCATGAAGTACCTAACAATCCAGGTTGTGCACCAGGAGTGTTATGAGGAATGAAAAAACCAGATGTATTGCTGCCCACCCCAATATTTTCTGACTCTGTAGAACTGATATTCCTCGTTGGGGTTGTCATTGCCTCTGCTGTCCTCTTTTTTTCTACCTTCTTTTGCTCAAATTTTGAAAGTCTTGCTTTTGCCTCCCTTTGAACCTCTTCAGGACAATTGTCACATATCGTAATATTTTGTCCATTGATTTGTGCAAGGTGAATTTTGAGTTGGTATATGCCACCGGTCATAGTTTCCGTGCAATGGTTACATATAACCTCTCCTGCCACTGCACCTGGTGTGCCATGTTTCCACATAGGATCCCTCTTTCTACCACCACCTCTAGTTGCAAAAGCCATTGTCTTTTATAAAAATTCGGAAGACACCTAGCAAAAGAGACCAAACATGAATCAATAAATATAAATTGAAGTTGAACACAAACTAGAATTTGAACACAAAATGGTTACAGCCAGATGGATTAAACCTTATTTTCTTTGTGATATTGAACATTGTTTATCTCTTTTGCCTTAGACAAAACTTTAAAGATTGGTATCAATGGTGAAAGATTCGTCCCTAGCCAATATAGTGTGATTCATTCAGGGTCACAATTTGTGCATAAAAGATTCAAAGGTGAATTCATCCAACATTCACAAGTGTGCACATTGATACAAGTTTTATAGGTGCTAAAGGGAAGAAATATTTATTATTTGCAAGAAAACATTATCAATTTCAAGGTATATTATTACAATTACTTAGCTAGTAATCATTGCCAGTGCCACAATATAATTGCCAGACACGCCAATTTTACCACCCTCAGAAATTGTCATTAGTGCTAGACATGATCTGCTATCAAAGAGGACCCTTATTATACTTGAATTTGTGAAGCATTCTTTTTTGTTTTATTTGGTGTTGCATTACACTACCTCTAGGATGCTCTCGCTTTGCTTTTCATCTTAGAAACTAATTTTGTACACAATTTGTTTCAAGTTTCAACAAAATATGACAATTGTATATCAGTTGCAAAAATATCTTCCAATATACTTGTTCAATCTTACAAGTATTTCAGGCTTTAGCTAAAAATAATTACTTGTTCTAGGAAAACGAAATGGGGATTTGAGTGAAGTTGGAATAACGAAACTCAATATAATATTGTTTGCAATTGTGGAGTTTTACCGTGCCAAAGATATGGTATAGTTGCCAACTCGATTCCTGCCTTGCACAATATTGACTAAGCTCTCTGTTATAAGCCTATGAATTTCTTTATTATCTTTTTTTGTTCATATACACACATTGCAAGCATATTGTTGATAACCAAACTTGGAAGTGTTGGGCGTCGGGTAGAAGGGAAGTTGCAGGTAGTGTTCCGGCGTCGGGTAGAAGGGAAGTCGCAGGTAGTGTTCTCGCGTCGGGTAGAAGGGAGGTCGCGTGTTGCGGAAAGAAAAAACCTTTTTGTGTAAATATCGCTACATTTTAGGGTTCATTTTTTTAATGCCGATTTTCTGCATTTTAATTGCGATTTTTTTAGGGTTCGAATCAGGATTTTTTGGGAATAAATCGACCGCGATTTAAATGAAGATTTAATCGTTTGGGCAAATGAATCGCAATAAATCGCGATTTGCCCGATTGTTTTACGATTTTTACATCCTTGGTATCTTCAATATTTGTCTAACATGATTGCAAGGTCTCAACCAGGATCCTTTGGGTAAAGTTGCATCTCTAACCATATTATGTTCCTTGTTTTTATTGAACTTGTGATTCTAGAGCAAAATATTGGGTAATACGGTAATACCAAAAGGGGACATTACATATTGGTGAGACCCTGTCTCAAGAGTTAAATAACATATTTTAACAAATTTAGAATATATTATTTAATTGTAATGCAAATCTATCTATCTATTTATATATTTTATTAATAAAAAGGTAGTCTAAACTACGAACATTGCATGGGCTAAACTATAAATAAATTAAAATAGATCTTTTAGTTAAAAAAATGAGGCATGAGTTGCAAGAAATATTGGAGTGATTTGAGAGAATTTTGGTGGGGGGCTGTGGAAAAGGGTATGGACATCCATCAAAGCATAAAGGATAGAGGAATTTCATTGGATGTGGTAGTTGGCACTGCCCTGGTGGACATGAATGCAAAATGTAGAAGCACACACAAGGCACAAAAGTGTATTGATTGCCAGTTTATTAAATTTTTTTTACACATTGTTGTTTCTGGATCTCCTTTCTTAATTCCTAGCAAGATATGTATTTTCTTCAAGTTTTGTCACTCTACTGGCATGTGTAAACGAAATCTCCTTACAAAACGGGCTCCAAAAATATACTTCACAGAGAGGTATGCTTGGTCCAGATTGCAAGTTTGGGGCTTTCCACGATTTACATAATTAAGTGGAGGGAAAGCTTTTGGAAGATCAGCAAGGGCAGGCACAGGGACACTTGCAATTATATATGTAGTTACTCGGAAGCAGAGGACTGTGATGTGTAACAATGGTGGATGCTTACTTGAGGTTCACAGCCTCATGTGGTATATCGTCAGCTGGAGGAATGGACCTTGTGATTTTCTTGGTCATTTTCCTCATGAAAGAGTATAGCAAGCTAGTGACAATTTTCCTATTAAGATAGAAAGAAGTTGCTTCTCCAGTGAAGATGGTACTTGAAATGTAATGAAAATGGTAAAGGAAAAAAGGTAGCAATCAAGGCTGGTCATTATAGGAGACTTCTTGCTAAGAAACAACCCAACAAAGCAGCAAAATTTGTTGAATGAACACATTTAAGATCAGGTACATGACATTTAGCAGAAGCCATTTGCCGAGTGCAAGCAAAGCTTTGAGCAACATTGGATGCCAAATTACTAGGAGTTGGTGACGAGGCAGGTTGTGTATAGAGAAAGATAGGCTCAAATGCTCTGAGACGAAGACCAGACCATTTTGTTAGTAAGCATATATCATCATCAAGCAGGTTAGAGAAATCACTTTTGAGCATAACCATTAACTTTTCCTTGGTTACATCATGTTTTCAACTTAGATCTTTGGCCATTATTCTTACTGCTGTTGAATACTTTCAGATACAACTGAGCAACTAGAGATTGCAGAGCTGAATTCTGATTGGGCTATGATAGCAGTGGGTATACAATACACCCAACAACTGGTGATACACTATTGGTTTGTCAAGCTGAAGGGTAGATTATCTTATCAGGGAAAGTGATTTTACTCACAACTGGATAGAAAGGAATTTCCCTTGTTTGCTTCTAAAAATTAATAGATGTAAGTGTCATGAATTTGCTTCTGGAATATCTGACCAATTTTGATCAAATCCACAGAAAACGAGAAAACTAAGATTGAGTTGCAGTTTCTGGCCAAACCTGAACATTTTAATCTCTCTGGAGGATCCTAGAACTTCAATTTTATTTTGATCATAAATTTAATTGTGGATGGAATGTTACGAAGGATGGGGAATTTCCAAGTTCTTGGAGAGCTTGATCAAATTTCATAAGCTGCTTGCATTAGCAAATGATCCAGCCCATTCTTTTTCCAATTAATGGTTCTAATAGTGGATCGGGGCCATAACAAAGTAATTGTGATCTTGAGATGATGGCATCCTGTAGTGCTTCTGATAAGCACTGCCAACTGAGTTTCAGTAACTTTGGGAGACAAATTATCCCATCTTCCAATGCTGCCTCTCCAACTGTTTTCTAAACATTGTCACTAGCAGATGCTATAATGGTGAGAGATGGTAGGTTTAACATCTCTTAGATCTTGCTTTGATAGTGCTATAACTATCATTCCTTTCATACGATTTGCTGTTCTTTAGCTTTTTCTTTCGTTTCAAATCTATATAACAGTTTAGATTTACTTTTTATGCCTTCCTCACCGACTGAATCTGAAATATTGATCAAGTATGGACAACATATGGCATGCATAGCATATAAATGGTTTGTTCAATGTCAGCACCATGGCGTTTTACTATATTTCATTGCTTTTCAGTGCTGTATGAAAGGAAAGTTAACATGGTATGCTTACTGCATATTGTTTAGTGAATTCTCTATTATCTAGAATGTTTGGGTGTCTGGGACAATATTATGAGTAGTTCATAAAAATATCTTGCAGCAAGTCTTCATCGCTAATATAAATCTGGATTGCTTTAAAGAATAATGTCATTTTTCAAGACC
Source organism: Cryptomeria japonica (assembly GCF_030272615.1). Classification (NCBI taxonomy): domain Eukaryota; kingdom Viridiplantae; phylum Streptophyta; class Pinopsida; order Cupressales; family Cupressaceae; genus Cryptomeria; species Cryptomeria japonica. The sequence goes on from NC_081408.1 coordinate 109,454,177, forward strand.
TGAATTTTAGCCATTCTTGCTTTGGAGTTGCTTCTTGCCAGATGTCCTCTAATCGAAACTCCACTCTGAACTTATGGCATAAGCCTATTAATAAAACCTAAGAGGTGAGAAAAAATTACATGAATGAGCCAGTTGATGCTTTACATTTAAAAACTTCAGTAATAAATTAATAATGTTTTGAATTTGAGCTTGTGGGGCATAGGGCTCAAATACTAAACCGATGCATACGAGGACTCCCAGATACAAACAATGGTGCATTCTTTTTTGCCATATCTTGCATTTGTCTCGTAAATGAGATTTCAATTTCTGCTTGTTGCACATCTTCCATTTACATCTTAAATGTTAAAAGTAAAACTATCTCACTAATAGTCATTCCTGCTTGTTGCACATCTTCCATTTACATCTTAAACGTTAAAAGTAAAACTATCTCACTAATAGTCATTCCTTTTTGTTCTTGAATTTGAAAATTTTCTATTGTTGCACTTGTGTTATTTGGGATTAGGTTTTGTTTGTTTGCACTGCAAATGTGGTGGGGACGATTCCCAATCCACTATTGGATCGAATGGAAATCATTCCCCTTGTAGGTTACATCACTGATGAAAAGATGCATATTGCCCGTGATTACCTTGAGCGGACTACTCGGGAGGCTTGTGGTATCAATCCTGAACAGGTGTTAGCTCTTTCATATTCTATTAACTAAAAGATGTTTCCGTTTATTGTAATATTATCTTAAGTTTGATGTAAATATACCATCTAATTTATGTATTTCTTCAGGTTGAAGTAACTGATGCAGCACTACTTGCACTTATAGAAACTTACTGCCGTGAAGCTGGAGTGCGGAATCTTCAAAAGCATATAGAAAAGATTTACCGCAAGGTTTGTTTGATAGTAGTGTTTACAAATCTATAATATTGCCTGAAAAATTTAAATGAAATAGAATGTTAAATGTGTTTGATTATCTATTAATTAGTTTTGTAGAATTTGTTTTGCATCAATTAATACTTTCCACTTGTTGATCATTGGTTGAAATGTAACATCATAGGGACTTTCTTCCCAGGTTAAAAGCAATTATTACTGTTTTGAAAGGAAACTTGCTCTATACTGCTCGGTTCTCCAAAATCATTGTTAATATACTAGCAGTTTCTGTGTATAATGGATATATAATTAGTTATTGACAAATGATATTAGTAGTATTGACATGAAAGCTTTTGGAAAAAATTGTGTATTCAATTTTTGCTTCAAAATTATAGCATTGCCTGAAGATTGAAATTGAATAGAATGGAACATGTGTTTGCTTGTCTATTAATTCATTTTGTAGCATTTGTTTGGCAGTAAGATTACTTTCTATTTATTGATCACTGAGTCAAATATATGTCCTAGATCATCACAGGGCTTAGTATATTATTAGAGTTTTGAAAGGAATCTTGTTTTCTATCTCTTTGTTCTTGAGCATTCTTATTACTGTGATAGCATATTCTTTATTTTGCACATAAGTTGGTTTATTGACAAATGTAATTTCTAATACAGAATAGGATTGATAGATAAAATAGTTGTCTGATCTCCCATGTATGTGTAAGTTATGCTAGAAGAGTACTTATTATGCCATAGGCATTCGTTTAGTTGTTTTCACGTGGTTCTTTTAAGTGTACAAATTTTTCAAGGTAAGAGAGAACTGCTAGGAAATAGAATTTAGAAATGCAAGAGTAAATCTAGAAGCAAATGAATGCCCTTGTCCAACTCCTTTGAAAGACTGGATAGTTTTGTTTGATGATTGATCCATCTGTGAAATGATGCAGAGATAAATGTTTTGTGTACAGGTAAGCCTTTTAACTATAGGCAAAGATTAACATTAAGTATATAGCTTTAGTATGCTAGCTAGCTAATGCTGCAGTGATTTCACTGGATGGATAGTTTCAAACTTTCAGGTCCTGTTTTTATTTTTGCAAATATTGTCAAAACCATGTATTTTGGGCTTGTGTTTAGATACATGTACTGCTATCGGTAACAAATCTTGAACATTGATAAAAGAATTTTAAAAATCTGCAATTTTGCAATTCAAATATTTAATAATGTAAGTTTTTTTCTTTTGCTGATCTGAAGTATGCACAAAAGGGGCTGAAATGCTTTGGATTATCTAATCTGATAACTATGTTTTAGCAAACAAGTTTTGAGGAAGACATCTAAAACTTGTCCTCTAAAAAATGTGAATTCTGATGAAGTTGATAATTTACTGATATAAGATATGGAAGGGAGAATAGAAGGAATTCATATAGTTGGACGCTACTAAAATATTTAGGTAAGCCTCAAAATGACTAGTAATAGAAAATAAAATACATTGTTTTATTATACTGGTTATATGCTCGATATTTTTTGTAAAATTGATAAAATGGTATCCAGTTCTATTGAAATCTAAGTTGGCCAGTCCTTGTATGGGAACCAAGTACAGGTATGGGGTTTTGGTAATCCAGTATGACAATATATCTAAGTTAACGATTTGGGTACGGATACGGATACGGATTTGCGGATTCGGCAATTTTTTTTTTTCTTGGGTATGGGTATGGGTACATCCGTACACACACATATATATATTATATATACATATGTCATATATTATATATATGTTCAAACATACAAATATGAAACACACAATGTAACTTTCCCAAACAATGATACATAAATGATAACAGATAAATGATACATAGTTGTTTTTTAATTGTTTTTTTGACTTTTATGATCCGTGGACCCCGTTTTTGGGAACCCACGGGCCTGGGTTCTCCCGGGTCCGCCTGGGTTCTCCTTGGGTTCCACCTGGGCAGGACCCGGGTGGAACCCAAGGAGAACCAGGTTTGGACTAGGACCAGGCAAGAACCAGAACCCGGACCCAGCCTTTTTCCCCGAGAACCGGTATCTCAGCAATATATCAATAACTTAATGTAGCATCTATATATATACTTACACACCATGTAGGACCTGTTATTCAGTATAAATATAGCATTTAATTAATCAGAATAAATATCTGTTTAACTGTAAAAACTTAAAGAAAGCTTTGCAACTGGACTGTAAAAATCATGACTATTAAATGTGCAATGCATGGCCTTCTATTTTTTTCCTGCAACTTGATTTTTGGTCATGACTGAGCAAGGACTCCCACAACCTGCAACCTATGATCAAGTGCTTTCACCTGCCAGAAAACCCATGAGGTATTCTGCCTCCATGAGTTTTGTAATATATATCTTCTCTGATTCAGTGTTTGCCAAGTAAGTTGCAGTGATTTATAAAAATTGTAACTTGCAGTGGTTCAGAAACACGCTGCAGAGATTCATTGAATTGGAGTTCTTATTTGGGATTCCAGAATGGACCTTGAGTTATCCAATGGCCATCCCAGACCTGAACCCAGATTTTGAATTTGATTTTTGCAATAAACAGTCCTATATAGGCAAAACTGGTAACTTAGATTGGAACAAATATCAAAGGTTAATGAGTAAATTTTTCCAAATTTTCAATGCCTGTACTTGAATTATGAATATATTTTGTTAAAACACAATAAGAAACTGACGATTTGGGAATGCAATTTGATAAATATATTTTAGCAAACAACTTTTGAGGGATAATTTGATTCCTGTCTTTTAAATGGATTGTTGATTTAAGATAGGCAAAGCAGAGTAACTGAAGGTCACACAGATGCAAATTTGCATGAAATATGTGCTTGATTTGGAACTGCTCCAATTATTTAAGAAAGCCTCAAAATGATTAAGTGGAACATTTTCCTATGCATTCTCAAGGAGTTTTAATGGGGGCTTTGCGTTTGGCAAGATAAAGAATGTTTACTGCTCTATCTGATAAAATAAACACATGAATTAATAATAGAAATGACAATACATACCAGATGCAAGAGTAAAATATATCTTCATTTGCACATGAAATTATTACAGAAGAAGACCAGAGATGGTCAGTCAGGGATCAGAGTTTCCTTGACAATGCACAATCTTTGTAAAGGATCTGATAGTTGCTAAGAGGAACACAACCGTCAACCAACTGATGCTTATAATTACCTGAAGCCAATGAACACTTGATACGAACAATTAATATATAGTCAGATAACCAAAACTATCAAAACATAATAATAGACATTGTATGCTGACTACAAAGAAAGCCCACATATGTTAGAAGTTGTTAATAGTCAAAAGGTTACTTGTAGAATATATGATCTAGATTTTAAGGAAATATACAAGCTTGAAAATTTTATCAACCCAACAGCGAATTTCAAGTTTGTGTATCCTATTTTTTAATCCTTTTATTTGTATTCACAATTTTCTTTTTACTACCATAGCACAATAGCAATATTTAGAACAGTTCTTTATACGTGATATTTGCAGTGTAAAATATAAGTATGTTTAGAGCACATAATATCCAAAGAGGGATCTCTCTGAATAGAAAACTTCTGCCCTTTTTGCAAAGACATCATGTAAAACTACTTTAATAATTTTACAACTATAGGACATCTTTTCATAATATTTGTTGTGTAATTTACTTGTAACAGACATTTAATGAATATTATTTCTTTTAAGTTCTTCATGTTTGGATAAGGTATTTGCATTTCAGCTGACAGTGTTATGGATTATCAGAATGGAAATATTTATTATGGCCACCTGTAATATAAACATCTCTACATCATCTACGTATGTGCTTTTATATATATATATATATATATAATTATATATATACATATACATATACATATACACACACATATACACACACATATACACACACACACACACAGATATATATATATATATATATATATATATATATATATATATATATATATATATATATATATATATATATATATATATATATATATATATATATATATATATATATATATATATATATATATATATATATATATATTTCTTTAGAAGATTTAGGCATTTCAAATATCATATGATAATATAACTGGTAAATCCTTTGTTTTTGTCATATTTCTCTCTGATACTTTTGGCATTTGTTCTTCGACTGACTTTGAGAACGTGGTCCACATTGATCGTTTCCATGGAGGTGAATTATTGAGAAGACAAGAAAATATTATACATGCAAAACTAAATGATCTATTGGAGCTGGACAGCAGAACGTTCGTCTACTTCAACATTACTTGGGATATGCATATGGGGTCTTAAATGTATTGGAATTTCAAATATAGTCAGGAAGTATGAAGAAAATCTTATGTATTGGTGACAGCTTTCTCATTCAAAATTTGGCTATTTTCACTCCTTGTTCACATCTAAATATATCCTGGAACAAGTCATGAGATATTGATAACCGATGCATTTTGTTACTCTCTGAAAGCATTGTGAATATTTGTGTTCCAAACTTCCAAGCTATCAAGAATTTTCATCTTAGAGATTTTAAGATTTTGGTAGTTAATTTTAAATACCTCCTAGATCTGGTAATCATGGATAGAAGCATAATGCCTCTGTCAAGACTGCCACTCTGGTAGGTTATGACAAAACATCTTATGTGAAGTTTCCAGGCATTAGCTCGTTTTATTAATCTAATGTGTATTTTTGTATTCATAAACACATATCTTTCCAATTTCAGCTTCCTTCAGTTTAATTAGGCAAAATGTCACCGAGGCATTAATTTAAGCAGTTTCCTTAAAAATTTTTGAACTTCATCATTTTGCAAAAAAAAGAAACAAAAGGGTGGGCCAAATGTATGTTTTTTTAAGTTTATTTCATTAGGTGCATATAAAGTGCTAAATTATATATGGATCTTTTTATCTGAGTATACATTTGGTTGTTATGTCAGATTGCTTTGCAACTGGTTCGTAAAGGTGTAACATCCACAGTCACTGCTGAAGGAGGAAACAAGCAGGAAGATTTTCAGGAGTCAACTGATGCAGAGCATGCAGTTAAAGAGAAAATTGTTGCTGATTCAAATGAAAACAAAGCTGATGTGGAATCAGATGGTACATATCCAGAAGTTAATTCTCACGAGGAACCATTAACCTTGGAAAAGGAAGTTGCTGAGGAATCAGCTAGCGCAGAAGAGCCTTCAACTGGTTGTCAGGTATTAATTTTAAAAGGTTTTCAGGATTGTGTGAGAAATTTCTGTGGTTTATATGTTCACCTAGAATTGACTTAGTTGCATATTCACCTATTATGAGGGGCCAAGCTTAGTTGCATAGTCACTATTAAGTATTATGAGTGGCCAAGCTTAGTTGAATAACCACTATTATGAGGGGCCAAGCTAGAGTTCAGGCTCAAATTACACATTCCCCCCTCCCTTTGTCTCTTTCAAAGCAAACGGGTTTTCTGTTTTGAACAGCCTATTGATTTCTCAAGCTTTCTATGGAGTCTTTAACAGAAAATATTTTCTTTCATTTTCAACAACTATAAGCTCCGGAAGATTGAATTCATTAATCCCATAGATTTTCTGCATCATTATCTCAATTCTCTAACTCAATTATGGTCTGTTGGCTCAGTATGAAAGAACATGCAACATTTACCTAAATCTTTTTACCTAGATTGTTTTTTCCATCCTGCAGATAATTCATATGCTAAACATAGTAATTTGTAGTTGAAATACTGCACATTTGTTTCTTTACATGTTTCAACTGTCAATGAAAAATGTTAACATTAGTTAGTTATTACTTTCTCTAGTGCATTCTAATGGTTTTTGTGTAGGGTTATGGCCCATGGGTGTAACCGCTGATAAATAGGTTTTTTTATGTAGAGAGAATGATCTCACCTATGATAATTGGTTTGGTTTCCACAATGCTGTCAACTCCTTATGTATTTTTTGCAGGATGGGGAAATAATTATTGATGCACAGGATGCAGAACCTAAGCAACTACAGGAGAAGATAGTTATTGATAAATCAAATCTATCTGATTATGTGGGTAAACCAGTTTTTCATGGGGAAAAAATATATGACCAAACACCTATTGGTGTTGCCATGGGTCTTGCATGGACAGCTATGGGTGGTTCAACCCTTTACATTGAAACGACCTTTATAGAGAAAGGTAAAGATAAAGGTGGCCTGCAGTTGACTGGGCAACTTGGAGATGTCATGAAAGAAAGTGCTCTGATAGCTCACACTGTGGCCAGGAGCTTTCTTGCAGAAAAAGAACCAGAAAATAATTTCTTTGCAAATTCCAAGCTTCATTTGCACGTTCCAGCTGGAGCAACACCAAAAGACGGTCCTAGTGCTGGCTGTACTATGATTACGTCAATGCTTTCTCTAGCAATGAAGAAGCTTGTGAAGAAGGATGTTGCAATGACAGGAGAAGTCACTTTGACAGGGCGGGTTCTTCCTATTGGTGGGGTGAGTTATGTGAACTCTTTTTTGTTAGATGCTTATTTTTTCTCTTGATAGGTTTGGTATAGATGAAGAGTGTATTCTGATTGCCAAAGTTGGCCTTATTGCCAACCGGTCATAATGATATTTTCCTATTTGCATTTGATTCCTTTTTGTCAGTAAAACTGAAGATGCTATCATGAAACTCAGGTTAAGGAAAAGACTATAGCTGCAAAGCGAAGTGAAATAAAATGTATCATATTCCCAGCAGCAAACAAGCGAGATTATGATGAGCTAGCTGCAAATGTGAAGGAAGGCCTAGAAGTTCATTTTGTTGATGAGTACAGTCAAATATTTAATATTGCATTTGGGGAAGAGAAAGAATTGGAAAAGTGAGAGTTTATGGCCTGTTTGGTGATTGCTGCAGAGGTCTGTCAGCTGGGAGATTATGGTTTGAAAGGATGCTGCCACGGTTCCCTATTTATTTTGCCATTTTCTACTCCGGGAACTTGAAAATCAGCTGCAACATAATCATTCATGCAACTGCTTGGCAGACAAGCTGTTATATGCCTCCTTTTGTTCTAATTAAATAATTGTTGGCATCTGAGGTTATTTCTAACTCTTCAATTGGTGAGCTAGTTGCAATGGTAGCAGAATGAGTCAAGTCAACCTTTTTTCTTTAAATTGATAAATCTCAAAACTGTTAGTCAATGATCCTGCAAAGATTTTTTCTGGTCCCGTACATTTTTGTTGACTTGCATATCTCCATACATTTCCCTACATGATCATAAATTCTAGCAAATTTTTTTCTGCTTCAATGAGAGAGAGAGAGAGAGAGAGAGAGAGAGAGAGAGAGAGGAAATGAACAATTCACAGGTTTGATTGTGTCTCCTTGTGGGTTATCATATGATTGGTCTTGATCTTAAAGGAGACCTATCCATTTTGTTTTTTACAATTTCTATTGCCACATGTTTCTGATGTGGCTTCAAATAAGAAGTCTTAAATATGCATCTCCTTAATTGTGTGCAGTTAACTCGTAGAGTAATTGAATATCTATATGAAGTTTAGAAGGTTTAGATGTATTACCCCATTCTTTTGAAGATGTTCTCTGGCCCTTCTTTGTGAAGCAAATGAAAATCATGTACGTAGTAAATGCTCATTGCCTTGTAGGTTATAGATTAGCTGACATCTGGATTTTTTGTTAGGCAAAATGTTTCATAAAAGGAAGTGTGACAAACATGTTAACCATGGTGAATGGCCATCTTAACCATTATGAATGCATATGCTAATCTATTAAACTTCATTTATGTGCTATAGAAAATTATTACTGATATAAATAAAAGTATAGCAAGAACAAAATTCATTTACTTGGAATATAAAAAACAGAAAGCTGAAGGACATAGTTGAAATTCATTATTTATGGAGAATAACTCGTCTACTAAATTTTGCAATGAATAACTGCAAGATTCTTATGGATCGTGACTTTGAAAGCACTTAAGTTATGGTGGAATATTTTTCTTGAACCGGCTGAATATTTAAGTTGTGGTTTTACTTTGGGAAGCAAATATGAGAGATCCCACCTCGCTCTCTCTTCCCCCTTTTGTCCCTGCTGTGCCACACATTTTTCTTTGCTATGGTTGTTAGACGAGATTCATAAATAATTTAATTCCCCATTGTACTAATTTTATCCTCTAATGTATTTGATATTTTTCTTGTGAACTGTAAAAGTTAGCTATGGACATCATCAATTTTAGATGCTTGCATGACTCATCACACCATGGTGTATTTGGTAAACACATTCCATAGAACATTAACGTAGATTGTTTATGGTAAAAATTGTGAGTTTTTTTTTTTTGTATGATTGGCATTCTTAGAACATTGCATGGCCTTTTCTTTTCTTTTGTATATTGTTTAGTGAGCTCCGTGCAGCTCACAAGTTTTCCATATTATGAATTTGCTAAAGTGCAATTGAGGGATTGATAGAGAGATCATGTATATCAAAATGAGGGAGTTAGACTTGCTTTTGTACCTAATTACATGTTTGAGATTTCGAGACAGGCCAACATCGAGAATGTTTTCTCGCCTTTGAGGCATGCCCGTTGTGAGGTCTGAATTTGGGCCCTATTTGGGAGAACCATGGTGCTAAGGGCATCCTAATCCTAGGATGAGGGCGCCCAAGGCATCTAGGGCTTGCCAATCAGGATTCAAATTTGAATAGGGTCCCACTTAGGTGCAAAACATGTTGAATCTAGGTAGGTGTGAGTGGAATCAAAACAGTATCAAGGCATAGGAGGTCAAAATACAAAAGTGAGGCCTAGGTGCAAACAAAATTGTGCAAGGCTACAATTTACGAAGCTAATATCTAGCCCCCATTTCAGCAGGAGTATGAGCATGCACTCAAACTCGGTAATTTACAAGACATTAAAGAGTCAAGACACACAAAGTCCCCAGGGATTTAGGATTTTATCAATCTAATATCAAGAAGAAAGGAGCATTACATGAAGAGAAAAGGAAACACGACTATGTTGGCCTAGTAAGGCTTATGCTTACAATGAGTCATGTTGTAAAGGAAAAAAAATGAATTGAAAAATAGGTGCAAAAGATCACAAAGCAAAAGGCTTAGTTTGCAAAATAATCTAATTAAGTGACTGCAACATGGGTATTGCAACATGAAAACATGTCATGGTATGTGATCAAAAGCATACAAATCAAGTCTCGTGGTGTGTGCACAAAGTGTAACAATAAATGGAGTGTATGCCTCCACATTAAAGTGATTGCATATGCCTCAATGAGAGCAATTGCTTTAAGGTAGTATACATGCATTTGAAAGACAAGCACGTCGCCCCAATGATATGTCCCCAAGCAAGGACAAATCAAGGGCAATGGTAACAACATATAACGAGAAAGCACATAAGGGATCCACTAATTGGGATCAATATGTGCTATTGATAAATCACACATATCAAGTATTTGCATTGAATTGACCTCATCCCCCAAAGGTAGTGGAACTATGGACATAATGGAAGACCACATAAAATAAACAAACATAAGTCTTTTTGGGTCAACATGGTAGAAACCAAAAAGAGATCTCAACATTGCATCATCCCTAATTAGACAACACAAAGGCATATTTACGAACAATAGCACATTTACAACATAGCATTGATACGAAATATAGAAGAATTGAATTACAAATAGCGGATTGTCATGATAGATTCAAGCTCTTTATTACCTTATGCCAACAAAGTAACAAGGGTCATCTAAAGAAAGCCTAACATAACACAAAGACATAATAGGGGAAGCACATTACATATAAGGAAACACATATAAGAGAATCCACTGCTTAATTAACATCACTTAGAGATGGTGGACAAGATGCAAGAGGAGTAACATCGAGTATAGTAGATGGACCTCCAAACAAAGACCATGCTCTAATAATGAGTGGCTTTGTTTGTCACTAAGAGCTAGGATTAATGCTTTTGAAAATCTTGAAGAAAACTCATGATTAATTTCAATAACTTCATACATATCATCATAATCATTAGGATCAACATTGTTAGCAGGATTAACGTTATTATCCATATCATCTAAATTTATCATGATAGGATCTTTTACTTGTGAAAGTAATGAACCATCATTTTGCATGGACATTTTTAATTTCTGACTTGGTGGATTGAGTTGAACATCCTCCCTAGGGTTAGGCGAAGGTTGGATAAATGAGACCAAGTCAACATTTGGTTTCTTTGGGGAGGAAATAGTTTGAGAAGCAATCTTGCGAGCCTTGACATGCCATCTATGTAGGCCTTCTCTTTCACTATGATTTCTCTTAGTTTGACTCGAAACTTGCAAAGGTTGGAGATCAATCAACATAGGCTTCTTTTCTTCCCTCGTATGGAGAGGAATGAAAGAAACCTCACTAGATTGAGAGATAAAAGATGTTGAATGTTTTCCTTTATACGATGTAGCAGGTGAAATCCTAGCTTATAGGGGAGGAATAGGAGTAGGAAGAAGTCCTTGTCTAGGACGAGGAGGAATATTCCTAGGTGAAGGGTCTTTAGGTACACTCAAGGATGATATCATCTCACTTTTCCATTTTTGATATTATAAGTAAAAAGCATCATTTTGAGGTTGTAAAGATTCAAGTTGTTTAGGCCAAAAGTAATTAAGTGAAATTTCCACTTCTTGTTGTGGGTTGGTAAAGGCTATGATTGATTGTGATTGTGTGCGGGAAAAGTAGGTCAATGAAACTTAAAATGCGAAAATGTGGTCTCAAAGAGGCTTGTTCACACACCCATGGGACTTCTTGGTGCAAGTTATGGAGTCATGAAGAATGACTCAACTTCCCAAGGTTGGTTCCATGGTTCTCTATCTCACAACGTCCCTCAAGCCAATGCCTTTGCTCTCAGATCACTGAGCAAAGTGGCTTAGGGATGACGAATGCAAGAACGAGAGATGTTTTAGATTGATTTAAATATGAAATGCATCCTATCTATGCATGATTCTACAAATGCAATAAACTAAATTATAAGATGACAAGATTAGTAGCAATACTATCCTAACATGATATACTAGTTTATGATTTAAGCTAATGATAAAAGAAATAGTCTAAAATGCTTATTAGATTAATTCCTATTACAAAGAGAAGCTAGGTGTATTAATTTATTTGAGCATAAATGAGATACTAAAAGCTTGCATGAATGTTTAAAATGGAGGAACGAGAGCTCTATTTATAGTGAAAATAGGGCAATGGATGGTCAGGATTGAAAGAGTTAATCAAGGGTCAAGTTTGAAAGTTATCAATCCATGTTTACAATTTTCACCAATGAAATGGTGACAATTGTCAACATAAGACTAGTTGAAAGGAGAGGTAAGAAGCATTAAATGCTTGAGAAGACCTCATGGTTACCCTAGGAGGTAAGGGTTAAGGTTAGGTTAGGGTTATCCATTGGATAAAGCTTTTATCCAAGGGGTAAACTCTTGTGCAAAGGTTTAAGGGATAACCATGGTCAAAGCAATGGATGCTTGATGAGACCCTTGGGTTAGATGGAGGTTAAGTTAGTCAAAAAAGTTTCTAACCATGCCACTAAGGGTTAGTTAACCATTAATGGTTTGAAGACTTTGGGGACAAATTTGTAAGAGTCCTTCCAAATTTGGGGTATTCAACAAGTTAGCTTGTTGAATGGATAAAGGCTTTAATGCCTTTTGAAGAGTTTACTCCAAATTTGAGAAGTGACATCAAATTTAGGGAAAAGGGATAATGGATGGGTTTGGGGTTAATTGATTGGGATTAGATGGATTCTAGAAGAAATTAGGAATAGGGTTTAGGATGAAAGTGAAAGATGTAGGAAAATGCAAGTGGGTGAGGGAAAATAGAATTAATTAAAATAAATTGCTTTATTTCAATTTGGTTGCAATTTGGGAAATGTAATAAATTAGATTTATTCAATTTGGGGTAAACTATTAATTAAATGTAAATTTAATTAAAAAGTAAGAAGGGATTTAATTAAATAAAATGATTTATTCAATTAAATGACATAAAAAAGGGCTTAAGTGAATTTAACTAAATAAATTGAATAATTTACTTAATTAAATAGACGAATGTGGGTGATTTAGTTAAATTAGTTTTAACTAAATAGAGGAATGAACATAAAATATTCATTTAATATGGTCATTTTTATATGTCTACATTTTGCCCCTCTTCGAAGTGACGTGTGTGCACATGTTGATTCAAAGAAAATGATATGTCATCATGATTTGGTTATGATAAGTTTTTATGTTGAGATGTTCATGTCGTGCCCCATATTTGATAAACGATGTTAATAATGCCCCTCGGGAGATGAATCAAAATTTTGAAAATTTCATTTGTCATGATAAATTTGATTGTATTTTAAATTTGTGTCTATGTTGAATGTGGTTAGTTGATTTATCTCCTGATAATGATGTTTGGTAGGGCGGTATGAGACACTGCGAGCAATTTATGCATTTCTCTACATAGCCCTAATTTCGATTTACCTTATAAAAGGGAAAAAGTGATTTCTTTTTGTCTTATTTGTGCTTGTTGACTTTTGAGAAAGTGATTTTTGGAGAGAAGTCAACATGCCGATTCTGTATTCTTCTCATCGATTCAAGCGCGTGCGGAGGTGTCAGAGGCCCGTCGCATATGGACCACCGTTAAGTCAACCTTTTTGACCCCTTTTAGATTTTTCATTTTGTTGTTTTTGATCATGTTTCCAATTTGTCACGCGGATCTGTCGGGTTAGCACGTCAGGGTCAAACCATAGCGCATACGATAGGTTTTGTAGCGCGTAGGTTTTAATAAAATAGGATAACGTCCGAAAAGTTAAGGGTAGCGCTTAGGATTAGGTTAGTGTACCGGGATCACATGGTAGAGCAGAGAGAAAAATAGGTAGTGCATAGGAGATACCTAGCGCATAGGGTTTCTAGGGGGTCGCATGGGTAGGTCTAGGTAGCGCGTAGGTATGACCTAGCGCATAGGGTTAAATACGTAGCGCAAGAGCAAGATAAAATAGCGCATAGGATAGGTTAGGTGGTGCCTTGGAAGAAAAGGGTAGTGCGTAGGTGCTGGCTAACGCTTGGGGAAGACAAGATATGCATGCTAAGCAGTTTAGCACGTAGACAAAATTAGTTAGTGCATAGGGAAATTTTTTTGGTAAAGTGTGATTTGTAAATGAAGAAAATTGGTAGGTTGATGCCAATTTTGCTGGGATAGGTGCACATGGTTAGTCTGCGTGTCTGCTGTGATTGCTTTGCTAAGTTGTCCAATATGAGTTTTGATATAACTTGATTTGATTTACAATTTTTCAAGTTGATACAGATTTGATGCTGATTTGATATGATGTGGTTTTTGATATGAACTTGATTTGATTTGCATTGTTTTAAGTTGATATATATATGGAGCTTGAGTTGTTTTACAAGCTGCAATGATTGTGGAACTTGAGTTGTTTTACAAGCTGATATGGATGTGAAACTTGAGTTGTGTTACAAGTTGATATGAATGTGAAACTTGAGTTGTGTTACAAGTTGATATGATTTGATGGTTTGATATGATGTGGAACTTGATTAGATTTTTAAAGTTTCAAGTTTTTGATATGAATTTGATTGTGATATCTGTGTTTTTGATGAGGAAACTGATATTGGACTTGTTTTGCTTTTCGACAGGAGCGCCTTGGAGTGGTTCAGTCGCGTGAGCGATTTCCGAGACCGTGGTCATTGATACCACGACTGACACAGGCTAATAGAGATATTATTGAGAGGTGTGGCCTGTCCTCATTGTTGGAGATGCGTCGGTTTATCGTGAACTAGGGTTTATTGATAGCATTGACTGAGAGGTGGCACATGATACAAACACCTTTCATTTGGCGGCAGGCGAGATCACAGTGACGCTTGAAGATTGTTACCAGATTCTATGGCTTCCTATGGTAGGTGCATTGCTACCCTATGAGCAGACTGAGGAGGGTGGTACAGAGGCACTTCATCAGATTCTGCAGGATGATACCGTTTGCGGGTATGAGATCCCCTGACAGGTTTCATAAATGGTTTCTTATGTCTCGACCGTAGGTCGAAGGGACTGATAGTGGGATGGAGATTGGTTCTGGAGGACATGGTGACACATGGTCGTCAATTTGCATGGGGGTCGGCTATGCTGGCCCACTTATACAGGGATTTGCATCAAGTGGTATATTTGGGTTATGACAGTCTATCAACTAGGGTTACGTTGCTACAGGTATGGGCACGGGGGCATATTCCCACAGCTAGGCCACTGGCGGACATAGATAGGCCTGTTGGGTGTGCATATGCCTATGGATAGTTGTCCAATGTAAGCTGGGCAAACTAGAGCACTGGAAGAGAGTTTTGGATGATATTGATACGGTCGTCTGGTGACCATATACAGGTTGCAAGGTATGGGCAAAGGATGGGATGGAGATTCCCTATGTATATATGACCAGATATTTGATAGGGCAGACACCCTTTGTTATTGAGAGGTTTCTGCATAGCCGGGTGTTGCGATAGTACGGTCGACAACAGGGGATTCCACTGGGAGCATGTTTTTATGCTCGACGAAGACAAGATATTCCAGATTGGGGACCTATAATTGATAGCACGGCGGCAATGGAGGAGTTCTTTCATTTAGCCAGTTAGATTTAAGATTATGTGCTTGAGATAGTGGATGATGGGATGACAGATGAGTTTGCAGCACTCTTTGCAGCACATGCAATGGCTAGGATATTGGATCCAGCTGAGATGATTCCCGCCTTTGATGATGATGAGAAGGTAGGTGAGGGAGGTGGTGATGGAGGAGGAGGTGATGGCAGAAATGGTGGAGGAGGTGGTGATGGAGGAGGAGATGATGGCGGAGATGGTGGAGGAGGTGGCTGAGGTCGGCGAGGAGATGGAGGGAGATTGGATCGGGGGAGGAGATGAGATAGGGATGGAGATGGTGGTGGTAGAGGGATACGGGTGGAGAGAACAGGGCAACAGGCTGTGATGGATAGAGGGAGAGGAGGTTTGGCTATCAGAACTGGGGGTGAGGAGAGGGTTGGGGAGGTGATAGTGGCAGTGGGAGGGTATGATGACTTTAGACGACTGGCCCAGAGGAGGTCAGATGTTTTACCTCCACCTGCACCAAGGACAGGTAGAGGGACATGGGGTACCCTTTCACAGGTACCATTGTAGATGCAGATTCCGTCTCATGTGGAGGATGCGCATATTAGATCGCTGCAATTGTTAGTGCAACAATTGCAGATACAGTTGTTGGCACATCAGCGTAAGATTATTCAGCTGACCACAGAGCGTGATACTGAGATAGAGGGTCGGGGTCGAGCAGAGGAGCTCGCAGCGAGTTTGCAGAGATTGGTAGTAGGTGGCCCGATGAGAGACACCTTGAGAGAGCTATCTTTGAGAGCCAAGGAGGTGGAGTACTACTGGAGACATTATGAGGATGCGGTGCCTAGGGAGCGCTGAGTGCAGAGTTTCACCACGTCGAGATCCAGTCGATCTTGAGAGACTGGGTCGAGGACAGAGAGTAGAGGCGTGACAGGGCCTCCTAGACAGGATCCACTTGGAGATCCAAGTGCTGGGACATCTGCAGCGAGACCGTCTCCTTCAGGAGATAGCCATACCTGAGAGATGTTGTCTCCATTGTATTTTGATCATTTTGTTGTATTGGCACAGACATGACATATTTTGTACATTGATCATTTTGTGAGATATATATATGACACCACTTTCTTTGATCGTTATGTGATGTGTTATGGATTATGCTTTCTATATGCTTTTGATTATTCTATGATGATGTAATGCTTAGATAGATGTATATGATGTGGTATGTGATGAATATGATCTGATAATGCATGATGTTGTGAGATGTATCTTGAAAATGAGATGTATGATATGATATGTTGTGAGATGTATGATATGATATGCTATGAGATGTATCTTGAAAATGAGATGTATGATATGATATACGATTAATTGTAAAATGATATGCAACTAATTGATTTTGATATGCAACTAATTGATTTTGAGCATCCTCGTTCTGCATTTGTCATCCCTGTATAGCCACATGTTGTTTGCTTTCTGTGTATGTATCATTATTGAGCATTGATTTGTTTTGGGATATGTTGAAAATTTATACAAGCATAATGGTATAACTGAACCATAATGACCTAAGAAAAATTTACATGATTTTTGATTTTGCAAGATAGCACAAGCGTCAAGGTATAATTGAACCATGATGACCTGAGTGGGGATTGCGTATAAACAGACAAGATTAAACCATTCGTATGCGTAAAGTGGAATCATGTCTTCAGTGATATGTGGTGAATCACGTCTCGAGACAAGTATTTACACAGTACAAATGATCGCCTCACAGACAGAAAATTAAAAAAATATTGGAGTCCCCACGACTTTCTCTAGCTTGAAGTTTTTGTTGAGAAAATTTAGAGGATCCAATAATTCAAAAAGTTCAAGTGCAAAAATAGTCAAAACTTTATGCAAGATGCAACATTTGATACTTCAGAAAATCATCCATCATATTTTGTGAATCTTGTTAAGTGATCAATGTGTGGTTTTGCGATTGTGTGAGTTTTGTTTGCTAGATATGATGTTCTGAGTTTGTGACAAGTTTTGACATCTTGAACGTGTTGCAAGTTTTGATTAATACTATTCCTAGTCGAGTGTGCCTCTTGATGTGGATATGTACAGGGATTACCAAGCCATGGTGATATGCGGTGAAAGGATATGATGATAAATCAGGATATTAACTACGCTAAGTATGTCCTGGATGGATATTGTGATAAAAATGTCGGGCGATGGCCGATAGTGCTTTACCAGTGGATATAATGGTATGGATATAGATAGAGGAGATGTCCTCTCACAATAGCGCCTGTTGCCAGGTTTTCACCAGTTGCTTTTATTGTACCTCTTTATTTGCTTTTTCTTGTTTTTTCAATATTTTTGATTTTTTTTGACTTTTTCGTGCATTAGACTACTCAAGTGTAGTATTTCTTCAGATGGATGTTGTTAGTTGGTTCATCGAGCACATCCTCTTCGGAAGTTGTTAGCTGATAGGTGCTTGATCCATAGGCTGATATAATGACATAGGGACCTAACCAGTTAGGTTCAAATTTCCCTTTCTTTTCCCGATCTTGCTGATTTCTAGGATTTTCCTTGAGTACTAGGTCACCAATTTTAAAAATTCTAGGAATGACCTTGTGGTTGTAGCTCTTGCACATGCGTTGCTGATATGCTTTGAGATGAGTGTAAGCTCATTGGCGTCTTTCATCTAGAAGTTCGAGCTCTTGCAGTCGGTTAACTCGATACTCTTCATCTGGAATTAGGCTTTTCAAAGAGACTATGAGAGATGGAATTTCTACCTCCAATGGTAAAATTGCCTCTGATCCATATACCAATGAATATGGCGTAGCTCCCGTAGGTGTGCGGATGCTAGTTCTGTATGCCCAAAGTGTTGGATTAAGTTGTACATGTCAATCTTTGCTTGCATCATTCACTGTTTTCTTTAAGATTTTCAATATTGTCTTGTTGGATGCTTCTACTTGACCATTCCCCTATGGGTAATATGGAGTAGAACATTTATGTTGGATATGAAATTGTTCACATAGCTCCTTCACATCTTGATTTTTGAAAGGTCATCCATTATCTGTGATGATGGAACTTGGAATGCCATATCTGCAGATCAAATAATTAAGGATAAAAGAGACAATTTGTTTCCCAGTCACTGTGGTCATGGGGACTGCTTCAATCCATTTGGTAAAATATTCTGTTGCAGTTATAATGAACTTGTGTCCATTTGAAGATGAAGGATGAGTTTTTCCGACCAAGTCTAGTCCCCACTGGCAAAAGGGCCAGGATGTTGTGAATGGTTGTAGTTCTTGTGCTGACACATGTATAAGATTGCCATGGATTGGGCATTTAGGAAATTTCTTTGCAAAGTGATAAGAGTCTTTTTCCATTGTCGGCCAGTAATATCCCATTCTTAGAAGCTTTTTAGAAAGAGTAGTACCACTTGAATGTGTGCCACAGATACCTTCGTGAAGCTCGTGTAAAGAAGAGTCAGATTCATTATGATCAAGGCAACGAAGAAGAGTACCATCTATACCTCGACGGTACAAAGTATCAACAGTGAGAGTATAATGGACGGCTTGTTGGATAAAGTTGCGTTTTTGGTTTCGGGATAGGTCAGTGGGTAGGCTATTTTTCTTTAGATAGTCATAAATTGGTCCATATAATAGAGAGTCCGAATTGGTCAAGGCATAGATAACATGGGATTCGGAAAGGTCATAGGCTGGGGAGAACAGTTACTCTACCAGAAACTCGTAACGATTCTGTTGCTCTGGAATTTGCGGTAGTGAAGTGATAGTAGTCATTCCATCGGCTGCTTTGTTGTCCAACCTTGGTATTTGCTCAAAGGTGATGTGTACAAAATATTGTTTGAAATCATCCACCATTCGCTTGTATGGCAGCATCTTGTTGTCCTTTGTTTGATAGTCATTGTTGATTTGATTGATGACTAGTTGTGAATCTCCGTAGACTTTTAATTATGTGATTCTCCATTGTACGACCATTTTGATGCCTATAACCAATACCTCATATTCAACAACATTATTTGTGCATGGAAACATAAGCCAACATCTGAGCCATGTTGAGTAAATGATCCATCAAAGTATAGGGTCCATTGTTTGGTGGAGATAGAAAGAACGTCTCTGTTTGGAAATTCGATCTCCATAGTTTGTTTTCTAGATAGTGGTGCTTCAGCCAGTTGATTTGTAATTGCTTGTCCCTTGATAGCTTGTCGCTCTATGTAGTGGATATCAAATTCATTGAGAATCATCACCTATTTAGCCAATCTGCCTATAAGAGCTGCTTTGCTAAGTAAATATTCGAGAGGATCAATTTTTGGAACTAGCTTAATTGTGTGAGCTAGCATATAGTGCCAGAAGTTTTGAGAGGCAAATACCATTGTTAAACAAGCCTTCTCAATGAATGTATAGTTGAGTTCATATCTGTTCAATGTCTTGTTGATGTAATAGATAGCTCGCTCCTTGCCTTGTTGATCCTCTTGTGCTAACAATGCCCCCAGTGATATGTCTGTTGTTGAAATGTAGAGAATGAGTGGCTTCCCTATGATTGGTGGTACTAGAATTGGTGGGTTCATTAGATATTGCTTGATTTGATAGAAGGATTCTGCACATTTGGCTTCCCATCTGAACGGTACATTCTTATGTAGCAAATGATTGAACGATAGACTTTTATCTGCTAGTTGAGTGATGAATCGCCTAATTGATTGGAGCCGTCCTTGTAGAGATCTGAGCTGACTGATGTTCTTGGGTGGTGGCATCTCCATAATGGCTTGTATCTTTATTGGATCCACTTCAATACGCTTAGCTGAAACTATGTATCCTAGTAACTTGCCTGATGTAACCCCAAAGACACACTTCTTAGGGTTGAGCCTGACTTGAAATTTCTCTAATGTGTCAAAAATCTTTTCTAAGATGCTTAGATGTTCTGCTCTAGTGAAGGATTTAGCTAATAAATCAT
Organism: Cryptomeria japonica; assembly: GCF_030272615.1. NCBI lineage: Eukaryota > Viridiplantae > Streptophyta > Pinopsida > Cupressales > Cupressaceae > Cryptomeria > Cryptomeria japonica. The sequence continues at coordinate 109,474,559 of NC_081408.1, forward strand.
CCACATAGTCCTCCATGAAGGTATGCATCATGTCATGAAAGATTATTATCATTGCTCGTTGATAAGTTGCGCCTACATTCTTTAAGCCAAAAGGCATGACGTTCCAATAGTACATTCTCTAAGGATAGGTAAACGTTTTTCTATCTTGATCCTCCGGGGCTATCTTGATTTGATTATATCTTGAAAAACCGTCCATTAGTGATAGCATTGCATGGTCTGCTGTGAGGTCTACAATTATGTCGATACTGGGTAAAAGAAAGTTGTCCTTTGGACAGACTTTGTTGACATCTCTGAAATCAGTGCATATTCTGATACTGCCATTTGACTTTGATACTGGTACAATTTTGGAAATCCATTCAACATAGTCGATAGGTCGAATGAACCCGACATCTAATAGTTTCTTAAGTTCAACTTTAACCATGAGTGCCACATGTGGATTCATTTTTTGTAGTTTTTGCTTGACTGGCTTAGCTCCTGGAGTAATGGATAGGTGATGCATGATCAGTTGTGGATCAATCCCAGGCATATCTGCATATGACCAAGCAAAGTTGATTTGCTTTTCTTTAAAAAATTTAATAAATTCCGATCTTTCTTCCTCTGTCAGAGATTCTGCAAGGTGTATATTTTTGGCTGCTTCTATAGTACCAATGTTGATTGATTGATTGGGCTCAATCAATATGGGTGATCGCTCGTGATAATGCTCAGTAAGAGTGTCAAGTCTCCCATCTTTAGGTGCCTTAAAAAGGTTTTCACCCTCAGATGCATCCTTTATTTTTACTTTTTTGTGATCTATTGCTGCCAGTGACTGGTTTTCAGCAGTAAATCCTTTATTTTGTTCATTTTTGCGACTGAGAGACTTGGCACTCCCTTGATTGCAGATGTCATTACTTTGTTCACTAGTAGAGTCTGTTTTCGGGTTAACGGTACACAAGTAAAGGATAATGGATTTGTCATTTGGGAAAATTGGTATATTAGGTTCATCCCAGTCTATGAGGTTAGGAAAGACAAGTGGTAAGGAGTTGTTAGGTGGATCAAGTTCTACTGTTGTAAGTGTTAGGATGGAGGTATCATCGTGATTGGCTGGGGTGTTAAATAAGTTAAAGATTTCGTCGATGTCTTCGATGGTATCATTTTCCATATAGACTTGCTCACAATCTCGCTACTCGTTTTCCTTGGCGTCATATATATTTTATGGACCAAATTCAAGTGGTCTAGATTCTGTGCCGCGTTCTTCTTGAGAGATGGGTGTATTACTGTCATTTACACCAATATCTTTAGTAATGTTAGAACAACTGCCCCATTCATATTCATTGGAATCAGTCTCAGAGGTATCATCCCAGATTCCAACAGTGCTGTGAACTGGTATGTCGTAGGGTGAGAACATGTCTTTGATGATTGAGACAAGTTTGATAGTTTTCTCTAATTCTGTGTCAGATCTTGCTTCCACTCTTTACATTTGTTCATATATAGTCTCTCCTTGGTGAGGAATGATGTAATTAGGAGGTGATTCTTCTTTGTTGGATATTAGTTCTTGAATATGACGTACTTCTACAGTAGATGCTTCCTTCTTTTGATTGATAGGCTACCTTTGATATTGCTTTTGTTCTTGATGTTCACGTTCTTTGCATATCGTCTCAGTTGACTCAAATAGTGCCTCCTGCTAGGAGTCTTCTTTGTATTTCTTCTTTGCTTTCCATTGAGGTTTTTGATATTTGCGTGGTGCCCTCTTTGGTAGTATAGTAAGTTCAAAGCCCAATCCTTTTTTGTCTTTACTGAATTGTGAAGGAGGATCCAATGGTTCTATGACACCTTCCTGACGTTTTCCAATAGGTCCTTTACCCTTGTATCCCATTTGTTGCATGATCAAGTAGCCTTTTCCATACAGGTGTGCTGGTATAGCTACCTCCATAGTAGTTGCTCTGTCTTCTTCCTCATCTTTGTACAACCAACTAAGCATGTCCTTTTCCTCTGATTCATGTGCTAGAGTACCTAGTTGGATAAATGTGCCATCAAACTTGGTGATGGGCTGGGTTGCTTGACGTGTTGATGTTGTAGGTAATCCATTAGATTTAGGTGATGTTGGTAAGTTGGCCAAACATAACGGCTCTAAAGAGTATTCTCCCATGCCCTGCTCTTTGATTTTCATCTTTTGTTTGAAATCCATAGATAGTGATGTAGACTTTTCTTGCTGAAGATCTGGTGCTGAGTAACTTTGTTTTTCTCTATTATGTGGAACCAAACTGTCTTGGGCTGCCCCCATAGCATTAATGTTAGGATTCCCACAGATACTGAGAAGGGGGGGGGGGGTGAATCAGTATCTAACCGGTGAGTTGAATTTCTTAACTTAAAACATGTAGAACATATTATAACAGTGTACCGGTATGCAAGAAATAATGCAATAAACAGAATTAAAAGCAACCACATGAAAAAAACACCATAACACAAAGATTTAACGAGGAAACCCGGCGTGGGAAAAAACTCAGTGGGATTTGTGACCCACAATATTCACTTACTGGCCAATAAGAGAATATTACTTACAAGAGGGGCTTGCACACTCACTGCGCAATGGGAAGTCTCACTGACTTACAATGATGGATTATATAAATCCAGTGTCTTGTACTGCTTCAAAATAGCATCTATAATGCTAGATCCAGTACCGGTTTCTGATCTGCTTCTTACATAAACCCTTAACCTATAATTTGCATAATAGGTCTGCCTTATTTTGCCTAAATACATTCTTCTTCCTTCCTTTAAATGTTCTATAATGATCTCTTATATATATGAGTTATTTTACAATGATGCCAAGTCGGCTTACAAAGATTTTACAATAATAAACAAAATATATTACAACAAAAATCCTGTCGGCCTCTGTGCCGGTAAGCTTCCTTTCTTTGTCGGTGCTAGTGGTCTGAGTGCCGGTGTAGAGTCTAATCTTGCTAGTGCCGATGAACTATCTTGTCGGTGTCATAGGATTGTAAGGTTCCCATCAATGACAAAACCTTCAATCACCTACAATGTCTCATTGGAGTGTGCATATGTCAACAATTACAATGTTGAAATGGATTATGATATGTTGATATAGAAATCTCTCGCCCGTTGTAGGGGAACTTAACACACTGATGATAAGTAGAAGGTACTTCTTGCATTTCATGTATCCAAGGCCGACCCAATAAGATATTGTATGTGAGGTCTATGTCTAAGACTTGGCACATAGTGTCCCTTTGTATTGGTCCTACTTGAATTGGCAACATTATTGTTCCTTTGGATGATCTTTCTTCGTCATAAAATGCTTTGATAGTGATCTTTTTGCGTGGATTAATAGATTGCTCAGAGAAGCCTAATGCACAGATAAGTTTTAAGGTACAGATATTGAGTCCAGCTCCTCCATCTATTAATACTCTTTTGACTTGATGCTTGTAGACTAAGACTTCAATGTGGAGAGGAGTATTGCGTGGATGGCTCAATGAGATATTATCATGCTCAGAAAAAGTGAGGTTATGAGGCCCTGTCATATGAGCCACCATGGCTTGGAATTTGTTAGCATCCAGATCTTGAGGTACATTTGTTTCCAATAATGCTTGTTCCAAGATGTCTTTGTGTTTTGGCGAATGTTTCAACAACTCTAGTATAGATATTTGAGCAGGAGTTTTTCGCAGTTGACTTACTAGATCATATTGAATTTTGGGTACGGTATTTGTTGTTGACATATATCCCTTCAAGGCATATTTTTGAGCTCTGGTTGTTACGTTGATAGATTCATGTTCACACCTGTCCTTGATTGTGATAACATTGACTTGATTGTCCGCAATTGATATGTGATTGATAGTGTTATTGTATATGTGATTGATACGAACTCCACGTGTATCGTTTGAGGTTGAAGCTCCATCCTTGTAGTTTGGAAGAGGATTCTTAAAGGCTCCATGGTCACCATTTGTCTTGAGACCATAGACCATTAAAGCGCCTCTATCAATCATGTCTTGAATAATGTTTTTTAGCCTCATGCAATCATTTGTTCAATGACCTTTGTTGCGATGAAAATCACAAAAGTGCGAGTCATTCCACCAAGGTGGTTTGATTTGTGGTTCAAAGTTGTTGTTTGCCGGTAAGGAGATAATTTTGTTTGCCAGGAGTTCTTTGAATGCTGACTCTAATGATTGCCCTAGTGGTGTGTAAATGCGTTTTGGAAAGTTGTTTGCATTACCCCATGAGTTTGGATTAGATCCTTGATTGGTGTTATTGTTTTGGGTATTGTTGGTGCTGTTTGTGTTGAGTTGATCTTGATTGGTATTCGGTGCATAAGTGTTAGTGCCTTGGTTAGAACCTTTGGGATTTTTTGTAGCTTGAGGATTACCTGATAATGTGAGCACAAGCTGTTTTGATTTTGGATCATTTGACTTATTGTTTCCTTCATTTCCATTGTTTTTGTTGTGGGTCCAGAATCTGGATTTGTCTAAGTTGTTGTTGTTTTGGTTGTTGTAATTGGATGAACTTGTTCCTTCTTTGAAATTTTTTAATGTTCCTTTCTTGACACATGCCTCTTCTACTTGGATGCCATTCTCAATCAATTTGGCGAAGGATGGTATGCATTGAAGCTTGAGTATGTAACTCATCTCACTATTCAAGTTGTCGATGAACATCTCCATCTTTTCCTTTTTAGGCACATCTCGAGGATATCTTGAAACCATATGCCGCCAACGTTGAAGGAATACCATGAATGTTTCATTGTTTTTCTTCTTAGTATTACAGACGTCTAGCATAGTGATAGCATGCTGAATGTTATAGGAATATTTAGTTATGAATTTGTTGACTAGTTCATCGAATGATCTGACAGGAGGTGTGATTTTGGACAACCATTCCATTGTTTGTCTTCCCAAGCTTCTTGGGAATAACCTCATCAAATAGGTATCATCATGAGCAAATTCAAGACTCATTGTACAAAATTCTCAAACATGATCACGAAGATCGCTTTTCCCATCATATTTGTGAAATTTGGGAATGTCTGAGTTTGGAGGAAAAGGCACCATGTTTAATCGTTTGTCAGAAGGATAAGGACAAATTTTAGTTAAGGAGTACTGTACTGTTGTCCCTTGTTGCATGTCTTGCATTTGTCTTTGTAACATTTGCATTTGTTGAGTTAGAGCAATCAGAGGTGCATTATTTTTCTGAGGGAAGAGTTCTTCCCTTGCATTAGTTCTAGGCTGAAATGGTGTGTGGAATGGTATGTTTTGCTCGAGGATGTTTTGTTCAGGGATATTTTGTTCTAGCAGATTTTGTTCAGGGATATCTTGCTCAGGGTCATGTGCTTCTTCCTCTCTTTGTCGTTCTTGATATTCATAATGTTGAGATCTTGTTCTAAAAATGTCCATGTCTAAATCTTCAGGAAGTTTAACTCCTTTTCTTGTGAGCATGAGCATATATTTTTCCTTGTCTTTTTCCATGAGTCTTTCCACAAGCTTTTGAAATAAAGCGCTTTCTTGACATTCTTGAAGAAGTTCTTTAGAAATTTCGGTGTCCTCTAGATTTGGACGCTCGAACGGATTCGATAATCTCCGATTCATGCTGGATTCCGGTTGCATTTCGCTTTGTTTGTTTTGTTGAGAGCGAGTAATAGTGGGCATCTAGTAGAAGCTTTTTGTGACAAACAGAATGAACTCTTCTTCAATGTTTTTCTCAGGGGTTGGTGGTTCAAATTGGGGTATGTTATAAGTGATGCACTCTTCGGGAAAGAAGGCTGGATTGATCTTCCCTCCTTGATTTATGCATTGACTGAATGCTGATTTTTGACAGAATGCCCTACTCCTCAAGGGTTCCTTGTCAAATTTGTTTGTTTTGTTTTGAAGATACAAGCATATAAGATGAAGGAATGTTCGATGAGATTTGAAGAGTTGGCAATTGATGTATAAAAATTTATTTATTTTGGCAAGTTTCGAAGAACTCGGTTGCTGTTTCTTCAACTTAGTGTTATGATAAGTATTCTTCTTTCTTAGAGTATGAGGAATAGTCATGCACAAGCGATCAATGGTTTCCTTTGATTTGTTTTGGATTCAGTTTCTACTTGTTTTGGAAACTTAATTTTTACTTTATCAAAATGAAGGTTTAGATGCCCCCTCATGACAAAGCGTGTCAAATGATATGGAATACGAGCTTTTCCGATATGAAAACTCGATTTGACAACTTGGAGTTTAAAAACAAGTGTGTTTTGGGATAAAAATCCATTTGATTGAAGGATCTCTTCGACACTTGTGATGATGTTTCCTGATTTTGATAGGAGAGATATATTTATCTTGCAACTAGCTTTAGATTTTGGGCAACTTTTGTTTGATGGAAATTTTGCTTTTAGAAATTGCTTTTGATACTCTATTTTTGGATTTTTGCTTGATGAAGTTCAGGCTGATGAAGGAAAGCTTCCGAAATTGTTTTCAAAATTTTCAAATTTGATCTTTGTTTTGGCCCCTATTTTTTTGGTTTTGGGTATGCGCTAAATCAGAGACGCAATGCGCTAGCGAAATGACTCCATGCGCTATGTTGCCCCCTGATACGCGCTAACTGGTATACTTTGCTTTTGTCTTGGTTCAAAAGGTTATGCGCCAATATGGGCTGCCTATGCGCTAACTGTTAAACCCTACGCATTAGAGTTTGGCTTCCACGTGCTAAGCTGATGCTTCAACGCGCTAAACTGTTTTCAAAACGTGCTATTTGAAACTGCTAGTTTTGGATTTTGGTGAAGTGCTAATGTTAACCCTTAATGTGCTAAGGAGAAGGTTTAATGTGCTAAAAGATGTTTCCTATATGCTAAGAAGTTGCTCTTACACGCTAAACTACCCTGATATATTTTGACTTGGTTGTTTTTCTACAATTTTGGAATTTTGCTTTGAGTTTTTAGTGCTGATAGATGATTTTTTGAAGTAACAAATGAAAGCACGACACCAAAGAGACAACCATTTTGGTTAATCTAAACAATAAGTGTATGTTCTGTGAGGATGTGTTTAAATCCCCAATGTTTTGACAGGTTTAGATACAACATGCACTTCAGTCAAACTCTTTATTCAAGGTTCATAAGCAATATCATAGCCCACTAGTCTCGATACTCCGTCAGCTCAAACAACCATGTCACCCCCTAGGGGGCGCCTATTTTTTTGCCTTTTGTCATAAGTTAACTTAAAGTGAATTGCTTCACAATTGAGTAGTTATCTTGGGAGATATATGGTGAGCGATCTTGGGGGCGGATTCTTCCCTACCCTTGCACTATGATATTACAAATGTCTGGTCACTGACTCGGCTCAAAGTTTCTATGCTAAGGTTCGTAAGCAAGCTTCCTGTTTGACCGTCAGTGATAAACTCCCTTAGGAGGCTTCTCAACCTTTAGAACAAAGGTTTTACGTATCTTAAGGATATTGGGGGAAGGCTGATTGCTGCGCGCAACCGTTGAAAAGGACTTTCGTCACTTTCCACTTTTGATTATAGTGGGTTGGAACACTTGGCTTCAAAGTCATTTCTCACTTAGGTCATTCCCTTCACACCGGCCAAAAATGGCTTTAAGAGTTTTTCAACCCCTCGGGAAGGCAGGCCTGCTAAAGGATTTATTGCTTGAAGTAAAGAAAGCTTTTAAGAGTGGTTTGAATTTTTTATCACCCAATTAAGGGGAGAGCATATACCTTCCACTTTCGAGACAAAGAACACAAGTTCCTTTTAGCCTTTCAAAGCAATAATTTGCTAACTCTATATGGAGATGTTGCTCCATGAAAACATGGTGTTCTTTTTAGCCTTTCAAGGCAATGATTTTCTGATCTATTAAAAAAAGAACTTGGTCAACAAAAGAAATCGATTGAAAGGGGAAGATCTTCCCTCTTTAGTTGCAAAAGACTTTTGGGCCTTGTGTGATTCTTTACTTTGCTAAAACTTAAAATGTATCCTTTTATACACTAAAGGATGGTGAAGTTCTTTTTAAGCCATTTGTTTGCAAAACTTGAAAAAAATTTGATTTGTTCCTTTTTAGATCCAATTTGAAAATTTTCTCTCCTAGAAAAGCAAAGAAAATTATTTTGTGGTTCTTTTTAAACCCAAACAAAGTGAGTTCAATTTTACCTAACAAGAATTAAAAAAACTTTATATTTTAACTAACTTATTAAGTTAGTAAAAAGTTAAACTATTTATGATCCTAGAAATAAAATTAAGCTCCCATCTGCAAGAAAACTGTTAAAAACCCTACAAGATACCAAGTAAAATCATTAGAAAATTTGTGGGTTTGGTGGACTTCAACAAGCCTAATTTCACATTCAGTTACAGTTTTTAATTTTGCCCCTGTCTGTGATGCTATACAAAATAGACTGTACGCGCTACGAGATAGTCAGGATGCGCTATCAGACATACTCGATGCGCTGAACTATTTTCCAAATGCGCTACTCTATTATTCTTCTGCGCCGAGACCTATAGGAAAATGTTAGTGAGGATGATGTGCTAAGGTATGACCTACACACGCTGGGGAATGCATCCCACGCACCAAACAGTGAGCCAGATGCACTAAAAGGTCAACCAGATGCGCTAAGGGATGTTCCCTACGCATTGATTTTTGTTTCCCGCGTACCTGCAAAAGTGTTTATTTTTAAAAACTGATTTGATTAATGGGGTAGAACCCCATGGTGGGCACCATAAATGTGTTCGGGAAAAGTGGGTCAATGAAACTTAAAATGCGAAAATGTGTCTCAAAGAGGCTTGTTCACACACCCATGGGACTTCTTGGTGCAAGTTATGGAGTCATGAAGAATGACTTAACTTCCCAAGGTTGGTTCCATGGTTCTCTATCTCACAAGGTCCCTCAAGCCAATGCCTTTTCTCTCAGATCACTGAGCAAAGTGGCTTAGGGATGACGAATGCAAGAATGAGAGATGTTTTAGATTGATTTAAATATGAAATGCATCCTATCTATGCATGATTCTACAAATGCAATAAACTAGATTATAAGATGACAAGATTAGTAGCAATACTATCCTAACATGATATACTAGTTTATGATTTAAGCTAATGATAAAAGAAATAGTCTAAAATGCTTATTAGATTAATTCCTATTACAAAGAGAAGCTAGGTGTATTGATAAATTTGAGCATAAATGAGATACTAAAATCTTGCATGGATGTTTAAAATGGAGGAATGAGAGCTCTATTTATAGTGAAAATAGGACAATGGATGGTTAGGATTGAAAGAGTTAATCAAGGGTCAAGTTTGAAAGTTATCAATCCATGTTTACAATTTTCACCAATGAAATGGTGACAATTGTCAACATAAGACTAGTTGAGAGGAGAGGTAAGAAGCATTAAATGCTTTAGAAGACCTCATGGTTACCCTAGGAGGTAAGGGTTAAGGTTAGGTTAGGGTTATCCATTGGATAAAGCTTTTATCCAAGTGGTAAACTCTTGTGCAAAGGTTAAAGGGATAACCATGGTCAAAGCAATGAATGCTTGATGAGGCCCTTGGGTTAGATGGAGGTTAAGTTACTCAAAAAGTCTCTAACCATGCCACTAAGGGTTAGTTAACCATTAATGGTTTGAAGACTTTGGGGAAAAATTTGTAAGAGTCCTTCCAAATTTGGGGGTATTCAACAAGTTAGCTTGTTGAATGGATAAAGGCTTTAATGCCTTTTGAAGACTTTACTCCAAATTTAAGAATTGACCTCCTCAAATTTAGGGAAAAGGGATAATGGATGGGTTTGGAGTTAATTGATTAGGATTAGATGGATTCTAAAAGAAATTAGGAATAGGGTTTAGGATGCAAGTGGGAGATGTAGGAAAAGGCAAGTGGGTGAGGGAAAATAGAATTAATTAAAATAAATTGCTTTATTTCAATTTGGTTACAATTTGGGAAATTGAATAAATTAGATTTATTCAATTTGGGGTAAACTATTAATTAAATATAAATTTAATTAAAAAGTGTAATGCCCCGTCAGGAAACGCCGAAGGGTGAAAGCTAAAACACTCAAACAGTGTAACTATTTTTTTTTTTTTTAAAAGAGTTATAGTTTTATAATAATAAGAGTGTTAATATTAAGTCACAACATTAAGATACTTTGGAGTTATCTAACGCTTAGATAACATAGCGGAAGACTAAACGAACCTAAGGAGTTTCCCAGTGTGATTACGTATCATTACACCTAACTCAATTCGCGACGTTTGATCCAATTAAGCTGGATATCTTAATTACAAGTTAATACTTAAGACATGGATATATTATGTTCATTGAATTGACATTTTAGAATTTAGGAAGCATTCATCTAATATGATTGGAGATGAGACTAACATGAGGATATTTACTCAATGAATTTTAAACGTAGGCATCTTAAGAAATTCTCCCTTTAAGGTTTAAAATGGTTAACTTGGTGAGCCATCCATTTTAGATACAGTGCAACTAATACATTGAGGTTCATTTATTTAGGTTTAAAAATAACCAACCAAATGAGATCATCCTCTATAGTTAAAATATGGCTTATAAGATGAAATTCATACATTATGGATTAAGATGTAAACAAACAAAATGAAGTTCATTCATTAGGGTTTAACCATAACCAACTATTAAATCGTAGTTCATTTATAGAGGATAAAATTTAAATAGCCCAATGAAGATCATCCTTTAGGGTTATGATATAGGTAACTTAATGAGTTCCCTCATTTTAGTTAAAATAAATAAAGATAATATGAAGAATTACTTTTGCTATGATTAAGATATACACAACTGCATGAGTTCTCCCATTTTAGTTCCATTATAGCTATTATGATGAGGTTCATTTATTAAGGTTATAATGTGTATAACCAATTTGAGTTCATCCAATTATAAAACTAATTTGGTGAGGATTATTTGTTTTAGAATAAAATGTAAACAATTAAATAAATTCATCCAATTTAGGGAAATATAGCTAACATGACGATGTTCATTTATTAAGATAATACGGTAAGTAGTTGAATGAGGTTCATCCATTAAATTTCATTTTAGATATTATGACAATTAATCCAATATTTGCTATCCATTCATACGTTCAATTTACCAGCTTTATCCAATAATTGTAACCTAGTGAGTTTCTTTCCATGCTTACTTCTTTTCATTAACATTAACAATTTACTTTCCATAATCATATTTACAATCTTTTATGACCTTAATTACTACATTTAACAAGATGACTATATTCATGCATTCGAAAATTAACTTCATTAAATCCCCATTAAACACTTACAAAATACAACCATACATGCTAGCTCTAAGTAAGAAACATGAGAGACAAAAGCATCACATAACACAGATATGATCTTGGAGTTCACCCCTAAAGGGCTACATCTTCGGGTCTACTCAACTGCAAGATCCCTCTGGCAATTAATTAAGTTAGGATTACATAAGTTTCATGTCTTTTACATCTCTGCCTTAAAGGCAAACACCACCACTATACAACAACCACTTCGGCCAATAATTACATGAATTTAAACTTGTCATATTTCTATTTTGTCTATATCTCCAAACCGAAGAAGGGCTTAACTACACCACTTATTTTACTAATGAAAATATCATTACCTTATCAATTTTCAAATCGATGCATTAGTAATTTTCCGATAATTCAATAGCATATCATTTGAGTTTTCAAAATGCCCAATGTTAAATATCCCCTTTTCCAATTACTCCTATACTTTAGAATTCCCTTTCTAAACTACCCATAAGACCCATATCATTTTAATACAAAAATATTATATCCTTGGAAAATATAAATTTAAACATCACCGAGTAATAAATATGATTTATTTCGAAATCTCCAACAAAGAAAGTTATTCTATCTAGATTTATTTCCTAAAATCTCTAATATAAGAAAATCCTTCTATCTAGTTTTATTTCTTAAAATCTCTAATATAAGAAAATCTTTCTATCTAGATTTATTTTGAAAATCTCCAATAAAAGAAAGTTATTTCTACCTAGATTTATTTCCACTTAAATATTAACCAATATATAATTATTAGCCCCTGGATAATAAAATATAAACATTAAACCAACTTAATAAATATTTGACTTTCAATTATATTTATATATATATATATATATATATATATATATATATATATATATATATATATATATATATATATATATATATATATATATATATATATATATATATATAAAATTCTCATTAATATATATAAATAACAAATTGGATAAGTTACAGATTTTCAAATCTAAATATTAATTAATATAAAATTATTAACCTCATTAATAAAATATATATTAATAATATTCAATATATATAAAAGAAATAAAATAAACTATTAAAATATTCAAAATAAATAAAGCACCATAACTGTTTAATACCCAAAATAACTAAAAGAAAACTAAAACAATCTTTTCATACACAGTCACAAAGATTTTATTATTATTTGTTTTTTTGTTTTTTTTGGCCAGAATGCTTAAAAATAAAATGGGGAAGATTTTCTCAACAAGATCATGATTTCTCAAGGATAAGTTATAGATTTTCAAATCTAAATATTAATTAATATAAAATTATTAACCTCATTAATAAAATATATATTAATAATATTCAATATATATAAAAGAAATAAAATAAACTATTAAAATATTCAAAATAAATAAAGCACCAGAACTATTTAATACCCAAAATAACTAAAAGAAAACTAAAATAATCTTTTCATACACATTTTATTATTCTTTGTTTTTTTTTTTTTTTTTGCCAGAATGCTCAAAGAAATAAAATGGGGAAGATTTTCTCAACAAGATCATGATTTCTCAAATACCCAAAAGGATTTAATCCCTCTTATCTATTTTTCTAAAAACAATCTTAACCCCAAAACAATCAATATTTTCAAACTAAAAACTTAAATCTTAAGAGCACTCATGGGTATTTAAAAAAAAATTAGCATTTCCATGAAGAACAACCAAATACCATTTTTTTGATTTAGCCTAGAAATAAAAGGAGAAAACCGGGATCCTACCTCTTTAGCATTCTTGGTAAGATTCGAAGAAGAGCCCCCAATCTTGCAGTTATAGAAATCCATCCTTGCAAAAATCCCCATTCTCCATCCCAATATTTTTCTTTTCCAAAAATTTTACAATGAAAAACTCTCCCCCCAAAAATATTTTCAAAACCTCGGTTAAATGAATCACATCTATGACCTAGTTTCTAATTTCAAAATTCAAGCACTTTTTAAATTAAAAAGAAATAATAATTCTTTTCAACTGTTAAATTAATTTAACTTGATTTTCAAATTAAAATGCTTCTCTCCTATTTAATTTTAATTTTAATTTCTCAATATTAATTAATCCAACATTTATATTTCGAACTATTGACAAGGGTAAAATATTTTAATTAAATTAAATTCCAAAAATCAATCTTTCACACTATATCAAACTTTATAAATTAAAAACGATTTTCTTTAAATAATTAAAATTACCCTTTTTTTTTTTTCCAAAATGCAAAAGAGATTAAATTAATTATATTTCAAATAACTTTAAATATTTCTTTTTTCAAAATGCATAAACTAGATTAAATTCATTATTTTAAAAATTAACCATTAAATTAAATTCGCTACAACATAAATAAAGCTATCTTTTTAATTAATGATTAATCACCTAAAAGAAACCCATTTATTTTAAATTTCTCAATTTCTAATGCGTAAATCAACACATTAAATTGAATTAAATACTTAGGATAAAATACTTCATTTACCACATGCAAGGCACACAAACCAAGAAAGTCCACCAATCACAAGACACGCAACCCAAACGACAAAGGAACCCTATAGACCACACACGATGCTCACCTGATCATGGCTTAGGCAAGATGAGAGTTTTATGACCACCTAATCCGAATTCTAAGGATGAAGGACGTATACTCAACCCTGCGAATCCTGGTGGAGCTGAACCTCGCCCTAGGCAATATAGTACCTGCAATCTCCTGCAACCATGAGTCACGCAAGCATACATATATATACATATCCAATGAAGGCATTAGCTCGATATTTATAACAAGAATTAGGGAATAATTACATTTACACAAAAATCGATACAAAAGCACAATAATAGGTATGCACAATTATTTATATTATCTAATCTACAACATTACATCGCGGTAAATCAACCATTCAAGAATGCCACATAGGAAGTGAACTAAGGTCAAACGGGTTTTACAAGCCCGACTAGGGTAGGGGCATTACAAAAAGTAAGAAGAAGGGATTTAATTAAATAAAATGATTTATTTAATTAAATGACATAAAAGGGCTTAAGTGAATTTAACTAAATAAATTGAATAATTTACTTAATTAAATAGAAGAATGTGGGTGATTTAGTTAAATTGGTTTTAACTAAATAGAGGAATGAACATAAAATATTCATTTAGGAATATGGTCATTTTTATATGTCTATAGTGATAATATTCCCATTATGAGGAAACTTCAAACACTTATGGATGGTAGAAGGGATAATTTTCATGGAAAAGAGCCAAGGATGTCCCAACTTCACATGAAATTGTTTGGAGGTAGAGATGATAGCAAAGGTGACATCTAAGCACTTAGTACCGAACTCAATTGGAAGAGTGATAGAATCTATAGTAGGACAAGAGAAACCATCATGCACTATAACCATACCATCAGATTTATCATGTGTTTCTTGATGAAATTGTTGAGAAAAGAGATGTTCTTTAGTAATATCATTCACCATACATATGAGATCAATGAGCACTCCACGTGAGAGCTTTCCTTTAGTCTTCATAGTAATGTATAACAGTCTATCGAGTTCCTTAATAGTCTTCGTAGAGTCAAAGGTGATGCGAGGTTCATGTTTTGGTTTGGATGTTTTAGTAAGGCTAACAAAATTTTTAGATTCCATTCCTAAATCATTAGAAGTAAAGCTAAGTTTTTTAGACTCAACCACATTAGCAAAACAAGTAGGCAAATGATCGGTGAAAATTTGCAAATTTTGATTAGGAGGTGCTACATACTTTGCTTTATAATTCACACCTGTCATAGATATGATATTGAAATTAATAAGACCTTGAATCTTATTTCTCAATTTGTAACATTTTTTTGTTTCATGAACCGCTTGACAATATTGGCGAAATGCTTTTTGGTCAAAATAGGGCGGTAGAAGCATAGTTGTGTTTATAGGTTTGATGGGAGGAAGTTGTAACACATTAGCATTCATCAATCTAACCATTATACTATGTAAATATTAGATAGAGGAGTTAATTATTTTTTAAATTATTTGGATAAAGAGGCTACACTTGGTGTTGTAGCTACCACTTGTGTTATATGGTTGGAAAAATTATCATTGAATTTGATGAAGCCTTTGTTTAGTTTTTGAAACTTGTTGAACAATTGTTGAGCACTCTCATTCTTATGAATCAAAGCCATTGAAGAAGAGGATTCAAATTGGCTCACTAGAAGTTGATAGTTATGAAGCATTGCACACAATTGTGTGAAATATGTAAATTTAAAAAACATAAGCTTATCTCTAATATCCTTTTTCAAATTAGAAATAAAAATTTTGTAAACATTTCCATCAAGTACATGATAAGAAAATTTGTGAATGCAAATGTTTATTTCTACCAATGAAATTAGTCACTTTTCATTAAACTCGTTGTTTACAATGAATCAAATTAGTCAAAGTAGTTAGAGGACCAATGCTTATTTTGAAATTGTTGAATGAATGCATCAACCAATTATGAAAAAAAAGGTGATAGAATAAGGAGGAAAAAATTAGTACCATTGCAAAACTATCTCTAAAAGTGCGAGAAAATATTTTAGCCACAAGTCTATGATTGTGAGAGAAATCCCTACACAAGGTTTGGAATGTTTTTACATGAGTCAAGGGGTTGCCTTTTCCATAATAAAAATCCAATTGGAGAATTTCCACAATCTTAGGAGCAACCAAACGAATCACTTAATTGGATAGTGAGCTAGCTACATCATATGTGGGAAAATTGAACTTAAATCAAGTTAAAGAAGCCAATTGTTTTTGTAAGAAAGAGACACTTTGAGTTAGGTTATTGATAGTGGTTTGAGTAGATGAGTTGGAATTGGACATGTTGGATTGTGATGGAGGTGTAATGTTATGATAGGTAGATGGAGGAGGTTGAGAATAAGTAGTAGAATATTATGGTATGCTGGTATATGAGATGGTTGGAAAACAAATGGAAGGGTAATAAAAGGATGTATATAAGAGTATTGATTAATAGGATTTCCTCCATGACAAACATGCGTAGAATTAACATGTTGTGTAGAAGTAGCCATGATAGAATATGTATATGTACAAATTAGGCAAGGATGTAGGCACAGGAATATAATTCTCAACTTGAGTTGTAGGAATAGAATAACCAAGAACTTTGACACAACATTTTATAGGCATAATATTGGTATCAACAATAATGAGCAATGCCCCGTAACACTTCCATACCTATCTTATCGCTTTGAACCATTCTCTTCATCCATTCAATCAAGGAGATTTCCTTAGTATTCTGGTGTTATTGACCTATCTATTGTTGAAGCTCATCCAACTCATTGTCAAGCTTCCCCAATTGTTCACTGGTAACCCTAGTTAGTGAGTCATCCTCATTATAAGAAGTGTGAGGGGAATTGTTATCCATAATGTTAGGTATGTTTTGTGTAGGGGTTGAGGTTTTGTCCAAATTCCCATGGAATAGGTTATTCAACATAGATTCATACCCCTTAGTATTTAAACTTTGGGAAGCCATAAGTCTATAACTTCTTCTCATTGGTATGTTGGATGTAGGTCAAAGAGTAACAAAACTCACACACAAAGAAGGAAATGTTGAATATAAAGATTTGAAATCATAATATTTTTGATAATGCAAGCTATATTTATGGTTAAACAATGCAATTTATTTGTAAAATGATTGACCAACCAAATAGATACTCTAAAGAAATAAGAGATGTGCTGATTAAATGATTCTAACTTTGAAAATAACATGTCATAACAATGAAATATAAGCATATAAATGAGAAATTATGCAAAGCACAAGTCAATTTTGTCAAAATAAATTAGGGTTTCTATGAATTGAACCTCTAAATTTATGTAAATTAAGTGCATAAATGATATGTGAGTGCAAATATGGTTTGGTTAAATGCATACAAATTAGATTTGAGAATAAAAATCAAAATCAATGCAAGTACAATGCTAAGTTCGCCAAAATGTAATGGTGAGAAAATTAGGGTTTCACAAGTTAAACCTTATAAACTAGGAAATAACCTAACTTTCCAACCAAAACATTGAAGGGTGAACTCAATTGATCCAATTTATGAAGATTGAATTTAGATCAAGTTCTTTTTCCTTCCTTTAATTGAAAATGATTTGAATGTATTTTAATGCTAGATTTAGGGTTAATGATGAATAATTGACATGAAACAACAAAAACAACAAGCTATAGATACAAAATGTAGACACAATGCTAGTCTGAGAAAAAGAAATAGAAGAGCACATGTGATTGCAAATTTGGCCTGAAAGTGTGGGATCATGTGATGATTTGTGTCTTAGTCTTTGATGTAGGATGCATACAAATTCAAATATTTTGAAATTAGGATGTCTTAGAGAATATGTTCCTAGAAGCTCATAAAAAATGCTTGTGGTGGCAGACTTTTCGTCCCGATCATTTAATTTTCGCCTCTGCAAAAGTCAGATTTGGTCATTGTTGTCTCCTCTATCAAAATCTCTACTTGTGACTCGCGAATCTGTCACCTGCACATAGAAAGAAGGAAAATGTTGTTGTTGATGGAGGTTCGACTTAGGTCAAACCCCAAGTTTGGAATTAGCCTTTGAATTGAAATTATAATGTAATGGAAATGCTGAAGTAAAAGGTTATCTTTTGAGGATAAGGCGAGATCTGAATTTGAAATGCTTGGATTGGAACTCAATACCTTGATGAATCTTGCATTGAAGTCTTCATACCAAGGTTGATAATGCCATGTAGGATATCTTCATAAAGTCTTGATCTCATGGATGCCATCATGAATGCTCGAAATCTAAACTTTGACCTCTCCATTTACTTGATGATGTTTAATTGCTTGCTCACTCAAATTTTCAAAAGTGTAATTGAGGGATTGATAAAGAGATCATGTATATCAAAATGAGGGGGTTAGGATTTCTTTTATACCTATCCACATAAAATATGTTTGAGATTTATGGGCAAGCCAACACCGGACATGTTTTCTCGCCTTCGAGATATGCCTGTTGCGGGGTTCCAAATTTGGGCCCTTTTGGGAGAACAATCTAGGTGGATGTGAGTAGAGTGAAAATAATCTTAGGGCACAGGAGGTTGGAACACGAAAGTGAGGTCTAAGTGCGGATGAAATTTTGCCAAGCTACAATTTACGATGCTACAAGCAACAATCACTAGCCACTCTCTCTTGAACCTAGTCGGTATGACAGATTCATTTTTTTAGAAGTGTACATTTCAATAATCAGATTCAATTTTTTAGCAGTGTACATTTCAACAATGGGATTCCTTGGATACATATGATTGAATTCTCCAGTTGTAGTGTTTCTAGCATTTGTATCCATAAAGATGAGGATAGAGGTATTGATGTACTAAAAGAATATGGTATGGGAATGATTGTATATTTTGGCATTGCGGGTTTGTTAATTTAAACATTATAAGTTTTTAACAAAATCAAATGACAATAATCAACTTCTTCAACTTTACATTGTTGTGACACACCCTCAATATGGCCAGGTACATCCTAAGGTTCCTTACAAAGCTCACAGATCTCCAGTAAAGTGATAAATACCTCTTCATTGTCAACATTAGCATTGCATTAATACATGAACACAAAGACAATCAAATTGCAAGCTAATTTCTCTACTTTGTGATTGCAAATGTTTTTTAATATTTGCTTTAATAATCTTTTCTATGGAACATAATATTATTCTGACTAAAGCGAGTCTTCTTAAATATTAATAGAGAAAACCCCATTTTCTTGTGATGACTGCTACCTAAAAATGTTAGTCAACGTATGTCAATTCTTTTCAATAATTTTAATTTCCACCTTTGAACTATATTGATAAAATTGCTTGCTCTGCCCTTGTTGTAATCAGATTGTCCATAGCAAAATAAGGTTTCAAAATTTGGGAGCCTTGTGTTGATAAATATTTTCTGGTTTGTTGGAGTCATTAGGATATTTATTTAATTATTTATTAATTAGGTTGTTTGTTACTTTTTCACTTAAGCTAAACTTAGGTGCTTTTTTGTTATCTAGAGTTTGCTTTTCTAGATGTAGTTGAGCTTAATTTAGCTCCTAATTTGTAATGTTATAGTTCTCCTAATTTTAGCATTAGGTTTTGCACCTAGGGTTTCATTCATCCTTTATAAGGATGTATTTATCATTGTAATTGTACATCCAATATTGTTTTGTGCAATAATACATAGTTCTTTGGTTGTTATAGATCATGCAATCTTTGCTTGATTTGTTTTGTGTTATAGGTATTTTGCTTGTAGATGATTCTTGGTTCCTGTGTTGATCATCAACTTCTACATGACATCAGAGATTTTTTGTCAAGTTCATATCTGCATGCTTGAGAGATTCAACCTAGGGTAATTTTCTATGCATATTGGGCTCAAACAAAAGTTTCCATCGCGTCCATAGTGTCAAAAAATCCTAAAATCGATTGTCATTTCATTAAAATTGGAGCAATTAAAAAATCATGTCAAATTGGCTAAGGGCATGAAAATTTATGCAAAATTTGGGGGTAGCAAAAAAATATGAGCAATTTAGAGCAAAACAGAGGTCACCATTGCACTCATGAGGCCCAAGAACCCATAAATCACCTATCAATTTGTTGAAATTAAAGATTAGATAATTATTTGGAAATTTTTTCAAAAGGTTTCCATTTTTTGAAAGTTTCTATTTTTGGTAAGTTTCCATTTTTGGATATGTACTATTTTCATAAACTTTCTATTTTTGGAAAATTTTAAAACTTTTGGGAACCCTTCAAGCCTTCCAAGCCTTCCAATCCTTAATTGACATGCACTTTGTTTTTTGCCCATAACTTCGTCATATAGAGTTAAAATTAGGTAAATGAGATATCATTTCAAAGTTGATTCTAGCATCGGTCTAATTATGTAGGTGGTTTGATTGTATTCTGCACCAATTTTTTGTACTAGGCCTTCGAAGTCAGTCTTTAGTTTTGAGCTTCTGAAGCCATATCTTGCACATTTGGACTCAATTTTTTGACTTCCGCACATCATCGAAAAGCTCTTAGAGTTCCCTATTTAGATATTAGTTCCTTTTTGTAGAATTTTTATCAGCTACTCAAAGATCTCAATTTTGTTCTTTTGGGCTACGTGCAAATCAAGTCTCTATTTGTATTGAGGGTTGTTGTTTTGGTATCTTTTTTGGAGATTATTTTGAGTGAATCATGTATAAGGGTTTTAGGTGTAAATATTGTAGGAGCAATCATTATGGACATGAAATGTGTCCTAATTTCTCACATAATTCTTTTCAACTCTTGCTTGAGTGTGCATTAAAATCTCAAGTTGCTCCTACTCTACTTGTAGAGATAGTTGTTGTACCTTCATTAATTGAGACTCTTATTCCTGTTAAGAAGGATAATTTAGTTATTTGTCTTCCTGATTGGGATTCCTATTTGACAAACATTGCTTTCTTGTTTGTGGAGTCTCACATTTCAGATTTGTGAGACACATTTGAGAGTTTATCTCGCCTATTTGATGGTAGTCGTGATGCACCTATTATCACATCTTATTTGTGTTTGGAGCTTGTTCAAGATCAATTTCTAGTGGTTCCTTTTTTCTCACTTCTATTGTTATTTGGTATGCATTTGATTGGTTTGTGACATCATCTTCCAAGGTTTTGGTGACACGAGCAGATTTCAAAACTCATCATTAGATATTTTGATTCTATTTCCTATCAATTCATATCTCGAATGGGAAGCATTCTTGCATTTGTACTTGGTTTATCTTCTTGCCAAGGTGTAGTGCCTCTCCTTGACTCGTCTTTCCTTTTGTGCTTCGTTAGATTATACTGGCATAGTTTAGATGATTTTTGTGACACCTTGACTAGATGATTGTGGATTTACCTATGTTTTTGGATGCTTGTTTATGGCTATTAAACATATTATGTTGTGTTTGACATTATGATTTCATATGGATGATGATATTTCTAGACTATTGCGAGGATGGATTACTCTATGATGATTGTTGTGTATTCATTTCTATGCATGTATCATGTTTGTTCTATGATTATTTGATGTTATTTTATCATTTACTAAACCCATTCTATGATTATGATTCTATGTGATGCATTGATGCTATGTTGGGTGACTGTTTGTGTGAGTAGAGACGATTTCATATCACTCATTATGAGCATGATATGCTGTTTGATTCTCTATCACTTGTTTGTTCATTATATATTATTGTCTATGTTGTACCATGGCTTTATGGATGCGGGATTTGCAAGTACCAGACATCGACTCCACCTGGCTTCATAGGTATGAGCGTTTCTTATCCCAATGAAAAGTTTATCAGAGTTGACATGATATCTCACCCTATACTCTAGGTTTAAGTTGATTGCCATTGTCAGTTTAGAGTCTTGGCGCAAATCGTGGTTAGTGTGTAATGCTTTCTTGGATTATTTTATGGTGGCTTACTTTGTGTAGTTTAGTTAATTATTAATTATTTTATTAAATTGATTTATATAGTTTAATATTGTTAAATTAAAATAAAAGATTAATATAGTTTATAATAATTAATTAAATAAATAGTTGGTATAATATTGAATAATAAAGTGTTATTAAATTAATATTAATATCATCATTTGGTAAGAAAAGACTTTATTATTAATTAAATATTTTTTTTTTGCTTGGTAATCGCTTTTGATTGGAGCTTTGAACCAGTGGGGGTCACTTTTGGGGGACCCCCTCCCCGTGATTACAATCATTAGTTTGAGGTATTAACACCTCCTTCATTTGTATCTTTGATGGCATCCTCCATCATCCTACCATGCACACCTTATCTCTCCACTCCTTATCATTCCAATCACTCTCTCCTTACCTCTCCATACATCTCCTTATAAATCCTACACCTTATCTCTCCACAAGGTTGCCTTATCCATCCACAACCGCAAGAGAACACCTCCTTATCACTCCACCAATCATGGTTCCTCCTTATCTCTGCACCTATGAAGTGAAACCTCCTTATCAATCCATCCTTTCCTGGGGCTATGTCAACTCATCTGTGGCGGCTAGCTTTTAGACCCCTAACAATCTGCAACATTGTCTATGTGCTCATAATGGGAAATTTAGTTTGTCCTCTTGTCTTCTAGTCTACGCGGACATCCACTGAGCGATATTTTTGGTATCAACACCATACAATAACACGGGAAGAGTGCAAATATCTAGGAACTTGCAATCAACATTGTGAGTCAAACATGGGACCTCCCCAATCTGTGGTTTGTGACTTTACCGTCACGCTATGGGGTGAACCCCCATTAATTAGAATATTTAATTGTATATATAGCCTTTGATTTATTATTATGGCTTTAATTTAATATAGCCTTGGTTATTTATTTATTATGGGGCCTTTTATAATTATTTGTGCCCATGATTTTATGAGTTGTTTATATTATTATTATTATTATTATTATTATTATTATTCTCTTTTTACTCTTTTGGGTTGCTTTCTACCCTATCATTCTATTGGTTATATTTTTGGGTAACTAAATTAAATACTTGTAGCGTCGTAAATTGTACGCACTTGCTAGGGTGGTACAATTTCACACCTAGTTTAGCACCCGCCTTGGTGCATTTTACATTTTGCATTGCATTTCTCCTTTAGCACTTAATTAATCAAATTAATTATGTCTAAGGTCCTATTTCATCATCTTCCACATCATAAAGTTGGGCCCTTTCATTAAAGTGTGCCCTTTTCATTTTATTCCTCCAATACATCATTCAATCAAAAATCCTAATTAAGTCCTATTTTGAACTTGGGGGCTTGGTTTCGGGGGTCAAAACATCTTGAAATCACCTATAACTTCGGGATTCTCTCTAAAATCATCATATCCGACGGCTCTGAAAATTTGGTGAAAAGTTGTCGGGACTGTGGCGCCCGGAGTGCACATGGTCCTGGACATTTTTCCCAAAATTTTAGGAGCACAATCCAATCATAAAATAAAGCTTAACCCCAAGAAATTGGCAGGAGATTCAATCTCTAGGTCGGCCAAAAGACGAAATTACAACCTAGGGTTTCATACATAAGAGCTCTCTTTCTTCATTTGAAAGGATCGGGATTTTTGTTTCCAGGAACCTCATATGCAGCGAAAGAGCAGATCTTTGAAGAATTCAACAACATTCAACATCCCTCTATCAAGCATTTAACAATTTCATTCATCCATGTAGGGCTTGGAAGACATTGAAGAACAATAGGAGATTACCAACTGAAGATTGGCTTGTACCCCTCCCTTGGGATTGGGTATGATTTCATGTTGTTTTCATGTCTTTGCATAAGCTTCAATATATCATTTATTCATGCTTTAGATCACTTTGTATCTTGATTTAGAGCATTTACATTATCATTTACAAGCAATTAGGGTTTACTTTCTAGGTTGCTCTAGTTTGCTTATTTGCATTTTAGGATCTTGCACACACACAAGGTCTGCACACACAATACTTTTTACAATACAACTTGGCTATTTGTGGAGGTGGAAATCACCGAAGCGGGGGTTTGACTAAGGCAAAAACCTATATAGCTGCCCACCATACCCTTTTCAGATATAAGTGCAGGTTTCAGGACTCAGACGACGCCGCAGGTTGCAGATCCGGGAGAAGCAGACTGAGACCGACCTTCCCGCCAAATTGCAGAGCAAAAGACCAGGACAGGGGCGTGGGGCACCCTGGTCCTGCCAGGACAGGGGCGTTGAGCGCCCTGGTCCCTGGGACAGAGGCGCTGGGCACCCTGGTCCTCCTGACAGACAGCAATTTTTGATATTTCCGACAGCTTTCCGGAGTGCAAAATAGCAGTTTCAGGTGCAGTTTTCGGGACAGAATCAGGACAGTGGCGCCCGCGCCCCCGTCGCGAACATTTTCAATCAAATTTTGACTCCAGGTATGCATCTGCATTCTTGTTTTGTCCTTGTGTTTATAGCTTTTCATTGTTTAATCTCAATTCTGCAATCTTGTTATTAGTTCATACATGCATTTTGGGATTAGGACTTGAACTTGCATCATTTTATCTTTCAATTACAACAAAGGAATAGAAATCCTAATAGGTAGCCTGTGGCTCTCTCTTTCGCAAAAAGAAGTAGCCAATTGTGTGATACCTCTAGGCTCTTTCATATTCTGTAATGTGTGTCAAAAGGTAGGATTAGGGCATGTTAACCTAGTCTCGCTTTTTCCCCTACACAATACTATTTTATTATTATTACCTTGGGTTTTGTAAATGGTTGGTAAGAAATATACTATTTTGTAATATTTTGATTGGCTGAGTTTTTCTATAGTTTAAGTTTGAGTTTCTATTTATTTGGCTTACTAATTATTTTGTCTGGTTAGCATTTCTTGGGTTTTCTCTTGCAAGTTTGGATTTTTGGTTGAGGTTTTGGAGATTGGAGATTTATTGGCTTGCTTGGATTTTGGATTGCGCTTCTTCAGATTTTCTTTTCAATTACTTCTAACTTCTAGGTTGGAGAAATCCTTTTCCTACGAATTTTATTTTCAGAAAGATTGTCTACATCGTGTTTTTAGGAAAGATTGTCTTCAAGGTTGTTTGGGGAGATAAATACTTAATATTGTTTTGAATAAATAATATATTTCATAGAATGAATAAAATATATGGTTTATAATATAGTTTGGGGAAAATATATTTGTCTGAATATTTTGATTGCCATGAATGTCCAACTTTGCTTGTTGTGTTTGTGCATTTTTCTTCCTTGGTCATGACTCTTGTTGGTTTTGAAGGTTAGGTTTTGGATTCTAGAAGCCATTTAATTTCTTAGTTGGTTGGGAGTTTTATATCTGGTTTTCTTGTGAGTTTTCATGGTTGGAAGATGTTTGGAGTAATTATTTATGAGTTGAATCTTGCCTCTAGGAGTTTTTTTGAGTGTGGAATTTATGTTCCTTATTTTTGTATTGTATTTGCACCCCTTTTGGTTGTATTTTCAGGACTTAAATTTAAGAGTCTAATTTTATCTTTCCAATTGACAATTTTAGTTTCCGTTTTCTGAGTTTTCTAGTCTTTGGTGCAAATGTGCTAAAACCAAGAATGTATGTGCTACTTCATATGCGCCAAACATTTTAATTGGAAAATTGGGGAAATTGATTATTTGTTGCATTGATGTTTTGTCATTGATGGCAACACCGACTGTTTTGGTTATTTAGCAGTTTACAGTAGGTTCGGGTAGAGCAGTTGGATTATGATATTGATCCGTATACTGTGGTTTTTGGAATTAGTTTGGATCTGTCATTCAAGCTATTTAGATGTGTATCATGATGAGTTGGTTTTGGATTTTATGACTTAGGAGCTATCAATTGTTCTAATAAGCCTTTTGGTCACCGGTAACGGTTTTACCGACAAAGCTTTGTTGGAGGTCTTTTGATGCACTTGTTAAGTGGTGTTGGTGAGGCTTCTAGATGGCTTTCGGGATGTTATTGGTTATCTTGTTCGTGTTCCTATTGATTGGTGGTGTTTCATTTAGGACCGGACCTAATGCTATCTTATTCTACTAGGTTATGGACTAGTTTATGTAACGTGTTGGTGGATGTGTTAGACACAATGTACCACTAAGAGGGGGATGGGGTGAATCAGTGGTTCTCAAATATTTTCTTCTAGACTTTCTTTTGTGGATGACACTGGTAGGTAAATAAAGCATAGGGAAGACTTACCAGTTAGTAAAAAAAACCAAGTCAAGCACACACACACAAGGAAACATCACATAACACCAATATATACGAGCAAAACCCGATGTGGGAAAAACCTCGGTGAGAAATGTTGCTGAAGTCTACTGCTCCAATCCAACCTTACAATGAAACATGGTTACACAATTTAGGGCACCAACCCAAGGAGCTACAACCCAAAGGAGCACCAAGCCCTGCACTGAGCTACAACTTAGTGTTCACAATTCAGACTTCAAATACATAAGTTATTATCATGTTACAAGTTAATCTTGCAACCTTAACATATATCTTACTATGTCGGTGAAATACTCCTCTTCTATTGACTCACTCTTCTCCCTACTTTGCACTTGCTGTTTCTCTGTTGGATTTGCACATCACTCTCTGCACATCACCGGTTTCACACTCTGCTGGTGTGGTCGCTATCGGTTCTTCTCTCCAACTGGTTGAAAGCTTCAACCAGGTTCACTATCCATCTCTTGCTCGTTGAGCACTTGGTTGATCTTGTCTCTACTTGCAGAAGTTTATAACTTTGCAATAACACAATATTCACTCTGTTTAGTAGCAACAAAACAATCTCTTAGGCCATTTACTTATAGCCCAGATTTCCCACCAAACACACATTCAAAACTTAGGCATCTAGAGTTTCTTCACCTTCTTCAAGACAGACTAAATCCAATCAGATATGCAAGATCTGATCCTTCTGACATCTGTATGCATATCTCCACCATAGTCGTGTTTCCTTGATCATGCCCTTTAATCCTGGTGATTTGCATTTTACTTCCTCTACAAATACTTCGGTTAGTCACCAAAAGATCCGTTGGGCTATTTCCTTCATCGACTCAATCTTCTCAATCTCTTAGTTGGCTCGTAGTTGTCATCCAGACCTCGAGCCTCAACCCTCTCCTGTCCTTCTGCAACACGTCCCATGATTTGAGTGACTTTTCATTAAAGCTGACCAACCCCTCAAACAACCCCTTCATTGTACATTCTATCCTTATCCAACCATGGGTTTTCCATGTTGACTCTAGGTCAATGAACTACCAGCTTGCCACTACCAGCCAGTCAAGGGATAATCACTGACCAACCCACTTTACCAATTCCTTACTTGGGTTGGTTTGCCAACCCTTCCAATCTCAACCATTCTATCGGTTGCTTTGTCATGTTTGTTTCCATCTGATCTATCGATGAAACTCTCAAACCACACTCCTGATTGATAGGTCCTTAGTGTGCTTATTTTAACAATGGAGAGGCCTTGTATGACTGCACCTTGCTTATATAACCAGTAGACTTACATACTGGTTACTACTTATAGATGTCCTCTGCTTACATCTATGCATCCTTTCTTCCCGATCAAGGATGTTCCTTCTTCTACTAGTTTGTCAGAGTGACAACCATTTCAGAGTTCCTCTAACTATTCCTCCAAGATGATTGCAACTTCTTCAGGTGGAGTCTTGTTGTTCTGCAACCTCACAACATACTGATTTCTTTGTTCTCTTCTAGTGTTGAAGTGATTCAGATAACACTCTGCCTCTTCATCACAAGCAACTACTCACAAGACTTCTCCATCTCATCACACAAGTCAAACACTAGCTTGTGTAAAAATGACCTCTGATGTCACCTTCCTTTCCTTTACCGGTGTTTAGTAACACAAGGTGATATCCAAGATATCACATTTTGTATTCCTTCATCACAGTGTTTCATATACATCTATTCTACTGATAATCATCTCATACTGATTGACATCAATGACAACACAATGCCAACAAGATGATCCCAATGCGTTATCAGTTGGATCTATTGATTGGATTATGTTGTTTCGGTCTTAGGCCAACTTGGTTGATCATTGGATTGAGGGTTTATGTTATGAATTTATTGTAGTATCATTTAGGAGGCCAACCAAATTCTTTAGGTCCCGAGTTGGTATAAATTTGATGTAAGATCTCTTTGTAGATCACATTTTTGGATAGGGTTTTTGGGGAATGTGACTATCTATGTGCAAATAAGGTTGTAATCATATGCAAAAGTTTTGGTTGATCATAGGTGATCGAATTGGGTCGGTGAAAGAGGCTTAAGACCTTAGGTACTGAGCTTAACCGGAATTGTACTCAGGCATAGAAGATGTTATTCTTATAGTTCACTATTCTTTCTGAATTGCAGTCTAGATTTATTTTGTAGTCAGTAAGGATCCTTTTGTGATGAGCAGTGCACTCTAGGTTGTTGGCCTTCCTGCATGTGTAGGCCCCTATTTTTGTAATCACATAATTAATGCATAAGTATTATATGATTGTGGGTAGGCCTCCCATTGTGGTTTTTCCATTTACCAGGTTTTCCATATAGAAATCTTGGTGTTATATTTTGTGGATAGTTGGTAAATGTTCTGTGGCTTATATTTATGCTTAACTATTATATCTGCGATTCTGGTATTTGGTTTATGCATTTTGGTAATAAGGTTTTAATGCTTAAAGTTCTATAATCTATTGACATTTGATCCACCCCCCTCTCAATTATCCACTGGTTACATGAGCTATCTAACAATTGGTATCAGAGCATGGTCCTCTCTATAAAAGCTTAACTACTTGAGGAAGATCCTATGGCATCTAATAGTTCAAGTTCATCAAGTTCATCTACAGCTATTTTCTGGAGAGAAATTCCTACTCTTGATGGAACAAATTATAGAGTATAGAAGATTCAAATGGAGACTCATCTGAGATGTCTTGGTAAGGAGATTTGGGAGATCACTGAGAAATGATATACACCTCATAATCTGGCATTTGGAAATCCTCCTCCGGCAGGCTTGGATAAGGGCATTGAAAATGATTGTAGAGCTAGAGAAGCCCTTTTGTGTGCACTTTCTGATCAACAAGTTATGGGACTAATTGACAAATAAACTGCAAAGGCTATATGGGGTAAATTAGAGACTCTGAATGAAGGTGACCCTACTATTAAAATTGCTAAACTTGATGGTTACTGGGTGAGGTATGAGAACTTGAAGATGGAAGAAGATGAAATGATTACTGCTTTTATGGAGAGAGTTAATGAAATTGTTTTGGGAATTCAGTGTTGTGGTGGATCTCAAAGCGAAGATGAAATAGTTTCTAAAGTACTGAAAGCTTTGCCACTGGCTTATAAGATGCAGGATGTTGCAATTAATGAGTTGAGAACAATGGCAAACACCTCTGTTAATAGGGATACATACCT
Organism: Cryptomeria japonica; assembly: GCF_030272615.1. Lineage (NCBI taxonomy): Eukaryota > Viridiplantae > Streptophyta > Pinopsida > Cupressales > Cupressaceae > Cryptomeria > Cryptomeria japonica. The sequence goes on from NC_081408.1 coordinate 109,503,650, forward strand.
TGGTTGGGAAGTTATCTTCTTTTGAACTTGAGGAATTTGCTCCTTTTGGAGTTATAAAATATGGACCTACTTTTCATGCATCTACATCATCTACCGACGAGAGTGATTGGAAAGCCTTATAAGCTAAGGAACTAGAGGAAATGAAGAAAGAAGATGAATAGTTTGAGTAGCTTGAAGCCCTATTTGCTAGAAGAGTACCTAAAGGTCTGACAGGAAGTAAGTATGAAGGAAAATCACCTTTTAAATGCTTTGCATGTAATAAGATAGGTCATTTTGCATCTAGATGTCCTGAAAGGAATTCAAGATTTGATGAAAGAGATAGAAGATATTTTAGGCCTAACCATGATTATCAGAACAAGCATAAGTATAGAAGGAACAAATACAAATCATGCTACTATGTTGATGAGGAAGGTGTGAGTGATTTTGATGATGAATCGACATAAGATTCAGCTAGTAGATCTGGCAATGGAAAGGAATGGGTATTCTTGGCTATCAAGGAAGATGATCCGATACCTAAATAAAAGGCCCTTGTTGCTAAAGTTCAAGACAAGGATGAATGGGTGATAGACAGTGGATGTTCGCATCATATGACTGGAGATAAAAGGAAGTTTCTATCTTTGCAAGAATTTGATGGTGGTCTGGTTAGATTTGGAGATGATAAATCATGCATGATCAAGGGAAGAGGAACTATATCATTGGATGGTAAGCATAATACTGATAATGTTTATTATGTTGAAGGTTTAAGGCATAATCTTTTGAGTGTAATATAATTGGTGGATAAGGGATTTCAGTTATAGTTCAAGGATGGAAAATGCAAGTTATTGAAAGAGATCTAGATTGGAGATTGCAATCGGTACTTAGACTACAGGTAACATCTTTCATTTGAAATCCAATGAGAAGACATGTTTGATGAGAGTTGGATATGGTATAAGTGGTTGTGTCATGTGAATTTTGATTGCATTGTAACTATTAGTTCTACTAAGGCAGTTAGAGATATACCTAAGATTGTGAACCCCTATAATCTGGTATGTAAGGAATGCCAAATGGGAATGCAAGTCAAAACTTCTTTCAAGAGTACACAAGACAAATCTAATGATATTCTTGATCTTATCCATACTGATTTGTGTGGTCTTGCGAGAATCAAAAGTTTTTAGGATGATCGATATGTTATGCTAATCATTGATGACTATTCTAGAATGATGTGGGTTACTTTTTTAAGGGAGAAATCTAAAGCATTTGAAAAGTTTAAAATATTTAAAGCTAAAGTTGAGACAAAGACAAGATTTAAGATTAAATGATTGAGGTTAGATCAGGGTGGATGATTCACATCCGGTGAATTTAACAGTTATTGTGAAAACAATGGGATAATGAGATAGTTATTTGCACCCTAGAAACCTCAACAGAATGGTATTGTGGAAAGGAAGAACATAACTATCTTGGATGTGGACAAAACTATGATGATGGAAGATAATCTACCTCATATCTACTAGAGAGAAGCTGTGAGGATGATGGTATACACATTCAACATAGTGCATATCAAAGGATACACTGATAAGACACCAGATGAGTTATGGTTTGGTCATACACCTACAATTAAGTATTTCAAAATCTTTGGTAGTAAATGCTATATCAAAAGAGATGATTCTATTGGAAAGTTTGATCCTAGATGTGATGAAGGGATATTTTTTAATTATTCTAATGAGAGCAAAGTATATAGATGTTATAACAAAAGATTGCAGAGAATTGTGGAGAGCACTGATTTCAAGGTGGATGAGTAGAACAAAAGTCAAATCAGAACTTATGATAGAGAACCGATAGTGGAAATGATCATAACTGAACTGGTAGCACCTACACTGGAATAGAATGTTGAACAAGTTAATCTGACAGTATTAGAAAATTTGATAGTAACTGAAGATAAGATCAGAGGAACAAAAAATCAGAAGACTCCTAAGTATGTTAGGTTAAATCATTCAGAAGATCAGATCATTGGAGACAAGAATAAAGGAGTGATGACAAGAGGAAGGTTGGCAGCTAATGAGGTATGCTTAATTTCTCAAGTTGAACCAGCATCTGTAATTGAAGCATGTAAAGATGAATGTTGGATGAAAGCTATGGAAGAGGAATTAGATTAGATAGAAAAGATTAATACATGGAATTTAGTTCCCCGACCTAAAAATAAGAATGTTATTGGGACTAAATGGGTTTTAAGGAATAAATTGAATGAAGATGGAAAAGTTGTGAGGAATAAGGATAGATTGGTTTGTAAAGGATATTCTTAAAAGGAAGGAATTGATTATGATGAGACTTTTGCTCCGGTATCTAGGATTGAAGCTGTGAGATTATTTCTTGCTTATGCTGCCCATAAGAACTACAAGGTTTATCAGATGGATGTTAAGTGTGCATTTCTAAATGGAGATCATGAAGAGGAAGTTTACAATGAGAAACTTGATGGATTTTCACTTTCATATGACAAAAACATGGTTTATAGGTTAAGGAAAGCTTTATATGGATTGAAACAAGCCCCTAGAGCTTGGTACACAAGATTGGCTAAATATATTTTGAAGCTTGGTTTCACTATAGGTAATGCAGACAGTAATTTATATTATAAAATTACTAATGATGACATATTGATTGTTGAAGTTTTTGTTGATGATATCATTTTTGGAGGTGAGGATAAGTTATGTATGGAATTCTCTGATAATATGAAGAACGAATTTGAGATGTCTATGATTGGGGAGATGAAAATTTTCTTAGGTTTGGAGATTATTTAGATCGATAAAGTTATTTTCATCTGTCAAACTAAGTATGCTAGGGAGTTGTTGAAGAAATTTGGTATGGAAAATTCTAAACTCGTTGGTACTCCTATGGTTACAAGTGAGAAATTGACAAAGAAAGATGCATCAACACCGATGAATCCTACAAGGTACAAGTCTATGATTGGAGGTTTGTTATATCTGACTCAGACTAGATCAGATATAATGAATGCAATTTGTATTGTATCAAGATATCAGAGTGATCCTAGAGAGAATCATGAGAGCGCGGTTAGAAGTTTTTTCTGGTATTTGCAAGGAACAACTGAATATGGGTTGTGGTATCCTAAATATGATGGTTTTACACTATGTGCATATACAGATGTAGATTGGGCCGAAGATGTTGATGATTGGAAGAGCACATCTGGTGGAGCTTTATTTCTTGGAAAGAGACTTGTCTCATGGATCAGCAAGAAGAAGTCATGTACCTCTTTATCTACCATTGAAGCTGAGTATGTTGTTGCTGGTGCTAACTGTACACAAGTTCTATGGATGAAGCAAATGTTGAAGGATATAAGGGTGGATTGTAATAAATTAGTAGTTATTCATCTTGATAACTTTGCTGCTATTGACATATCAAAGAATTTGGTATTTTATTCTAAGACAAAGCACATATCTATCAAGTACAACTTTTTGAAGGAAACAGTGGAAGCAAATGAAGTTAGATTGGTTTATGTGAACACTAAAGATAAGATTGCAGATATCTTCACTAAACCCTTGCCTCGAGAATCATTTGAGTACTTCAGAGACAGATTGGGGGTTTCTGCCCCTCCGGTAGAGACCTTAGTGATGTTGATTGGCATTAGTCCGATATACATTTACAAAGCTACTATTCATTTTAAATTGATGTGTTGGTGCTACTACTCAGGGGGAGTAGTCAGCTATGTGGTTCAATGGATTTATGATTTTTATTTGATGTTTATGTCAGATTTTTATCATTGATGTCAAAGGGGGAGAGATGTATGTGAAAAAAAGAGCTTAACAAAATATCAGTCAAAGGGGAGAGATCCAAGCTTAATAGGGATATCATTCACAGGAGGAGTTTGTTAGCTTCATTGTAATATCATCTTATGGGGAGATTGTTGGTTGTTTTCCTTTGGGGGTGACTTGTTTGGCATTTCTTGGTACTTGGATGTTTTTCACATCTAGTTTTGCATCATCAATACCAAAGGGGTAGATTGTTGACAAATTGGATGAATTGATTATGGGTTACATTGATGTTTTTTCATTGAAGGCAACACCAGCTATTTTGGTTTTTTTACCGGTTTTCGGTAGGTTCTAATAGAGCGGTTGGATTATGATATTGATCTGGTATGCTCTGGTATGCTTTGGTTTATGGAATTGGTTTGGATCTGTGATTCATTCTATTCAGTTGTGTATCATGATCAGTTGGTTTGGGATTTGATGACTCAAGAGCTATCATTTGTTCTAGTAGGCCTTTTGGTCACTGGTAAGGGTTTTACTGATAGAGCTTTGTCAAAGATATTTTGACACACTTGATAAGTGGTGTTAGTGTGGCTTCTAGATGGCTTTCGGGATGCTGTTCATTATCTTGTTCGTGTTCCCATTGATCAGTGGTGTTGCATTTAGGACTGAACCTAATGCTATATTATTCTGCTAGGTTATGGATTGGTTTATGTCACGTGTTGGTATATGATATCGATGCGTTATCGGTTGGATCTATTGATTGGATTATGTTATTTTGGTCTTAGGTCGACTTGGTTGATCATTGGATTGTGGGTTTATGTTATGAATTTATTGTATTATCTTTGAGGAGGCTGACCTAACTGTTTAGGTCATGGGTTGGTATAAATGTGATGTAAGATCTCTTTGTAGATCATATTTTTGGATAGGGTTTATGGTTATGTGACTATCTGTGTGCGAATAAGGTTGTAATCATATGTAGAGGTTTTGGTTGATCATAGGTGATCGAATTGGGTTGGTGAAAGAGGTTTAAGACCTCTGGTACTAAGCTTAACTGGAACTATACTCAGGCATAGGAGATGTTATTCTTGCAGTTCACTCTTCTTTCCGGATTGTAGTCTAGATTTATTTTGTATTCAGTGAGGCTCCTTTTGTGATGAGCAGTGCGTTCTAGGTTGTTGGCCTTCCTGCATGTATAGGCCCCTCTTTTTGTAATCACATACTTATTGCAAAAGTATTATTTGACTGTGGGTAGGCTTCTCACCACGGTTTTTCCCTTTATGGGTTTTTTCACATACAAATCTTGGTGTTATATTTTGTGGATGGTTGGTAAATGTTCTATGGCTTATATTTGTGCTTAACTGCTATTTCAATATTTGGTTTATGTATTTCGGTAATAAGGTTTTAATGCTTTAGTTCATGATGATAGAAATGTATAAGTAATTTGGGAGTAGGAACATTTGATATTGGTGATCTAAACTGAACTTAGAGGAAATGGATAGTATGCTTAGTTAATGGATATAATCATGATATATAATAGTGAAAGATCATGTGTGCATTGTAAGAAAGATTCATGCTAAGAATCAGTATGTATTAGACTAGGGTGTTATTTGCATTGTTATGCTTATGATGATATGTTGTGTTATTGTGTACGATTAGTTTAAGTGATGACATTGAGATACCCTAGAGGATATTTGATATGTTGTGTTTATTTCCATTTGCATTATGTTCTTATATGAATTGATCATAATGGTTAGATGTTATATGGTTAATGAATGGTTATTGCATTTGAGTAGTTAATGATAATGGTTGTTTAAATTTTTATTTTTTTCTCTATTGCATATTAGTTAGTGTATTTTCTCTAGGGTATTTTTGTGGGCATTACACAAGGGGAGAAATATTGTTTGTAGAAATTGGAATATGTTTTGTGTTCAAGCACTCAACATTTATGCAGGACATTATTCATTATGGGGGTTATGTAGTCTCTCTCTTTTCTCTCCTATGGGGGGGGTATTGATTGTACTTATGTGACCATCTCAGTAATTGGGGGCCACTTGGAGTTCATCTTAGTCACATGTATTATCTTTTTCATTTCATTGCATCTCTCACTTTTGGAGAATAATTTTTTTCCATGTGTTTTTTTTTCTCATTTCTCCATTTAGAGAGACCCCATTGGTGTGAGTTACATTGCTTTGCATTGGTTTGTACACGAGTACTTGATTAGGCCTAGTTGTCGGGACTCATTCATGCATGCATTTTTCATTCATCATTATCTCTTTATCTTATCCCTAAGTTAATCTTAACGAGGGTGTTGGAGTAATTAGGACATTTATCTAGTTATTTATTAATTAGGCCCTTTATTACTTTTTCACTTAAGCCAAACTTAGGCGCCTTTTTGTTATCTATAATTTTCTTTTCTAGTCTCATTTAGCTCCTACTCTGCATTACTTTAGTTCTCCTAATTTTAGCATTAGGTTTTCCCCTAGGGTTTCATTCATCCTTTGTAAGGATTCATTCATTCATTGTAATTGTACCTCCTATATTGCATATATAATATTGTTTTGTACAATAATACAAAATTCTCTAGTTGTTATAGAGAATACAATATTTGCTTGATCTCTTTTGTGTGATAGGTGTTTTACTTGCCAATGAATCTTGGCTCCTATGGTTGATCATCAACTTCTACATTATTCACTTTTTTCAAATTTACAAACTGAGATGTCTTTGGCTTTAATTTGCACAAATGAAAATTTACTATTTTCATGACCACCTATTATTGTGGGCAATTTTTGGGTGCACTCCTAGTGCATCATTTCTCAATAGTCTAGCTAGGCCACACATATTGATTAAATAATTTCATATCTAGAGTTTTGGGTGAATAATACATAATTTTTTTTATTTTTACAAATAAGTTTTAGTATAAATTATTGTACACCTTCAATTGAATCTTTGTATTTGACTAACAAAGGTTGAGTTCCCAAAGCAACACATGGGATAAAGAGTAGGGAAAGGAGTTACATAATGGATTGAGAGAATCATTAGGGAAGATAAAAATGATTTTATTTGTTTCTCTAAATTTTAATACTATATCATCAGTTATGCAAAAATCCCCATCCAAGAAGCTTAATAGTAGACCATGTTGCCTTATTTCCATCCCCTTTGAAAAGAATTAATCGGTAGTTGATGCAAGTGATTATATAGTCAACAATTTTATTCTAGTTGAAAAATCATGGTAGGTAATATAATCAATCTTGAAATGATTTTTGTCTAAAATTTCAAATAATAAAGGACTCACATGCAAGAAAAAGTGGGTTTAAATGAAGATGTGACAATTGTTAACTTTTATGAATAACTTAATGTAGAAGCATTTAGGTCCACAAGTAATCTTACATCAACAAAAATAGTAAAAGGATATTTTTATCTTCCTTTAGTTTTGGGGGTTGTTACCTAGAATGTTTTACCAAAATAGGTTTTCTCAAAATGATGCTATAGGCTTGCTACATGTATCCTTTGGACTATGGACCTACCTATGGAACCAAGATGAGTATAATGTTGCCTTTTATCTGCAGATCTGACATTATAACACTCCATAGTTCCTGGAGAAGTTAGTCATCTTTTGAGAGCACCGATTTTTATATAGATTGATCTCCCATGCACTGAAGGTATTGGTGGTGTGATCAAACTTCATATTTTGGACTATTTTAATATTTTTGTAAGGCCATGGGATGATTCAAAAGGGAAGATTAATTAAATATTCAAGTTGTCAAAAAAGTAGAATTAAAATAACATATATTTAAATATTTAAAAAGTTAGTTTAAGTGTGAAGATAAAGTTCCATTGGGTTCAAGGTGCAAGTGGTCATAATGACACTTTATGTTATATTATTGATGATTTTTTTAAAGCAATGAAAAACAAAAAAATATTTTTTTGAGAAAAAACAAAAAAATATTTAAGGAAGATTTGGAAAAAAGGTTGGCAATCCATTGTTTATTTAAAATTATCTTTGCTTGAAAATTTGACTCTATTCATCTTCTATGCATATGACAAAGCCTAAGGTAAGAATGGTTTTGGGGACAAAAATAATCCTAGAAATTTGAGAGTGATTCATCTAGAAGCCATATATCTATCAAAGTGTAGTGCCCCTCCTTGATTCATCTTGTCTATTGTGCATTAATAGATCATATTGACATAGCTTAGTTTACTTTATGATGATTTGATGGTATCTAACCATGTGCTAACCCTAATTCATGATTATATTGGATATTATTATGATTATGATATTTCTTGATTGTTTGTGAGTGTCTTCTATTGTCTTCTTGATAGGGACGATGTCACATCACTCATTGCAAGTGAGATGTGCCATTGCAATTCTCTATCACTTGCCTATATTATATATTGTATATGTTGTATTGTGGCTTGTGGATATAGGATTTGTAGGTACCAAACATCAACTCCACCTAGCTTCATAGGTCTGAGCATGTCTTATCCCAATGGCAAGTTGATAGGAGATGACATGAAAACCCATTCTACACCCTAGGTTTAATATTGATTACCCTTGTTAGTCCTCGTGCGAGTTGTAGTTGAATGTTGAGTGTTCTCTTGAGTTGTCTCTTGTTAGTATGTTTAGAGTGTTGTATGTATTGATTGGTTTAATTATTAATTAATTAAGTAATTTATATAATTTAATAATGATTCACTAATACATTTAGCCTAAAATTCTGACGGAGATTTCCAACGGAGAAGGTATATTGTGACTAAATTTGATTTTTTTTGAAAAAATGCCCGCATTCGTTAGAATTCCGACGATAATTCAACATTTGGTTTTGATGGAGAAGGAATTGGTAATGAAATTTGTGGTTTTTAGAAAAAGTGCCCGCATTTGTCGAAATTATGACGACCACATGCATTACTTAAAAAATAAATAAAATACCAAGTCATTTGATAAACATTAATCCTGCCTCTTCATCCCGTCGACCTCTGCCATCACAAAAAAAATTGGGCATTACAAGGAGGGAAACAATTCTGGATTGGGGTGCCGCCAAGATCCAGTTGAAGAAAAAAGGTAGGGTAATTAACCAATTCATTGTTATACATATTGTGTTGAAAAATATTATTTTCTTTTCAAATATCTAGATTCAAAGTTTATTATAGATTTATCAGATTAATTGCCAATAGCAGAGATGGTGAGAGGTTTCTGTAATATGATATGATCAAAGAATTATTACAAGACCTAAAGCCTTGAACAATCCTACAATCATGTATTAATTAAAAACTGCATTTTAAATAACGAACAATTTGATAATAGTTATGAAGATTGACTTTTTTTTATTTGAAAAGTTACATGTGTTTTGTAACCTCCAATATCTTCAATAACAAAGATGTATAAAATAAAGTTTGGATATATTTTGTATGAGCATTGTAAGCTTGAAATATATTAACACTACTTTCCATATTTGAAATATATCCTAATTAAGGAGCGGGATGACCTAAACCTGTATGATCAAATAGGGAAGAACCATAGATTGTGCCACTCTTGTATCCGACATTCACTGGAAGTGGCCTTAATGTAGGCTCTAGCTGAGGAGCTTACCTTGGGTATGGATGCTAGTATATATGTCTATGATAGAAATTCCCTGCTGTAGGACCATGAGACCACTGTGTAGTGATCGAGTGCCATTTTTTGTCAGTATTTTGGAAGGGAGGATAAGTGCGATAGTTCTGATACTTAATGTAAGTACAGATGCCAAGATAACAAGATGAGAGGAGGGGGGTGAATCATACAAACTTAATCTTCCATAAAAACAACAGATTCAACCTCGGTAACATATACTTCAGTAATATAACCAAAAATGCTAAACATGCAAACACATAAGCATATAAACATCACAACATTCATAACACCAGATTTAACGTGGAAACCCAAATAGGGAAAAACCATTGTGGGATTTCGGACCCACTAAGAAATATACTCTTCTAAAGTATGCTTGGTTAAAAGCAAATCCTGTTAAATATTACAAACACATTGCTAGATGTGACCCGGTTAAGGGATTTCCCTCAGATCTGTTAGGATCTTCACCTTGTTAGAAGTGACCTTGTCAAAGGATTTCAAACACTCAATCAGAATGTCACCTTGCTAGAGGGTTTTACAAATAAGACTGTTAAGTCCACTTGGTTAAGAGATTTTCTGTCACTTTACAAAATAACAGTAATAAAAATATATCTACAACTTCACATCTAAAATGCTAAAGCAGATTCTTATTTGCTCAATACAATCTAGTCATAGGACTTATCTTGTCCTTCTGCTGGGCTCTATACTCTATTATCAAAAGAGGTCTTCAAGCTTCAATGCTCAGTAATCACTATGTAGCATCCCCATGCTTACACTTGCCCGCATACATTGTTTATCAATAGTTCCTTATTTATAAACAATTTGCCAATCGCTTAATATCTTTGATCACATTTCCCATGATCAATCATAGCCATCAGATCTTCAAACTTGACTAGGTTCAATGCATTCTTTGATCTGAAAATGTTTTGCCTTGCCTTGGAACTTGCATACATTTATTGGAACTTGTGCTAAGGTATTGCGGTTCAATCTAAGCTTTAGATCTTCCTGCCGATCTTTCATTGCCATAGATTCTTTAACAAACTTCATACATGTTGTAACAATCATTTAATCATAACCAGCTCATCAGCTTCCTTCATTAAATAATGCTTTTATTCATTTAATGCATTTTGTTACAGCTTGGTTGCAACTCGGTAAATACTAAATTTCACTCGGCAGACATTCTGCCTTCATTAACCTATAGCAATAACCTTAGGGTTTACCGACTAGGTTCCTTAGGGTTTACCGACTAGGTTCCTTAGGGTTTACCGACTAGGTTCTTTGCTTGGTAACATAGTATAATATTAACCTTACAAACAATAGCATATGTAGGATATAAAAAAAACAATCTAAACATCATAATCTCATCATTGTTTAACTCGGTAATAGCTGCCCATTGAATAACTTATTTCTCCCCTTATTCATCACATTCTTTTTGTTTCTTTTACTGACATCTTTATACTCACCAAAATATACTTCTTAAGATATGGCAACATCATATTGAATCAGAAAATCAATTTCTTGACATCAATGACAAAATAATAATATTAAGACAATAAACATCCTTAATCAGTTATATCCATAATCATCAGCAACCTTCTCAATATCCTTATTGAAATGCCAACAGTGTCTCATTGTAATTGGAATGCCAACAATCTCCCCCTTTGGCATTGATGGCAAAAGCAATTGATTTGACCTAAATGATTCAGATTCAGATTGCTGTGAGATTCTAAAATGCTTTCCTCCTATCATCAGATTTCTCCCCCATACATTAGTCTTCTCCCCCTTTGACAACAATGCCAAAAAATAAAGAACTAAAACATGATTTCTTCCGCTGAGAAGTGAATTCCTTACTGTTATGTGTCAACTCAGTCTCGGTCAAAACATTTTGTGTACAATTCCTATTCCCTATATTGTTTCCTACACACCTTTAGAAAACATCCTAAAGTGTGTAAATAAGCATCAATCCACACATAATATTTGGTAGATTCATCGAATTGATGCTTTCACCGAACTCGGTCAGTGAGTAGAAGATAGGGGTAGGACCCCTAACTTGCTTCTGAGATACTCAAAAGTATCCCCTGTGGTGCAGGAGCACCCTTCCAAACTCTTTCTCTTTCTTTGTTTTGTTGGTGTTATGCTTCTTTAGAAGCCATTGCACATGAATAAGAGCCATGAGCTCATGTGTGCTAGACTAGGTCCTAGTTGTAGGTCCTTAGTGTTTTGTTGTGATTCCTTGTGGAGGAGAGGTTGAGTGTGTCTGGAATGTGTGTTAGGCCTTATTGGCATGCTGAGGTCCTTAGGACAGCCCAAAATAGGCTTAGGAGTCATGAAAAGAAACAATGGCAAAGTTTCTCAAAAGATGGAAACGTTGCATGACAACTTTTAAAAGTTGTCAAGCAACTTTTCCACCCAAAATGGTCATAGACCCTTGTTGTGCATGGAGAGCCCTAATTTTGGCACACCAACTGAGGTAAAGGTGGTATAAGTATTTGCAAACCCTAAATGCAGAGGTTGGATGTCAGACATTGTACGACCCAAGGAAGAAAAGCTTGACTGTGACTGTTTTTGAGTTTCCAGTCAGTTTGAATGAAGTTACCAAACAAAATAATGGATTGATTTGTGAGAAAAACTATGTGAAATGTCTTCTTTGGTGTATATATCTTCATTTTGAGTGATTATTTTAGCTTTTTGTTTACCGGTTGGGTGTGTTTGTAAATAATCTATAAGTTGTAGTCTCATTGTCCAGTTTTGGACAGGTTTGAGCAAATGAAGTCTTAACTCCATTCCCCATTATGGAAACACCATGAAACCATGGGGAATGGAAGTGAAGACCATGTACTATAGTCCCATGCAAGAAGGGCCCTTGGAAATGCAAGGAGGCCAAGCAAAGACCCACTCCTAGGCGAGACTGGATAGTGCCCGGTTAGGAGAGGTCAAATTGTAGAGGTCTTGGAGAGCAAGGTTGGTTAGTGGAGAGTGCATCCTTTGGAGGAAGTGCAGAGGAGTGAGTGAAGAATCATTGGTGTGAAGGAGGATCCTCCACCAATCCAAACAAGGTGGCTAAAACTCAAAACACTCACTATGACCCAGGCAGACCCTAAAAACCCTCACAAAAACCCTTGCAAACCTTAAAATCCACCTAGGACAGTGTACAAACACTTGGAGGCCTAAAACCTAGAAAATCCTTGAGTCCTTGCCAAATGAATGGTAGTTCTTTTTTTGGGAGATTGGGTTGTTTGTGCATCATTTATGAGAGGGAGCTCTAAAGGACCGAGTAGGAGGCCTAATTGGTCCTAATCCTTGTAGCCCTATTTGAAGGCAAAAAAACCAAATTTGTGAAATCGGTAAGGGGTTAGAATCTTGAAACCTCTTGGGGGCACATGAATGGGTGAAAAAACCATGAAATAGACCTGATACAACCTTGCTAAGACCTTGGAAGGTGTGGAACAAGCCTAGCCCTTATTAGCCATAGTAAGGGGTTTTGAGTTTCATGAGTAGGTGAGACCTTAGGAGCAGTATTGCAACTCATTGGTGGGTGAATTGGGCATGGTCAGGGAATTCCTTAGCCAAAGGGAAGTCTTAGAGTCCTTAGGGTGTGTAGAGAACACCAGGTGATCCAAGGAAAGGATCCAAGAGCATAGACTAGGCTAGTCTATCCCTAACCCCATCCCATCAGATTGGTATCAGAGCAAGTAAAAGACTTCTTGGATTGTGTATGTCTCTATATACTGGTGAATCAGTAGGGTAGAGCAGAATGGTCACTAATGCAGAGCTAGCTAGAGAGGTGGAAGAGCAAGAGGAGAAGAATAGACTCCTTGAAGAAGCTATGAGTGAGATAAGGGATAAACTGTAGGAAGTGGTGGATCAGAGGACACAAGGACCTTGGGATGAAGACACCAAGGGTAAAGGCAAGAAGACTATAGATATAGATGAAATCATCCCTAAACTAGATCCCTTGTTCAATGAAGAACCTTTTGTGAAGGCTATTAAGGCCTTGAACACCAAAGCCTTTGAAGGATTGCCACATTTCAGTGGAAGAATGGACATTGAAACTGTTATGGAATGGATTGAGGGCATGGAAACCACTTTGATTGTGAGGGAGTGACAGAGGCTCAAAAAGTTAAGGTTTCCAAATCAAGATTAAGGGGAGCAGCTTTGACATGGTGGAAGTACTTGCAAGAAGAAAGAGTTAGTATGGGAAAGCTACCTATTGCAAATTGGAAAGCTATGGTGAGGAAGATTAAGGAGAACTACTTACTAGAAGATTATGAAGTCCAACTTCATAAGAAGAGACAAGGATTGAAGAAAAAGGATCTTGATGTGACCTCCTACACAGAGGAGTTTCAAAAGCTATGTCTTAGATCCAAAGTCCAAGAAGATGAATCTATTAAGGTGGCTAGGTATCTAAGCGGCCTAAAGTGGAACATTCAAGAGGAGATAAGCCTATGGACTCCTACTACTATCCAAAAATGTCATCAGCTTGCTGCCAAGGTAGAAGAGAGGAACAAAAGGAAAGGAGACTCCAATAACAGGGGTAGAGGCAAAGGTAGAGATCAAGTGAATCACCGAGGTGGTTATCAAAACAAGATGAATAAGCCAAGGAACAAAGGAGAAGCCAAGTTGACTGAGCATGGTAGTGAAGCCAATCTTAGAGGTGGACATGCTAGAGGAAGAGGTGCACAAGGTGTTCCAAGTAGGGGTAGAGGTACAATGAAGTGTTACAATTGTGGACAATTGGGACACCCGACATATAGATGCCTTGACAAGCCTACATCATTAAACAGTGGAAAGAGGGTTGCTTATGCACATGAAGACTCTTCAAGCAGAAAGACACCTAAGGTGGACCATATTGAATTAGAGATTGGAGAAAATCTGATGTTCAATAGGGTCTTGATAAGACAGCCAGAGAAGAATGAACCCAAGCATAGGAGAGCATTATTTAGGGTGAGGTGCAAGATTCTTGGTAAAGTTTGCAAGGTGATAGTTGATTCAGGCTCAACTGACAATATCATATCAGAAGAGGCAGTCAAGAAGTTGAAACTCACAAGGATACCCCACACTAACCCATACAAGGTGACATGGTTGAATTATGAGCAAAGTGTGCTAGTCAATGAGCAGACTTGGGTAGAGTTTTCTATTGGAGGATACAAGGATAAGATCCTTTGTGATGTGTTACCTATGGATGCATGTCACTTATTGCTAGGAAGACCCTGGCAATTTGATAGGAAGGTGATCTATGATGGAGAGGAGAACTCCATTTCCTTTAAGATGGACAACAAGACCTTCAAGATTCAGTCTTTGATAGAGAATGAAGAGGAACTTCAAAGACACCTAGTGTCTTAATGGCTACCGGTAAAGAGTTCTTAAACTTGCTACATGAGGAGGAGATAGTGAAGTGTGCCATCTTTGTGAAACCAAAGGAGGAAGAAGACAAGTTGCAGGTAGAAGTACCCAAGGAGGTGAAGCAAATGTTGCAAGAGCATAAGGATATAGGGAATTATGGAACACCTGCAACACTCCCACCAAGAAGGTCAATAAGCCATCAAATAGATGTTGTTCCCTATGCATCCTTACCTAACAAGGCTGCATATAAGCTTACACCTGATCAGAATAAGGAGGTAGCAAGGCAAGTGCAGGAGTTATTGGAACAAGGACTGATTAAGAAGAGCATCATCCCATGTGCAGTCCCGATAGTGCTAGCATCAAAGAAGGGAGGTAAGTGGAGACTTTGTACTGACTCAAGAGAAATCAATAGGATTACCATAAGGTATATGTTTCCTATTCCTAGAATAGAGGATCTAATGGACTGTTTAGGAGGGGCTATGCATTTCACCAAGCTAGACTTTAAAAGTGGTTATCACCAGATAAGAATTAAGGAGGGTGATGAGTGGAAGACTACTTTTAAAACCATAAAAGGATTGTATGAATGGCTTGTGATGCCATTTGGGCTTACTAATGCTCTAAGCACCTTCATGAGGTTGATGAGTGAAGTGTTGAAGGATTTCATAGGCAGGTTTGTGGTGGTGTACTTAGATGACATTCTCATCTATAGCAAAACCAAAGAGGAGCACCTTGAGCATTTGAGGTTAGTCTTAGAGAGGTTGCATGAGGAGAAGATATCCATCAACCTAGAGAAGTGTGACTTCTTGAAGCAAGAGCTGGTCTACTTAGTATTTGTGGTGTCTAAAGGAACCTTGAAGATGGATCCAAGCAAAGTGGAGGCAATCTTAAATTGGCTTGCACCTAAAATAGGGACTGAGGTTAGAAGTTTCCATGAATTAGCTCAATTCTATAGGAAGTTTGTGAGGAAATTCAGTGGCATATGTGCACCAGTCCTTGACACCATCAAAGGAGGCCTTAAAACTAAGTTTAAATGGACTGAGTAGGCTAACAAAGCATTTCAATTGTTGAAATAGGAAGTAGCCACAAAACCTATCCTTCTCCTACCTATGTTTGATAAGCTATTCACTTTGGAGTGTGATGCAAGTGGAATTGCAGTAGGTGGTATGTTGAGTCAAGAGGGAAGACCTGTAGCATTTTTCAGTGAGAATATTAATGAAGCAAAGAAGAAGTACTCAGCCTATGACCTAGAGTTGTATGCCTTAGTGTAGTCACTAAAGAAATGGAGGCATTACCTACTCCCAAAGGAATTTGTAGTGTTGATAGACAACCAGGCATTGAGTTACATTAAAACTCAAGAGAAGCTCATCAATAGACATTTGAAATGGATGGAATACCTCCAATCCTTCACCTTCACCATCAAGCATAAGAAGGGGCAACTTAATAAGGTGGCAGATGCCTTAAGTAGGAAAATGTTGACAGTTCAAGAACTACAGTTGCAGAGCATAGGCATAGAAGGTTTCAAAGACCTCTATGAAAGAGATGAGGACTTCTCATCAGCCTACAAGGTTTGCAAAGAGTTTGAGAACCATTTCCATGGTGAGTATGCAGATTACACTCTCCAAAATGGTCTCTTGTTCAAGGGTAACCAGTTGTGTGTACCTAAAGGATCCATGAGGGAGAACCTCATCCAAGAAAAACATAATGGCATTTTAAGTGGAGACTTTGGAGTCAACAAAACCTTGGATTGAGTACAGAGGTACTACTATTGGCCAAAGTTGCCAAGAGATGTAAAGAGGTATGTAGAGCAATGTGGAGTATGCCAAAGAGCAAAAGGGGGATCAAGGAATGCCGATCTCTATCAACCATTGCCGGTCCCTAATAGACCTTGGGAATGTATAAGCATGGACTCTGTAGTAGGACTTCCCAAGACAAAAATAGGTATGGACAACAACTATGTAGTAGTAGATATATTTTCCAAGATGAGTCATTTCATTCCATGTAAGACTACACATGATGCAAGCTATGTTGCACATCTCTTCTTCAAAGAGATTGTTAGGATTCATGGACTTCCTTTAAGAATTATTTCAGATAGGGACAACAAGTTCATGGGTCATTTTTGAAAAACATTATGGAGGAGACTAGGAACTAACTTGTCATTTAGCTCAGCTTACCATCCACAAACAGATGGTCAAACTGAAGTCGTCAATAGGGTGTTAGGCAATTTGTTGAGGTGTTTAACTAAGGAGTATGGTCAGACATGGGACCTAATCATTCCTCAAGTAGAGTATGCATATAATGATAGTGTGAATAGGACTACGGGTAGAAGTCCCTTTGAGGTTGTATATGGCAGGCATCCAAAGGGAGTGTGTGAGTTAAGAGACCTTGGTACTTTGGAGATGATGAGTGGGCAAGCAAAGGACTTCACCCAAATCATTAAGGAAGTTCAAGAGAAAGTTAAGAAAGCCACCCTTGAATCCACTCAAAAACTGAAGGCCAAAATGGATGAGAAAAGGAGAGAGGTTCAGTTCAAGGTGGGTGACTTTGTGATGTTCCATTTGAGCAAAGCTAGGATGCAAAGTGGTAAGCCTACCAAACTGCAGATGAAAAGGGTAGGACCTTGTAAAATTCTAGAAAAATATGGTGAGAATGCCTATAAGGTTGATTTACCTTCAGACTTAGCTATTTCACCAGTCTTCAATGTTGATGATCTGGTCATGTACAAGGGAGAGATAGCAAGGCAGACTGAGAACCAGGCCAAGGTATTACAAGACTTGGATGTAAACACCTTACCTCAAGTGAAGAAGCCTAAAGCAGAGGAGATCTTGGAATCAAGAGTGAAGAAGTCTACCAAACACCAGGTCTACATGGAGAACTTATTAAAATGGGAAAATCAACCAGTATCGGAAGCTACATGGGTGGAGGAGAGTAGGTTCAAGACACTTGAAATAGACCTGGCTCTCATCTCTTCTTCCATTTCTTAGTTGTGTGTAGAGGGGGAGTATGGTGTAGGAGCACCCTTCCAAACTCTTTCTCTTTCTTTGTTTTGTTGGTGTTATGCTTCTTTAGAAGCCATTGCACATGAATAAGAGCCATGAGCTCATGTGTGCTATACTAGGTCTTAGTTGAAGGTCCTTAGTGTTTTGTTGTGATTCCTTATGCAGGAGAGGTTGAGTGTGCTTGGAATGTGTGTTAGGCCTTATTGGCATGCTGAGGTCCTTAGGACAGCCCAAAATAGGCTTAGGAGTCATGAAAAGCAACAATGGCAAAGTTGCTCAAAAGATACAAAAGTTGCATGACAACTTTTAAAAGTTGTCAAGCAACTTTTCCACCCAAAATGGTCATAGACCCTTGTTGTGCATGGAGAACCCTAATTTTGGCACAATGATTGAGGTAAAGGTGGTATAAGTATTTGCAAACCCTAAATGCAGAGGTTGGATGTCAGACATTGTACGACCCAAGGAAGAAAAGCTTGACTGTGACTATTTTTGAGTTTCCAGTCAGTTTGAATGAAGTTACCGAGCAAACTAATGGATTGATTTATGAGAAAAAATGTGTGAAATGTCTTCTTTGGTGTATATATCTTCATTATTAGTGATTAGTTTAACGTTTTGTTTATCGGTTGAATGTGTTTGTTAATAATCTGTAAGTTGCAGTTTCATTGTCTAGTTTTGGACAGGTTTGAGCAAACGAAGTCTTAACTCCATTCCCCATTGTGGAAACACCATGAAACAATGGGGAATGGAAGTGAAGACCCTATACTATAGTCCTATGCAAGAAGGGCCCTTGGAAATGCAAGGAGGCCAAGCAAAGCCCCACTCCTAGGTGAGATTGGATAGTGCCCGGTTAGGAGAGGTCAAATTGCAGAGGTCTTGGAGAGCAAGGTTGGTTAGTGGAGAGTGCATCCTTTGGAGGAAGTGCGGAGGAGTGAGTGAAGCATCATTGCTGTGAAGGAGGAGCCTCCACCAATCCAAACAAGGTGGCTAAAACTCAAAACACTCACTATGACCCAGGCAGACCCTAAAAACTCTCACAAAAACCCTTGCAAACCTTAAAATCCACCTAGGACAGTGTACGAACACTTAGAGACCTAAAACCCAGAAAATCCTTGAGTCCTTGCCAAATGAATGGCATTCCTATTTTTGGGAGATTGGGTTGTTTGTGCATCATTTGTGAGAGGGAGCCCTAAAGGGCCGAGTAGGAGGCCTAATTGGTCCTAATCCTTGTAGCCCTATTTGAAGGCAAAAAAACCAAATTTGTGAAATCGGTAAGGGGTTAGAATCTTGAAACCTCTTGGGGGCACATGAATGGGTGAAAAGACCATGAAATAGACCTGATACAACCTTTCTAAGACCTTGGAAGGTGTGGAACAAGCCTAGCCCTTATTAGCCATAGTAAGGGGTTTTGAGTCTCATGAGTAGGTGAGACCTTAGGAGTAGTATTGCAACTCATTGGTGGTGGATTGGGCATGCTCAGGGGATTCCTTAGGCAAAGGGAATTCCTAGAGACCTTAGGGTGTGTAGAAAACACCAGGTGATCCAAGGAAAGGATCCAAGAGCATAGACTAGGCTAGTCTATCCCTAACCCCATCCCATCACCTTGGCAGTGGCTTGGTGAAGATATCTGCTATTTGTTCCTTTGTGCTAACATATTCCAACACCACTTTCTTCTCTAAGATAATGATATTTGACAGAGATGTGCTTTGTCTTAGAGTGCATAATAGGATTATTTGAAATGTTAATGACACTAATATTGTCATAGAATACAGTTACTGGCTTGGTAACTTTCTCATTTATACCTTCCAACAGTTGTTTGATCCATGCTATATTGGTACAATTCAATGCTACAGCAACATATTCAGCTTCTGCTATTGACTGTGAAACACATCCTTGTTTCTTGCTAAGCCAACTTACTAGTCTTTCTCCTTAAAAGAAAGCTCCTCCACTTGTGCTTTTCCTGTCATCAATGTTGCCTGCCCAATCCGCATTAGTATAAACTTTTAAATCAAAAACATTTCCTTTCTGATATACCAAGCCATAATCTTCAGTGCCTTTTAGGTATCTAAAAATTCTCTTGATTGCTGTCATGTGTGTTTCCTTGGGATCTGCAAAAAATCTTGCAACTATACCTACTACATGTGCTATATTTGGCCTGCTGAGAACAACATATTGCAACTTTCCAATCATAGATCAGTAAAGTGTCTCATAAATACATGCAGATTCATCATTCTTTGATAATTTACAGTTGGTAGTCATAGGAGTACTTACTGGTTTTGAATCCTCCATTCCAAATTTCTTCAAGATTTCCTTTATGTACTTGGATTGAGTAATGAAAATCTCATCTTTCATTTGTAGTATTTGTAAACCTATAAAGTACTTTATCTCACCAATTAATGACATCTCAAATTATTTGCTCATTTCATTTCCAAAGTTCTTGCATAAAGAGTCATTTCCAAAAAAGATAATATCATCAAGAAATATGGCTGAGATCAGTATTCCATTTTCATCATTCTTCATGTACATATTGTTGTTTTCAGTTGTCCTTATAAAACCAATCCTGATTAAATAAGAGTGCAATCTTTCATACCATGCTCTAGGTGCTTGTTTCAGACCATATAAAGCTTTGTTCAATTTACATACCTGATCTTTATTCTTGTCTTCAACAAATCCTTCAGGTTGTTCAATAAAAATTTCTTCTTCTAATATACCATTCAGAAATGTAGATTTGACATCCATTTGATATACCTTGAAATTTTTGTAAGTAGCATATGCCAACAATGGTCTTACTCCTTCAAGTCTTGCCACAAGTGCAAAAGTCTCACCATAATCAATTCCTTCTTCTTGGGCATAACCTTTGCAAACTAGTATTGCTTTATTTTGAATGACCTCACCTTTTTCATTTAGCTTGTTTCTGAAAATCCACTTTGTACCAATTACATTTTTGTCTTTTGGTCTTGGGACCAGTGTCCATGTATCATCCTTCTTGATTTGATCAATCTCTTCTGTCATAGCATTTATCCAATCTTCACTGTTAAATGCCTCTTTCACTATTTTCGGTTCAAATTCAGATATTAGAGATAAGTTCTATCTCAATTTGTTCCTTGTCATCACTGGATCATCTTTATTTCCTATAATTTGACTTGATGCATGATTCCTTCTAACATACTTGGATAATATAGGCTCGGTATGCTCTATATGATCTTCTTCATCACTCGGTAACTAGACATTATCTTTATTTCCTTCAGCAGTCTTCTCGGTAGGAATTCTTGTTTGAACAGAGACAAATTCTTCATAATCTTCTGGTTCTTTGGAGTTTCCTTCATCATTTCTTTCTGCAAATTCATCAATTTTCACATTTGCACTTTCTACTATTTTGTTAGATGATTTGATCAGAAATTTAAATGCTTTGCTTCTAGAAGAATAACCTAGAAATGTTCCTTCTTCACTTTTTTGATCAAACTTTCCATTTCTACAATCTTTGTGAACATAGCATCTACTTCCAAAGATTTTGAAGTAACTTACATTAGGTTTCTTGTTGTACCAGATTTCATATTGTGTCTTCAAAGTTCCTTTCTTCAGTTGTACTCGGTTTAGGGTGTAAGTTGCTGTGCTTATTGCTTCTCTCCAAAATGTTTGTGGCACTTTCTTTTCAATCATTAGGGTTCTAGCACATTCCACAATAGATCTATTTCTTCTCTTAGCTATCCCATTTTGCTATGGATTTCTCAGTGCAAAGACTTGTCTTTTTATACCATGATCACTGTAGTATAAGTTAAACTCATCAGAAGTGAACTCACCTCCTCTATCTGATCTAAGACATTCCAATTGTCTTCCTGTTTCATTTTCAACTCTTGCCTTGTACCATTTGAACATTTGAAAAACTTCTAATTTTTATTTTAAAAATATAACTGACATCATCCTTGAATAATCATCGACAAATAATATAAAATATTTATCACCATAATAACTCTGAACTTTCATAGGACTACAAAGATCAGTATGCCCAAGATCTAAAATTCCCTTAGATGTGGAGGACTTACTTGTAAAGCTTGATCTTGTCATTTTACCCATCTGGCATCATCGACACATAGCATTCTTAGGTTTTTCAAGACTCGGTAGACCTCTTACTCGGTGCTTCTTACTTATTTTGATCAGATTATCAAAATTTACATGACAAAACCTTTTATGCCATAACTAGGTATCATCTATCTTTGCATATAGACACTTATTCCGAGTTGAGTCAAGGTGAAATGTGTTACCTTTTGTTTGTGTCTCGGTACCAGCTAACTTTCCATGCTTGTCATGAACTTTGACAATTCCTTTCTAAAATTCTATTCGGTAAGCTGTATTGTTTAGCTGTGCTACACTCAACAAATTGTATTTCAATCCTTCAACCCAATAAACATCATTACATTTAGCATTATCAAGAAGTGTTATAGATCCTTTACCTCTTACCGGACATGGTGCATCATTACGAAATCTTACATAGCCTCCATCATAATCTTCTAACATAACAAACTTGTGTTTTTCACCTATCATGTGATGTGAGCATCCACTATCTATGATCCATGAATCATTAGTATTTATGTGAGATATTAGGGCTTTTTCTTCATACCTTTCTTCATCTGATCCATCTTTGATAGCCACATAAACTAATTCCTCTGTATCAGTTTCATCTGATTTATCATCATTGGATTCCACATCAGCTATTAGGCATGACTTTCTATCTCTTCTTCTGAAGTCTCAGTGTCCTCTGTAATGATTTTTTTCTATCTATCATCTCAGTAATCTCTCTTTTCAGTAGAATCTTTGTCAAGACAGTTAGAAGCCATATGTCCTATCTTATCCCAATTGAAACATTTCAAAGGTAGTTTTCCTTTATACTTACCTTTGCCTCTCGGTAACCTTCTGGCTAATAGTGCTTCAAACTCTTCTTGCTTTCTGATTTCTTCATAAAGTTTATGTACTTTTTCCATGTTCTTGCAAAATATCTCACTTATTCCACTGTGGTCCCCTTTAGAATACTTATACTTTCAATCATTGTAATCATCAGATTCATCAAGATGAAAAGAACTAAATGCAGATTCAACTTTATTTATCGATGACCCACTGTTATCAAAGTTACTTAACTCAAATGCATGTAGCTTACCAATATTAGCATATAAAGAAATTGGCATATTGGGTATAGACCTCAATTCATTGATTGCAGAGACTCAAATTGCATAAGCTGGTAGAAGGGTTCTTAACAACTTACTTGTTATATCCTTTTCTTCAATGGTTCCTCCCGCTCCTTTGATTTGATTGACAATCTCCTTTAGTCTTGTACTGTACTGGGTTATGTTCTCACCTTCATTCATCCTCATAGATTCAAGTTGTCCTCTTAGAATATCCACTTTTGCTCTTTGAACATGTTCATCACCATCATACACAGATATGAGCTTGTTCCACATTGACTTGGCATCATTGAAGCCTTCTAGATCATTAAACTCTAAGTTGGTCAATGCAGATGTTATTTCAATCATTGCTTGGATATGTTCTTGCTTTTCCTTTATCTCTTCCATTGTCAATGGATAGGTGCTAGGTGTAATGAAATCATTCTGCAGATAATATAAAACATATTCTCCAACTCCTGATAGGTGCAACTTCATGCTTTTCTCCCATGTAGAGAAACTTGAGTTGTTTAGATTGGGTGCATCCCTCTTATACATCTTTGGATCTGTTGCTCAAGTACCTTTAAAATTTTTCTTCCGGAGTCCAAAGCTCTGATACCAATTGATAGTTCTGATACTTAATGTAAGTACAGATGCCAAGCTAACAAGATGAGAGGGGGGGGGTGAATCATACAAACTTAATCTTCCATAAAAACAACAGATTCAACCTCGGTAACATATACTTCAGTAATATAACCAAAACTGCTAAACATAAAAACTCATAACACCAGATTTAACGTGGAAACCCAAATAGGGAAAAACCACTGTGGGATTTCAGACCCACTAAGAAATATACTCTTCTAGAGTATGCTTAGTTAAAAGTAAATCCTGTTAAAGATTACAAACACATTGCTAGATGTGACTCGGTTAAGGGATTTCCCTTAGATCTGTTAGGATCTTCACCTTGTTAGAAGTGACCTTGTCAAAGCATTTCAATCATTGAATCAGAATGTCACCTTGCTAGAGGGTTTTACAAATAAGACTGTTAAGTCCACTCAGTTAAGAGATTTTCTATCACTTTACAAAATAACAATAATAAAAATATATTTGCAACTTCACATATAAAATGCTAAAGCAGATTCTTGTTTTCTAAATACAATCTAGTCATAGGACTTATCTTGTCCATCTGTTGGGCTCTATACTCTATTATCAAAATAGGTCTTCAAGCTTTAGTCCTTGATAATCACTATGTAGCATCCCTGTGCTTACACTTGTCTACATACATTGTTTATCAATAGTTCCTTATTTATAAAAAATTTGCCAACTACTTAATCTCCTTGATCACATTTCCCATGATCAATCATAGCCATCAGATCTTCAAACTTGACCAGGTTCAATGTATTCTTTGATCTAAAAATGTTTTACCTTGCCTTGGAACTTGCATACATTTCTTGGAACTTGTGCTAAGTTATTGCGGTTCAATCTGAGCTGTAGATCTTCCTGCTGATCTTTCATTGTCATAGATTCTTTAACAAACTTCATACACATTGTAACAATCATTTAATCATAACCAGCTCATCAACTTCCTTCATTAAATAACACTTTTATTCATTTAATGCATTTTGTTACAGCTTGGTTGCAACTCGGTAGATACTAAACTTTGCTCGATAGACATTCCGCCTTCATTAACTGATAGCGATAACCTTAGGGTTTACTGACTAGGTTCTTTGCTCGGTAACATAGTATAGTATTAACCTTACAAACAATAACATATGTAGGATATTAAAAAAAATAATTTAAACATCATGATCTCATCATTGTCTAACTTGGTAATAGTTGCCCATTGAATAACTTATTTCTCCCCTTATTCATCAAATTCTTTCTGTGTCTTTTACCAACATCTTTATACTCACCAAAACATACTTCTTAAGATATGGCAACATCATACTGAATCAGAAAATCAATTTATTGACATCAATGACAAAATAATAATATTAAGACAATAAACATCCTAAATCAGTTATATCCATAATCATCAACAACCTTCTCAATATCCTTATTGAAATGCCAACAATCTCCCTTTGTCTGTTATAATGCCAACAAAGTTTACCAAGATAGGAAGGTGGTATAAAATGGAGGCTGAGAGGTATAAGGTTATGAGGTGTGGGTCAGGATAAGATAGGAAGGTAAGTGATGAAGGATGTAATGGTGAAAGAGTAAGTTAGGATATGTTAGGGGTTTGGAAGGTAGGAAAGTGAAGGAGGGGAGATAAAAGGATGTGAAGGATGGAATGGGGCTAGGTAGGTGAAGTAAAAGTAAATGTGTGTGAGGTTAAGGTTTAGGATAGGATGTAGGAAAGTGAAGGAGGTGAAGAGAGGGGATATGAAAGGTAGATGGAAGGTAATAATGATAGCAAGTAAGGTAAAGGTTATGAGGTGTGGGTTAGAAAATAGGGTGTAGGAAATGGAAGGAAGGGTCATCCATGTCATAGTGCTTCAAGATGAGCACATTCACATGAGGGACAAGAAGAGTCATATCACTTTGAGAGTTTTCACCAAGATGATTTGCCCGAGTATGGACCTCAAATATTACAGGCTTTATAGAATTTGATAGGTGTGATACAGGATAGGTTTTCACCCACAACAAAGACACCTCATGAGGATCCACTTGTAGTAGAGGAGCATACACTTGCATCTTGGGAGCTTATTAGGAGTTTGCCTTGAATTTGGGAAATACACATATAGGAGATAGAAGATTGATCAATACACATTACCTAGCCTCATCATGCATAAATACCAGAGGTATAGACTATAGCAAGCACATATCATGAGCCAAAGGATCATATTCAAGAGTTGCTTCATCTCCAATCCTCTACATTTTTAAGATCCACAAATGGGGTTGAGGCTAAGTCTTGGTTACTTAGCTTGGACTTATGATTTGGGTTGCATCTATATGTGAGCAACCTAAAGGCATAATTTGCAATGCAATTTATGAGAGGACTTGCTTCCACCTTGTCGTACTGGGAGGATAAAATGCACCAACTCACATTGGAAATCCTCTCATTGGATACCATTTTGGAGTGCTTCAAAGTGTGTTCTATTTCAAAATGTTTTTGACATAGATGCATAGATGAGTTTCACAATTTACATAATGAGGTTTCGTAGCAGCTCAACATGAGTGTTAGTTTTTGGAGTTCTTGTAGTTTGTAGATTACATTCAAGACAAGTTACTTGTCAATTATTTCATTAGGGGTGGAAAGCCCAAAATTTCAGTTTTCCTACACATGGCCAATCCAGATGACTTTAGGGTTGCTATGGAAAAGTCTCTTATGGAAAAGGAGGTACATGAGAGGACACAAGAGGCATGAGAGAAGTTTTTAACCTTGATCAAGGGACTAAAGTGTCCATAGGCCTCCCCATACTTCAAAGGATAATTTAGACTTACTATAGGATTTCAAAGAAAAACCCAATAGTATCAATATTAGGGACAGGTCTAGAGCATAGTAGGGGCCATAAGGTAGTCACATGTGACCATCATCGACACGAGAATATTTTAGGTATGCGAGACTATAGGGCTATCAATATTAGCCTTCTATGGATCAACAACCTTTTAGGGGAGAATCTAATGTTTTTAGTAGTTAGGATCTTCTAATTATGGTGGGGCCTAGCCAACATAGGGTTATATGAGAGGCACATGTTATGTATATGTTAGGGTTAGAGAGAGAGAGTGCCCGCAAGGTTTTAGAGTAGGTGGACACCATCCTTGAATGTCAAAGTAGATAGTTGATATGTGGGTCTTTACCCTCCCAACCACTCAACATATACCACCATGGGTCTTTACCCTCCCAACCACCAAAAGGTCAAAGGAAGATTCAATGCTGCAACACTCACTTTTTTTGATAGTCTCAAGCACTTAGGACAATCACTTCTTTCATGGCCATTATTATTCACAACACTCTCTATCATTAATTATGATGATAGTGTACCTCCTTAAACCTTCCACCAACACCAAACTCAATACCAAAATCTTTCCCAATCTCACTAATGGACTAACTTAGCTCACTGTCAAATTGTGACAGTTAATGCAAGGTTTAGGACAATAGTTAGGATCTTCTAATTATGGTGGGGCCTAGCCAACATAGGGTTATATGAGAGGCACATGTTATGTATATGTTTGTATCAGACATAGATAGACCACAAGGTTTTAGAGTAGGTGGACACCATCCTTGGATGTCAAAGTAGATAGTTGATATGTTGGTCTTTACCCTCCCAACCACTCAACATATACCACCATGGGTCTTTACCCTCCCAACAACCCAAAGGTAAAAGGAAGATTCACTGTTGCAACACTCACTTTTTGTGATAGTCTCAAGCACTTAGGACAATCAATCCTGTCATGGTCATTATTCTTCACAACACTCTCTAACATTAATTATGATGATAGTGTAAAGACCCACAAATCAACTATAAAAAATGAGAGAAGAAACATTCATGTTCTTTTGGCACTTTGTGATTTCTAAACCATGTTTGAATCTTTCTTATCTTATGTGAAAGAATCTTAGCATGATGCCTTTAAGTACACAACCTTAGATACACAATTCAAAATTTTTGACATCATACCAATGGATAACAATTAGATCTAGGAATCATCAACCTTGAAAAAAATATGAATTTAAACAACTAAAATTTGGACCATGCCCATTATCTAGCCTAAGGATAAAATTATATATGTGATTCTTATATTATTTAAAAACTAGCACATACAAATTTTTAAATCTTGCAAGATCAAACTGCAAAAGGTCAAAGGTAGGAATCTTATGTCTAAGACTTTTGTTGTGGAAGTTAGGGTGGTTGTCACCTATGTTGCCTTTACTCAATGAAATTTGAAGCAAATTGTTGAATCTTTACACCTCAAATTAATCATTGATAGTAATGAGTTGGTTGATGATAAGTGATGAAATGAGGGTAAAAACAAATACCATCTCCCTCATCTTATGTCTATGTCTATTTGGCTTGTGGTACACTAGGCTATCCTAAAGCAAGAGACATGTCAAGGTTCGTATAAGAGTGTATGTGAGTGTAGTGTGTTTGCTATGTAGAATGTTTTTTTTTTTAAGATTGATTACCAAAATAAAATCAAAGTACAAAGTCAGGTTACAATAATAGTGACCAAGTTTATTACTCCATGAAATCCCCAACCAAGCTAAACTGCCTTAAAATTAGAAGAAAAAGAAAAAGAATTAGTTTATACGATTAAGAGTAACGTGTAGATCTTCGAGTCAACATCAAATTACATAAATATTATATCATCTATTGACAACATATTCAAAAAGATAGACTGTAATAGCTTATTAAGATTCATTATCACTATCATTATGTGGATTCTCCTCTTTCTCTTCATTCTCTCATCTTCATTATTAGATTCTTTGTCTTTTCCTTTGTCATTATTCTTAGGTTCAATCCTACTAATTTGGAAAGTATCAAATTCTCTTCCAAGGGGAGCAAAGATCCTCTCTCAACTAGAGCAATCAAAGTTTTGGTGAGCCATTTCTAGGTGTCTTATAGCTTCACCCATTTTTAATTGATATTGGTGTTCTTTTTGGTATTTATTATAAAAGTCTATAGACTCTTCCTATAATTTCTTCCCTATCTTTCTAAGATCTTGGGGCCAATAGGCAACATCCTAAATGTCTTCTTAATTTATATATTGAAGAGTAACCTTCATCCAATATCTTCATGAATCTTCATGTTCACATCTACAATGTAAATGGTACCTATTCAATTATCATTAGCATTGTGATTCTAAGATTAGATTCAATAAGAACCCCGCCTTTACCTTGGAACACATTCTCATTCCTTCTCTTCCAAAGAAACCAAAGAATTTAAATAGATAATAAAATCCAAAAATAGTTAGACTTTTTACTCAGATTGCAGACATACCTTACAATAATTTGAAACCATGAGAAATTATCAATAATATTCCCACCTAAAATTTTATAACGATTAAATGAATATGAATTAAAAATTTATAGAAGAACTCGAATATATAATCGAGTTGATCATATTATTCTTGTCCAAGGTAGGAAACATCGTAATATCATCTGCAAATTGAATATTGAAAAGAAAATATTGATTGGGTGGACACCATCCTAGGATGTCAAAGTAGATAGTTGATATGTGGGTCTTTACCCTCCCAACCACCCAAAGGTCAAAGGAAGATTCATTACTGCAACACTCACTTTTTGTGATAGTCTCAAGCACTTAGGACAATCACTCCTTTCATGGCGATTCTTCTTCACAACAATCTCTAACATTAATTATGATGATAGTGATAGTTCTGATACTTAATGTTAAGTACAGATGCCAAGCTAATAAGATGAGAGGGGGGGGGGATGAATCATAAAAACTTAATCTTCCATAAAAACAACAGATTCAACCTCGGTAAGATATACTTCAACAATATAACCAAAACTGCTAAACATGCAAACTCATAAGCATATAAACATCATAACACTTATAACACCAGATTTAACATGGAAACCCAAATAGGGAAAAACCACTGTGGGATTTTGGACCCACTAAGAAATATACTCTTCTAGAGTATGCTCGGTTAAAAGAAAATCCTGTTAAAGATTACAAACACATTGCTACATGTGACCCAGTTAAGGGATTTCCCTCAGATCTGTTAGGATCTTCACCTTGTTAGAAGTGACCTTGTTAAAGGATTTCAAACACTCAATTAGAATGTCACCTTGCTAGAGGGTTTTACAAATAAGACTGTTAAGTCCACTCGGTTAAGAGATTTTCTGTCACTTCACAAAATAACAGTAATAAAAATCTATCTGCAACTTCACATCTAAAAATGCTAAAGCAGATTCTTATTTGCTCAATAATATCTAGACATAGAACTAATCTTATCCATCTGCTGGGCTCTATACTCTATTATTCAAATAGGTCTTCAAGCTTTTGTGCTTGGTAATCACTATGTAGCATCCCTGTGCATACACTTTCCCGCATACATTGTTTATCAACAGTTCCTTATTTATAAACAATTTTCCAACCGCTTAATCTCCTTGATCACATATCCCATGATCAATCATAGCCATCAGATCTTCAAACATGACTAGGTTCAATGTATCCTTCAATTTGAAAAATGTTTTACCCCGCCTTGGAACTTGCATACATTTCTTGGAACTTGTGCTAGGGTATTGCAGTTCAATCTGAGTTGTAGATCTTCCTGCCAATTTTTCTTTGCCATAGATTCTTTAACAAACTTCATGCATGACATACCAATCATTTAATCATAACCAGCTCATCAGCTTCCTTCATTAAATAATGCTTTTATTCATTCAATGCATTCTATTATTACTCGGTTGCAACTCGATAAATACTAAACTTCACTCGGTAGACATTCTGCCTTCATTAACCGATAGCGATAACCATAGGGTTTACCGACTAGGTTCCTTAGGGTTTACCAACTAGGTTCTTTGCTTAGTATCATAGTATAGTATTAACCTTATAATCAATAACATATGTAGGATATCAAAACAATCTAAACATCATGATCTCATCATTGTCTAACTCGGTAATAGTTGCCCATTGAATAACTTATTCCTCCCCTTATTCATCACATTCTTTCTGTGTCTTTTACCAACATCTTTATACTCATCAAATCATACTTCTTAAGATATGGCAACATCACACTGAATTAGAAAATCAATTTCTTGACATCAATGACAAAATAATAATATTAAGACAATAAACATCCTTTAGCAGTTATATCCATAATCATCAACAACCTTCTCAATATCCTTATTGAAATGCCAACAATCTCCCCCTTTGACATTGATGGCAAAACCAATTGATATGACCTAATTGATTCGGATTCCTGTGAGATTCTAAAATGCTCTCCTCCTGTCATTAGTCTTCTCCCCCATACATTAGTCTTCTCCCCTTTTCTTCAGTCTTCTCCCCCTTTGACAACAATGCCAAAAAGTAAAAAGCTAAAACATAATTTCTTCCTGTATGAAGTGATTTCCTGCTATTATGTGTCAAATTAGTCTTGGTCAGAGCATTTTGACTTCAATTCCTATTCCCTATATTTGTTTCCTGCACACCTTTAGAAAACATCCTAAAGTGTGTAAATCAGCATCAACTCTTAAAAGATATTTTGTAGAGTCATCGAATTGATGCTTTCACCGAACTCGGTCAATGAATGGAAGATAGGGGTAGGACCCTTAACTTACTTCTGAGATACTCAAAAGTGTCCCTTGGTAGTGGCTTGGTGAAGATATCTTGTATTTGTTCCTTTGTGATAACATACTCCAACACCACTTTCTTCTCTTGGGCTTCTTCTCTAAGATAATGATATTTGATAGAGATGTGCTTTGTCTTAGAGTGCATAACAAGATTCTTTGAAATGTTAATGGCACTAGTATTGTCATAGAATATAGTTACTGGCTCGATAACTTGCTCATTTATACCTTCCAACAGTTGTTTGATCCATGCTATGTTGGTACAATTTAATGCTGTAGCAACGTATTCAGCTTCTGCTGTTGACTGTGAAACACATCCTTGTTTCTTGCTAAGCCAACTCACTAGTATTTCTCCTAAAAAGAAAGCTCCTCCACTTGTTCTTTTTCTATCATCAATGTTGCCTGCCCAATCAACATCAGTATAAAATTTTAAATCAAAAACATTTCCTTTCTGATATACTAAGCCATAATCTTCAGTGCCTTTCAAGTATCTGAAAATTCTCTTGATTGCTATCATGTGTGTTTCCTTGGGATCTGCAAAAAATCTTGCAACTATACCTACTGCATGTGCTATATCTTGCCTGTTGTGAACAACATATTGTAGCTTTCCAATTATGGATCAGTAAAGTGTCTCATAAATAGATGCAGATTCATCATTCTTTGATAATTTATAGTTGGTAGTCATAGGAGTACTTATTGGTTTTGAATCCTCCATTCCAAATTTCTTCAAGATTTACTTTATGTACTTGGATTGAGTAATGAAAATCCCATCTTTCATTTGAAGTATTTGTAAACCTATAAAATACTTTATCTCACCGATTAATGACATCTCAAATTCTTTGCTCATTTCATTTCCAAAGTTCTTGCATAGAGAGTCATTTCTAGAAAAGATAATATCATCAACAAATATGGCTGAGATCAGTATTCCATTTTCATCATTCTTCATGTACATGTTACTATTTTCACTTGTTCTTATAAAACCAATCTTGGTTAAATAAGAGTGCAGTCTTTCATACCATGCTCTAGGTGCTTGTTTTAGACCATATAAAGCTTTGTTCAATTTACATACCTGATCTTTATTCTTATCTTCAACAAATCTTTCAGGTTGTTCAATAAAAACTTCTTCTTCTAATATACCATTCAGAAATGCAGATTTGACATCCATTTGATATACCTTGAAATTCTTGTAAGTAGCATATGCCAACAATGTTCTTACTCCTTCAAGTCTTGCCACAGGTGCAAAAGTCTCACCATAATCACTTCCTTCTTCTTGGGCATAACCTTTGCAAACTAGTCTTGCTTTATTTTGAATGACCTCACCTTTTTCATTCAACTTGTTTCTGAAAATCCACTTTGTATCGATTACATTTTTGTCCTTCAGTCTTGGGACCAGTGTCCATGTGTCATTCTTCTTGATTTGATCAATCTCTTCTATCATAACATTTATCCAATCTTCACTATTAAATGCCTCTTTCACTATCCTCAGTTCAAATTCAGATATCAGACATGTGTTCTATTTCAGTTTGTTACTTGTCATCACTGGATCATCCTTATCTCCTATAATCTGACTTGATGCATGATGTCTTCTGATATACTTGGCTAATATAGGCTCGGTAGGTTTTGTATGATCTTCTTCATCACTCAGTAACTGGATATTGTCTTCATTTCCTTCTGTAGTTCTCTCGGTAAAACTCGTCAGTTGAACATAAAAAAATTCATCACAATCTTCTGGTTCCTTGGAGTTTCCTTCATCATTTCTTTCTGCAAATTCATCAATTTTCACATTTGCACTTTCTACTATTTTGTTAGATGATTTGATCAGAAATTTAAATGCTTTACTTCTAGAAGAATAGCCAAGAAATGTTCCTTCTTCATTTTTTTGGTCAAACTTGCCATTTCTATCATCTTTGTGAACATAGCATCTACTTCCAAAGATTTAAAATAACATACATTAGGTTTCTTGTCATACCAGATCTCATATGGTGTCTTCAAAGTTCCTTTCTTTAGTTGTACTCGGTTCAGGGTGTAAACTACTGTGCTTATTGCTTCTCTCCAAAATGTTTGCGACACTTTCTTTTCAATCATCAGGGTTCTGGCACAATCCACAATAGATCTATTTCTTCTCTCAGCTATCCCATTTTTCTTTGGAGTTCTCGGTGCAGAGACTTGTCTTTTTATACCATGATCATTGCAGAATAAGTTGAACTCATCAGATGTGAACTCTCCTCCTCTGTTTGATCTAAGACATTTTAGTTATCTTCCTGTTTCATTTTCAACTCTTGCCTTGTACCATTTAAACATTTGAAAAGCTTCTGATTTTTCTTTTAAAAACATTATTGACATCATCCTTGAGTAGTCATCCATAAATAATATGAAAAATTTATCACCATAATAACTTTGAACTTTCATAGGACCACAAAGATCCGTGTGCGCAAGATCTAAAATTCCCTTAGAAGTGTAGGACTTACTTGTAAAGCTTGATCTTGTCATTTTACCCATCTAGAATCCTTGGCACATAGCATTCTCAGGTTTTTCAAGACTCGGTAGACCTCTTACTCGATGCTTCTTGCTTATTTTGATTAGATTATCAAAATTTACATGACAAAACCTTTTATGCCATAACCAGGTATCATCTATCTTTGCATACAAACACTTGTTCCGAGTTGAGTCAAGGTGAACTGTGTTACCTTTTTTTTGTGTCCCGGTAGCAGCTAACTTTCCATGCTTGTCATGAACTTTGATAATTCCTTTATGAAATTCTAGTCGGTAACCTGTATTGTTTAGCTATGCTACACTCAAAAATTTTTATTTAAAACCTTCAACCCAATAAACATCATTGCATTTTGCATTGTCACTAAGTGTTATAGATCCTTTACCTCTTACCGGACATGGTGCATCATTATGAAATCTTACATAGCCTCCATCATAATCTTCTAACATAACAAACTTGTGTTTATCACCTGTCATGTGATGTGAGCATCCACTATCTATGATCCAAGAATCATTAGTATTTATGTGAGATATTAGAGATTTTTCTTCATCTGATACATCTTTGATAGCCACATAAACTACTTCCTCTGTATTAGTTTCATCTGATTTATCATCATTTGATCCCTCATCAGCTATTAGGCATGACTTTCTATCTCTTCTTCTGAAGTCTCAGTATCCTCTGTAATGATTATCTTTCTATCTGTCATCTCGGTAATCTCTCTTTTTAGTAGAATCTTTGTCAGGATAGTTAGAAGCCATATGTCCTATCTTATCACAATTGAAACATTTCAAAGGTAGTTTTCCTTTATACTTACCTTTGCCTCTCAGTAACCTTCTCGCTAATAGTTCTTCAAACTCTTCTTGCTTTCTGATTTCCTCATACATTTTGTGTACTTCTTCCATGCTCTTGCAAAATCTTTCACTTGCTCCACTGTGATTCCCTTTAGTGTACTTACTCATTCTATCATTGTAATCATCAGATTCACCAATATGAAAAGAACTAAATGCAGATTCAACTTTATTTACCGAAGACCCACTGTTATCAAAGTTACTTAACTCAAATGCATGTAGCTTACCAATAGTAGCATCTAAAGAAACTAGCATATTGGGTACAGACCTCAATTCATTGATTACAGAGACTCGGATTGCATAAGCTGGTAGAAGGGTTCTTAACAACTTACTTGTTATATCCTTTTCTTCAATAGTTCCACTTGCTCCTTTGATTTGATTGACAATCTCCTTTAGTCTTGTATTGTACTGGGTTATGTTCTCACCTTCATTCATCCTCATAGATTCAAGTTGTCCTCTTAGACTATCCAATTTTTCTCTTTGAACATGTTCATCTCCACCATACATAGATATGAGCTTGTCTGACATTGCCTTTGCATCATTGCAGCCTTCTAGATCATTAAACTCTGAGTCGGTCAATGCAGATGTTATTTCAATCATTGCTTGAATATGTTCTTGCTTTTCCTTTATCTCTTCCATTGCCAATGGATAGGTGCCCGATGTAATGAAATCATTCTCCAAATAATATACAACATATTCTTTAACTCTTGATAGGTGCAACTTCATCCTTTTTTGCCATGTAGAGAAACTTGACTTGTTTAGCTTTTGTGCATCTCTCTTATACATCTTTGGATCTTTGCCTCAAGTACCTTTAAAATTTTCTTTCAGAGTCCAAAGCTCTGATACCAATTGATAGTTCCAATACTTAATGTTAAGTATAGATGCCAAGCGAATAAGATGAGAGGGGGGGGGGTGAATCATACAAACTCAATCTTCCATAAAAACAACAGATTCAACCTCAATAACATATACTTCAGCAATATAACCAAAACTGCTAAACATGCAAACTCATAAGCATATAAACATCATAACACTTATAACACCAGATTTAACGTGGAAACCCAAATAGTGAAAAACCACTATGGGATTTCGGACCCACTAAGAAATATACTCTTCTAGAGTATGCTCGGTTAAAAGCAAATCTTGTTAAAGATTACAAACACATTGCTACATGTGACCCAGTTAAGGGATTTCCCTTAGATCTGTTAGGATCTTCACCTTGTTAGAAGTGACCTTGTTAAAGGATTTCAAACACTCAATCAGAATTTCACCTTGCTAGAGGGTTTTACAAATAAGACTGTTAAGTCCACTCGGTTAAGAGATTTTCTGTCACTTCACAAAATAACAGTAATAAAAATCTATCTGCAACTTCACATCTAAAAATGCTAAAGCAGGTTCTTATTTACTCAATACAATCTAGACATAGAGCTAATCTTGTCTATCTGTTGGGCTCTATACTCTGTTATTCAAACATGTTTTCAAGCTTCTGTGCTTGGTAATCACTATGTAGCATCCCTGTGCATACACTTTCCCGCATACATTGTTTATCAATAGCTCCTTATTTATAAATAATTTTCCAACTGCTTAATCTCCTTGGTCACATATCCCATGATCAATCATAGCCATCAGACCTTCAAACTTGACCAGGTTCAATGTATCCTTCAATTTGAAAAATGTTTTACCCCGCCTTGGAACTTGTATACATTTCTTGGAACTTGTGCTAGGGTATTGCTATTCAATATGAGCTGTAGATCTTCCTGCCGATTTTTCTTTTCCATAGATTCTTTAACAAACTTCATGCATGACATACCAATCATTTAATCATAACCAGTTCATTAGCTTCCTTCATTAAATAATTCTTTTATTCATACAATGCATTCTATTATTAGTCAGTTGCAACTCGGTAAATACTAAACTTCACTCGGTAGACATTCTGCCTTCATTAACCGATTGCAATAACCTTAGGGTTTATCGACTAGGTTCCTTAGGGTTTATTGACTAGGTTCTTTGCTCGGTATCATAGTATAGTATTAACCTTATAATTAATAACATATGTAGGATATAAAAACAATCTAACCATCATGATCTCATCATTGTCTAACTCGGTAATAATTGCCCATTGAATAACTTATTCCTCCCCTTATTCATCACATTCTTTCTGTGTCTTTTACCGACATCTTTATACTCATCAAATCATACTTCTTAAGATATGGCAACATCATACTGAATTAGAAAATCAATTTCTTGACATCAATGACAAAATAATAATATTAAGACAATAAACATCCTTTAGCAGTTATATCCATAATCATCAACAACCTTCTCAATATCCTTATTGAAATGCCAACAATCTCCCTTATCTGTTATAATGCCAACGGATAGTGTACCTCCTTTAAACTTCCACCAACACCAAAATCAATACCAAACTCTTTCCCAATCTCGCTAATGGACTAGAAGGCATGAACAAAGGATCAACCAAACTCTTTCCCAATCTTGACTAATATAGACTTGTAGCAGACCTTATCAATTTTTTGTTTTTTCATAAAGATCTTGAAGATGATGCTCACTATTTTATATCATTGACTATACGCTGAATTTGACTGCATCCTACATTGTTCACAATAGCCATAGATTGTCATCTTCATGCAACAATGACATTTTATCAAATAGACTATCATTATTCATCTTGTATGCTCTCTAAACTTGGGTATTAAGGTTGTCCTATGCGTTATCATATGACTATTTTTTCTTGTTCTTAGGGTTGCCTATTGCTCTAAACATGATTAGGATTTTTCACTATGTTGACTACCAACTTTAATGGACTTCCATCATGAAGACTTATTACTATTTCCCTCTTTGACTATGACAAAATGACTAAAATGTTTGCATAGGTGACTAGATCTATTCATGCGAGTTCTCTTCATAATATTGTTAATTGTCATACTTTGATAGTAAGGATACCACCTTACCTCTTTATGTCTTGACATGAATATTTGTTCACATAGTTATATTTTTTTCATAAAACTTTGTTGCCTCATACCATTTGGATGATAAAACAACTTCTACAAGTTCCAATGCCTTTGTCCTTGAATTGTTTTGGACTACATAACTAGTAACTTGGAATTGTTCCCATATGCTTGTGGTGAATTTCTTTGTTATCCTTGGACATAATTTCTATGACTTGTATTATTGATCTTTGTTTTTCATTTATATTAAACTTATTTTGATTGGCTCCACTTTCTCCTAAATCTCAACTATCACCCTCTGATAATTTCTTTGCCAAAAAGAGATCTCAAAATCTATCATTAGACTGTCTTTTGATGTTGTGACTACTCTGAGATTCATGCTTATATTCTTGTGCTCCTAAGAATATCATATTCTCCATTATTGGTTCTTTATACAAACCTATATCTTATATCATTGGCAATGGTTTGCATGCATTCATAGGAATTCAAGGCCAAGAACAAATATCTACTCCTTGGTGTCAATGAAATCCCTCTAAGTATGTGTTTTCTTCATCTCTAAAACTTTTCTTTCCACCCTTGTTGTCTGTAGCACTTAAGACCTATCCATTAGGCATGAGCTTTTAATCTCTATGTTTGGCTGCTATAAAACTTCTATTTGGATTGTAACATTTGCTGCTCCATCTATTTTTTATCATCTTACCACTATTCTACTCACTGTCTTCTACCTAATGGCTGACATCTATGTGGGTTCTATGACTATTAACCCTTGGGGGTTGTCATCATATCTTTGCAAACATCTTATTTTGACCCTCCTTATGTAATATTTACAAATTATGATCTCTCCTAAGTAATTGATAACGATTATATATTTATCAATAAACAATCTAAATTGAATACAAATACTTTTTCCTTTGCAATGTAAGGTGTTGGTTTTGGGTTGAAATCCTACCTCAATCTCTGATCTTGGTAGAAAACTCTTCTTAACTTGCTCTTTGACTGCTTGTTGAATCTTTGGGACTGCCCTTCATATGCATGAATCTTCATGTGGTTCATATTATTTCCATTTTTGTGGCTTCTTTGGTGGTGCAGTAGATGTATAAGGGTTTACACAACTTTTTTTTAGTAGTTAAACTCATTTTCACAATGAAGTAGCCGAAACAGGAAGAAAGGTTGACATGAACACAAAGATACCCTTAATGCCACATGAAATGATGATGATGATGGATTTCAATAATGTCCACTAATCCAAAGTAGCCCATGGAACCCATAGATAACACACACCCTATAAAATCAGGGCATTATGACTTTAAACAACATGTAACCTCTTCTCAAGATCTACTCTTCTTCAGTGAATTTTAATTAGCAAACTTATCATTTTTTTGAGTTTTGTTTCCTCAAAAAGTGTGTTTAAATTATTTATTTTCAAAATGTCTTTGTAAATGGCACAAATGTCACTATATGCCAGGCATTTCATGACAAAATGCTGCTCCATCTCTACCGCTCCAGTGTTACAGAATTGGCACATTCTTTTATCCCATTCTTCTTTAGGAACATAAGGGATATAAATGATGGAAGAAGGATATACATGGGGGGGAAAGAGGTTTAGGATGTGAGTGGTAGAAGGGGTTGGAGTTAGGATACTTTGGGGAATAAAGTGGAGTGGGAGGTATAAGGGGGTAATGAAAGGGTAAAGGGGATGTAGGTTATAATGGGAGTTATAAGGGGAAATGAAAAAGGGTAAGGGGGTTGGGTGGCAGGTTAGGATAGGGATAGGATATGGGTAGGCTAGGATGAGGCTAGGTGATAAGATGGAAAGGGTAGGTTAATAGGTGTGTGGTAGAGGTAAGCTTAGGGAAATAAAGGAAGTAAGACTTATGGGATGTGGGTTAGAATAGGTGATTTTAGGGGAATAAATGGAAGTGATGAGTATTAGGGGAGGAAATGGAAATGAGAGTGATTGGGTTTGGGCACCCACTGATAGGATCGATAGAAGTGGAAGGGATTATGCCTTGGCTGGGCAAAGGGAATGTTAAAACTCACTTCATTTCAAAGAGAAAGACTTGGCCAACTCCTAAGAAACTGCGAACAAAAGGTTAACAACAAAGACTCGACAACAACCAACTAAGCTAAGACAACTAACCTAGAAAGTGAAAAAGTGTGTTTTGGCGAAGAAACATGATGTGGGAACTGTTGGTATTATGGATGACTTCATCATGTGTTGCATTGGTTTTGTCATTGATGTCAACTCTTATCTTTCTGGAGGTCTACATTGTTGATTTGGCACTCTGGTTATATTGGTTTATTGTTGAACCGACACAATGTGGTCTCGACATGGATATTGGCTTATGCACAGTCACCGGTATATGTTTCACCGGTAGCTCAAGAAGTTGATGATGACTTGTTATCATCTAGAGATCATTTGGTTATGTCAAAGACATGGATTGGATGTTTAGATTTGGTGTTTTTCTTATTGGTCTAATCAAGTTCACATATTTGCCTTTACCGAGTGATAGGTCTAGGTTATAGACTGGTACATGATATCACGTTCCAGATCAGCAAGACACATTTTGGAAATGGTTTATTGATTGAATAATGTGTAAATGTATTGAGCTGACATATTGTATAGCATCAAGATTTATTTTGTAATTGATTTAATTGTAATATCTTTTAGAAGCCGACCTAATGTTGAGCTCTGAGGTTTTTTATAAATAATTGTAAGATCTTATTGAAGATCGTAGTATGATGAGTGTGTGTGAATATTGAAGATGACTATGAAGAGAAAATCCTTATGTGAATCACACAAATATTATCAGAAGCTTGAAGGAAAGGTTATGAAGGTGTTTGGCACTCATGGTCAAAGCTTAAACCGGTACTGAATCCAACATTGCACATGCTATATTGAAGTAGTACATTGTTATTGGATTTAACCATCCAATTGTAGTCAGTGTGACTCCTATTTTGTGATTGAGCAGTGAGCTCTAGGCGGTTGGCCTTTCTGCATGTGCAGACCCCATTATTGTATTCACTTACTATTTGTAGTAGTATCATCTAATTGTGGGTAAGGTTTCCCATCATGGTTTTTCCCCTTATAGGGTTTCCACATCAAAATCTTTGTGTCATGTGTTGTGGATGTTGTTTCTCTTTCTGTTTCATGCATTAAGTTATACCGGTACTGCTATAATTGCTAATCTGTTTTACCAACATTAAGTTTGTTTTACTGACACTGAGTTTTAAGTTGAAATAATTGGTTTTGGGTTATAATTTATTAACAACTGATTCACCCTCCCCCTTAGTTGTCCTTCCCAATTCCTAACAATTGGTATTAGAGCTTAGTCCTCTTTTTGCAGAAGGCTAACAACTTGAGGATATCCCATGACAAAAAATACTTTTAGGAAGGATAGTCCTAAACTTGATGGAACTAACTATGGTATATGGAAGATACGAATGGAAACACATCTGAACTACATTGGAAGAGATATATGGGATGTTACAAAGAATGGCTATGTTGGTCCTATTGTGAATCACCCTCATTGACTGATATTGGCTAAAGAATTGGAGAATGATTGCAAAGAAAGAGAAGAACTTCTAAGCGCATTATCAGATCAACAAATCATGGGATTATCAGACAGATCTACCTCAAAAGCTATTTGGGATAAATTAGAAACATTGAATGAAGGAGATACCAATACCAAAATTGCAAAATTGGAATGTTATCAGGTTAGGTATGAAAATTTAAAAATGGAAGAAGATGAAATAATTTCTACATTTATGGGAAGAGTTAATGAAATTGTTTTAGGAATACAATGTTGTGGAGGATGTTTATGTGAAGATGAAATTGTTTCTAAAGTTTTAAGAGCTTTTCCACTGGCTTACAAAATGAAAGTGGTTGCTATTAATGAGTTGAGAAAAATACCTAATACATCAGTTTCTAGAGATACTTATGTTGGAAAACTTTCAACATTTGAGCTTGAAGAATTTGGTCTTGTTGCTACAGTCAAAATTGATATAGCTTTCAAAGCATCATCATTAGCATCGTCAACATCATCATAATTTGACAAATTTGATTGGAAAGCACTTTATGTAAAAGAACTTGAAGATATGAGGAGAGAAAATGAAGAACTTGATGAACTTGAAGCACTATTTGCAAGGAAGATGCCTAAAGGTCCAGCATGAAGTAAGTATGAAGGTAAAGCACCTTTCAAATGTTTTAATTGCAATAAAGTTGGTCATATAGCATCTAGGTGTCCTAATAGACATGCAAGACTAAGAGAGGAAGCAAGAAGAACATATAAACCTAACCCTGAATATCAGAGATACAAATTTAAGAAAAATAGAGATAAGTCATGTTACTATGCAAATGAAGGTGTTACAAATGTATTTGATGAAGATCCAATAGATAGTGGATGGACAATTGTTGCATTAAAAGAAAATCATCTGGTACCTATTGTCAAACTGGTAGAGCAAGCATTAGCAACTAAAATTGATGAAAAGGATGAATGGATCATTGATAGTGGATGCTCCCATCATATGACTGGTAATAAAAGTAAATTCTTATAATTACAAGAAATTCATGGAGGTCTAGTAAGATTTGGAGATGATAAGGCTTGTTTAATCAAAGGAAGAGGCACTATATCTTTGGATGGTAAGCACAATACTGACAATGTTTATTATGTTGAAGGTTTAAAGCATAATCTTTTGAGTGTTGGTCAGTTAGTGGAAAAATGATTTCAATTACAATTCAAGAATGGAAAATGAAAAATCATGAACCGAACTGGATTGGAAATTGCAACTGGTAATCAGACTAAAGGTAATATCTTTCATTTGAATACTAGTGATAAGACATGTTTTATTGCTCACATTGATGAAAGTTGGTTATGGCATAAAAGACTCTGTCATGTGAATTTTGATTGCATTATAAAGATCAGTTGAACCAAGGTAGTAAGGGATTTACCTAAGATTGTGAAACCTCATAATCCGATATGTAAGGAATGTCAGATGGGAAAGCAAGTTAGAACAACATTTAAGAGCATTTATGAGAAATCCAATAATATTCGTGATTTAATTCATACTGATTTATGTGGTCTAGCAAGAAGAAGAAGTCTTTAGGGAGATAGATACTTTATGCTAATAATTGATGATTATTCTAGAATGTGTTGGGTTACTTTTCTCAAGGAGAAATCAAAAGCTTTTAGAAGATTCAAGATATACAAGGCAATGGTAGAGAATGAAACTGGAATGAAAATCAAATGTTTGAGATCTGATCAAGGAGGATAATTTACATCTAGGGAATTCAATACATTCTGTGAGGAGGATGGAATCAAAAGATAACTATCAGCACCCCAGACACCTCAGCAAAATGGAGTTGTGGAAAGG
Organism: Cryptomeria japonica; assembly: GCF_030272615.1. Classification (NCBI taxonomy): domain Eukaryota; kingdom Viridiplantae; phylum Streptophyta; class Pinopsida; order Cupressales; family Cupressaceae; genus Cryptomeria; species Cryptomeria japonica. The sequence continues at coordinate 109,546,413 of NC_081408.1, forward strand.
AAGAACAAAACTATACTGGATGCAGCAAGAACCATGATGATGGAAGCAAAGATACCTCCTATGTACTAGAGAGAAGCAATGAATACATTTGTTTATACTTTCAACAGAGTTCACATCAAAGGTGAAATTGATAAGACCCCTTATGAACTATGGTTTGGTCATACTCCTACTCCTAAATACTTTAGAATATTTGGAAGCAAATGTTACATTAGGAGAGATGAGTTTACTGGCAAATTTGATCCTAGAAGTGATGAAGGAATATTTCTTGGTTATTCAACTAGAAGCAAGGCATATAGATGTTATAATAAAAGATTGCATAAAATCATTGAGAGTACTAATGTGAAAATAGATGAACATTTTAGAGGAGAATCAAGATTTGTAGAACCAATAGTAGAAATGATTATAAATGAACCGACACAGATTGCACTGGAACATAATGAAGAACCAGTCACACTGACATCATCAGAAAACTCAACTGTGACTGAACAACAACAACTTGTATGTGGAAATCAAAATAAACCCAAGTATGTAAGATTGAATCATTCTATAAAATCAGATAATTGGAAATAAAAATCAAGGTGTTGTGAATAGAGGAAGATTGGCAAATGAATAGGTATGTTTAATTTCTCAAGTTGAACCAGCATCAATTATTGAAGCATGCCAAGATAAACATTGGATAAAAGCAATGGAAGATGAATTAGAATAGATTGAAAATAATAATACTTGGACATTAGTTCCTCGACCCAAAGACAAAAATGTAATTGGAACCAAATGGGTATTTAGGAATAAACTTAATAAGGATGGCAAAGTAATCAGAAAAAAACAAGATTAGTTTGTAAAGGTTATTCTTAGAAAGAAGGAATTGATTATAATGAAATGTTTGCATCAGTAGCCAGAATTGAGGCAGTTGGACTGTTTCTTGCATTTGCAGCTCACAAGAACTATAAAGTTTATTAGATGGATGTAAAATGTGCATTTTTGAATGGAGATCTTGAAGAAGAAGTTTACATTGAACAACCTGATGGATTTTCATTAACAAATGATAAGGATATGGTTTGCAGGTTAAGGAAAGATTTATATGGATTGAAGCAAGCTCCCAAAGCTTGGTATTATAGATTGGATAAATATCTTCTAAAGCTTGGTTACACTAAAGGTAATGCTGACAGTAATTTGTATTACAAAGTTACCAATGATGAAATTTTGGTTATTGAAGTATTTGTGGATGATATCATTTTTGGAGGTGAAGAAGGATCATGTAAAGACTTTGCTAACAAGATGCATGAAGAATTTGAAATGTCTATGATTGGAGAGATAAATTTTTTTCTAGGTTTGCAGATTTCACAAACATATAAAGGTATATTCATATGTCAAACAAAATAATTGAAGGAACTTTTGAAGAAGTTTGGAAACTCCAAAACGGTAAGCACTCCTATGACTATAACCAATAAATTGACATTAAAGGATGATTCAGGTCCTATAAATACGACAAGGTACAAATCTATGATTGGAGGATTACTTTATTTGACTCAAACCAAACCTGTTATAATGAATGCAGTATGTATTGTATCTAGATTTAAAATAAATCCTAAAGAAAATTATGAAAGTATAGCAAAAAGGATTTTCAGGTACCTACAAGGCACAACAAATCTTGGTTTATGGTATCCTAAGAATGACAATTTTGAGTTATGTGCATATATAGATGCAAATTGGGCAAGAGATGTAGATGACATAAAGAGTACCACTGGTGGTGCATTCTTTCTTAGCAGAAGGTTACTTTCATGGATCAGTAAGAAGAAGACTTGCACATCATTATCTATACTAGAAGCAGTTAATGTTGCAGCAGCAACCAATTGCACTCATGTATTATGGATCAAGCCAATGTTGAAGGATATCAAGGTAAAATGCAAAGAACTGATAATTATTCATTGTGATAATTCAACAACACTTGATATATCAAAGAATCCGGTATTTCACTCTAAAACAAAGCATGTTTCTATTAAGTACAATTTTCTGAAAGAAAATGTTGAAGCAAATGAAGTGAGATTGGTTTATGTGAATACTAAAGAGAAAATTGTAGATATTTTTACAAATCCTTTTCCTAAGGAAACATTTGAATATCTCAGAGAGTATCTTGGGGTAATTTTCACATCGATAGAGACTTGAATGATTAAGATTGGCATCAAACCGATAGGGACTAACAAAAAAATATTTTTTTGGCGTTGATGAAGGAGAGTTATTGCTCAGGGGGAGTAGTTAGCTGTATGTTATTTTTTAGATTTTTGAATCTTAACTGCTTTGGCATTTGATGTCAAAGGGGGAGAGATATCTATGCAAAAACATTATACTTTGGGGAGAGATATATTTTGGTTTTGGTTTCTGTTTTGGTACAAAACTTTGTATTGATCTATATTGGGAGATTGTTGGTTTTCGACATTCTGATTTTGGCACTTAGATGTTTGTCCATCTAGTGTTGCCATCAATGCCAAAGGGGGAGATTGTTGGTATTATGGATAACTTCATCATGTGTTGCATTAGTTTTATCATTGATGTCAACACTTATCTTTCTGGAGGTCTACATTATTGATTTGGCACTTTGGTTATATTGTTTTATTGTTGAACTGACACATTGTGGTCTCGACATGGATATTGGCTTATGCACAGTTATCGGTATATGTTTCACCAGCTGCTCAGGAAGTGGATGATGACTTATTGTCATCTGGAGATCATTTGGTTATGTCAAAGACATGGATTGGATGTTTGGATTTTGTGTTTTGCTTATTGGTCTAATTGAGTTTACATATTTGCCTTTACTGGCAGATCGGTCTAGGTTATGGACCGGTACATGATATCACGTTCCAAATCAGCACGACACATTTTTGAAATGGTTTATTGATTGAATAATGTGTAAATGTGTTGAGACAACATATTTTATAGCATCAAGACTTATTTTTTAATTGATTTAATTGTAATATCTTTTAGAAGCCGACCTAATGTTGAGGTCTTAGGTTTTGTATAAATAATTGTAAAATCTTATTGAAGATCATAGTATGATGACTGTGTGTGAATATTGGAGATCATTGTGAAGAGGAGATCCTTATACAAATCATGCATATATTATTAAAAGGTTGAAGGAAAGGTTATGAAGGTGTTTGACACTCATGGTCAGAGCTTAAACTAGTACTAAATCCAGCATTGTAGATGCTATATTGAAGCAGCACATTGTTATTGGATTTAACCATCCAATTGTAGTCAATGTGACTCCTATTTTGTGATTGAGCAGTGAGCTCTAGGTGGTTGGAATTTCTACATGTGTAGACCCCATTATTGTATTCACTTACTATCTACAGTAGTATCATCTGATTGTGGGTAAGGTTTCCCACCATGGTTTTTCCCCTTACAGGGTTTCCATGCAAAAATCTACGTGTCATGTGTCATGTGTTGTGGATGTTGTTTCTGTTTCTATTTCATGCATTAAGTTATATCGATACCACTATAACTGTTAATCTATTTTATCGACATTAAGTTTGTTTTAGCGACACTGAGTTTTAAGTTGGAATAATTGGTTTTGGGTTATAATTTATTAACAACTGATTCACCCCTCTCTCAGTTATCCTTCCTGGTTCCTAACAAGAATTTTGATATAGAGGCAAGGGTAGAACTTAGTATTTCATATTAGGACAACAACCACATTGATTAGGAAAGTCAAATAAGGTATCTCCAATGTTTAGGATACACAAGGGCAACATTAGTCATGTAAGTATGCATGAGCATGGGAATGGATAGTTACTTTCCTTTTAGACTAACTTGTGTCTATGAATCTCTATAACTTGGGTCTATGACTAATTTGGGTCTATGACTCTCAATGGGCATATCACCTGCTCTAAATCACCACAAATCCATTAGATATGTTTTGAGATGAAAAAGAAGAGTTAAATAGTTTTGGTTCAATTTGCATAATTTCTATGTTAAAGTAATTTAATTTGGTATATTATATTGAGACATGATTTTATAACTAACATTTCAACTTCTATATAACTAGTTCTATAGCCCAAATTTTTTGCCTGTGAGGAAAGACCATGTCAGACAATATTAGTGAACAACAAAATAACAAGAGAATCACTATATTGTGGTCTAACTTGAAAAGAAAAGGTGACGAAAAATGTTATTGTCCCTACAAAATTTGTAAGGGGTTAAAGACTAGAAGACTTCCAATCAAAATAACTAAGAAACATTGTAGGTTGCATGGTCACATTGAAGGTGGACATGATTATCGTCAATTGGTAAGTTTTTCATTATATCATTTTAACAATTTATATACATAAGAAATCACTTGATGATGAGATCATGATCATGGTTTATTTATGTTTATCAATTTTATATAGGTCGAGCACCCCAAAGCACATGATATGGATCAACACAACTCAGAGAATATGGTTTTCAAAATGGAGGAACATGGAGGTGTGAATGTCAAAGCTGAAGATAATGATCCCATGGAAGATGATACTCATCAAGCCACAAAACACAATTGAAGATGATGGTACAAATGCATTGATCCATGACACATTTAGTATTGGCGCAACTGATCATGATGATGAAGATGACCTTGATGTTGTTCATGATGTCCCTCTACTTGAGAAGGCATTTGATGCCCTTTACAAAGGTTCCCAGACAACTCTTCTCTCCATTGTATTGTTGTTGGTGAACTTGAAGGTTATGAATGGTTTATCCAACATAATAATGTCACGTATGTTAAGGTATGTCATAATAAATGATGGATCATGATGTACCATTAATATTATTTATATTAACAAATTATATTTCACTCTAAGACGTGGAGCAATAGTTTTGGGACCAAAGTCCCTTCTTTATCACCTGGACTCTAGAAAAGAAAAGTCCCTTCTTTATCACATACCAAAATAAATTAGATACTCTTGTTGATAGTTTGGTGGATTTGAACAATGACTCCTTTGAAGAAGCATGATCCTTGTAATTTTGGCCTTCCTTATAATTTTGGCCTTCCATGATGTAAAAAGAGGTTATGTTATGAATAATGGCCCAGATGATTTAATTATTTCTTATTATGTTGAGTATGAGTAAATTTGGGCTTCCTTGGCTATGGTCACTATTTTATACTAACTATTGTGATTAGTGCGACTTGAGCATGGACTTCAAGTAATCAAGAGGGTGGAAACAATCTTCAAGTGTTAGGGGGTACGGGGCCTTGACTAAGGATTGAAAGTATCAGGAAAGTACAAGCGATTCATGTGTAGATCAATGTATCATTCACCTATTAATTCCTAGCAACATTCTCAAATAAACAAGCAAAGATGTATGTTGAGTGCTTATATACATTTTATGTTTCCATGATATAAGTAAGATATCAAACATGTAACTTAGATTGATTTGCAATTTCATTATAAATATTAGATCTTCCTTGCGGATTTTTGAATGCATAATGTCCCATTGATTTCAATATCTTTATTGCAAGTACTCTTTTCAACATGAAATTCCACTCATTGAGGTCTCTTACTAAATGCAAGTTAGTTATCCTATCAATGATGATATGTTTTGCATGCATTTTATGGGGAAATATTATTAATAGCTATTGTTGGGTTGTTCATTATTTTGTGAAAATATATACAAGTAGATTGGGACATTAGAGCTATAAACACCATAAATTGTGTTTGAGATCATTGTCCTAATTGTAACAGTCAATCACCATTGGCCCAAGGCCACACCAACACCATTTGTGACACCAAGGTTTGTGCATACTGGTGTAAGGGTTACTCTTAGGACATTTCATTACCATTACATATCCACACCTGGGTTTCCAAACACAACTTGTTTGAGTAGGTAGTATCACTGGTAAAATTATGATTGTCACAATTGGTACCCTTAGGACAGTCATTAATATTTGGTCTATGGCACTTTTTTATGGCTTCTAAATGCTTGTATGGGGTGTGTAGGGGTCCCACACATCTCTTCCAACATTCTATCCAAGGCACTTCACTCACTCCTATCTTATATTCCACTTTCTCTATGTTGCTATCCCAAAGGTCCGATACATGATGAATATCATACCAATCAATCAAATCTAGCATGTGACTCAAAGGTTTTGGAGACCTACAAGAAAGAGAAATGAAAATACATATTTACAAGAGCCTTTCCAACTAGTGGTGTGAGTTTTTAATGGTGAAAAGGCCAAAAATACATTTTTTCCCACTCATTGGAAACCCTAGCGAGGGTTTTGATAGTTTTTGGAAAAATAGTGACATGTTCTTCAAATTTCAATGGATCTCAATGATTAAAAAGATGAAATTAAGGTCATTCAATTCTCTACCACATCCAATTTAATTCTAATGAAAATATGATGAATTTCATAATAAAAAATAATGAGAATTAGACTGAAACGTTTTTGTATGAACAAAAATCTCCAACTTCATTTAGTAAAACTTTTAAAATTCAACAAGACAAACTTTGGTGGTGTGAAAAAGGCCTATTTATTCCCATACAAGTGGGTTACAATCTCAAACCATCAAAAACCAACCTCCCAACCAAATTTTAAAAAGTTGTCATGATAATAATGACAACTTTTTATAATTTTTACAATTTTTGCCCAATGGACCTCAAAATTTCCCAATTAGGTCCAAATACATCATAATGGCCTCAAATGGCCTTATTTACATGAAATAACACAAAAAAAACAAAAATCTCAAATTTTGACCGTTTTGGCCAAACCTAGGTCCCTAGGGTGCTCCTGCACCATCAAACCATGTGAATTAGCAAAAACAAATGTGTTTTAGAAGTTTTAATGAGAGAAGCTATAAATGCTATAAATATTTCTACCTCTGAATAAATAAAAAATACCACAAATTTCATTATTGATAAGAAAGAGTTCAGTGATTCATAGAGTTCCCCAAAACCCTTTAACAAAAAAATTTAACAATCTCCCCATTGGCCTATCCTCAAGTGACAAACATAATAGACAAGTTGAGAAACCATTCTATACTATGAAATTGGGCTTGTAAAATGTTTTGCAAATCCATCCCATGTTTTCACCTTTATTTATTTTGTGAATTGGAGCTTGGTCTAGGAGGTTAGACAAGTTGTTTTGTAGGTTGTAGTAGTAATAAAGTGCTAAAGGAATTTAGAGAGAAGTATTCTTGTAACCCATTTGAAGGAATACCACAAGCATTGTTCTCTTTGGTGTGGTTTTTTTCTCACAAGGGTTTCACCATGCCAATGACATTTTCTTGAAAGATTCTAAAGCCTTTTTAACAAACCCATCCTATGCTTATCTTGCAATTGTAACATTTCATGAGATGACAACAACTATGAGTTTTAATGGATGCTTTCATTAAAGGAGTTTCTGCATATCCTTCCTCAATTGTATAAACTACTTTATGTAAAAATCCATTAGATTTATATCTTAAGACTGAAATCTAAACTTAATTATTATTATAATGACATCAAGCAAACAATAAGATAAATAAAAATGGCTTTAATCCATGATTAAGTCGTCAAAATATTATTTTTGTGATGTCCCTTATAAATTCTATTAAGCAATCTATAGTGGATTCCATCGATAATCATCCCATATGATAGGTTAAATAGTTGTTTGTAATATTTTAATTATTTCTTTCATTTCTAATCACCAAAGGTCTTTTGTCTAAGGTTTTGCTTGGATTCGATTTTTCTTTACCTTATTTTTTGTTTGATGTCATTATAATAATAATTAAGTTTAGATTTCAGTCTTAAGATATAAATCCAATTGAGTTTTACATAAAGTAGTTTACACAATTGAGGAAGGATATGCAAAAAGTCCTTTAATGAAAGCAGCCATATACCCTTGTCAATATCTTCCCACTAATTATAGTGATCATGTGACAAAGATCTAGACAATGGAGTGTAGGCCAAGGTTCAATAGTTAGGCAAACTTTGTCACTTTTGTCCACCCATTGATAGAAAGCCCTTTCAAGGGTTCCTTAGGGATCAATTCATTCTACATAGATTGATTATATGTAGAAACCCTAGAACTAGCAAGCGATCATGTTTGTCACATGATCCTTGTACTCATGTTAGCATGCTCACCGGTATATATAAATTAAGATAAACTAATAGAGCTGACAAATAGAAATTGAAGATAGTTGAGAGACATGATAGACAAAGAAAATAACTTTCAAGACATTATTGTAAGTTTGTAAGTATGATAGTAGTTCTTTATAAATTTAACATTATTCCACTATTTTGTTAATTGTTATTTAATTTTAGTCTACCTATAGTATTGTTGGTGTGTAGATAAGTCACACTCTAATACTTGATCAAGCACAATCATCTTGTGATTATGACAACTAAGTATAAGATCTTCAATAGGTTCTTTGCATTCACTTTTCCAAGGAGAAGCAAAATAAAAAAATATGCTTAAGAGGATATAGAAATGAACTTAATATAAGGAAATAGCCAAAAGGTCATTCATTGGATAACAATAATCAACAAATGTATAATATAAGAATTCACAAATTAAAAATTCACAAGTTTTTCAATTCACAATGACAATGGTTTTATATCTCATCCTTTATGGGTACCCTTGGACACACCTATTGGTCACTAGACTTTGATCACCCTTTCAAGGCTTGATCTAACATTACAAGGCAATATAAACATCATGGTAAACTAGTCTTGGGCTTGTGACATCATAACAAGTGCAAATTGGTGGATCTCAACAATGCCACACATACTATCATTGATGGTTACTAGTCCTTTGCAAATAGGACTGTCAACATTGATGGCCAAAGGTCAAATCAACACATCTATGCCTTTAAAAAAAACCCTTGAAATTGACTTGTAGAAACTACACAAGAACTAGGACCAGTCTCTTGGAATTCTAACCTCCCTAACCCTCCAACAAGACTCTGCTTTGCAGCAATGACACAAGTAATTTCAATTTGTCACAGTGTGTCCTTCTAGGATAGTCAATAGTGCTTGTGTTCTTCCTTTACAACATGATCTCCAACCTTGTTGATCGGATGCACAGGCCCCCCACACATCTCTCTATCACCAAATACAAGGTGAATTAATCTCTATTCATTGAACATGGTGTATATTCAATCTTGTTGTCCTTAAATGTCTGATACATGGAGATATCAAACCCTCAACCCTTCACCACAAATACAATGTGAGAAAGAGAGAGTGAGATTGTCATAAAAATTCTTCCATGAAGAAATGAGAGAGGTACCTCAAATATATAAAGGTGAGAGTGGAGTTTCAAATGTAACTCCCAAGTCTAAGCATGCCATCTAACATCCTATGTGTGTGCAAAGTGCCACAATCCTCATACAGAGAAAATATAATTTTCCACATATTTGGAACAAATAAAATGAGATGAGACAACTCAAATAAGAAAAAGGACTTGTAGAGATTCCTTAGGAATATTCCTACAAGTAACAAGTAAAATGAAATTAACTTTACTAAGTAAAGGTTAATTCCTAACAATAACAAATGATACAAAAAGTAAAATAGAATATTAGAGTTAGTTATCAAGAGAGATAAGTAAATAATTAAGAAGCAAAAAATCATAAGAGCTTATAATAACATGAATACAAAATAAGCTAGAGGAGTGGATACATATATTGGAAGGAAGGGAGACAAAAGAAATCAATGAGAAAAATAGCTCTAACTACCAAAAACTAGTGGGATTTACACTCATAAAATATGCCACCTACCATAATATTCATCTATGGTCAGTTTGACCCACTCACTTATAAATAATCCAACTAAATTGAATGTGTAGGAAAATAAAATAAATCCAACTAAAAATGAATTAGAAACCTAGAATTTAACACCATCCTTATGTGTAGACTAGGTGGGTGAAATGATGGGTCCTAGCAATTAAATCTTTATGAGATATATATGTACAAATAGATTCCCCTCAAGAGAAGAAACCCCTTCAAAAATAAAGATAAAACCCAACCCATAAATAATGGAAAAAAATGACCCATGTAGAGAGAAATGAAGGGCTAATTATACCTTAAAGAAGTAACCTCTTACATCTCTAGAAAATATCATATATGAAAAAACCCATTGTAAAGTGTTTTGTGAAGGTGTTGACATGTATTTGGAATTTAAGAGGTGTTGGATATGAACAATTGGTCTGTGAATAAGCTCTTGATTCTAGTGAACGTGAACCTCTATGTGACTGGTGCTATGAAATTTTTATGGTACTATAGTTTTTATAGAATATGATAAATGGTCATTCAAGCTAGATACCAAACTTGGGGAGAATATGTTGAAGGCAAATGGATTTTTCTACTAAGATAGAGTTGTACCATTCCCATTAGGTTGATAACCTAAAATGGAAACTTGATGGGGGACAATGTTGAAAACATGCAAGGGAGTCAAAGGCTATAATCTTAAGAAAAACATCCAAAGTAGGTTTCAAGTAGATAAAGTCATTGCAAACCAAATGTGACTCATACAAGTAACTTATGAAAAGAAAAAATAAGAACAAGAACAACTAACTTAGATAAATAAGATAAAGTCATTTCATCTCCCTGATTGGGTTTCTCTTCTTCCATTGGTGTTGTCCCTTCCTTTTCTAGAAAATTGGCTTTTAAGGCTCTTGTATTTGGGTTAGCTAATTCCCTATCATCACCAGAGCTACTCCTTTTGATCTCATTTTTAAAAGGTTTACAAGTACTCAGTGGTTCATATAGTCCTCTTAGGAGTTGGACCATCTCAACCATGGTTCGTCTCATATTAGCTTGAAACCAGTGCCCCTCATATTAGCTTGAAACCTATGCCCCCTATTGGTAGCTGATGGGGACAGAATACCATCCGCTATACATATCAATGAGGTGTGTTTTAGGTCTAGATAAGGAGAACCAGTCACAGTACAAAATAATCAAATTTATTTAAAAAATAATAATAAATAGCCTTCAAAATTATGACGGCAACTAAACTTTGCACCGACGGCCAAACTGTCAGACCAACAACATTCTCATCAGTGCAAAGTTTCTGGTATCCGTTGGAATTTCAATGCCAAGTAAAGAAACATCTGAGAAGGATGCTGTATGTTCGACGACACTTCCTTGTTTGACGGTCATCGATGCATAGTAGTGGGAGAGTGTTGGAATTCTGATGTCCATCCGATGACATTTTTGGCCGGAGGATCAATCATGGCCACCGTCAGAAGAGTTCATGGTGTCGTCAGAATTTTGATGTTCAATAGCATCGTCAGGAAGTTCAACGACAAGTTTTCGACGACTTCATTTGTCGGCAGTTGGACGAAAAGTAGTTGGAATTCCAATGATAGGCTGTCACAAATTAGCCCCGAATGTACTAGTAACTAAATTAAATTAATAGATTTATATAGTTTATAATAATAAAAGAAATAAATATAGTTGGCAATAACAAAATAAATAAATATTTAGTAAATGATTTTATAAGCATTGGGTGTTTATTTATTATTTATGGGCTTTTGGAATTGTTATTGATATTATTATTAATATTACCTTGTAATAAATAAGTCTTAGATATTTAATTAATTAAATAGCCTTTGATTATATTTTATTGTGACTTTAATTTATTTATAGCCCTTGGTTTATTATGTTTATTTATTGGGCTTTATAGTTAATTGTGCCCATGAGTATTATTTTAATTGATTGGTTTGTTATTTACCTCTTGGATTGATTAAATATTATTCTACCTACCCTTTCGTGTGATTGGTTGAATTATTGGGTAACTATTATTTTATTTATTTTTACCTTGGAGTTTGATATGAGTTGGTAAGAAATATTATTTTGTCTATTATTTTGATTGGCCGACATATTCTATGGTTTTGGTTTGGTTTTCTATTTATTTTCTTTCTTGTGAGTTCAAAGAGGTTGGCTCTTCAAATGCATTTTTGCTGGAGTTGGATTTTGAATCTTGAAGGGATTTGGATTGCTTGGCTTGTGGAATTTTCTTCATCAATTCCTCATTTCTGCATATTACCAGGTTGGAGGATCTTACTTTGACATTTTCCATTTAAAAAAAAATATTGTCTTCTTTGTGTTTTCCGCATGTTTTGGGGAAAAATATTTCATATGGTTTTTATATAGTTTTAAGTTTTGATTTATAATATATGCATTGTATACTATAGTTGAAACTATATAGATTGGGGAAAATATTTGTATTATGGTTGTGCGTAGCCATATATTGTCTATGTATTATTTCCCTATAATATTAGCTTTATGTGAGTCATATTTTGTTAAGGTTTGAGATCTGGCCTCTGTTTAATCCTTGTTGCTGATTGGGGTAGTAAGAAATGTTTATTCACTTTAGTTTTCCCGTGTTTCTGGCTCAATGCTATGTCAACCATGTTTGGGAAAATCTTTTATTTTGGCTTATGGTTTGGCATTTTACTTATGTTATTTGATTTCTATGATTTGGGCGTTTCTTTTGAGCCTTCATTTGTGAATTTTTGATACTTGGCTGATTTTATTTTACTACCGTAAGTTTATTATTTCCGTCTGTGTATCTAGGTATTTGTGCTAAAACTACATATGCGCTAATCCATTTATCATTTGCGTTATTTTTCCTACCAAATGCGCTTTTGTATGCCTCATTTGTGTTGCAGAGAGATGCAAATGTGTTGACACTGTATGTATGAGCTAAAATATTGTGTATGTGCATTGTTTAGTTATGCATAAGCATTGTCTTAATTATCATATGCATTATTCTGTATAACATAAGCACTACTGAATAATTTATATGTGTTACTTTGTTAGGTAAATGCATTGTTATAGTATTTTCCTATGTTTTGAGTCTTTTTCCAAATATTTTGAGTTTAGTTTGGGTTTTTCCAACTATCAGTATTTCTAGGGGTCTGTCTAGAGGTTGTGCTATGTTTTCTGAATACTCTTGGATGTCCGGAGTAAGATTGTGATGCATTAATTGATCATTTATATTGTTTCAAGAGGAGTGGTGCCTTGCTAAGGATTCTTTTCTCTATGATTTTGTGTGGTCTATGTGACCTATGTGATATACATTATTGGATCTTGTGCATTTATGATGTTCTATCTTGGTTAGCCAAATTTTTCTTTGTGAGATTTCTTGTTTGAGTAGGGGGAGTTGGCTTCCATGAGTCTACTGAGGTCACAAGGAATAGACTGCTAGGACTCTTGAGTAAGAGAGAGATCCGAGGTCTAGACTGTTTGGTTAGCTCATTGGAGGTTTTCCATTATAATTGATAAGTGATAACATAATAATTAATGCTAGGTGGGTTGGGTAGAGTAACTCATCTAAGCAAGATAATAAATGTGTTTTGTGGTGCCCATCTCATGGATCAAAAAATTGGATTGAGTTGGAAGATTTGGTAACCGGGTAAACCAAACTCCCTTGATTTCCTCAAAGGTTGAGACTATTCCGCATGTGTATCCTATGTGGTAGCATATGATGACACTCTTTCCCTACATGTTGGTCCTAGTTCCTTATTCCTTGTTGATAAGTCACCCATGGAGGTTTCTTGGTTGTTTTCTATGTTTTCCTTGGCTATGTTAAAGTTGTTACCTCTTTGGTTGATAGGTGTCAGCTCAAATCTAGAGTGTGTGTGGGATCTTGTGTCATCTCCTAGAATGAGAGGAGTTCGTTTGGTTCCACATGGTTGGGTGGTTGGTGTCTTTCTTCCATTGGGATGTTCTTCAGTTGATATTTTTCTTGGATGCTTTCATGGATGTGGATCTCTTATCTCTTTAGCTCGTGGATGGATATTTGTAGAAACTTATTGATCATGATTCATTAGACATGTATATGTAATTGTATTTGAGAGCTATACTCATTTTTGTAAAAGACATTGTACTCATGTATTTGTTGGACACAATGGATCACTAAGAGGGGAGTGAATAAGTGATTTAAACTCTTTTCCTTCATGAAGGAGATTCCAATAATATATAAAACAAGCTGAGTGCTAACCGATAGCTCAAATAGTGCAAACAAGGTGTGTGAATGATTTTTATAAAACATCAATATACCACATGCACAAGAATGGAACACACAACACTAGATATATATGAGGAAAACCCAATGTGGGAAAAACCTCAGTGAGAATAGTTGCTAGAGATCTTCTGCTCCAATCCAGCCTCACAATAAATTTCTGATTACAATATTTAGGGCACCAACCCAAGGAGCACCAATCCCTGTTTTATGAGCATCAACTCAAAGGACCACCAACCCTTGCACAATTTATAGGCTACAACCTAAAGGAGCTACAACCCTTGCACTAAGCTACAACTTAGTGAAAAAAAATATAAAACTAAAATATACAGATGAAATAACCATTGCAAATGAAATTTTGCAACCTTACAATATTCTCCTCTAATGGTTTCACCCTTACTTGTCTGTATTCTCTCCACCCACTCTGCAACTTGACTTTGTTGATGATTTTTTTAAAAAATCTCTCACAATGTCTTCCCTCTCTCAACTCACACTTGATCACTCTTAATTAGGCACAACTTCTGTCGGTTTGTCACCTCTATGTTCAATGCACAGTCCACCGGTTGTTCCTTACACTGATTTACTCTGCTTCTCCTTACCAGTCAGATCTTCGCTCATAAACACTTGAAGTGTTTATCTCTTCAGCTCTAAGACAATAATTTTACACTTGTCTTCACTCTGCAGCAACAATTACAGTCTCAAGTCATCATATTTAAACTTGAGCTTTCCCACCAAGAATCAATTCAAACTTGGGGCGGTTAGGGTTTTCTTTACCCAACACAATTTACATGAGATCTGATCTAGTATGTCTTGGATTGATCACCTATACTCAAGGAAAGAATCTATACACGTTTTCTATTATCCAAAGCATACTTGGTAAAGATAGCAATCTCGTACATGATTTTCTACCTTAAAATCTGTCAGCTCATAAAAAACTTAGCTGTTTCCTTCTCGAGGTCTTCTTGCAATCTGATTTCTTTGCTTCAATCTAGGTGCCAACTACTCCCCAATCTTCCTCTGTCATTCTTTCTTCCTCGAACCACATCAATCAGTTACAATCCCATGATTTTTGGTTGTTTCATTAATGCCGACTATTTGTTTCAACAACCATGTCGATGGAGGCTTCACCAACCTTTGCATATTTTCCACCTCAACTCCACATGGCATCACAATGGTCATACACTTATCTCACCGACACACAGTCGGTTTACACTTGAAAATTAGAAAAATCATAATGGTAGAGGCCTTTACCAATGAGACCTTCTCCTCCTACTAATCAGTAGTTCACACCACCAGTAGCACATCTTCACCTCCGATGATTTTTGATTACTTTAACATTCCACCTCTTCATCATAAACAAGAAGTGAAGCTCCATACCAATTTAAGCTCTACTGGTTATCACTCAACATGCCAACACACACATGCATCTCACCTCATACTGGTGAAGTCACTAATAGTCTCAATAACTACTTGTCTTCCACCATACCAGTTTGACAAGTCTTCATGTTAGTCTTCACAATACCTTATTTGTCTTTCACCATACTGATACATTCTTCTTCATACCAGATGACATACATCTACCGGTAGCCTACCTGCAATACTGATTGAAATCAATGACCACTCAATGCCAGCAATCTCCCCCTTTGGCATTGATGTCAATATTTTCTTTTCTGGTTTCTAGTTTCTCTCCCTCTTTGACAACAATGGAAAAGGTAACCTTAGTCTCACACCAATAAAATCTCCATTGACAACATTCAGTTAAGACACAGTCTCCCCCTGTGTCCATGCTTCATGACTCAGGAGTCATAATATAGTGGCAATGGTTGACTCTGCCTGAATCATGCATCCTCTTATGCATTTAAGTGCTACCAAATGGTGAGACAACTCCAATTTTTTGTCTCAAGTACTCAAAAGGACCCAATGGAAGTGGCTTGGTAAATATGTCAGCGATCTGTTCATTAGTGGGAATGTTTTCTACTATGACCTCCTTATCTGCTACCTTCTCCCTCAAGAAGTGATACTTGATTGCAATGTGTTTTGTTCTTGAGTACATTACTTGATTCTTGCATATGTTAATTGCAGTTGAGTTATCACACCAGATTGGGATGGGTTCTAGTATCTCCACATGTATGTCATTCAGTGTCTTCTTCATCCATAGAACCTGTGAACAACATGTAGCAACTGCTATATACTCTGCTTCAGCAGTAGCTAATGACACTGAATCTTACTTCTTATTGTGCCATGATACTAACCGGTCTCCTAAGTAGAAAGAACTCCACTTGTACTTTTCTAGTCATCAATACTTCCTTCCCAATCTGCATCAGTATAAGCCTGTAAAGAGAAGCCTCCTTTCTTTGGATACCACAGACCATAGCTGATAGTTCCTTGCAGATACCTGAAGATTCTTTTGACTGCATTTAAGTGAGATTGTTAAGGTGCAACTTGGAATATTGCAACCATGTAGACAACTTGTACAATATCCGGTCTAGATGCTGTTAAATACAACAAATTACCCATCATAGACCTATACAGTGTTTGCACAACTTCCGATGATTCATCTAGTTTGTTCAACTTACAACCAGTAACCATGGGAGTACTTACTAGTTTGTTGTTCTCCATTTGAAATTTCTTCAGCTTGTCTTTTTCATACTTAGTTTGGGAGATGAAAATGCATTTCTCCTTCCATGAGATCTATAAACTAAAAAAATAGGACAACTCACCCAGCATGGACATCTCAAACTCTGTTTTCATCTGATCTGCAAATTATTTGCACATGATGTCCTTGTCTCCACCAAAGATAATATCATCCACATATACAAAAACTATAATCATGTGATTTCCATTTACCTTGACATACAAGTTGTTGTCTGCATTCCCTTTCTGGAATCCTTTCTTCTTCAAGTATTTGTCTAATTGGGAATACCATGCTCTAGGATCCTGCTTCAAACGATATAGCGATTTCTTCAACCAACATAAAAAACTCTCATCTTCATGCAACAAGTACCCTTTTGGTTGTTCCATATACACCTCTTCTTCAACATTGACATTGAGAAAAGAAGATTTCACATCCATCTGATATACTTTATATCCCTTGTAGGCTAAGAAAGCTAAAAACATTCTTATTGCCTCTAACCTAGCAACTGGTGCAAAGGTTTCTTCAAAATCAATACCTTCCACTTGAGCATACCCTTTGCAAACTAACCTTGATTTGTGTCGAACTATCTTACCTTCTTCATTCATCTTGTTCTGGTAGACCCATTTAGTACCTATGACATTCTTGTTTGTTGGTCTAGGAACAAGTCCCCAAGTTTGATTTTCTCAATTTGTATCAATTCTTCATTCATAATGTCTACCCACTTTTCACTTTTGCTAGCATCATCAAAAGTTTTGGGCTCTACTTCAGTCATGAGACAAAAATTTACCTACTCACCTTCCTGGGCTAATCTCTTTCTAGTCTGCACACCTTCATTCCTATCTCCTATGACCTGTTCTTTTAGATGATTCTTCTGTAGATATCGATTTGGGATCTTGTTTGGTGTATCTTCTATCAGTCCATTTTCAGATTGTTCTTCATTTTCAACATCTGAATCATCAATGTTAGACACTGGTGTAGATTTTCCTCTATGTGAGTCTTCATATATTCTCACATTTACACTCTCAACCACCCTTCTCAACCTCTTGTTGTAGCATTTGTAGGCTTTACTATTGGTTGAGTATCCCAACAGGATTCCTTCATCACTTCAAGAATCAAAATTGCCTAATCCATCATCATCTCTCTTGATGAAGCACTTACTTTCAAACACTCTGAAGTGCTTGAGTGATGGTTTCCTTTCATTCCATAACTTATAAGAAGTCATTCTACTATTCACTCTTAATTATACTTGGTTTAAAGTGTAGACAATAGTATGAACTGCTTCCTTCAGTATATATCCGGTATGTTGGCCTCATTCAACATAGTCCTAGCCATATCCTTCACTGTCCTATTTTTCCTCTCTACCACTCCATTTTGCTGAGGTGTCCTTGCTACTGAATATTGTCTTTGAATTCCATGTTTCTCATAGTAGTCAACAAATTTATTGGAAGAAAATTCTGCACCTCGGTCAGATCTTAAGTATTTTAACTGATGTCCACTTTCATTTCCCACCATCTTCCTGAAAATTTTTGAATCTCTCAAATGCTTGTGACTTGTCATGTAGGAAGGTTAGCCAAGTCATTCTTGAGTAATCATCTATGAACATCATGAAATACCTTTCTCCGACCAATGTTCTTGTCCTTGTTGGCTGACATAAGTCTGTATGGATCAACTTCAAAGGTCTTGAGGTATTATATTCTTTTATTTTAAAGATGACCTTTTCTTGCTTACCTCTAACACATTCATCATAGAATGTGCTTGCCATTTTTATGATCTAAGGTATGTTTCTCACATATCAGTTCTTTCTTATCTTAACTAGATTGTAAAAATTCACATGGCCTAGTCTTCGGTGCCATAACCAACTTTCATTAACTTGTCCCATCATGCATTGGGACTCATGGTAGTCCTTCAGATTGTAGACGTTACCCTTTATTCTCTTTCCTTTTGGTACCACCTGACCGGTACATTGCTTCCTTATTTGGCAATCGGTAGAGTCGAATGAGAACTTGTACCCTTTGTCACACATCTGACTTACACTCAGTAGGTTATGCTTCAAGCCTTACACATAGTACATATCATGAGCCTTGATCTTTCCATCAATATTCAGTGTACCCCGGTCTTTGATCTTGATGGAGGAGTTGTCACCAAAATGGACTGAACCACAATTCTAATCATCAAGCTTGATGAACTTTTTATTATCTCCGGTTATATGATTTGAGCAACCACTATCAAATACCCATAAATTCCTTCTTTCAGCACGTAGAGAAGCCTATACAATCATGCTGGACTCTATCATGCTTTTCTCCTTCTCTACCCAAATCGGTTTCTCTTCTTTCTTTTCCTCTCCTATCACTTTGTGTTTAGGTTTTGTTTCCAACTTCTCATATGGTAAAATTCTCCTTTTCTTGTCCGTTGTTAGCTAACAATACCTTGCTATGTGACCAAAATTTTGACACTGATAGCATTTCACATTAGCACTATAAGATGTACTTAATGCATTCTTGTAGGACATTTGCATATTACTCCTACATTCATAACTCTTGTGACCAAACTCATTAAAATTATAACATTTGATATTTGTACTTTGTAATGTAGCAAATGAGTTTCTACTCTCAAAACTAGGGTTGACATTCATTTTCCTACACTTTGCCATTCTATGACTAAACTTATTACCCTAGTGACAATAGCCATGAAAATTTGGAACAAACCATTTAGGTTGTCTTGAATCTGCAAACGACTGCCTCACTGGGGGTTTTCCTTTCATGCTGCTAACTCTTGTGAATCCTTCATGATCAATACTTTTATTTCTTCTTGGATCTGCATGTCAGTGCATTGAGTGTGGTCTCCAATTCATTGATTGAGTATACCGGTTTGTGTGGCAGTTTCTAGTAGCATCTGCATATGTCTTCTTGCTGATATCCTTGCCTACTATGAATGTCTTCTTCTCTTCACCTTTATTTGAAGAAGTGAATTGTATCTCCTTATCAGATGTGTCTTTTTTGTTTGAACTTTGACCTTCTTGAAAACCTAAGCCACCTGTATCTTTGGATTGGTTTTGTTTGCTCAACATCTTGTCTAGAGCTTCAGTGCTGCCTTCAAATTTGCTTCTCAGTTTTATTTCTTCCCCACTTTTCTCTAAGTCCTTATAGAGTTTTACTATTTCTGCTTCTAGATTCTGATGCTCCTTTTCCTTTTCACTCAGACCAGTACTAGTGACTTCACACATCCTCTTGGCCTCTTCCAACTGGAGTTTTAGATCTTCGATTGTTCTCTTGGACTCTTCAAGAGATTGCTCCAATGATTCTTTTTCTTCAGTTGCAATCCTTTTTACCTTCTTTAAGGTTCTTCTTGTTTTCTTTATGTCATCCAAGGCACTAATGAATTCTTCTTCAAGGTCTACTTCTCCTTCTTGCTCTTCCTCTTTTGCTTCTTTAGGTACTGGTACCTCTTGAGTCATAAAAAGGTTTTCTCTGACATCATCTCCACTGCAACAATCATCTGAGGCACTTTCCTCATTTGTGGTATCATCTTCATGTGTGTAAAGACTTCTCTACTTCCGGTAGCCTTTTCTACCATGCTGGTAGACATTTTTCTTCCTATCTTTACTATATGATCTGCTACCACTTGATTGATCATCTTCATTTTTATCACCATAAGGACATTTAGCAGCCAAATGTCCAATCTTTCCATAGTTGAAATATTTCAAAGACAACTTGCCTTTATATTTCTCTAAACCTATCTTGAGTCTTCTGACAAAGTTTGCCATGATGTCATCAGTCTTCACTGGTTTCATCATGAGTAGATTCTTCTTTTCCTTTTCTTGATGTCTTGAATGCAGCTTCTTTTTTCATAGCATCAGTACTGACAGTCCTCATTTCATAAGTAGTTAGGGATCCATACAACTCATCCATTGTAATGACTTTCAGATCTTTTGATTCTTCTATAGATGAAACCTTTGTATCATACTTAGATGTAAGAGATCTAAGTACTTTCTTCACTACCACCTCATCTTTTACTTCTTCTCCAAGCCCTCTAATTGTATTTGTTGTTTCATCAACCCTTTGGAGTAGTCAACTATCTTCTCTTCATATTTCATCTTCAAACCCTCAAGCTATGCTTTCAATGTCTGCAACTTGGCTTCCTTGACTTTAGCATCACCTTCAAATATCTTCTGCAACTTGTCCCAAGTTTCCTTGGCAGAAGAGTAGTGCATGACTTTAACAAACTCATTATTAGACAACCCACTAAGAATAAAATTCTTATCTTTAGCACTATTCTCATATTCCCTCTTAGCATTTGAATCAGTAGGGGGATTATTAGGAATTGTATATCCATTTACAACTGACATCCATACATCACAACCTAGAGAGGAGAAATAGGTTTCCATTCTTCTACTCCAAAAGGCATAGTTGACACCATCAAACATAGGGGCTTTTGAGGAGGTGAATTCATTTCTTTCCATTGTGAACACTTGACAAGATCTACCCAAGATAGAGAATACTTTTGACAAAATAGGGTACCTCGGCTCTATTAGACACAATGCACCGTTGATAAGGGGAGGGGTGAATCAGTGGTTCTTAAATATCTTTTCTTCTTTAGTCCTTTATGAGCACACCGGTTGATAGATTTAACTTAATGCAGACTTACCAGTTAGGGAGGAGATTGATCTTAAAATAAAAACACACTCACAAGGGAATATCACATAACACGAGTATATATGAGGAAAACCCAAGATGGAAAAAACCTTGGTGAGCAATGTTGCTAGAGTCTACTGCTCCAATCCAACCTCACAATAAACACAGTTACAAAGTTTAGGGTACCAACCCAAGGAGCACCAAGCCCTACCTGATTTATGGGCTACAACCTAGAGGAGCACCAAACCCAGACTTTAGGGCACCAACCCAAGGAGCTACAATCCTTGCATCAAGCTACAACTAAGTGTTCACAATGTAAAAATCAAATACATAAGTGGTTATCTTGTTACAAGTGAATCTGCAACCATTATATATATCTTGCTCTATCAGTGAGATACCTTCTCTGCTTCACCGAATCACTTCTTTGGTGCTCTTCATCTGTTGCTTCTTTACTGGTAAGACTTACGAGTTTATCTCTCTTCTATACTTCTCTCATTGAATCCCCTCTTCATCGCTCAGCTCTTCACCGATTCTCCTCTCTATCGGTTCTCTGTTTATCTTCTCGAAAACCTCCTTTACTTCTATATTGCTAGTATGAACACTATTGGTTCTTCTCTTCAATCAGTTGAAAGCTTCAACTAGGTTCTTTCTCATTCTCACTCATTTTACAGATGCTCATTGAGCACTTGGCTGATTTTATCTTACTTGATGAAGTCTTCAACTTCATAATCACACAATACTCTACTATTTAGTAGCATTAAACATTCTCTTTGGCCACACACTTATAGTCCCATTTTCCCTCCAAAAACCAATTGAAAATATAGTCAGTTAGGATTTTCTCACCATCCTCAAGGAAAACCAAATCCAATCAGATCTTGCATGATCTGATGTTTCTGACATTTGTTTGCATAATTCCACCATATTCACATCTTCTGGATCATGTCTTCCATCTCTGGTGACTTTCTTTTTACCCTAATAGATGATTCCTTGGTTAAACATGAAAGAAATGTCATGTTGTTACCTTTGTCATGTCAATCTTCTCAGTCACTCTTGGCTGACTCGTAGTTATCTTCCAAACCTCGAGCCTCAAATGCCTGCAATCGCTCTGCAACATGCCCCATGATTTGGGTGACCTTTCATTAAAGTCGACCAACCCTGCAATAACCTTGTCGATATGCATTCCATCTTTATCCAAACATAGGTTTTCCACATTGACTCCATGTGGCATCCATATCGACAAACTACTAGCTTGGCACTTCATGTTGGTCCAAATGGGATCATCGATCAGTCAACCAATCAGTTTCTCTTTCTTGCCAGTTTGCTAACTCTATCGGTATCACACACTATACCGGTAACCTCATCATGTCTTCATCTTGCTAGACTATGAGTGGAACACCTTGACCGGTCATCAGACATGTCTTTCTTTGAGCAAGCTCATTTTCTCATTTACCCAAGGTGGAGAGTCATCTGCATCTTCACCTTGCTCATATTACCAGTGGGCTTACATACCGGTTATCACTCTTGATGACTCTAGTCATCAACCTTTGCTAGACTCCTTCATCGGTCAAACCATTCTCCTATGATTGTATCTTCTCAACTGGTTTATCTGAATAACAAACATATCACTCTTCTTTAGCATGCCTTCTTGTCGGTCCAGTACATAACCCTGATCTCATGCACTTAAGACATTCCCTCAATTCACTGGTGGATCTAGTGTGATCCTTCAAGTCCTTGATTTTATCTCTTCACTCTTATCTCACCAAACTATAGTGCCTCAATGCTTCTAGGAGATAAGACCCACTTACTTGGTGAAGTAACACCTTGTCATCTACACATGTGAGTTCCCTATTTGTGCAGTATTTCTTGAAACAGGAACGTGTGATCCAGTGTGGACACACTCACTGTTTAGTCATTGCTTCTCATGATGAATACATCTTCAACTGGTGGGATTCCTACTATTTTGCAACCTCACAGCATACCGGTTCATTCTTCTCTTCCAGTGTTGATGTGATTCAGATAACATTCTGCCTCTTCATCACAAACAACCACTCAAAACACCTCTCTATCACATCACACAAGTCAAACATTAACTTGTATACTGATGACCTCTGAGGTCATCTTCCTTACCTTTACCAGTGTTCTGCAACACAAAGTGATATCCAAGATATCACATCCTATACTCCTTCATAATAGTGTTGCACATACATCTCTTCTACTGGTGGTCATCCCATACCAGTTGACATCAATGACAACACAATACCAATAGGCTCTGATATCAATTATTGGACACAATGGATCACTGAGAAGGGGGTGAATCAATGATTTAAACTCTTTTCCTTCAACAAAGAGATACCGGTAATATATAAAACAAGTTGAGTGCTAACCGGTAGCTCAAATAGTGCAAACAAGGTGTGTGAATGAACTTGCTAAAATATCAATATACCACATGCACAAGAATGCAACACACAACACCAGATATATATGAGGAAAACTCAATATGGGAAAAACCTCAGTGAGAATAGCTACTGGAGATCTTCTGCTCCAATCCAGCCTCACAATAAATTTCTAGTTACAATATTTAGGGCATCAACCCAAGGAGCACCAACCCCTATTTTATGAGCATCAACTCAAAGGAGCACCAACCCCTACACAATTTATATGCTACAACCTAAAGGAGGTACAACCCTTGCACTAAGATACAACTTAGTGAAAACAATATAAAACTCAGATATACAAATGAAATCATTGTTGCAATGAAGTTTTGCAACTTTACATTATTCTCCTCTATTGGTTCCACCCTTACTAGTCTGTATTCTCTCCACCCACTTTGAAACTTGACTTTTCTGATGATTTTTCAAAAAATCTCTCACAATGTCTTCTCTCTCTCAACTCACACTCGATCACCCTTAATCAGGCACAACTTCTACTGGTTTGTCACCTTTGTGTTCAATGCACACTCCACTTGTTGTTCCTTACACCAGTTTACTCCACTTATCCTTATTAGTTAGATCTTCACTCATAAACACTTGAAGTGTTTATCTCTTCGGCTCTCAGACAACAATTTTACACTTTTATTCACTCTGCAACAACAAAAATTGCAGTCTCAAGTCATCATATTTAAACTTGAGCTTTCTCGCCAAAAATCAATTCAGCTTTTGGGAAGTTAGGGTTTCCTTTACCTGACACAATATGCATGAGATCCAATGTAGTCTGTCTTTAATTGATCACCTATACTCGAGGAATGCATCTGTACACATTTTCCATTATCCAATGCATACTTGCTAAAGATAGCAATCTCATACATGATTTTCTACCTTGAAATCTATGGGCTCATAAAAAAGCTCAGTTGTTTCCTTCTCGAGGTCTTCATGCAATTTGATTTCTTTGCTTCAATCTAAGCGCCAAATACTCCCTAATCTTCCTCTATCATTCTTTCTTCTTCGAGCCGCATCATTCAGTTACAATCCCATAATTTTTGGTTGTTTCATTAATGTCAAATAGATATTTCAACAACCATGTCAATGGAGGATTCACCAACCTTTGCATGTTTGCCACCTCAGCTCCACATGGCATCACAACAATCATACACTTAGCTCACTGACACACAGTCGGTTTATACTTGAACATTCAATAAACTCAAACCGGTATAGGATTTTACTAGTGATACCTTCTCCTCCTTCTAACTGGTAGTTCACACTACACCGATAGCACATCTTCACCTTTGATGATTTTTGATTACTTTAACATTCTGCCTCTTCATCATAAACATGAAACCAAACTCTAGACCAGTTTAAGCTCTATCGGTTATCACTCAATATGCCAACACACACATGCATCTCACCTCATACCAGTGAAGTCACTAATAGTCTCAATAACTACTTGTCTTCCACCATATCGGTTTGACAAGTTTTTATGTTAATATTCTCAATACCTTATTTGTCTTTCACCATACTGGTACATTCTCCTTCATACCGGATGACATACCTCTATTGGTAGCCTACCTGCAATACCAGTTGACATCAATGACATCTCAATGGCAACAATATCTAGTAGATGTTATTAGGGAAAATGATGTATCATGTGTATCTTGAGAATGATTCATTAATTGGAAATATTGACATTGAAATATGGATGTATACTTTGTATTTAGATGATGTAATTAGTTCACATTGCTATGGTTATTAATGTGGTAATTGGTATTGAAATGTTTATTTGATGTTTAAGGAAATCATTGGTTGGGATTAGGAACATTTGGTATTGGTGCTTTAAAATGAACTTAATAGGATGGTTAGAGTATTCATTAATGGATGTAATTATCCCATGTTATGAAAAGGATCATATGTGTATGCATGTAGAGTTAGATGAATAGCATGTTTAGGTTACACTTGGTTAATGAAAGTTTTATATGATATCATGTTAGGAATGAATGCTATTGGTTAGGATTGTTAGGTGTGTAGTTAAAGTAGTGGCGTTGATTTACCCTAGGAAAGATTAGATGATATATATTGTGTTTTATTTCTGCTTGCTTATCATCATTTGTGTATTATGTCTCTGATTTGTAATTGTATGTTGAGTTGAATGTATGTGAGTAGTTGATTATATATGTTGCATTAGATTATATGATGTTTAGATGTTTAAAAAAAAAAATTGTTATCGCTATTTTTCATGTTAGTTAGTGTATTTCTCTAGGGTATTTTGGTGGGTATTACATAAAGATATTAGGTTTAGGAATAAAATTTGTCAATATCCATTAGGGCAATTTTATATAGAGGTTTTGAGTATACAAAATGCTATGAGATTTATACATACTTGCATTGGGGGATGAAACATTACTTCAAGGTTTACATTTTAATTCCCATGTTGTAAATTGAGGTTTATCTATCGATCATGTACTTGTAAATATTTTATGAAAATATAGTAGATGAAATTTATATGTGTAACCATATTGGCTACCATATTTTGAAGCATATTATTGATCCCTCAAAGTAGGCAATACTATTTAGATTAATGATTTAAGGAATTTTGAAGTGTTTAGGAGACTTAAAAGAATATTTACCTACTCTCCTTGGTTGACCCAACACCCTGTTGTCCCTTGCTAGTTGCTTACACCTATTTCCCACTATGTCATACCATTGGGTGCTCAATGTTGTAGTTAAGATGGCTTGAGGGTTTCAAAAGGAGGTTGTGCCATATTCCATAAGGAGATATTGAGGTTGGAAGAGATTTTGAAATCCCAAATGTCCTCATAGTCTTTGTTGGATCAACGAACATGATCAAGGGAGCTTTTTCCATGTTTTGGAGTTGTAATTAGTAGGTAAAACCATAAAAAGAGATTGTATAACCTTGTAGAGGAATATTATTAAATTAAATTTCAATTGTAGCCTATAGTTGTAGCAAAAAAAGGTTATATATTATCATTTCATCTATGTATATTTGTTACAACAAATATTTAATGATAAAATTTATTGAGCATTGATGAAAATAAGTCAATGGTGATTTATCTATGTTTTTTTGGTTAAGCAACATCTTTATTTTTATATTTTATATAATGGAAATTTTGGGGATTTTTCTTTAAGTTCACACATAAAAGAGGAAACATTGTTGAAGAAGTTGAGAAATACAACTTCAAAGATCCCAAGAAAACTTGCAAGCAAAATACTTGTCACAAGAGAAGAATGGAGGCAAAAAGCAATAATGACTCTGAATAAGAAGATTATCATTCAGAGAGGGAATAAAATCAAAAGTATAATACACTCCTTATAAAAGGATAATATGCAACCCTAAAGGTGTGCAAACATAAAGAAACCCTAAAGGGATAAAGTGTACTTAATAATTAGAATAATTATTAAATACCTACCATATTATTAAATGCCTAAGTTTAGCTTAAGCATAGAGGATAATAGACTAATAATTAAATAAATAATTATTAACTAATACATGATAAATCTAACAATTATAATTGAAATATCATAGCCCTTACCAATTAGCAATCCAAAAAATATTTATTAAAAAACTTATGAAAAAAATTAGCCTTACAATTTGTAGAATCATGCTAATGTGTGTAGAAATGTGCTTGGGAGGCATGGAGGAATGTCGTCTGAGAACTACAATTTTCATTGACAATAATGTTGAGGGTTCCCTTAGGGTTTCAGATTCTAACTAACTCTTTAAGGCAACCAAAATTGTCTTGATTTGTTTTTGCATATTTGGGTGTACAAGTGGATCTATGTCCTCATTATTAAATGATACTTTTCTGTCATTAAGGACCTTGTAGAAGATGCAACATCAATTTGTATATTAATAGTCATCCAAATTTGCAAGGAGATAGGTGGAGAAAAATAGGGAAAAGAGGTGAGAATGTTAGAGTTCATTTTTTTATAATTCTTTATGATTCATGCTAAAGTTTGGGTACTAAGTTTATAAGGAAGGAATGTTGACAAAGAGAAGTCTAAATGTTTGGCCAAATATTAAGGAGTGGGATTTGGTAGAAAGGTCCGTTGAGATGGAAGACTTTGGAATCATGATGAAATACATAATGAAGTCAAGAAATGAATGGAAGACATGAAAAAGTGAGGAACTTTGAAACTCTAACAAGAATGAAGGAGAAGTAAAGGTTTAGTATAAATGCATTTTGATATGGTGAAGTATTAAACCCCAAAACAAGCTTCGGCCTTAGGATTTTGAACAAAAAATCCACACTCAAAATATTTTTATGAGGTTGGGTTCCTTAAGGATTAGCTCATAATTATAGGAATTATTCCTTTTCCAAAAATATAAGCTAATTGAAAAGGGGGCATGACACATATACATGTTATTTGTGATTGAAACTATTTATGGAATGTTAGTTGAAGCACTTGTGTAAGTATTATTTTGTCAAGGTGTGTGTGTCTGGGGTTGTTAGGGTGTGAGTGTTTTTTTGAATATTTCTTCAAGGAAAAGGACTAGAATGGTCTGAGGAAGTTTGTGAGAGTTACAATTATAGGAAGGAGAGAATGAGGATATTACTAGAAATATTTGAAATAGTGAGAGTAAGATTAGATACTTGTAAATAGAGAGGATTTGATAGTAGTATGAAGAGAGAAGATAAGAATGTCATGGTAAAACATTTTTAAGTTTGAGATATTGAAGAGATATTTTTTTGTACTAGATGTACCTTGTAATAATGAATAAAATTTAGGAGTTTAAATGGTGGTCTATGAGGGCCCCATATTTGATAATTTTAATAAGTGGAGGTGAAGATAGTTTCCTTAGGGAATATAATGATAAAAATATAGAGAGGCTCTTGGAGAAAACTTTGTCAAATGAGTTTGAGAAGGGAGGAGGTGGGCCACCTATGGAAGAAGAGATCCTCATCATAGAGGATATGGAAAAATAGTTTAGTGGAGAGATTTCATAGTATTACATGCTTTGGAGGAAATAAATATGGTGTGGGATGTGGTGCAACTGAGTGCACAAGATTAAGAGATTAAGGAGTACCTTGGAATGATACATGAATAGGAAATCATAGGCATTAAACTTATTATTGAGGGAGATAGAGAGCTTTAAAAATTTGTGTGTGGAGAAAAAAATATGTTTGGTGGATGAGGATAAACAATGGTTGGTCAAATCCAACAAGAGAAGATAAAGGCGTTAAGTTTGGTAGAGTTGGGTAGCTAGTGGTGGGTTAATGCCCACAAGAGGGATGAAGGAGATAATCATTTGGAAAAGGATAAGTTATGGTTGATTGATATCAAAAAGAGGGACAAAGATAAATGACTAGAATTGGAAGAGAACAAGATTTTTGCTAGTAAAATATTGGAATAAGTGAAGGAAGATGTGTTTTTATGAGCTTATTATATTAATGGAGCATGTTGTGTATTGTGTACCTTTCAAAAGAGTGGTTCTACTTCACACTAATATATGAGTATCATGCTACAATTTTTTCTTAGCATGTGTAATGCAAGAGTATGTAGGTCCATTATAAATCTCATGTTACCAAAAATAATTGGAAGATATGCATTTGATTTTCCTTAGTTTTGTGTTCTTGCCTACATTACCCCATTACCCAAGTAGTGGGAGTCTCTAGCCATTTTATATATAATCCTAGATGAGTATAGTAGGATTTAATCAATAAGGTCTTTAGGTATTTGTGGGATGACTTTTAGTACTCTTTTTTAATCATAGTAATTCTACAAAGGACCAACATAATAAATATTTTTGGATTTGTAGATTTATATTGGGTATGGGATGTTGATAATAGGAGATCCACCATAGAATATGCTTTCAATATGTTTGGTGGTGCTATCAATTGTTTGAATAAGTGGTAGCTTTTAGTTAATTTTCTCTACAATAGAATTGCAATAGATTAAAATTAAGCATGCTTGTAAGGATGCCATCTAGGTTAAGATATTGTGTTCATATGTTGGGATATATGTGATAGTTATTATATTTCTATGTGACACATTTCTAGAAAAGAACTTAAGATTTCATGTGAGGACCAAGCACAATGATGTCTAACACCATTTTATTCATGAAATAGTAGAGGATGAGTGGTGTTTCTAAGGAAGATTGATACTTTGAAAAATGTTTCCAACTTTTCGATGAAGCCCATGAGCACATATAAGTTTAGTGGGGAATCTTATATATGGGTTGCATAATTCATAACAATTATATTTTAGTTTTAGTGTTCCCCTTTTAAGGTGTTTGACAAGTAGAACAATGTTGGGAAAATTTGTCTCAACCTTTCTTTCCTAGTGTTCATTTATCCTCACAGGAAGTAGGAAATGTATTTGAAATGACACTATTTTAATATATAGTTGATTTCATGACATCCCATCCATGTGGCATTTTTGGTTACATGTTGAAATTTAGTTGTTTTTAGATCATTATGATGGGAGTTAATATGACATTTTTATGATGTGTTAGAGTATGCAAGTGTGAGGTTACATTAGTGAAATGTGGGGAATCGAGATCCTAGCCTAGGAGTGAAAGATCTCAAATTTTCATATTCCATTTCATTTGGGAATCATAAACTAGGTTTAGCCATTTTCCTAACAGGAGAGATAAACACTAAGTGGATTTGTGACTCCTTTTGTGTAATAAGATTTACATTAGAACATAATGTTATTAGAGATCACACCCTTAAAACATTTATATATAATTTTCTAATATAAGGTTATGAAACCTTATATATTATATGCTTTACAAGCATATCCCATTTGAAATAATTATAATCTAATAACTATTAGATTATTAAATTAATGAGTGGGGGTTATTGAAAAGGTGTGACTAGTGAGGCCACCCTTCCTTTTATATTTAAGGAGGTTCTCTCTCATTTGAGAGGTGTAGGAATTTGGAGCTTTTATGGTGAGTTACATCACTATGCACAAGAGGTATTATTGGCCATGTGGAAGTATTGGAGGAGTATCCCCAGGTTCAAGACTATATTTGTAAGTGTTTTAATAAAATTATACTTTATGGGTTTTTTTACCTGAAAGGGTTTTCCCCATGTATATCTTGTGTAATGTGTACATTTATGCATGTTGATTCTCATTTTATTTATTTTATGATTTTGTTTATAATGATTAGTATCCTAAGATCCTAATTTCTAACATGGTATCTGAGTAGGTTAGGCTAGTACTAATTGTTTTTATAGGTTATACTAGAAGACATATAAAACTTGATGGAGAACTTATTTATGCTAAATAAAAACATATGTAAGGCCATTTGTACTATGTATTTAGTGTGACTTCTCTATTGATTTAAATTCAATTTATCAAGGTCAAGTAAGGAAATTCTAAATATTCCTTTTTACAAGTGATATTTTCAATAATATTTCATATTTTAAAAAAATATTCACATAGCATAGGATTGTGAGGGTCAAATATTTGATTATTAAGTGAAGTATAACATATATATTTTTAATAACATAAAATTACACAATCTTATTAACTCAAAAATTTTCCATTATAAGAGAAGTACATAATCACAAAACCCTTTTTAGTGCCAACTGTATAGAAAATTGTGCTTTAGTTACTAGATCAAGTCCTTTAGAAAGTTGGATGTTGTTTATCTTTAGAGAGATAAGTGAGATTAACAATTAATAAAAAAAATAGCTTGATATAAGGCTTAGAAAATTGAGGTTTTCATTTGTTTAACCTTCAATTTGAATTCATGAAGTCTTTTATTAAATTTGATGTCTTTATAAAAGTCAAAAAAATGTTTTTCATCTTATCAAAAGAAAATTAAATTCATAGCTCTTGAACATGATATTTCAATCAAACACCATTTTACTTGCAATTCGATCACAATTGATATAAGATCATGACATTTTATTTTTATGAAAAAATATGAAAAATACATATACTACAATATTCAATCAACATTATAATTTATCTTTATATTTAAGTTTATTAAATATAAATTTAATCAAACCATTATTTAAATAGGAGTCCTTAAATAAAATCTTCAAAGAACTCGAATCACTTATTGAAGCCCTCATCTATGTCGAATTTCTTATCTTCATGTAATTCTTCATAAAAGTTTGTGTCCTTATATTGGGAGATCATCCATACAATCAAGATTGATTAATTTCGTATAGATTTTTAGACTCTTACAATTCAAAGGCACTCATTCAATATGTACATCTTGAAGAGAGAAGATTTATAACATTAATAATAAAATACACTTTCATGTATGGAGACTGTTTTTCATACTAACTTGCCCAATAATCTTGAATGGATATACCATAATGGTTTCATCTTTGGCATCTGTACCATAATGATCTTGAATGGCTATATTAAGAAATACTTTATATTGAATTACAATGAGACTATTTTATGTGGGGATCATTCATATCAAATGACTCTTAAGTATGAGTTCAGAGTTGTGGACTCAAAATGCTAAATCCAACTTGAGGCAAACTTAGAATCTATTTTTATCTTTAAGGGATCAAAATATTTTGAATTGTATATTTTCACTATATGGAAATGGGAATATACATTAGAGTAGAACTATTTTTTCTTAAGGGGTTTCTTTTTTATTTTTGTGTATTCACATAAAGTGGATCAACTTTATTTTAGAGAACAAATATATTTTTCATAAATTTTATGGAGTGGATCTTCTATATGTCATTAAGCATTATATATGATCATTGAGTGAATAGATCATAAAATTTTATATTAACAAAAGCCTTTAAGTTCAATCTTAATTCATAGAAGAAAAGAGACACTTGGCGACACATTTGGGTGATCCTTAACAATTAATGAACCAATTTAAAGAGGTTTATATAGAAATTGGTGAACAAGGAAGTGACCCATGGTAACAAGGTTTAAAGACATTTTTTGAGAACGTATGTTAAAAGAGTAATATTTTTTTTTGACCTCACATGATAACTAGATATTGATAATTTATATGTACCAAATTTGATATAATAACGTGGAACAAATTAGACCCTAAAGAATATAGGTGGTCTACACAACCATCTAAGGAGCTCACTATTTCTCTCAAAGAACTAGGACTCTTGTTATATTAAATTTGATAAATTAATTCTTTTTTCACTAAGATATAATGATGAAAAGGTGATTATAAAAAGTAAGGAAAAAAGTTTTAAACTTTTACACATCCATACACAATGAGGATTACATAAACCTTTTAAAGCATCCTTCGCTAATACATTATTTTTTCTCTCTTGAGTTCTAATTTAGCTAACATTTTTTAATTATCTAAGTAGCTTCTACATTTATTGGGTTTAAAGCATCTACTTATGATGGGTGGCTATCACCCTTATAAACTGTCTGGGGAGTAATCCTAGAAAGGATAGTTCACTCGGTGCTTAAATTTTTTATGAATCATTACCTTACATGTAGTATCATGTCTAATTTTCTCTTAAACATGACAACTAATTATTGATTCTTATGCTTATGAAAATATATAGTGATCTCCTTGTTACTTTTATGAGGAATATTATATGATATTTGGGAATGACAAATTCATAATATAATGTTTTTTCTTTTCACCATGAATCAAGTTTAATTGATTACTATGTTGCTAACTATATTATTTATTGTTTGGTGAGATTATGCCTTCAAAACATATTTTTTAGGTTCTATTACATGGATGGTGGAATACCTTAATAAAAATGCTATCTTTTAATGTGTCTTTGTATCAAAAGGGTGAAATATGGAAGTAGCTCTTGAAGAATAAATATGACTTTGAAGATTTAGGGAAGAGTTTTATTTGGATACATGTTAAAGTACCACCTTACTTAAATATATTTTACTCTTTCCAAATAATATCATTTCTAAAGATCAAAATGAACATTGAAGATCATGGGCACCTCACTCAAGTGAAAATATTTCATAATAATGACACTTTGAAGATCATGGGTACCTTACTCAAGTGAAATCATTCCATAATAAAGACACTTTGAAGATCATGGGCACATGCTATATATTGGAATTTTAGCCATCACTTTGAAATCCTCTGTGTAGTGATTGGTTTTAGGTGATGTCATTAAAGGGGAGTGTACATGACACCAACTAGTGGCTAAATCCTAGATGTAAGACCTAATAGGCATATGAACTTTAGGCATTAAATGCTCTAAATTCAAATAATTCTTTTCCATTAGTGATGCCATTGAGAGGGAGTGTGCATTTCAATGACACCACCTAGTAGCTAAATCCTAGTTTTAAATCCTATGGGTAGGCATATGTCCTAATAGGTATAAAATAAGACCTATATAGGCATTAGTAAGGCCTTTAAGCCCGTATATAGGAATATGTGAGTCCTTTTTTGTTTTAAATATTGCAAGCAGGTATTAGTAAGTCCTATAGGCACATTTGTGCTTAAGTCTTATGTGCATATTGTAAATTCTTCTCCTTGTAAATATTCCACTTGTAAAAGCATTGTATTAAGTCCAATGAGAATATTTGTATTAAGTCCTACTAGCACTATGTAATGAACTTGGGGAGAGGCTAATTTAAGGAGACCATGGCTCCAATATAATATTTTAAGACCTCATAGCATCATTTTAAACACTGGGATTATAAATTATGACAAGATGAATTTCATGTAGTTTGGAATTCATGATCTTCATGTTGGCATATATTTGTGTCCCTATTTATCACTGTCAAAAAAGATAGGTATGTTGTTGGGGTACTTCATTTTTTCTTTTATGGAAATTGACATGTGATTCCCTATTTGCATTTTTTTTTTTGAAAAAAAGGGGGTAAAGATTTATTCAGAAATCATAGAAATACAAAGAAGAGGCCTCAGGCCCACCAAGACAACAACAAAAAAATGCTAAAGGAACCACCAACACCACCACTACAAGGCCAGTGACCATAGCACTAGATCTGATTTTCGGATTTCCAATGATAATAACCTTTTCAGAAAGCCCTCAGAAAGATGATGTTCCACAGAGTAGGACCGAAGGCCAACTACTTTGGAATTGCACAAAAAAAAGGCTCATCCGGAGCCTCAAAGGGCCTAAAAAATGACAATGAAAAGAACCAAACATAAAAGGGAATTTGATCCTACACCACACGGTGCTCTTGCATCATCCTATCTTCAAGCATTAACCTGTCTAAAGTTTCAAGATAATCATGAGGTATACCATCCCTTCCACTAAAATCCCAACCATCAACATGCTCTGAAGCCCACTTGGACAAACAATCAGCCACTCTATTCCACTCCCTGGGAATATGACAAAAGGAGACAAATTCCAATGTGTTACACATTTGTAAAATCTGTCTGACCACAGAAGCTAATTGCCAACTCACATCATTCAAATTTTGTTTGTTCAACATGTCCACAACAATCTGAGAGTCTGACTCCTACTCAACAACAATCTTAATAGCTAGGGCCTCCATAAGATTGTTGGAGTGCTGCCCTGTGTAAATAGAGAAGAAAAAAACTGCACAACCATCATCACCTCTACCTATACCTCCAATACCTGCATGTCCAGGATTCCCATGGGAAGAGCAATCAGTATTAATTTTTAAGATTCCCACAGGAGGGGGAATCCACCTTCCATCTCTACTTATCTGCTGCTTTGCATGATGAGATCTATTTCCAGTAGCACAGTCCATTTTAATGTTTTCCAATTGCAGATTCCTTACAATAGCATAATCACCCAGATGAACATTTACAGACAAATTGCATTTAGCTGAGATTGTCTCCTGAAGCCTATTAACTATCTTCTGCCACAACTGAGAACTCCCTATATGTGAATCACAAAAGACCCTCCGATTCATTTCCAGCCATAAATTCTAGATAATAAGAGCTGGCCCAATAGCCCAGGCCACTTGAAGAAAAGAGGTCTTTGTTGGGGGTCTGCCCAAGCTATCCCAAAATTCAATTAAGGAGGTAGCATGAAAATAAGCATGTTGCCAAGCCTCCCACTGCTTGTGCCAAATATCCCTAGATAAAGGGCATAGAAAAAACAAGTGGGAGCAGTCTTCCTCATTATGCATACAAAGATAATAGATAGATGGTCCCTAGAAGCCTCTCTTACAAAGATTCTCCCATGTGAGGCATTTCCTCTGAGCAACCAGCCATATGAAGAAATTACATTTCGGCCAAGAGTAGCTATTCCAAACCTTCTTCCACTAGGGAAAATCTATCAGGCCATGCAATTTCCTATCAAGCTGAGCATAACCTTCAGCAACAAAAAAATTGCCTTTTGGATTAGGACCCCAAGCCAGAATATCTCTTTCCTTGAGGGAACTACATAACCTACCCTCTAAGATATTAAACAACACCACATGTTCTTCATCTGAACCACCCAAGGGCCATTCAAGAGGATCCTTCCAACAAGTCACCTCAACCTTTCCAATGTGCCTAACTATTTTAAAATTCTCCACCTTAACCCATCCAACATCACTAAAAATGTTGGAAAGAGGCTAAAGCTGAGGATAACTAGACAAAATAGGAGGGTGACCATCCCAAGAGTCTTGCCAAAAAGAGCTTCAGAGCCTCTATTACAAATATAGAAAAGACCATCTTTAATAAGTTGGTCACCTTTTTTAAGAGTATCCTAGATACAAGAGCCCCTGCCCACTAAACTAAGATGAGGCACCTCATGATCATTAGCACCAAGGAGATACTTGTGGGTTAAAATGTTGGCCCAGTCCTAATCCTGACTATTACACCACCTCCAATACAGCTTAGCCGCCAAGGCCTTGCTAACCAAAACAATAGATCTTATGCCAAGACCCCCTGCATGTCTTGGTCTACAAACAAAGTCCCATTTAACTAAACTCCACTTAGAAGAAAGGAAACTACTAGACCGAAGAAATTGATGAGAAAGAGAATCAAACTTTCTCACAAAGCTAGACGGGGGAGCATGCACAAAACACCTATAAATGGGAAGTGCTTGCACCACAGTCTTCAGAAGAATCACTCTTCCAACAGAGGATAACCACCTTTAGGTCCAATGATTAACCTCACAATGAAATTTATCCAAAATTCCTTTCCAAAAATCTCTGCGTTGACCCCCCAAATCTAAAGAATTCCAAGGTACAATAAAGGAAGAGACCCCGTCTGAAATCTAAGGATCTTGGCAATCTTATTCTAGATAAGCCGAGGGGTATTAAAGAAATATATGGATGATTTATCTTCATTAATTTTCTGACTTGAGGCTTTACAATAGATATCCAAAACTCTCCTGAAATTCACTGCCTCATTGATTATGGCCCTGCCCATGAAACCTATGTCAACCACAAACTAAAGATGGGATTGGGGAGGTAAAGCATTATTCCAACTCCAACCTTGAATAAGACCATGTCTCACCTGGGAAGAGAGAAATCTGCCAAGACCTTCAGCCATGAGAATAAATAAATAGGGAGATAGAGGGTCCCCTTGCCGAAGCCCCCGAGAAGCGCTAAACATATGTGAGGGTTCCCCATTAATAAGAACTAAGAAAGAGGTAGAAGTCACACAACTAAGAACCCAATTCACCCACTCTTCTCGAAAACCAAAAGACAAAAGGATCTTTTGTAAGAAATCCCAACCCACCCTATCATAAGCTTTGGCCATGTCAAGTTTAATAAACATAGCCTTCTCCTTAGAAGAAGCCATCGAATGATTAGCCTCCATTGCTATCACAACTCCATCAAGGATCTATCTTCCATTAATGAAACCACCTTGCTCCTAAGAAACCAAAGTGCAGAGGAGGGGTTTGAGTCGTTCAACAATCAATTTAGTGATTATCTTGTAGACAACATTACATAGAGCAATAGGCCTATACTAATCCAAGCTATTAGCCCCCTCCTTCTTAGGAATGAGAGCCAAGAAGGTAAAATTCATAGATTTGAGCATTTTTTTATTCCTATGATATTCTTGAACCACATCTAGAAGATCATACTTTATAATCTCCCAAAATTCTTGAAAAAACTCAATAGAAAACCCGTCAGGGCCAGGAGCCTTGCCTTTTTTCATTTGAAACAAAACCCCCCCATGTTCAGACAACAAAATGGGGTGCAAGAGAGCATCATTCATTTCAATAGAAACAAGAGGGGGAATACAGTTCAGGATGGCCCTCTCTTCCACCATAGATTGAGGATCCTCTTTGGTAAAAAAATTAGAAAAAAACCTAATAGCTTCTGTAGCAATTTCTTCTTTAGATGAAAGATGAACCCCTTCTGAAGAAATGAGAGAGGTAATAGAGTTACCATACCTACGAACCTTAATAAAATTATGAAAAAAAATAGTGTTTCTATCACCTTCTTGGAGCCAATCCACACGAGAATTTTGTTTCCAGAAAATCTCCTCATGCAGCTCCCACTCTTCTAAGTCCTTAGAGCAAGGGACTCGGCCATACTGAGCTCCACAGTCATCCCTTGATCCCTAATTTGACACGTAGCCTCATCCATCTTGGATTGAGGTTCCATCTTGTGTCTATGTAGGTTCCCAAAACATTGTTTATTCCACCTCTTCAACCTATTATTTACATGTTGTAATCTCTTCCCAAAAGAGTACATAGCCCGCCCATGGGCAGACACCCCTTCATACCACCAATCAACCATAAGATCCCTCAATGACTGATCAGAAAGCCACGTCAATTGAAATTTGAAAGAGGGATTTTTGGAGGTTCTAAAAGATGTAATAGAAAGCTTAATAGGTCAATGATCAGAACCCCTCCAATCAAGAATTTCTGAACTAGTGGACCACCTATCATGCACCCAAAAGAAGGAAACCAAAAATCTATCAAGACTTTCAAAGATAGCCTCAACACCACTCCTCCTATTATTCCATGTAAAGACACCATTAATTGGCTTCACATCAATGAGATTCAAGAGACCAATATTATCTTTGAGTAAATTTGAGGAGGGATCAAGCCTAAGTAACCCACCTCGCTTTTCTTCCAAACTAGTAACGACATTAAAATCTCTAGCCAAAATCTAGGGTAGAAAAAGATCTTGAGACCAAAAAAAATTGATGTGAGCCCAAAGATGAGACTTACCCACAAGATCCGTAGGAGCATAAATATTAGAGAAGAGGCATCTTTCTCCTGTCTCAAAGCTAGAAGCGACCATAGAAATGGAAGACCGGCTAGAAAACCACCACAAAGGGGAAACTTTTCTTGGGTTCCAGAAGCAAGAAACCCCCCCTAAACTACCATGAGAGCTCACTCCCTACCAAAGGCCCTGGGGCTAGACACGACAAGCACAACTGGCCAAACCATCCACTGAAATCTTGGTTTCTTGAATAAAAAGAACATCAGGATACTCAGAGTCAATTAATCTATGAATAGCCTTTTGTCTAGGGATGCTGTTCAACCCCCTTACATTCCATGAGAGCACAATCATTTATGTGGTTGAGATAAGTGAGAATAAATGGGCTTTATAGACCCCGACTCAACCAAAGTATCACCAATAAGCTTAAACTTTTCCTGATCCATTTTTCATCCACTCCTTAAAGGTTTGTCTAAAGAAACCTTTTTGAGGATCTTTTGATGCAAGCCTAAAATAGGTGGGGCTTTGTTACTCTTCATTGAACTTGAAGCCACAATAGTGGAAGCGAGAGTAGACACCATGACCACTGCATTTTTAGGAACTTGTGACTCACTGAGATCTCTGTTGTCTTGAACATGGAATGGCAAATCTGTAACCATTTGAATATCTAGTTGATTCTCCAAAGATAGGGCCCGACCCTCTTTGTTGGAATCCCCATCTAGCACTTCATGCTGAATTTGGGCACCCAAGGACATTTCAACTGGAACTCCTTCCTCTTGGACCAAATCCTCTAGAACCTCCAACCTATTTAGGGTGACATCATTTTGCCTATCCAACCAGGTTCTCTTCTTTCCCTTGTCTTTATTTCGAGGTTTCACAGCAATGAAGTGATCTTTATCAGCAGGACCATTAGGCATATGGGCTTTCCCCCTATCTTCCCCCAGAACAGAGTGAGGAGGATTGGAAACAATTGGTTTAGAAGATTTATTTCTGGGGCATCTCCGCTGTAAATGAACATATTCATGACAAATTCTGCATCTAAATGGTAGAGTCTCATAGTCCAACTGTTGGATCCAAGAAGATGTCCCCAAACAGATTTCCATAGAGTCTGGCAAAGGATTATTTAAATCAACTTCTACACATATGCGAGCATAGGAAATTACCTTTCAATCTTGAGTTTGTGAAGTCGAACCCACAGGTTTACCAAGAAGCAGTGAAATTGAGTGAAGAATATCTTCTCTCCAGAACTCTAGTAGAAGCCTTAGCAATCGAATCCACACGAGCACACCAGAGGGAAGCTCCTCACCAGAATTAAAGCCAATATGCCAAGGTTTGATAAAGAGTCCCACCTGGTTGAAAAAATAAGGGCCACCTTCAAAAGCCTTGTTCTTGTCTACCAGGTTGGAAAAAATAACCAGAAAATAGTTATTGGCTGCCATAAGTAGCTCCATGTCTCCTTCAAGATTCCAGACACAGTGTGCCCAAGACTCTTAAACAGGTATAGAGGGTCGAAGAATGATGAATTTGCATATGAGAGCATGGTTGCACCAATATTCAACATCATCTGAAATTTGCTTAGGTTGAATAACCAAAATTAGGTGATCTTGGGATCTCTCCAAACAACCATTCACCTTTTTCATGCGAAAAGGCTCTTTCGAAGAAGAAACACCTGCCCTTGATTGGGAATGACCAATGTGTTCCTTTCCACATGCATGCATCAAATGAGATGGATCCACCATAGCCAGATCTCTAGAGACCATCTGAGAAGAGGATACTCCTCTATTCTCCATGGATCCAGAGAAAATACCAAAAGAAGAAAAATAAAAGGGGCAGAAAACCCAACCCCAAAACTCCACAAACCCCAACGACAACACAGAGCAGAAGAAACAGAAGAGGGTTGCAAAAAAACCCTGCAGCAGCCCAAAAAACCCGACCACGGGCAAGCAAAAGTTGACCCCCAACAAGCAAGAACTCCCCCCTTGGAATGAAGCAAGCAGAGCGCAAATTACAGGCTAGGGCACTTCGGCCCTAGCATGACATCCACACACACATAGAGCCATCTCCCAGAAGAATAATTATTAAAAATCTTTACGATTCTTTTCTGATTCCCTATTAGCATTAAAGGGGAGTGTTAGGACATAATTTTATTAGGGATCACATTCTTATAACATTTATATATAATGTTCTAATATAAGGTTATAAAACCTTATATATTATATACTTTATAAGCATATCCCATTTGAAATAATTATAATCTAATAATATTAGATTATTAATTATTTATAAGTGGGGGTTATTGAAAAGGTGTGACTAGTGAGACCACCCTTCCTCCTATATTTAAGGAGGTTCTCTCTCATTGGAGAGGTGTAGTAAATTTGGAGCTTTTATGGTGAGTTGCATCATTATGTAGAAGAGGTATTATTGGCCATGTGGAAGTAGTGGAGGAGTATCCTTAGGTTCAAGTCTATTTTATGATAGACTATATTTGTAAGTGTTTTAATAAAAATTTTCTTTATGTGTTTTTTTACTTGAAAGGGTTTTCCCCATGCATATCTTGTGTAATGTGTACATTTATGCATGTATGATTCTCATTTCATTTATTTTATGATGTTTTTTATAATGATTAGTATCCTAAGATCCTAATTTATAACAATTTAAGAAAATTAAATCTATGTGAGTTAACTAGAATAAATGATAGGAAATTGATAACTTTAAGTATAAATAGTAGGGTATAGAATTGGAAAGAGGAGATAGAAAAGAATGTGTAGCTGCAATCTAGGCTTGAAAATGTAGGAATAGTGTATTGGGTGTCCCAATTTGAGGGTGCCTTAATGAACAAAAGGTTCTATTTTCTATATCAAAATGATTTGTATGTACATCTCCTTAAAAATTAGATAATAAAGGTTAGACATGATTTGAGGGTGCCTAAGTTTAGGGGTTTCTACCTATTCAAAGTCGGAGACATTTGTTGTTGTCTCCCTAGTGCAACTATAGCACACTTTAAGGTCATATTTGAACCTACACACACAAAAACATGAAAAAATATTGTTGTATATTGGCTTTCCTAAGTAAAACCTTGTGTTGGTGTTTCAACCTCTACAACAATGGCTGATGAACAAGAGAAGTTTTCCTTAGAAAGGACATAGGCTAAAAGATTAATGAAAATGCTTGTAATGATAAATGTTACCTTTGATATAAAATCCTTGGCTTGAAGTCTCACACAAGGCTTGATTTTTCTTGATTGATGTTAATGGATGCCTTCATCATGGAGGAACACTTAAAACTTGATAATATTACTAAAACTTGAATGGTTGAATCCTTGATTGCAGATTTGTGCTCAATTTCCTTTAAGA
Source organism: Cryptomeria japonica (assembly GCF_030272615.1). Classification (NCBI taxonomy): domain Eukaryota; kingdom Viridiplantae; phylum Streptophyta; class Pinopsida; order Cupressales; family Cupressaceae; genus Cryptomeria; species Cryptomeria japonica. Next base: position 109,588,438 of record NC_081408.1, read on the forward strand.
TGCTTGATTGAATGTACATTTGATGATAATTGTTAGACTTATTGTTGATAGATAGAGTTCAAATGAGTGAGGGATTTGTATTTCTATGCAAATTACACCTTTTCATATATAATTTTTCAATTAAGGCCGACATTGGGGAGCACTTTCCCAATACTTACAAAGTTGACTATTGTAATTTCAAAAATAGGTCCAAATTGTCTGAACAAGGAACTAGGCACTTTAGTCCACCAGGACAAGGGCATTAGGCAACCTAGTCCCAACAGTTTAGGCTAGAACAAAGATTTTTGAGTTTGGGATAGCACCAAGCTTCTAGAAATGGTCATGAAACTAAGCACAATTAGACACGAATAGGGAACATTAGGAACAACCACTAAAGTGAGTCCAAAGTTATTGTGAAATTGTAGAGGTATACAATTTAGTACACTACAATTAGAATATTGATTAGTATTATGATAGGCGAGGAAACTTGATATAATTGTTGTATATAAATGTGTTCTCCAATGATAGCAATCACCATACATACTATATCAATGCGCACTCCTCGTGAGAGCTTTCCTTTAATTGTTGTAGTAATGTATAATGGTCCAGTAGGTTCATAAATAATATCTCTTGAGTCAAAGGTGATGTGAGAGTTAGTTTTAGGCTTAGGTTGTTTATTAAGGCTCACAACATTGTTGTTTACTTATACACATATATTGTCATGAACTATAGTATTAGACTGTTTAGGCTCAATGACATTGGTGGAATGAGAAGGCAAAAGATTGGTAAAAATCTACAAGTTTTGATTAGGAGGTGTCATGGATTTATTTTATCATTCACACCCTCCACAATTATAGTGTTGGAAATCAATAAGACCTTGGATTGCAAGTTTGAATTTCTAACACTTTGTAGTATCATGGCTGGTTTGATGATTGTACTGACAAAATTATTTATGATCAAAGGAAGCTAGCAAAGGATTAGAGGTATCTATGGGTTATATGAGATGAAACTTCATCAAATTAGCATTAATTAATCTAAGCATGATACTATGCAATGATTTAGGAAGAGGAGTAAAATTATGACATGTAAACATGGATGATAAAGGGGCCACACTTGATGTTGAAGATGTGACTTGTGTAACAATGTTATTGGAATAATTATTATTGATCTCGATAAAATTCTTGTTTTATTTTTAAATTTTTTGAAAGGATTGATATTGAGATTCTTCATTTTTATCAACCAAATATTGAAGAAGAGGATTCGAATTGACTCACTTGAACCTGATAATTATGAAGCACAATGCATAAGTGTGTGAAAGAAGCATAATTGGAAAACAAAATATTCACTAATATTCTTCTTTGAACATCACCATCAAGCATAGGATAATCAATAATTTGTGAGTGCAAATGTTTGTATCTACCAATAAAATTAGTCACTTTTTCTTTAACTCCTTGTTTACAATGCATCAAATTAGTTCAAGTAATTTGAGGACCAATATTGTTTTGAAAATGTTTCATAAATGCATTAGACAATTTATGAAAATAACCAATTGATCAAGGAGGCATGCAACAAAACTATTGCAAAGCTTTATCTCTTAGTGTATAGGTGAATATTTTTTCCACGAGTCTATGATCATGAGAGAAGTCACTACACAAAGTTAAAAATGTTTTCACATGAGTTTGGGGGTAAACTTTTCCAGTGTATAAATCCAAATGGGGAACCTTCATGCATTGTGGGATAAGAGTACATACAATCTCATTAGAAGGAGGACTAGCACTATTTATTGTATGAACATTAAATTTTGATTAGGTGAAAGAAGCCAATTTTTGTTGTAAGCATGAGACACTTTGAGATAAATTGTTTATAGTGGATTCAATGTATGAGTTGGAGTTGGACATATTATATTGTGATAAAGGTGTAACATTATGATAGGTAGGTGGAGCATTGGATTAAGAAGGCATAATATTATGATAGGTTGGTATAGGAGATGGTTAGAAACAAATGGAAGGGTAACAAAAGGAGGTATGTAGGAGTATTGATTGATATGATTTCTGCCATGACTAACATGTGTAGAATTAACATTTTTTGTAGAGTTGGTCATGGTGGAAGATGTATATGAAGACATGTTAGGTAATGATGTAGTCATATGAATGGAATGTTCAACTAGATTTGTAGGATTTGAAAAACCAAGGGCTTCAACACAACTTTTCATTATCATAACATTAGTATCAATAATATGAGCAATGCCATGTAACACATTCACACCTTATTTATCATTTTGAATCAATTTTCTCAAAATTTCAATCAAGGGGACCACCTCTCCACTTAAATGTTCTTGACTCATATATTGTTGAAGCCTATCCAACTCATAGTCAAGTTTCCCCAATTGTTCAATAGTCACTTGGGTTGAAGAATCGTCCTCATCATGAGAATTATGAGAATAATGTTTCTCCACAATGTTAGGTATGTATTGTGTAGAAATAGAGGGTTCACCCAAGTTCCTAGGGAATAGGTTAGTCAACCTAGTCTCAATAGCCTTTTAGGATGCCACAAGTCTATAAGTTCTTCTCACCAAGATGTTGGATGTGGGACAAAGGGTAATGAAACTTATACAAAAAGAGGGCAAAACCAATGAAATAGATTTGTACTCACAATGCCTCTATGCAAGAAAAAGAAGTGATTAAACAATAAAATTTCTCAATAGATTGATTGGTTAACCAATTAATTAAAAAAAATGAACTATATAGATGAACAATAAATGCTTCTAAATCTGAAAATAATATGCCATATAACAATCAAATTTGAGCATATAAATCAAATATTATGAAACCAACAAATAAATTTCATCAAAAATATTAGAAGTAAAAAGATTAGGACAAAGTTGCTTACATCATTGCTAATGTTTTTTAGATGTAAAAGCATTCATTATTAAAATCTATAATTTCTATAGTGCATTTTTCTTAATTAATTGGTTAAGAAATCATTCTATTGGGAAATTGCATTGTTTAATCATTACTTTTTGTATTATCAATTATATGAGAGACATTTTGAATACAAATATATTTCATTATTTTTTCCCTCTTTGTGTATGATTTTTATGATACTTTGTCCCAAATCCAATATCCCCATGAGAGGAAGTTATAGACTTGTAGCTTCTCAAAAGGGTATTGAGCTTGAGTTGACTAACCTATTCCATCTGAACTTGGGTGAGTCTTCTATTCCTTCACAAGACATACCTAAAATTTTGGAGATCCATTTTCCTCATGATTCTCATGATGAGGACAACTCTTTGGGTAAGTGCACCAAGATGGGGGATAAAAAATATGCCAATTTTTTTGCCCAAATGAAGCCATTTGTCATGTATGAAATAGGGAATTCACAATATTTGACACGTACCAAATAGGGAAATCACCATATTTGGCATGTGCCAATTAGGTTTGGTGTTCCAAGCTGAAGGTTTAGTCACACCAAACCTATTTCTCAAGTGCCAAATAATGTGAGTGCCAAATTTGGTGCTAGCCAAATGGAAATGCACTTTTGAAAGTAGATTTCTATTTGGTTCTTGCCAAATATTTTTTATTGGATTCAATCATTCTCTCTCTCTCTCTCTCTCTCTCTCTCTCTCTCTCTCTCTCTCTCTCCCTCTCTCTCTCCCCCCCCATAATAATGTATGTATTCTCAAGATGTTTGAGAGTGGTTTAAAATATCTAGCACTTATAATATAGATTCTATGTTTTAGAAGATCATTTAAATTTTTAGATTGTCAAATTTTAGTAATTAGCATGATCCTATTAGCATTCTCTCACTCTCTCTATCTCACTCTCCTTATCTCCCCTCAACTCTAGACCTATTGACTATCTCTACCACTCTTCCTTTGCCCCCTTTCTACCTCTTTTTATCTCACTCTCTCCTCTCTCCCCCATGATCTCACACTACCTCTTTACCTCTCTCTTTTATCCTTCACTCTCTCGTCTCTCTCGCAAGATCTAGAGATGAACAATAAATGCTTCTAAATATAAAAATAATATGAAATAACAATAAGATCTAAGCATATAAATCAACTATTATGAAACCAACACATTGATTTCATAAAAAATATGTAGGGATTTTGTGAAGTAGACCTCTAAATTTAATCAATTTTCATAAAGGATGTATCTAAAAAATGATTGCAAATATGAATTAATGAAATGCATACAAACAGATCTGAAATTAAAAATCTAAATTTAATGAAAGCACTATGTCGAGTTCACTAAAAATGTAATGGGTGAAAAGAGGGTTCACAAGTTTATGCATGGAACCTAATAATTAAATATATTTCCAACAATTACATTAGGAAGGATAATAGATTCAATTGACTCAATCTCAAATAAAATTGAAAAGGATTGAACACAAGTTGAATTTAGTACTCATTGAGTTGAGTTGAAAATAAGTTATGGAAAAGGTGTGAGTTGAATGCAAGAACTAGGGTTGATGATGCAAAATTGACAAAGATCAACATATGTAGACAATTTTGGAACAAATATGTAGGCATGAAGTATAGATATGAAAATGGGAAGGAAAGAGGAGCTTGTGGCTAAAATCAAGGTTTGGAAGTCCTAGACAATGATTCTAAGAATCCTTGTCCAAGATTATCAAATGTAGACAAGCGATATATTTTTGGAATCAAGATGTAGCTCTAAATATCACTTTGAATATTTTTTAGAAAAGTGTCAGACACTATTTGCCAATTGCAACTATCTAGTGTTTTCTAGTTCTTCAAAATCAAGTCTCATGCATCTTTGTCTCCTATTCTCAGATCTATAATTGTGTCTTTAGATCTTGTCACCTTTATGGATTTTTCTTTGAAATCTTCATGAAAAAGGTTAATGTTGTCATGTAGGAATTCATGGATGTCTTCATAAGAACTTGATCAAGGATGCCATCTTGAATGCTTGAAATATGTATACTTGACATCTCCTTCATTTCTCTAATGATGCTTGATTACTTGCTCACTTGAATTTTCTTGATAGGAGTTGAATTCGAAGTTGAGAGATATGTCTGAAATGAGGGGTTAAGACTTGATTTTACACTTCAACTCATGAAACATGTTTGAAATTATGAAGGATGACACCAAAGATATAGTCTCAAAAATTTTCAATGTTGGAGGGTCTAAAATTGGGCACTTCCTTAAAATGCAAACCATAAGCCTTCCTTAAAATGTCCCATTTTCCTCTATTCTTAAGGACCTTGAAGGTGTTGGATTGATGGGCTCTCAGCGGAGCAATGACCTCCAAAGTGGAAACTCAAGAGTTGAGTAGTTATTTGATCATGATTGACTATGGAGATGCTATGAAATGCATTATTTAAGAAACTAGATTAACATGCCATGATTAATCCAAAAGATAATTACTAGATAATTGATATGCAAATTGCCTATAGTAATTATGCTAAAGCTATGAATGCAAGGGATCCTTATTGCTCCAAAATGGGGGATATTTATAGGATTTCCAATGCCAAAGATGAGGTGATAGGAATCAACGGTCCAAATTTGATCTAAAGATATCAAGGGCCAAGATTGAGGAAGTTGGAGAAGAGGTTGGAGGAAGGGACACTTGTCATCTCTATGGTGACAAGTGTCAAGGAGCCTTGCTCATGAGAGGGAAAGTGTCCAAAGGAGGAGACATGTGGAAAAAGTGCCATGTGTCTCAAGGGGAGAATATCCACACCATAGGAGGTTAGGATAAGGAGGTTAGGATGTGCAAGATAGGATAGGATAGGATTAGTTGGACCCAGGATTAGGTGGAATGGGTTAGGTTAGGGGATGGTTAGGTTAGGTGGTTAAAAGTTAGGAGCCATGTGCTCATTTGAATTTAGAAATTAAAATAATTGAAAAATGATAATTAATCTCAACAAACTTGAGTTTATTAATCTTAATTAGGGATTAGAAGAATTGATTTATGTGGGGAGATATTAATTAATTTAGAATTAAATAATCAAAGGGGGATATGAAATGAACTATATAAATAAATCATGTAGATTTATTTACTAGTAGATGAATAGAGAAATTAATTAAATTACTTGTGAGTTCAATTAATTGGGAAGGGGAATTAATCAAATAACTATGTATTTAATTAACTATCTTCAAACCATTTTTAGGTATATACACTAGGTACCCTTTTCCATTTCATAAGGGTTGAAAAAAGGACGAACAAGAAAGGCAAAAAATGAGGATTCCATTTATGAAGTTGGTGTGAGTAGAATCAGACACAATTAGGGCAAAGAAGGTAGAAACACCAAAGTGAGGCCCAAGTGAGTATGAAGTTGTATGAGGATACACTTTACAACACTATACTTATATGAATGGATATGCCCTTTAATTCATCAAAAGATGATGTTGTAAGAAATTTTAGTGTCGTAAATGTAGAGTAAAAAATTGCATGCCGCTTTGCAAATCCACCTACACTTTTGTAGCCACTTTAGTGTCAATTCCCCTAGCATTTGAGTAGACCCTTTTCAACCTTTTCCCTCTCAAGATGCTCAAGAAACCATTTCTACTAGATACCTTTCAACTTCAATTTTTCATTGACTAGGCATTTCTCTTGCCACTTGTCATTTTTGAGCATGATTTGTCTAAACACTAGTGCATCGTGCGGACGTTCACATATGAGCATTTTGACACTTGTCACCTTCATAGGTGGGTAGAAATGACTCCCTGACCTTCTTTTTCCCTCCCATTTTCTCTTTTAATTTTATCTTTTCTCTCCATTCAATATCTTTGGTTTCTTGACATAATCTCTCTAGTTCCTTCATGCAATCTCTTGTGGCTCTCACAAGTTTTCTCTTTCTCTCTCTAACTCACTACAATACTTTTTTCATCTCTCTTGTCTTTCTCAAGCTTTGCTGGTAATATCTTTCTATCTAATTCTCATGCCTTTGAGCATCTTGGGATTTATCACATCCACTATCTATTTGATCATTTGATCATTTATCTATTTATATTTTGATCTATATATCTATCTGGTTGTTCGTAGAGGTGGAAACACGAAATAAGGGGTTTGACTGAGGAAAACCCCTATACAACCCCAACACTTTTCCTCTTTTTCTTGTGTGTAGGTTTATTGGAAGAATTCAAATGCACAAGGGTTTGTTTATGTTTTATTTATCTAATTTCTATTCATTTCTATTTGTATTTATCATCTCGTATTTGTTGCTACATTTCTAATTTTTGGGTTTTGTAGGTCAATTAAAACACAGAGTTGGGTTTTTGTGTTTCAAAGTCTCTTGTGATTGTGGTCCATATGAGACTACAATGCACCACACAAATGTCTGTGTGCTACACTGGCATTCTTGACTGAGATGCTTAGATTTAGACCAAAGATTCCCTATTGTTTTCTCTCTCTATTTCTATAATTAGATATATTCACTAGTTTCACTAGTTGGAGATATCTGAATGTATGTTGTGAAATTGGCTCTCAAGGGAACATAGTTCTTCCCTTTCTAGGGTCACTTTTGCACCATTATAGTAAATTATATTACTTTAATTATGAGTCCAATTCCACACTCTCCTTAGCACTATTTTTAATTTTCCCATTCCCTTAAGCATTTTGGGATCTTTTTTTGTCTTGAATTAATCCTTAGTTCAAGAATATTTGTCTTATTTTAGTTTGAAGATTCAACACATTTATTTTTGGGCCCTTAGTGGAAGTATTCCCTTTCTCCTCTTTAATTTTAAGTATTTTTGGGTTCTATCTTATTTTAAAATTCAAAGAACTTTCTCCCCCACTTAAATGTCATCAATCCTAATATAAATTACATATCCAATGTTAGGGCCCTATAATATTATTTCCCTTTAAATTTGTGTCTATTTTCTCAAGATGTTGTACCTTAGCTACATGTAGTGTCATGAAATTGCGACCCTTACAATTTGTGATCACATTAGGGTCTTCAAATTGGCAATTTGAATCCCTAAGCCTGATCGGAGACCTGAGACTTTCTCAACCCTCAGAAAGTGTCTTGTTCTACCCTCCACATTAGTTGAACCTGCTTCCTATCCTAAGAAAATGGTAGGACAGGGGTGTGGCACCCATGTCCCCCCTAGGATAGAGGCTTGGTGTCCCTATCTTTGCCCTATTTTGGGGCCCCCTCTATCCTATGTTTGCATTGGACATTGCATAAAGAAGGAAAACTTTCCCTATATCATCCTTTGACAAAAAATTAGTCAATTAACCCTAATTGACGAGTATATAAGCCATGTTTTCCCTCCCATTTGGCATAAGACATATACATGAGATCACACATTCAATAATTCAAACATTCCTTTCCAGCATTGAGCATTCTCAAGTCTCCCTTCAAGTCTAGGTGTTGCATTCACGTCAAGGACTCAACCATTGAAGAGGAGATCCCTTTCAACATTTAATTCCATACAAGTAAATCTACCTACATTCTATCTACAAACTCCCTTGAGGCAAACCCCCAATCCCAACCCCTTTTCCTCTCTTTTTTATGTGTAGTTTGTGGGTGTGCAACCATGTTTGCAGATTTGCACTCCATTTGTAGAGGCAGGAAAACCCTTTTCATTTCGCAGTTTTTTTGGAGAACTGTGGACACTTTCAGCACGCTCCCAACAACTTTTCTTGAAATTCACAGGGCAGCTTCGTCTCAACATATTATAGCCAAATCTAGGTGCACAGCTTCATCTCACGCTTCCACCTCAAGTTATAATCAGTTCTTTGCTACTTTTAGAAATAACACAATTCAATCATTTTCCATTATAAGAGAGGGGTTAGCTTATCATTTCTATCCCATTATCAATTCATTTAGTATTCAATCTCTACCGTAAGAGATTGGATCTAGTGAATTACCCCTCTTTTAAATTTAATGTGAATAAGGTGTTTGAAGGGAAATCCACAGTGAAACTTTCATCTCTCCTTGGAGGGAAGAAAAACTTTCATCTTGATCTCTCCATTATTCACCCTTTTTTACCATTACACTACAACGTCCAATGCTTTTTGGCAAAAATTTTAGGAGGATTATGTGCTAGCCTTGAAATTTCTAGATCTATCATCGAAGTTAGGATATGAGTATTGTCAGTCAACCTAAAAGTGAATCTACCTTGAGAACCCTATTTAATACACCATCCCTAATTCATTTTCTAATCTATAAGTTTCATTTCAAGACAAAATTTGAGTTCAAGGAGTATTAAGCTACAACAAGGCATATTCAAGTATGTTTTTGTAGATGTCTAAAATTAATTAAATTAATATTTAATTAATTTAAGGCTTCCCACATAATTAATTTAATTAATTGTGTTGGTCTTTATTCCTCTTAAAATTAATTAAATCTTATTTAATTGGTTTTATCATTGCAACCTTATAATCAATTTATCTGCCTTTTCTTCTAAAATCATTTTAATTCTTATAAATTCCACCTAGTTAATTAATCCTAATTAATTAAATTAACCTAAAGTGATTCCTACAAATCACCTATTCTAAATCCTTACTTAGCCTAATTAATCCTTCTATAATCATGCTTATCATTATCCTCCAATTTTAAATTTCTCCACTCATTCTCTCTCCTCATGTCACATCCTCCTAACTTATCCACTTGCTCTCTAATCTCTCATTAACTCACCTAATCTCCTCTCTTAATCATTTTCACAATCCTAATCACCATGATTAGGAGCAAGTCAACCATTTGCCATAAATGGTTTGTCCCCTCCACCTTCCAAATCTTAAATGTCACCCACTCTTTTATATCCAAGGAATTTTGAATTCCTTGAATCTCCTCATGACCTCTTCCTTTTCTGTTTTATTCTTCCCACACAATTCATTATTTGAGAATTTTTAATTCTCTTGTTGGTGCAGAAGCACCCTTCTAAGGTCTTCCTCCATGTGACTTTTGTTGGAATTTTGCTTCTTTAAGAAGCCATGTAAATGTAATAAGAGCCAAGAGCTCATTGGTCTTGTTTAGGTCCTAGTTTAGGTCCTAGGTTCATAAGTCTAGGTTGAGTTTCCTTATGGAGTAGAGGGTATGTGTTCCTTTGATTTGTTTGGGGTCCTTTTGGCATGGTTGTGTCCATAGGATAGCCCAAGGTAGGCCCAAAAGTCAAGAAAAGCAACTTTGTACAAGTTGCTCAAAAGTTGTAAAAAGTTGCATGACAACTTTTCAAAGTTGTCATGCAACTTTTCCACCAAATAGGTCATAACCATAGTTTGGCATTGTGAGCCCTAACCATGGCACACCAATCAAGGTAGAGACACTATAAACTATTGCAAACCCTAAAATGAGGGGTTGAATGTCAGATTGTATAGCTCAAGAGAAAAGACCTTGACTGTGACTGTGTTTTTGTTGCAAGTCGGCACAAATGAAGCATTAACGGGTTGATAATGGATTGTTTTGCAAACTAAATGGTGTTGAGAGTCTTACATTGTGTTTATAATTTCATTTTGAGCACTTAGGTTAGGTTCTTGTGTAGGTTTTTTTGTGTTTGTAATTATTTTGTGAAGTTACTCTTTCTCTGTCCAGTTTTGGATTGATTTGTGTAATGGATTGACAACTCCTATCCCCATTGTGGAAACACCATGAAACCATGGGGAATAGGATTGAAGACCTTGTACATTATCTTAGAGCAAGCAGGGCCCCTGAAGATGCAGGAAATCTTTACAAAGATCCACTCCTAGGTGAGATTGGACTGTGCCCGGCTAGGAAGGGTTGAAGTTGCAGAGGTCCATGAGAGCAAGGTAGGACAAGGAAGGAGGTACCCTTTGGAGGAGTTGTAGAGGGGTGAGTGGAGCACCATTGGTGAGAAGGAGGACCTTCCACCAATCTATTTAAGGTGGTAAAGACAAAAAACCATCATTGTGACCCTGGTAGGTCTTAAAACCCTCATAAAAACCCTCAAAAACCCCAAAATCCACCTAGGGCAGTGTACGGACACTTGGAGGCCCAAAACCAGGAAAATATTTGAGCCCTTGCCAAATGATTAGTAGTCCTTTTGGGTAGCTTCACAATTTTGTGCATCATTTGCAAGAGGGAGCCCTAAAAGTCCAGAATGGAGGCCTAATTGGGCACATTCCTTGTAGCCCTATTTTGTAGGAAAGAAGCAAAATAGTGAGATCGGTAACAAAATGGAAGGCTAAAACCTCTTGGGGGCACATGAATGGATGGAAAAACATGTACAAGACCTGTCCTGTCCTTGCTAGGACCTAAGAAGGTGAAGGAGGAGCTAAACCCTTATTAGCCTATGTGAGGGTTGTTGGTGCTTGAGAGTAGGTGTGACCTTAGGAGAAGTATCATAGATTGTTGGTGGGTGGATTGCACAAGGTCAGGGGATTCCATAGGCAAGGGAAGTCCTAGAGACCCTAGGGTGTGGTTGGAACACCTGGTGATCCAAGGAGAGGATCAAGAAGCATAGACTAGGCTAGTCTATCCCATACCCATTCCCATCAGATTGGTATGAGAGAGAGTTAAAGATTTGGTGGACCGTGAATGTCTCTATATTTTGGTGAATCAATAGGGGAGAACATAATGGTCACTAATGCAGAGATGGCTAGGGAGGTCAAAGAGAAAAAGGAGAAAAATAGACTCCTTGAAGATGCTATGAGTGAGATAAGGAACAAGTTGCAAGAAGTGGTTGATCAGAGAGCACAAGAACTCTGGGGTGCAGAAACTAGTGACAGAGGTAAGAAAGCTATTGATCTTGATGATATCATACCTAAACCAGACCCCTTAATCAATGAAGAACCTTTTGTAAAGGCCATTAAGGCTTTGAATACAAAAGCTTTTGAAGGATTGCCACATTTCAGTGCAAGGATGGACATTGACACTATCATGGAATGGATTGAGAGCATGGAGAACCACTTTGAGTGTGAAGGTGTGATAGAAGCTCAAAAGGTTAAGGTTGCCAAATCAAGACTAAGGGGAGCAGCCTTGACATGGTGGAAGTACTTGCAAGAAGAGAGAGTTAGCATGGGAAAGCTACCTATTGCAAACTGGAAGGCCATGGTGAGTAAGATCAAGGAGAACTACTTACTAGAGGATTATGAAGTCTAACTTCATAAGAAGAGACAGGTATTTAAGTAGAAAGATCTTGATGTGACCTCCTACATAGAGGAGTTTCAAAAGCTTTTCTTAGATCCAAAGTCCAAGAAGAGGAATCTATCAAGGTGGCTAGGTATCTAAGTGGCCTAAAGTGGAAGATTCAAGAGGAGATAAGCGTATGGACTCCTACCACTGTCCAAAAGTGTCATCAACTTGCTGCTAAGGTGGAAGAGAGGAACAAAAGGAAGGGAGACTCCAACAACAGGGGTAGAGGCAGAGGTAGAGACCAAATGAGTCACCGAGGTGGTTACCAAAGCAAGGCAAATGAGCAAAGGAATCAAGGAGAGTCCAAGTTGACTAAACATAGCAGTGAAACCAATCTTAGAGGAGGCTATTCTAGAGGAAGGGGTGCACAAGGGGGCCCAAATAGGAGTAGAGGTACCAGTAGGGGTAATTCCTACTTTGCAACCATGAAATGCTATAATTATGGTCAATTGGGACACTCGACCTATAGATGCCCTGACCAGCCCACCTCATCAAACAGTGGAAAGAGGGTTTCTTATGCCCATGAAGACACATCAAGCAGGAAAACACCTGAGGTGGACCATATTGAATCAAAGATTGGAGAGAATCTGATGTTCAATAGAGTCTTGATAAGACAACTGGTTAAGGATGAACCTAAGCATAGGAGAGCATTGTTTAGGGTGAGAAGTAAAATCTTTGGTAAAGTTTGCAAGGTGATAGTTGATTCAGGGTCAACTGATAACATCATATCAAATGAGGTAGCCAAGAAGTTGAAACTTACAAAGATACCCCACACTAGTCCCTACAAGGTGACTTGGTTGAATCAAGGATAGAGTGTGCTTGTCAATGAACAGACTTGGGTAGAGTTCTCTATTAGAGGATAAAAGGACAAGATCCTTTGTGATGTGTTACCCATGGATGCTTGTCATTTGATGCTAGGTAGACCCTGGAAATTTGATAGGAAAATGATCTATGATGGAGAGGAGAACTCCATTTCCTTCAAGAAGGACAATAGAACTTACAAGATTCAGTCTCTGATAGAGAGTGATGAAGGAGCCTCAAGAACACCTAGTGTCTTACTTAATACTGGTAAAGAGTTCTTACACCTACTACATGAAGAGGAGACAGTGGGATGTGCCATCTTTGTGAAGCCAAAGGAGGAGGAAGATAAGTTGGAGACAGAGGTACCTAAAGAGGTAAAACAAATGTTGTAAGAGTATGAAGATATAGTGAGTGATGAAGCACCTGCAACACTTCCTCTATTAGCCATCAAATAGACTTTGTACCCAGTGCATCCCTTCCCAATAAAGAAGCATATAAGCTCACACCTGACTAGAATAAGGAGGTGGCAAGGCAAGTGCAGGAGTTGCTGGATCAAGGACTGATCAAGAAGAGCATCAGCCTATGTGCAGTCTCGATAGTACTAGAAACCAAGAACGGAGGCAAGTGGAGACTTTGTACTGATTCAAGGGAAATCAATAGGATCACCATAAGGTACAGATTCCCTATACCTAGGATAGAGGATTTGATGGACTGTTTAGGAGGTGCTATGTATTTTACTAAGTTAGACCTTAAAAGTGGTTATCATCAGATTAGAATTAAGAAGGGTGATGAGTGGAAGACTACTTTTAAGACCATAGAAGGATTGTATGAATGGCTTGTGATGCCATTTGGACTTACCAATGCCCCAAGCACCTTCATGAGGTTGATGAATGAGGTGTTGAAGGACTTCATAGGCAGATTTGTGGTGGTGTACTTAGATGACATACTCATCTATAGCAGAACCAAAGAGGAGCACCTAGAACATTTGAGGTTAGTCCTAGAGAGGTTGCTTGAAGAGAAGTTGGCAATCAACTTAGAGAAGTGTGACTTTTTGAAGCAAGAGTTAGTCTACTTGAAGTTTGTGGTGTCTAAGGGAACCTTGAAGATGGATCCAAGCAAAGTGGAGGCAATCTTGAATTGGCCTACCCCTAAAATAGGGACTAAAGTTAGGAGTTTCCATGGTTTAGCCCAATTCTATAGAAAGTTTGTGAGGAACTTCAGTGGCATATGTGCACCAGTACTTGACACCATAAAAGGTGGCCTTAAAACTAAGTTCAAATGGACTGATCAAGCTAATAAAGCATTCCAATTATTGAAGCAAGAAGTAGCCACAAAACCCATCCTACTCTTACCTACTTTTGACAAACTATTCACATTGGAGTGTGATGCAAGTGGCATTGCAGTAGGGGGTGTATTGAGTCAAGAGGGAAGGCCTATGGAAATTTTTAGTGAGAAGCTTAATGAGGCAAAGAAGAGGTATTCTACATATAATATAGAATTATATGCACTAGTTCAGTCTCTCAAGAAGTGGAGGCATTACCTACTCCCAAAGGAATTTGTGGTGTTCACTGATAACCAGGCTTTGAGTTACATCAACACTGAAGAGAAGCTTAGCAATAGATATTTGAAGTGGATGGAGTACCTCCAATCCTTTACCTTTACCATTAAGCATAAAAAGGGGCAGCTTAATAAGGTGGTAGATGCTTTAAGCCGGAAGTTGTTGACTGTCCAAGAACTACAAATGCAGAGCATAGGGATAGAAGGTTTCAAGGATCTCTATAAAGAAGATGAGGACTTCTCATCAGCCTACAAGGTCTGCAAGGAGTTTGAGAATCATTTTCATGGTGAGTATGTAGATTACACTCTTCAAAATGGTCTCTTGTTCAAAGGCAATCAGTTATGTGTACCTAGAGGATCCATGAGAGAAAAATCTCATACAAGAGAAACACAATGGTAGTCTAAGTGGATACTTTGGAGTCAATAAAACTTTGGATCTAGTGCAGAGGTACTACTATTGGCTTAGGTTACCAAGGGAGGTGAGAAGGTATGTGGAGCAATGTGGTGTGTGTCAAAGGGAAAAAGGAGGATCAAGTAATGTAGGCCTCTATCAGCCATTACCAGTCCCAAATAGGCCTTGGGAGTGTGTGAGGATGGACTTTGTGGTAGGACTCCCCAAGACAAAGATAGGTATGGATAGCATCTATGTGGTGGTAGATGGATTTTCTAAGATGAGCCATTTTATTCCATGTAGAACCACTCATGATGCTAGTTATATTGCACATATCCTCTTTAAGGAGATTGTAAGAATTCATGGACTCCCATTAAGTATTGTTTTAGATAGGGATAGCAAGTTCATGGGTCATTTTTGGCAAACCTTATGGAGGAGACTAGGGACTAATTTGTCATTCAGCTCAGCTTACCATCCACAAACTGATGGTCAAACTAAAGTCATTAATAGGGTATTAGGCAACTTGTTGAGGTGTCTAACCAAGGAGTGTGGGCAGACATGGGATCTAGTTATTCCACAAGCTGATTATGCCTACAATGACAGTGTAAATAGGACCATTGGAAGGAGTCCTTTTGAGGTTGTCTAGGGTAGACATCCAAGAGGGGTGTGTGAACTAAGAGAACTTGGTTCCATGGAGATGAAGAGTGGGAAAGCAGAGGACTTCATTCAAACTATCAAGGAAGTCCAAGAATAGGTCAAGAGAGCAATCCTAGAGTCTACTCAAAAATTGAAAGCAAAAGTGGATGAAAGAAGGAGAGAGGTTCAGTTCAAAGTGGGTGACTATGTGATGGTACATTTAAGCAAAGCTAGAATGCAAAGCAGCAAGCCTACTAAGCTTCAAATGAAGAGGGTAGGACCATGTAGATTTATATCCAAATATGGTGAAAATGTCTACAAGGTGGATCTTCCTTCAGATTTGGCTATATCACCAGTCTTCAATATTGTCGATCTGATACTCTACAAAGGTGAAATAGCAAAGCAAACTGAGAATCAAGCCAAGGTACTGCAAGACTAGGATGTGAATGCCTTACCTCAAGTGAAGCAACCCATAGCAGAAGAGATCTTGGAGTCAAGGGTGAAGAAGTCTACTAGACACCAGGTCTACATGGAACACTTGGTGAATTGGGTAGGTCAACCTGAGTTTGAAGCCACTTGGGTTGAAGAGAGCAGGTTCAAGAAACTTGGTATTGACCCGACACTCATCTCTCCCCTAGTTCCTTAATTTTGTGTAGAGGGGGATTATGGTGTAGGAAAACCCTTCTAAGGTCTTCCTCTATATGACTTTTGTTGGAATTTTTCTTCTTTAAGAAGCCATGTAAATGTAATAAGAGCCAAGAGCTCATTGGTCTTGTTTAGGTCCTAGTTTAGGTCCTAGGTTCATAAGTCTAGGTTGAGTTTTCTTGTGGAGTAGAGGGTATGTGTGCCTTTGATGTGTTTGGGGTCCTTTTGGCATGGTTGTGTCCATAGGATAGCCCAAGGTAGGCCCAAAAGTCAAGAAAAGCAACTTTGTACAAGTTGCTCAAAAGTTGTAAAAAGTTGCATGACAACTTTTCAAAGTTGTCATGCAACTTTTCCACCAAATAGGTCATAACCATAGTTTGGAATTGGGAACCCTAACCATGGAACACCAACCAAGGAAGAGACACTATAAACTATTGAAAACCCTAAAATGAGGGGTTGAATGTCAGATTGTATAGCTCAAGAGAAAAGACCTTGACTGTGACTGTGTTTTTATTGCCAGTCAGCACAAATGAAACATTAACAGGTTGATAATGGATTTTTTTGCAAACTAAATGGTGTTGAGAGTCTTACATTGTGTTTATAATTTCATTTTGAGCACTTAGGTTAGGTTCTTGTGCAGGTTTTTGTGTGTTTGTAATTATTATGTGAAGTTACTCTTTCTCTATCTAGTTTTGGACTGATTTGTGTAATGGATTGACAACTCCTATCCCCATTGTGGAAACACCATGAAACCATGGGGAATAGGATTTCAGACCTTGTATAGTATCTTAGAGTAAGAAGGGCCCCTGAAGATTCAGGAAAGTCTTACAAAGACCCACTCCTAGGCGAGACTGGACTATGCTCGGCTAGGAAGGGTTGAAGTTGCAGAGGTCCATGAGAGCAAGGTAGGATAAGGAAGGAGGAACCCTTTGGAGGAGTTGTAGAGGGGTGAGTGAAGAACCATTGGTGATAAGGAGGAGCTTCCACCAATCCAATTAAGGTGGTAAAGATAACAAACCATCACTGTGACCTTGGCAGGTCTTAAAACCCTCATAAAAACCCTCATAAAAACCCTCAAAAACCCCAAAATTGACCTAGGGCAGTGTACGGACACTTGGAGGCCCAAAACTAGGAAAATATTTGAGCCCTTTCCAAATGATTAGCATTCTTTTTAGGTAGTTTCACTAGTTTGTGCATCATTTGCAAGAGGGAGCCCTAAAAGTCTGGAATGGATGCCTAATTGGGCACATTCCTTGTAGCCCTATTTTGTAGGAAAGAAGCAAAATATTGAGATTGGTAACAAAATGGAAGGCTAAAACCTCTTGGGGGCACATGAATGGATGGAAAACCATGTCCAAGACCTATCCTATCCTTTCTAGGACCTAAGAAGGTGAAGGAGGAGCTAAACCCTTATTAGCCTATGTGAGGGATTGTTGGTGCTTGAGAGTAGATGTGACCTTAGGAGAAGTATCACAAATTGTTGGTGGGTGGATTGGGCAAGGTTAGGGGATTCCACAAGCAAGGGAAGTCCTAGAGACCCTAGGGTGTGGTTGGAACACCTGGTGATCCAAGGAGAGGATCAAGAAGCATAGACTAGGCTAGTCTATTCCATACCCATTCCCATCACTTTTCCTCTCCCAAGGAATTTTAAATTCCTTTTTATTCTCCCAATGTTCTTATGGATCTCTTCTCCATGTACCTTGAGCTATGTGGAGATGAGAAATACCTTTATGGAAAATCTCTTGAAGCCCACACCTTGTCCTCTCAATCATCTCTCCCACTTTCTCTCAATCCTAGCCCTCCATTCCAAATTGATCTTGTCCCTTCATTTTGGTCTCTCCAATCTATAAATTGGGGTCTCATTTCCTCATAAATAATCCACTTTTCATGTAATCTTATGTTGTCCATTTGAGCTTCAAATCCATTCATAGCATCCTTATCAATGCCCATTTCATTCCATACTTAACTAGCCAATCAATCCATCTCTCTCATATCAAGCCCTTTGTTGTTGTTTTAGTGGAGAGAAATCCATATCCAATCAAGGACCAATCCAATCAAGTGAGGAAGAGGTTTATTCTTCACTTTACCAAAGGTCCAATCTGAGGGAGTAAGGGAAGGTATAAAGGTTTCATTTGTATGTTTTGTGCTTTATTTGCACTTCTTGATTATTGTATGCATTTGAATCCTCTAACCCCATTTTCCTTACATCCCGTTTTCATGATAGATTTTGTGATGATACATTATGTTATTGAATCAACACACTAAGGACTTATCCTAAGACTATTTCATCATCATTGATATCATTAATCTTGAGGTATATTATTTCAGTTTAGTATATTGCTTCAGATCTATATTTCTTTCCTATTCCTCATTGTTGTGGGGTTAATTCCAATTTGGGATTTGACATAGGCAAGCCCCTATACAAACCATCATTTTTTTCCTCTTCTTTTATGCATTTGTAGGTTTAGAAATAGGTTTTAGGTTCATATTCAACATACAAAAGAACAATCCAAACATAGATAAAAGAAACCAAGAAAAAATCATCCAAAAAGAGGTAGACACTAACAACTAGCACCTTTGTCCACCCAAAATAGGGTCCTTAGTGCCATAGTCTATGTGTTTTAGCTCAAGATTTGTCAAGAAGGTGGCTTGGAGGCTTCTAAAACCAGCTGGATCCCTGTTCTACACCAAGAGATCTATAAGGACTAGGGTGCCTAGTTACAGTGTCCATTTAGTTTGAGCCTATATTTTTGTCACAACTTCCTCTCTACATAATCTCTTTATATTTTTGTATATGTTAGTTGATTTTTATATTCACATTTTTTTGTTTATGATGTTTATTATCAATTTTTCACCTTTTATCCTAGTTCTTGCATATTCAATTTTTAATCAATCAAATCATAGAAGAACAACCAATCTATTGTGCCCATCTCTCCCAAGGGTTTTGTAGTTGGGTCTATTGGTTTTTCTTCAATGTAATTGATGGGATTTGGTTTGTTTCTTATTTTACATGTTTAGGCTAGTGAATCTCATTTCCCCTGCATTATATTTTGGTGAATCCCACATATCTTAAGCTTGCATATTTCTAATTTTTAGTTTCAAATATTATTTTGTATAAAATTTTCAAAATTCATTGCATACATTTGTTGAAAATTTCTTTGGCTACATCATTGTTGATTAACATGGCATATGATTATCTTATTTGATCATAGGTTTATTTGATTAAATGGATTTGTTATCTTATTTTGTAGTTTAATTTCAAGTTTTATCCAAGATGTTCATGATGTTCCCTTTTTTAAATATGATGATAAGTTAGCTCTTCCTTCTATCCATAGCTATGATTCACCCTCTCCCAAAATTGGTCTCAGTCATGAGGACATTTTGGTGCAAGAAGAGACTATCATACTTCTTTCATATAGCTCTCTCCTAGGGATGAGGCTTTGAGGAATGATGTTGATCCTTCTCCTAAAATGTAGCTCCCCATGAGGATATTTAAATTCAAGAGGATGATATCATAAACACCATCCTTAATATCACTTGACATTCCATAAATATAATTGATAGACTTATAAAGCACTGAGAGGGGGGGTAAATCAGTGACAATAAAAACAATACTAATATAAACACTGACTGATAGATATACTTAATAAGTTTACTCATTACTATTCATGCAATCCAAAATGATATTAAAGCATCCACAATAAGTAAAACATCCACCATAACACAAGTGTTTATACGTGGAAAACACAAATGGAAAAAACTATGGTGAGATGGGACTCACAAGTTAACTATCTACAATAATAGGTAACTAGCCAGTTAAGGTCTACAAAAGTGCTCTGCTAGGAGCAAATCCTATTAAAGATCCCAAAGCTCTGTTAGGAGTTATACCCTATTAGGAGTAACCTCAGTATAGGATTTTAAAATCTAGACTAAAGGATTACCTTGTTAAAGGATTTGTATAATCAAGATTGTTAGAGCTTACCTAGTTAGAGGGAATTTGACTATTGTAGTGATTAGAAAATAACAGGTGGTGTGATATAGAAGTAGCACAACTTGCTTGAATAGATCCTCTTCCGTGCCCTCAAAGCGACATCACCAACATATTCTGCAATGCCTTCAACAACTTAACACTACTATATTCGCATCAAATCATCTCATATGAAATAGATTATCATAATGTCATTATATAAACATTTAGATTTCATTTTGGCTTAGAAATTATATCACAATTTCCTAGGTGCAGTGTATTTGGACAATCAAACATAACTCATCACAAATTACAGCCAAAATTTGTCGGTTAGGGGTAACTCATCACGATTGGTGGTAACTCATCACACAATCAATGAATACCGATTGGAACACTGATACCGGTTAGAGTTAACCAATGTCAACATGTAAACTGATTGTCCTCCATTTGATTCATTGATGGTCTCCACTGAATCTTCAAGTTGGTGTCAAGACATTCCTGCATATACTGGTTGTCTACATGTACCGGTTGACACTCTCTAAACCATCATAAACTAAACTTCCAATATTGGTTGTAATTCAAGTAACTTTAGAAGTAATAATGGTAGAAAATGTGAACATATGCATGTGTGTATATGTTCCATCAATGACAACATATGAAGTTATTCATTACAATCATCTTGAAGCCAACAATATCTCTCTTAGAGATGAAGCATTGATGGATATTGTTGAGCCCTCTCCCAAAGTTCGTCCTACTCATGAGGATTCCTTGAATCTAGAGGATGATGTTATTGAGACTTTCCTTCATGCTCTCTATTCTAGAGATGAATCCTTGGAAAATAAAGTACCCACTCAAGTTAAGATCATATAGGTGTCTAGTCATGTGAAGCCTAAAATTGTTGTCCACCTTTGCCAAGATGTTCCTCAACCTTAAAAAAAACCTATGATTATTGCTAAGAAACAAACTAAACCTCCTTGCTCCATCCTAAAATTCATAATTTTTTTTTGCAAGAAATAGGATGAAATATAGTTACCCTACAATGGCTCACATATATAACTATCCAAAAAATGTTCTTCCCACTTCTTCCCCTCATCATGCATAACATGCTGGTAGGGAGCCTATTATTTTTGAACAATGTCATGCTAATTTACCTAAGATCTCCCTTTGGGATTTGATTCAAATTTCACCTTCATACCAAGGGTTAATCCAAGAAGCCTTACAAAAGGTACCTTCCCTCCTTTTTTCTAGACCAAAAGATATTATATTCTCACAAAATGAATTGCCTTTATTAGAGCCCAAAATTAAAAATGATCCCCTCACAATCACACCTTGAATTGATGAACATAAGATAAGATGTACCTAAATTGAAAATGGGTCGATACTTGAGTTTTATCACATTGATTTATTAGATTAGAGCAATTGGGATTGTTCTTTTATTCAACCCGATTCTCTCCATTCTCATGGATTTGATAATGTTGGTATAAAGTCACTTGACATAATAATATTTCCTATCATAGTAGGACCCATGACTTTACCCATGCCTATTCATGTCATTCCTGATACTTTAAATTATAATGTTCTTCTAGTGGATTCATGCTAAGAAAATAGTCCCTTCTACCCTTCACCGTACAATCAAATTCATACATGACAATGGAATTCACATAATCAAGACTGATCCTAATCCTTATAATGGTATTGACAATGGAATTCACTTAATAAATCCCAATCTTAATCCTTGTAATGGCATTCAAGATGAAGTAAGATTCATATCTTCCTTTAACACTATTATGTTAGAGTAATTAGGTCTTTACTTGATTAATTAAACAATATTTGTTTAATTCTTTAAGTTCCCAATTATCTTTTTACACTTAAGCTAACATTAGGTGCATATAATTAATTATTTTAATTAATTATTATGTGCAAGCCTAGGGTTTTCCCTTTTTAGGGTTTCTTGACCTATTAGAGGTTAATTTTTCTTTTCATTGTATTATCTTTTCACAATACATTTTTGGTGAATTGGAGCTCTCATATTTTGAGAATACTTTTCTGTGTTTTTGTATGTTCTTCATATTTTGCTTCATTTCTTCTCCTTGTTACAGGTTATTCGGCTTGTAGAAGATCTTCAAGCTACTATGGGGTTGTATTTCTCAACTCCTATATGGTTTCAGAGCTCAGATTTGTAGCTACCTGTTCCTATTTTTTGAGAATTTTGCATTTGAAGCAGATCTGGGGTTTCAGGCATTTTTTGTGTGCTTAGGGTTTTTTTAAAAAAAAATTTCTGAGCACTTTGGGCCTAAATGAACCTCACCATCATGCTTAGAAGGCCCAAAAACCCCTATAGTCATATAAAATTTGTCCATTTTTGACCCTTGAGCATCTGGGTCATATGGTGTCTTGTGACACCATAAGACCCTTTAAGATGCCAAATTGTGTCATTAGGGGTCATATTGTGTCCTAAGGGGTTGTAAGACACAATATGACCCCTAATGACATGATTTGGTGTCTTAAGGGGTCCTATGGTGTCGTCAGGGGTCATATGGTGTCCATAGGGGTCATATGGTGTCTTGGGACACCATAGGACCCCTTAGGACACAATATGACCCAAAGTGACCCAATATGGTGTCATTAGGGGTCATATGGTGTTCTAAGAGGTCATAAGGGTTCATGGGACACCATATGACCCCTATGGACACCATATGACCCCTAACGACACCATAGGACCCCTTAAGCCACCAAATATCGTTAGGGGTCATAATGTGTCCTATGACCCCATAAGACACAATATGACCCCTAACAACATGATTTGGTGTCTTAAGGGGTCCTATGGTGTTTTTAGGAGTCATATGGTCTCTATAGGGGTCATATGGTGTCTTGGGACACCATAGGACCCCTTAGGACACAATATGACCCAAAGCAACCCAATATGGTGTCATTAGGGGTCATATGGTGTCCTAAGAGGTCATAAGGGTTGATGGGACACTATATGACCCCTATGGCCACCATATGACCCCTAACAACACCATAGGACCCATTAAGACACAAAATCATGTTGTTAGGGGTCATATTATGTCCTAAGACCCTGTAAGACACAATATGACCCCTAACGACATGATTTGGTGTCTTAAGGGGTCCTATGGTGTCGTTAGGGGTCATATGGTGTCTTGGGACACCATAGAACCCCTTAGGACACAATATGACCCCTTATGACACAATATGACCCAAAGAGACCCAGTATGGTGTCATTATGGGTTATATGGTGTCCTAAGAGGTCATAAGGGTTCATGGGACACCATATGACCCCTAATGACACCATAGGACCCCTTAAGACACCAAATCATGTCGTTAGGGGTCATATTGTGTCTTACCCAAATATGACCCCTAACGACATGATTTGGTGTCTTAAGGGGTCCTATGGTGTCGTTAGGGGTCATATGGTGTCCATAGGGGTCATATGGTGTCTTGGGACACCATAGAACCCCTTAGGACACAATATGACCCCTTAGGACACCATATGACCCCTAACGACATGATTTGGTGTCTTAAGGGGTCTTATATTGTCCATAGGGGTCATATGATGTCTTGGGACACCATATGACCCGTTATGACACCGTTATGGACACCATATGACCTCTAACAACACCATAGGACCCCTTAAGACACCAAATCATGTTGTTAGGGGTCATATGGTGTCCTAAGGGGTCATAGGCCACAATATGACCCCTTAGGACATAATATGAACCAAAGCGACCCAATATGGTGTCATTAGGGGTCATATGGTGTCCTAAGAGGTCATAAGGGTTCATGGGACACCATATGACCCCTTAGGACACAATGTGATCCCTAACGAAATGATTTGGTGTCTTAAGGGGTCCTATGGTGTCCCAAGACACCATATGACCCCTAACGACACCATAGGACCCCTCTCTCTCTCTATCCCTCTCCCTCTCCTTCTTTCTCTCTCTCTCTCCCTCCCTCTCCTTCTCTCTCCTTCTCTCTCTCTCCCTATCTCCCTCTCCTTCCTTCTCTCTCTCTCTCTCTCCCTCTCTCCCTCTCCTTCCTTCTCTCTCTCTCTCTCTCTCTCTCCCCCCTCCCTCTGCTTCTCTCTCTCTCTCTCTTTCTAAAATATGACTAATAAAATCTGATATCTGATTTAATCGGATATCGGATTTCTGCCATGTGGCAGTTTACTAAATAAATGGCAGCAACGAGAAATTTTTTGGGGACCACAAATTTTTGTACTAAAATCGGATATTAGATTTTATCAAATATCTGATTTTAGTACAAAAAAACAAGAAAAAAAGGGTTTGTGGGCCATTCTGTAGATTCCAACGGCCCACAGTCTGCATATTCTATTTTCTATCGAGGATCATAGGTTTTTAGACAGCTAGAGACAAATTTGTGCTTTTGGAAGATTCTTAAAGTGAAAACTTACATTTTCAATCATGAAGGAGCATATGTGTGGAGGGAAATGGGGAGTAGTAGTCATCGGAAGTCTAAACACAAAAGAAAACTTTCAAATGACCAAATTGAAGTGTATAGAGAAAGAGATAGAGAATGTCATAGGAGGAGAAGACAAGGTATGTTAAATATTGCTAATGTTACTTCAACTGAAGAGGAAATTGAATTTGAAAATGTGCCACAAGTTATTGAAAATGAAAATGTAGATTTTGAAAGTGAAAATATTGAAAATTTTGAAAATGTTGAAAGTGATAATGAAAATGCTCAACATGTGGAAAACTTTAACATTGAAGGTGGAATTGCTTAACCAAGTGAACCATATGTAACACCTAGTTACTTTAGAAATGAAGACCCTCTCATGGATGAAAGACAAATTCTAAATCCAAGACCTTCAAGAACCCCAAAATGGTTATTTGAAATCGATGAGAACATTATTGCGAATCTTGAAGGCAAGAGGTCAACAAGAACCATTCAGTTGTGGCCTACACAACTTTTCAACCAAAATTTTAGCAATAAGACATTGACCGAGAAATGCCAACTCTTTGTTCAATTGCTAAAGATGGTAAAGATGAGACCATTGCTAAACAAATTGAAGATTCGTATGAACAAGAAGATGGAGATAAATTCTATTATTGCAAAAAATCTATTTGATGCTCTCAATTTGTTACCGCATCATTTATTCTTCATGGCGAGAGTGGGTCATCTTTTCCTTTTTATGATTGGAGTCCTAGTTCATGCCATATTACCTTGGTTCAAGTCTTTAAGGCATCCTCAAATCCTTTTTCTAGTCATTTAAAGTCAATTTCAGTCAGTTGATTGAACTCCTTGAACACGTCGAACCGTTTTGAACTAGGTTCAACAAGTTCATTTAGGTTCAATAGGTTCCAAGGTGTTCAGGAAAAAAATTTTTGTACTAACATTTTCTCTAAGTGTTTTGCAGCGGCTCTTCCAAAAAGTTCTTCATGTTCGGTGATATAACATATGTGTTGAACTTATTGAATTGAGTTCAAAGGGTTCAAATATGTTCAACTTGTTTGACACAGCAAGTGGTCAACAGTTTGACGCGGTGTACATCTTGAACTACTTGAACACTCAAGAAGTAGGTTCAAGATGTTCATTTGGGTTCAATGTTGGTGGGTCCCATGGTTTCTAATGTTTTAGGAAGTGCATTCATTGCTAAATACAGAGAGGTTGAACCATATTGTAAAGTGATGTCATTCTTTGGCTTTTCAAAATAAGTGAACATTTCGGGAATTGGCAGTTTCTTAAAGCACGCCGCCATGCATTCAATGCATGCGTGCGAGGGTCTAATCTACCAATTTGCCATGTTTGGAATGAAATTGTGAAATCATTGCATTTAATGTGTCTGTATCATTACCTTTCTCAATAAGGTATGAAAATCATTTGTGTTCTACATTTGCTACTTGCTGCTGGATTTTTGTTTATGTTATCCTTGGATAGGAGTCTTTCTTGCTGCTAGCCATCATCTGATTATACAACTGTGAAGGTGAGTCTTTCCTTATTTTCTCCAGTGTTTTCCCTTGCATTTTCTCTCATACAGAAGGTTTCACTGCAATCAAATTTAGGTTTCTTGTTTTGAAATCATGAAGTCCACCCTGCACTTGTTTGGAAACGTCTTTAGCTTGGCGTCCACAGAAGCCATAGTTAGTGATACTGATCTGAAAGGAGAGAACCTTGAAGATTTGAAAGAAAGGGTGTTCAAGGGTGTTGATAAGTCTTTTTGTATAGAGATTTTGAGTAGTGGACTTTTAGAAGCCGCAGCCTTTCCTCCAGCAATTCCTTGTCTAGAGTTGGTTTGGGAGTGTATTGCTAGATATGATCTTGTATCTGAAACTATTAAGAGAGATAATGGCGAAACCCTTCTTGCCATTAACCATGAGGTAATTGCTTCAATTTTCAAGATACCGAATTACCAATTTTCTAATTTCTCTCTTGCCCAGTTAATCAGTGAGTTCAATGCAGATAGAGTCGAACACAGGAATAATGTGGCGAAGTTCTGGTTGAAGGTCCCTCAGAGAGGTGGTTCTAGGCTACCTAAAAATCCTAATAAGAACCACATGTTGCCACATATCCACGATGTGATGCTTCTGTTGCATCGAGCCAGAGGTTCTGCCGAAGCTTATAGCTTTGATGATTAGATTTATTGCTATGTGCAATTAGTTCTGGAAGGAAAACAATATTTGGATTGGGTAGAGTTAATTACTGATTCAATGAGAGAGCAGTTGAGTCTAGCCAAGTAGTTTCAACAAAACTTCTTCATTTCCTCATATCTTTTGTATTGTCTAGCTTGTGTTAAAGAGTTAACGGGTATACCCAAGCAACCCACTGAGGAAGATGTTCTGGTGTATGAGTTTTATCCAATGCTGCAAAAAGACAATGCCCTACAAGATTTCAGAAGGATACACAATGCATTTTTGGGTGATATGTGCCATGAACTGAAGAGTACAAAGGCTAAATGGATTTCAGATGATGCACAAACCTTGATCAAGAAGTTCGGTAGCTTTTACATCTAGTTCTCACATTTTTGCTATATACGAGTAGGAGGCTTTCAAGAGGAACCCTTCAAGCTTCCCCACTTCTGTTCTGATTGTTTTGTCCTAGAAAAAGTATGCAGGCAACTAACCTCTGTGGTCAAGAAGGCATAGCCTAAGGACAAGTGGGAAGGTCATTTTCCAATACAATTGGGAGTGTTGTCTTATAATTCAATGTCTAATGCACTAAGTATAGGAGCAGACCTTAGAAATTTTAATTTCACTCTGTATTCTGAAAGAAAAGGGTTTGACAATAAAGGATTTTCTTAGAGCCTTGGCTTAATTCCTTATCTTCCCATGCCACAGTTAGAAGATTTCTAGGAATACTGTATAGATGAACTTGAAGTTTTCAAGAGGGAAAACATGAGATTGGTGCTGGAATAGGTTGTCTCTTTGCAAATAAAGTTAGACATCAAAGGGCTTGAAGAGGACTATCTTGAACTATTTCAACCAGGGTATTTATCCCATGCAGAGATTGAAATGCCCCCAATTAATTGGGATGAGGAGGAAAATGATGACATACAATTGAGAACCGAATGAGTTCTAGAAAGAACCTTGGCATGGGTGGCTAAAAAAAAAGTGATAAAGTCAGACACCAAGTCCCTTTCTGTAGGAAATATATCTTCACCAAAACATCCATCTAATACTGCTCCTGTTCATGTAGGTAAAGATATCAAGTCGGCTCAGCCTAGATGCAGGTCTAGCCCAACTCTGGATTTCAGTACCCCTCGGCATACTCGATCACGTAGTGTCACCCAGAGGAAGATGTCGTGCTTGAGGCTCAAATCTTTGAAATTGAAGATTTGGATGGTGAAGTTGCTTGTGCTCTGGACTCCCAAATGGTGACTGTGGCTATGACACCACCACCAAAAATGATTGAAGGAACTACTCATTCTGCTGCGACTACTAAATGGTTAACAACCTCAGTGAACAAGAAAAGGAGCTTTCTTCCTGTGACCATTCCAATTCAGGAGATGGTTGCTAAGTACTCTGAGAAGAATCCAAAGCCAAAGAGGTTCAAGACCACCGCTCACCTGAACAATGACGAAGAAACTAGTAAATGGATGGCGAAAATTGCCTCTTACAAATCGAAAGATGAGAACAAAGAGGCCGGTTCTGATGATTTTGAAATCACAAAAGTAGAGTTGGGAAAGATGAGTAGGGATATAGATAACCATTTTTTCCAAGTGTCAGCGAAGAAAATGCTTACCCGGTCAGAGAAGGATGGACAGGAGAAAAGAGAACTTAAAAGACACATAAGTGTTTTGGCTTAGTTCATCGATAGTATCAGTTGCCTTGGAGCAATTCCAATAGCCCATGCCACTGAGAATTTTGACCTAACTTCTCCAAAAAACAAGAAGTTGATGAATCAAGTTCAACGGGATAAGAGCATCGCTAAAGCGGTTGAGAAGTGGATTGAACAAGTAATCAAAGATGGTGAAAAATACATTACCGACTCTTGAAAGTTGTGTGATGAAGTACAGAGCCTAATTTTTGAAATCCAAAACCAACTTGTACCATGGGAGAAAGAAGAGCACAAATGGCAAAATGTCCTGCCTCTGTTTACCAAAATCGAAGAGTATGGGACTACCAATTTTTTGACAGAACATTCAATTAAGCTGGTAGCTGATGAATGCCAAATTTTTGTGCTAAAGAAAACTATCATGTGGCAGGTGCTTACCTTTCAATCGGTAATTACAGATGCAAGAACCTCTGTCTATGAACTCCAAGATTTGCAAAGTAGTATAGTCAAGGATAATAAAGTGGTTAATCCTAATCATGACTGGGAGTTAGGAATCTATGGGTCAAGCACATAGGAAGTAGTCAAATCCTTTCGGTTGAACATGGAGAAGATCAGAGTCAGGAGTAGCTTCACGCCGGAGGATATAACCAAGGTAGCTAGGATCAAATCTATGGTTTTCATTGGGAATGATCAGCTGCCGAAGCACTCAGAGAAGATGGTGCAACACAAGTGGAATAAAGAAGTGGCAAAGGTGAAACTCAATGCAATGAAAGTCCCAAGCCAATCAATGATCTAGGAACTAACAGCTGCTCATGACACCCGCGAAGATGGAGAAGATGACAATGATGGAATATGACATAATGCATCAATTTAGGACTAGTTTTCTTTATTTTTAAAACATTTCTCATGGTTATGTAGAAACTTCAGGACATCTATCCCAAAATACTCTTTGTTGGTTTCGTAACTATTTTATCGGGGAGTGGTCAAGTTTTCAGGGAGACCTCCCCCGTTTAGACTATAAATTAAGTAAAATAGATGGTAGAAGGGTTAGATTTTAGTAACTAATTATATGAACTTTGACTGAGTGTTTGTTTTGATATTTTCTATTCTTAATCAAAGGAAGAATCAGATGATTGAGCTCTATGGTGGAAAAAGATTGGCAGATGTATTTTTGTGTCTTTGATTGCATAAGGATATATATATGAAATCTAATCATATTGTTTTTGAGGAGAAGAAAGATCTGTGTATTTTGAATCCGAATAGATAACATGTCTTTGCATATGTTCATCTGATCAAGTAATAGTAATTGATCATTTCATTGCAGTATTTCATTTTTCCTCTGATGTTCTTTCCTTTGAATGTGTTGTTTACTCTAGAAAAGATTCATGATTGAGGGCGGATTTATTTTCCTTGAATCTATTCATCTTTATTTGGAAGAAGTATATTGAACATTGTTTCAGTTGTTGCAGTTACATGCATTGAAAATTAAGAAAATAGTTTTCCATTATTTATGAGACATGAGGAAAGTTACAGCCTTTCATCCAAGAATGAAATAGGCGGCCTTACACGATTTCTAGTTAAAAGCTTTTCATTTAGATAAAAATAAAAACAAAAACACATTTTATGAAAAACCTAGATAGGGAGCTATGCCTAGGCAAAAATTTAGAGGGAAGTGATTTGAACAAACACTTACCCAATTGTTCAGTGAATCATTTGTTCTTAGAAGAAGGTAACAAAGTTTAAAATTAATCATTTAAAAACAAAGAGAAAATCTGTTCACTAAGACAATTCTATTGGAAAGAATACCAAAGAAAGAGATAAGAGAGCCGCTGGAAGAGTTATTACAACCTCCTTAGTAAGCCATCAATTGAGGAAGGCTCATCAAATGAGACAAACTTGTGTTGATTTTAACATAAACCGTAAAACTTTGGATAGAGAACTTGCACAAAGACAAAGACTTGACGATCCACTTCAACAAGATACATGGGCATTTGGTGGGAGGCTTCCACATGTTGATAGAAAGTTGACTGACAATGTGAAGGAAGAGATTCAACAATTTTGGCACTCTAATTCTAGAGTGTCACCCAATGTAAAGGACATTTTGAAATTAAGAATCAGCAACCGAGACTGCACACCGCATCCCAAACATTTCTTGGAATCAAGCCAAATAATGTTGTACAAAACATTTTGTGAATTACATCCAACTTTGCAAATATCACAAAGGGCCTTTGAATCTTGTAAACCATTTTATTGTGTTCCTCTTAAGATTCGCAATACCTGTTGTTGCAAGTACCACGTGGAGTTTTCAATGTACCATGAACTTTTATGTCATATTTGTTCTACGATGCATACTAATGAGATGTTTCAAGAGTGTGGTGCAATGCTATTTCCAAGATCATCAAGAGACTTGCAAGATCTATTTTTATGCCCTAGAGATGATGGCTGCTATTTCTATAGAAATGATTGTTTGAATGAGAAGTGCTCAGAATGCGGTGGGTTGTCAAAGTTTGTTTCATGTTTTCATGAGGGCAGTGAACACGAGTTTGGAAATAATTATGTTGAGAAAAAAAGATATGAGACAGTGAACTATACTTTGAAGAGTGGAGGTGAAGGTTCTAGATGCGAATTAGTCTCAAGAGAAGTGAGTATTGCTGATTTTATTTTGGATTTTAAGGAAAATATTTTCTACAAGTATGCAAGGCACACCCATAGGTCTCAGTGGTTGGATCAATAGTTTAGGATGTGTAAGAACTCTTTCCCGATTGGCACTATTGTATCAGTGGTTGATTTTGTAGAGAACTATACATTGCAACCACAGAATGAGATATAGTCTCAGTACTACAATTCAGTCCAGATTGCTATTTTTGTTCACATTACATATAGACATGCTCCTGATAGTACAAAAGAGGATAGGAAGATAATCAGGGAGTATCATTTTTATATGAGTGATGATAGATCGCACTCCTTCGAGTATGTGCAACATTCTTTCAAGAATTTTTTTGAGTTCTTGCATGAGAAAGATATTGTAATTGATCGATATATAATATGGTCAAATAACTGCACGGGTCAATTCAAGAATGCCCATATGTTTTATTGGTTGAGTAGACTGCATGTGGAGAGGCGTAAACCTCATATTTGGTGTTTTTTTGAGATAGGGCATGGGAAGGGAGAGCATGATGGAGCAGGTGCATGTTTGAAGAGAGCTCTAGTTAAGGAGCAATTGAGGATTTCAGGTGCAAATTTCTCTGATGCATGTTCTATTGTTGATTGATGTAGTTCAACATTGTCACATGGAGGAACTCTTGATTTAGTAGTGAGTAGATTCTTTTGTTTGGTTGAGGAGGGAACAGTGGGAGATAGATTGGATTGTCAAACAATTAAAGATTCTTAAAAAATGTATTCATTTCTCAGCTTAGATGCAAGTACATGGACCATTTGGACACAAGCATTGGCTCATTTTTGTCAGAGTTGTGTTTGGTGTGATTGGGATCAGTGCGAGTCAAGTGAGTGGGTTGATACATAGGTTCCCTACTATCTAACTCATTTATCTCAAACAATATCCTTGTCAAACGATGACATGGAAAGTTCACTTGAGTATGATCATCTATCAGATCTTGTACAACCAGGACATGTTTTTGCAGTTGTTGCACCGCAAGGGAATGAAGAGAGATCAGAATATTGGTTGGCATGTGTAGGTTAATAATACCTAACTGGACATGTCGGAGCTGATGATTCGTCATCGCAACGAGTAGAATGAGAAATCTACCATGCGACAACATTTCATTGAGTGAGACTGATGATTTTTTTGCCAACCAAAAAATTGCTGCCCTAATAAAACTGTAGGGTAACTTGAAAAACTGAGATAGGCTTTTGTAGGGATCCCTCTTGTGGCCCCATAGGTTCAAATAGATCATTTGTGGGTGCCACAGATTCCAAGTTAGGGCCTGTCAAAGTTTGACAATCTAGAGCACTTAGGGTGCTCAAGGGACGATGCTGGTAGGGTATGACCCCGAGCGTTCGATCGAGTGGGGGAGAAAAATAGGAGCATGCGTAGGGTAATAATGCCTAACTAGACATGTCGAAGCCGATGGTTCATCATCACGGTGAGCAGAAAGAGAAATTGACCACGCGACAACATTCCATTGAGTGAGACTGACAATTTTTTCGCCAATCGAAAAATTGCTGCCCTAATAAAACTATAGAGCAACTTGAAAAAATGAGATAGGATTTTGTAGGGACCCCTCTCATGGCCCCATAGGTTCAAATAGATCATTCATAGGTGCCACAAATTTTGAGTTAGGGCCCGTCAAAGTTTGATAATTTTGAGCACTTAGGTTGCTTAAGGGATGACGCCGGTAGGGTATGACCTCGAGCATTCAATCGAGTGGGGGGGGAAAATAGGAAAATGCATAGGGTAATAATGCCTAACTAGACATGTCAGAGTTGATGGTTCATCATCATGATGAGCAAAATAAGAAATCGGCCACACGACAACATTCCATTGAGTGAGATTGACGATTTTTTCGCCAACCTAAAAATTGCTGCCCTAATAAAACCATAGGGAAACTTGAAAAACCGAGATAGGCTTTTGTAGGGATACCTCTTGTGGCTCCATAGATTCAAATGGATCACTCACAGGTGCCACGGATTCTGAGTTAGGGCCCGTCAAAATTTGACAATTTTGAGCACTTAGGGTGCTCAAGGGACAACATCGGTAGGGTATGGCCTTGAGCGTTTGATCGAGTGGGGGGAAAAAATAGGATCATGCATAGTGTAATAATTCCTAACTAGACATGTTGGAGCCAACGGTTCATCATCACGACGAGTAGAACAAGAAATTGGCCACGCGACAACATTCCATTGAGTGAGACTGACGATTTTTTTGCCAACCGAAAAATTGTTGCCCTAATAAAACCACAGGGCAACTTGAAAAACTGAGATATTCTTTTGTAGGGACCCCTCTCATGGCCTCGTAGGTTCAAATGGATCATTCGCAGGTGCCACGGATTCAAAGTTAGGGCCCATCAAAGTTTGACAAATTTGAGCACTTAGGGCGCTCAAGGGACAACGCTGGTAGGGTATGACCTCGAGCATTCGATCGAGTGGGGGGGGGATAGGAGCATGCGTAGGGTAATAATTCCTAACTAGACATGTTGGAGCTGACAGTTCATCATCGCGATGAGCAGAACGAGAAATCAGCCACGCGACAACATTCCATTGAGTGAGACTGATGATTTTTTGCCGACCGAAAAATTGTTGCCCTAATAAAACTGGTGCAGAAGCACCCAAGAACATGAGGTCACTAGGAGAAAAGTGATGTTTTAAGTCATTTTGATCATTTTTATGATGTATTGATTCATGATGAATCCATTTGTAAAGACAAGATCAATTATTGTAATTATTTGCATAAAGTTGTTAAAAGTTGTTCTTTAGGTCACGGTTTGGTCTAAGGTCAAGATTGTTGAAATAACCCATGGAAGGGTAAAATTAACGTAAAATATCTCAAATAGTCTATAAGAGTTTTTACAATTTGGGGAGTCATTAGGAAAAAGTGTCAAAGTTGCAATAAAATTGCAAAAGTGCAACATTTGCAAAAATGTAAAAGTGCAAAAATTGCACATAAAGTTGTAAAAGGGAAGATGAAGGGTCATAAAGGTAGTTGGATGGTTTATAACTACCAAAGAGTCTATAAATATGTTGTATTTGTTGAACCAAATCATTATTGGAAGAATAGAGAAGGAGGATAAAGTTTTGGAACAAATTGGTGTGTTTAAAACTTGCATTTTGATTGGTGTTTTTGTGTTAAGTTGTTATTTCCAAGCCTTGTACGACCATGTATGGCCTGGAAACCCTGTATATTTATAATGGTTAGATAGTGAAATGAATCCTCTTTCTAATTCTTTTTGTTTGGTGTAGTTTAATGAATAAATGAATGTTATGAAAATTTTGGTGAAAGTGGTTGTTTGCAGATTTGAGATTTCCTGAGAACAGTCATGTTGCAGCATTTGGTACAGACTCATTGGGAACAATTATGACCTCAAAATAGATTCATTGGAAAGATATATGAATAAAATTTCATTTAATTTTGGTCTGAGTCATTTTTATGCATATTTGTGTAAGTTATGAAGATTTTGGTGAAAACTATTTTTAAACTATCTTCAATGGAGTTGCAGACAAGGGTTTGTGATTATCTAATGATTTAACCATTTGAAAATTTAATGGCTTACATATTATGAAACTATATCCATAAATATTTCATTTTGTATTATTTTGGAATTATTTGGTTTTTTTTTGTGAAAGATATTTGATGCCCTCAACGGATTGGGCATGCACATGTCTTATTTGGGGACAACAGAAATGGGTCTCGGTGAAAAGACCATAACTTTTAATCTAACTGTTGGATTTGGCTAAATTTGGGATATGTTGTTTTTAAGAAATATATTTAGGTTTTTACTAAAGGGATTGAGTATTTTATATCTGGTTAGATATTTATATAACTCTGTGTACAAGTCTATCCAAAGGGACAACAAGTTGGCAAATTTGATACTTGGATCAAGTTTGTGTTTTCTTGATTGATTGATTGTTAAAGTATGATGGAATATGCCTCTAATGAATTTTTATAATGGTAAAAATATAGATGGATTATCATGATCCTAGAGTTGTGATTGGTTTTCCAAGATCCTTTGCATCAGATTGGTATCAGAGCTAGAAGAGTCTGAGTGTGTGGATAGATCGCCGAAGGAGGCAAACCACACCAGGACCTAGCCCAAGAAGATTTGTTATTTGGTTTTTGCTAATATTTTATGGTTGTAGGTGCTTGTCCACAACCTACAAGTAGGAAGGCATGAAGGTCTGTCATGGGACCATAGGAGATGGTCCAAGGGGCCTGAGAAGGAGGTCCAGTGGGTTGCCAAAACTCCCAGGGAGAGAGGCAAGGAAAGGACTCCTGGGTGAGGCAAGATAGTTGGTGAGTTTGGTGCAGCATTGAGGGTGGACTTATGTTTGGAGTAGAACCTTGAGGAGTAGCTAGTATGAACTCCATAGATGGGAGTCTTGATTGAAGGCAAGAGAAGGATGTAGAGGCATGATAAGAAGACAAAGAGGTAAAGACAAAGAGGTTGTTGCATTCACATTTCCAAGAGACTTGGAAAACTTTCAAAGTCAGTAGTATGGTGCAGGAGCACCCAAGAACATGAGGTCACTAGGAGAAAAGTGATGTTTTAAGTCATTTTGATCATTTTTATGATGTATTGATTCATGATGAATCCATTTGTAAAGACGATCAATTATTGTAATTATTTGCATAAAGTTGTTAAAAGTTGTTCTTTAGGTCACAGTTTGGTCTAAGGTCAAGATTGTTGAAATAACCCATGGAAGGGTAAAATCAACATAAAATATCTCAAATAGTCTATAAGAGTTTTTACAATTTGGGGAGTCATTAGGAAAAAGTGTCAAAGTTGCAAGAAAATTGCAAAAGTGCAACATTTGTAAAAATGTAAAAGTGCAAAAATTGCACATAAAGTTGTAAAAGGGAAGATGAAGGGTCATAAAGGTAGTTGGATGGTTTATAACTACCAAAGAGTCTATAAATATGTTGTATTGGTCAAACCAAATCATTATTGGAAGAATAGAGAAGGAGGATAAAGTTTTGGAACAAATTGGTGTGTTTAAAACTTGCATTTTGATTGGTGTTTTTGTGTTAAGCTGTTGTTTCCAAGCCTTGTACGACCATGTATGGCCTAGAAACCCTATATATATATAATGGTTAGATATTTTAATGAATCCTCTTTCTCATTCTTTTTGTTTGGTTCATTTTAATGAATAAATGGATAAGTTATGAAAGTTTTGGTGAAAGTGGTTGTTTGCAGATTTGAGATTTCCTGAGAACAGTCATGTTGAAGCATTTGGTACGGACTTATTGGGAAGAATTATGACCTAAAAATAGATTAATTGGAAATATATATGAATCACCTTTCATTTCATTTTTGTCTGAATCATTTTTATGCACAATTGTGTAAGTTATGAAGATTTTGGTGAAAACTATTTTTAAACTATCTTCAATGGAGTTGCAAATAAGGGTTTGTGATTATCTAATGATTTAACCATTTGAAAATTTAATGGCTTACATATTATGAAACTAGATCCATAAATATTTCATTTTGTATTATTTTTAAATCATTTGGTCTTGTTTTGTGAAAGATATTTGATGCCCTTGACGGACTGGGCATTCACATGTCTTATTTGGGGACAGCACAAATGGCTCTCGGTGAAAAGACCATAAATTTTAATCTAACCATTGGAGTTGGCTAAATTTGGGATACGTTGTTTGTAAGAAATCTATTCAGGTTCTAACCAAAGGGATTGAGTATTTTATATTTGGTTAGATATTTATATACCTCTGTGTACAGGTCTATCCAAAGGGACAACAAGTTGACAAATTTGATACTTGGATCAAGTTTGTGTTTTCTTGATTGATTGATTGTTGAAAATGATGGAATATGCCTCTAATGAAATTTTATAATGGTAAAAATATAGATGGATTAGCATGATCCTAGAGTTGTGATTGGTTTTCCAAGATCCTCTGCATCAAAAACTGTAGGGCAACTTGAAAAATTGAGATAGGCTTTTGTAGGGACCCCTCTCGTGGCCCCATAGGTTCAAATTGATTGTTTGCAGGTGCCATAGATTCTGAGTTAAAGCCCTTCAAAGTTTGACAATTTTGAGCACTTAGGGCGCTCAAGGGACGACGCCGGTAGGGTATGACCCCGAGCATTCGATCGAGTGGGGGGGCAAAATAGGAGCATGCGTAGGGTAATTATGAATTGTATCAAGTATTGTTCATTAAATGAATTGTATTGTATTGTTCATTAAATGAATTGTATTGTATTGTTCATTAAATGAATTGTATTGTTCATTGAATGAGTTGTATTGTATTGTTGATTAAATGAATTGTATTGTTCATAAATGGTATTGTTCATTAAATGAATTGTATTGTATTGTTCATTAAATGAATTATATTGTTCATTATAAAAACAACACTTATGATGAAATGAAATGAATTGTATTGTTCATTAAATAGCCATTATTAACCATTGTTAATTATTGGAATGAAGATTAATGATTTCCATGATAACACCATGCATAGATGAGCAACAATTTATATGATCGAATATCAACTTCTGTATATATAAAAATGTCAAATGATTACAAATGTATGTCCATACACAAATATGGCATAAACGCCAACTGAAACAAAATGTATGTCTAAATATGTGAATGTATGCCCATATACAAAATATACATGCCAACTAGACATGTAAGCATCCCAAAACTATCTATAACATCCTAAGATGCTGATGGATCATCAAAATTGATCCTCTTCGCTGCACAACTTGGCTCTGAAGGATCCTGCACAAGAAAAACAAACCATGATTAATATTAGTTATATTATATAATTCACATTCAAAAAGTTAACATAAAAAAAGAACTATAATTGAAATATTCATGTTTACCTTATCTCCACATTTTCTCTTCATCTTTGCAGGACTCTTGATGTATGTATTCGGTAGAGGAGGCATGTTTTGAATATTTTGATACACAACCTACATATGTTCAGAAACATAACATTGATACAAGTTAGCATATAATTGTCATTGATAATAACAAATTATATCTACTAATCAAAAAATAAAATAAACACACATCTACTCAAGGCATCTCTTCTTCTTCTTCAGGTATACTGGGTGTAGTCATCAAGGATGTGAAGCCAAGAATTCTCTGTATATATACACAACAAGTATATGAAACTGTCAATCTATGTCTAGACATGTATAATCACTATAAGTTATTTAAACTATTCATTAAATCATATTTGCATTCAATTACCTTTCCCTTGTCTCCAACTGCACTACTAGATCCTAAATCACACTACCCCGCACTCATGTTGCTTGTGCCCTACAAGAGTAAAATAAGATATACATGCAAGTTACTACATAATATAATTAATACCAATAAAATACAAACAACTAGGTGCAATAATATATGTACCATCAAGCTATCAAGGCCAAATGAAATGGCCGACAAGGTGCCCTCCTGAATCTGTCTCAACTCATCCTCGGTCATCAACTATTAAATAGAACATGTAAATAAAAATTAGTACTTAATATTATCTAATTTATAAATATCTAATTAAAATATAACATGAGCTGTGAAAATACAAATCTTACCACTACATCATCAATGTATGATGAGGGTGCCTCCTCGCCTCTAACATATGAGGACTCCTCAGGGTATCCTCCAGTCTATGTAATAACATCTGGTGCATCATGCATCTCATGCACCTCATAATCTGCACTGTCCATAGGAGGATCAACAGGTTGTCCAACTGGACCCAAGCATACGTGCCCACACATGACACAACTATGGGGCATGCATATGTGTGGAGCCGAGGATGACGTGTCATCACCACCGGATGCACCGCTACCATCAAGAGTAGGCTGAGCTACTGACGTAGCCTGAGAAACCAAAAGGCTACTCAAAGAGTGAATAGCCGATATGGTCCGTGAAGCCGCCTCACAAATGATATCAGGATGCTGAATTGCAGGTGGGGGATCAACAGGAGGAGGGGGGACATATGGGCCCTAGACTACTCTGACTGCCCCAGGTCTATTTTGGGGCATACCTAAACCTACACCCTGGAAAGGTTGGATGTCAAAGTAGTTCACATGTTTGTGTAAAACAAACTCAACATACAATTTTTTTATGAAATAGAAGGGGATATCAAGATTGTTGTTGGGTGGTTTGTCAAAAACCATCCACCAATGATCCCAAATTTTTTTCACAATCCCATCATTTGTGCACCATTTAATAGAAAGTTTTGTTTTTTTGGGATCTACGGGCTGACCAGTACGGGGATTGACAAACAATGAGGCGATTTCGGCTTTGGATATCTCAAGATCCTTGATATCCTTATACGAAAAGCCATCTACATATTTTTCCTTCATAGAATCTCGCCACAAAAGGGCGGCATCGTGCTCCTCAGTCATGGTTTCCATACTTTTTATGATCGATGTGAGAGGATCAAACATTGGGTTTAGACGAGGGATACTACGATATACTTCTGTAATCCCCCTCAATTCATTCAAATTTTGTGCAATCAAATCTTGAATTGAGGGGGGGTTTGGCAAATGAGGGTTTGGTTGTTGCAGTTGTGGTTGGTCAGTGTTTTCATTGTTATCCCCCATTTTTAACCTAATTGAATGTAAACAATTAAAGTTAGTTAACAAATTTAAACAATTAGGAATTTGATTTAAAAAAACCTAATTTTCATGAAAAAAACCATATTTTCAATGAAAAATCAAATAAACATTAACAAAAAATACAAAAAATGAATGAAAATGATTCAAAATGATAAAATTCTTACCTTTGAATCTATTTTTTAGCAATTTTTTGTCAAAACACCAGATATCGGATGGAAAGGATATCGGATTTTGATGAAATCGCGTGGTGCGTGAGTTAAAAATGACTCACGGGACTGTCACTATCAAAATATAAAAGTCTCAGAAAATCGGATATCCAATTTCTATACTTAAATTATTTTTAAATAACATATATAATATAATAATATATTATATAATAGGTATTGTATTATATTATATATATTATAATATATAATATAATATAATATAATATAATATAATATAATATACGTATTATATAATATATATTATAATATATAATATAATATAATATAATATAATATAATATAATATAATATTGTATTGTATAATACGTATTATATAATATATTATTATATTATAATATAATATAATATAATATAACAATATATTATATAATACGTATTATATAATATATAATTTAATATAATATTGTATTATATTATATATTATATTATATATAATATATAATATAATACAATATTATCTTATATTATATTATATATAATAATATGTTATAT
Source organism: Cryptomeria japonica (assembly GCF_030272615.1). Classification (NCBI taxonomy): domain Eukaryota; kingdom Viridiplantae; phylum Streptophyta; class Pinopsida; order Cupressales; family Cupressaceae; genus Cryptomeria; species Cryptomeria japonica. Next base: position 109,628,707 of record NC_081408.1, read on the forward strand.
TATATCATATATAATATAATATTGTATTATATAATATATTATTATATTATAATATAATATAATATAATATATTATTATATTATATAATATATATAATATATAATATATTAATATATTATATAATATATATAATGTAATAATATATTATTACATTATATATATTATATAATATAATAATATATTATATATTATATAATGTGTAACATATAATATATTTTTTAAATTAAGATTACAAATAAAAATCAGATATCTAATAAAATCGGATATTTGATTTGCATAGGTAATTACCAGGCCAAGGTATACTGACACCCAGACCAAGCAAAAAGTCAACACGGATTTTTCGCATTTTTAGGCGAGTGAGGAAGGCTATTTTTTTCACATCGCCACTTTTGGCCCCCCTTGATCCTGCACTAACCCTACATTCCTACCTCTTCTTCCAAAAGATTTCTTGACAATGATTAGGGCCTTTTAGACTTTGAAACTAAGAATGAATCCCCTCTCCTCCTCTGGAAATTTCAACTCCCATATTTGATTCTAAACATGGATGTAATGGACATGGTTTAAGATGTGTACAAATAAATTTTAGGTCTCATGAGAAATTTACATCATACTTTTCAAAAGAGGATTTAGGTTTCCAACCTCATCCTTTGTTAATACCCCCTCCCCATTGTCTATTGCATCTAAGTATTCTTCTCCCAATTTTTCATCACAACAAGAGAGTATTTTTTTTTACCTTCTTTAAGCCAACTTGTTTAATACCCCCTTGGAAAACTAAAGGAATAATTATAAACAAAATCAATATAATCCTTCTTTTTTACAAATATCATCAATTCCATGACCATTCTATTAATGAGTGCCATGATTAAGAGTGTAAAAGTCAACAACTTATTGTAATTGGTATCATTATAATAACATGTGAGAATGAGTTTCACCCTTGTATAATCCCTTCAACATAACATTTATGACTTAGTATGTTTCTCTTTGCTATGTGACATTGGTAGATAACCTATTTGGAGCTCATTGTCATTCATGGTGTTACAATTTCATGTGCAGTTATATGTGGGTAGAAACATAATAGCTTATTTATTTTTGTCTCTACATTGGTGGGAAAGAATAATCTTTAGTTGTTCCTCTTTCCTTAGGATCCACTTTCCCTTTGTTGAGTTGTATCTTTTATAAATAAATATTCTTTCTTGCATATGACTGTTTGTTCTTCATGAGGATGTTATCATTTCTAGGGTGTGTGTATCCTTGATCCAAACCTCTTCCTTTCTTGAAAGCATATGTCTTTTATAAATGATCTCTCCTTCATGATAGAAAGTGTGCAATCCTTCATAAAAAATCCCCTTTCCTAGCAATGGGGAAGGTATGTATCATTGATATCCTTTCCTTTATAGTTAAAGATGTCATCTTTATTAAAGATCTCCTCTCTCTTCAAAGGTAGACATATTTAGGAAAAGATCTCTTCCTCATCCTTAATATTAATGCATCCTTGACAAGTATCCCTTTACACTTGTTGCAAGTATCTATTTTACAACTATCTCTTCATTTCTTAAAAAAACATCTTTTATAAGGTTCTTTGTTCCTAGCTTGGAACACATGTGTGTTTGTTAAGGGTATTTATTTGGTGTTAAAGGTGTTTATCCTTGATTTCAATATACCTTAAGATATCAACATGGAGGTATATTAACATCTCAAGGGGGGGCATATGAGGCCTCCTTTTTGCTTGTGATATTTAATTTGATATACCCACAAAGTGGTGTTGTATTAGATAGCACCCTTGAGGCATAGTCATAAATGTTTATACCTTTGTTCTTGGTCACCTAGTATAGCGTGGCTTGTTAGTGTGATCATTTCTATTTTTGCTTCCATAATTGTTGGTTATTGTTGTTGTTTATGTTTGCATAGACGTTGATTGACTAGTATAGTATGGCTTGCTAGTGTGATAGTTTTATTTCTCCATATTAGACAACCAACATAACACAATTTTTTAGAAAGTGGTATTCATGTTTCTTCTATCATATTGTAGTGTCCCTCCTTGATTTATCTTTTCCTTTTGTGCTTCAATAGACTATTTTTTAATAGCATAGACCATCTTGTGATGCTTGGATTAGGCTATTATGGATTTACATGTGATTTAGATGCTTTATCTAGGATATTGGACATACTATATTGCATTTGAGGTTACTATTCCATGAGGATGATGAATTATAATTGTTATATGGGTTATTATGATGATAGGTACTCATTTGATGACTTATATGCATCTCTTTCTATTTGTTGTTTATACTCTTTTATGATGATTTGAGGATATTTTATGATGTGCTAACCCTATTTCATGATGCGAGGTTGATTGTGATTTTTCTTGATTGTTTGTGAGTGTCTTCTATTGTCATCGTGATAGGGACAATATCACATCACTCATTGCGAGTGGGATGTGCCATTGCAATTCTCTATCACTTTCCTGTATTATATATTGTATATGTTGTATCGTGGCTTTGTGGATGCAGGATTTGCAGGTACCAAACATCGACTCCACCTAGATTCACAAGTCTGAGCGTTTCTTATCCCAATGGAAATTTGATGCAGAGCATCATGTAAAACCAACCAACCATCAAGGATTGAATTCTGATCCAATCATCCAAACAACATTTTAGAGGCATTTATCATGTAACAACACATCTTCTCATTGAATCAATAACAAATATGATAGGTTCCTCAATCTTATCAAAGATACTTACAACCTTTACATTCCATAAACTTAAAAATTCAATAAATAACCTTCATTTAATCAAAAAAATTTCCCCATATCAATACAAAATCATACCAATCAATCATGAGTCCATCCAATCCATGCTTCCAATCACCTTCCAAATTTGTCCTAGTTGTGACAATTTTGATACCCTACATTCTGTTATTCACATCTTTCAAACTAGACAAAACTTTTGAAATCTCTCCATGGGAGATGTAGATAACTAGGATTAATAAAACATATCCAAAATTTAGAACAATCCAACAGTGAAGTTAAGAGGTATGGTCTATGCACCGAGACCATTTTGACTGTTATAGAAAAACAAGAATTGTGCATGTACAGTCCACCTAGGGCATCAAATATCTCCCAAAATACAAACCCATTTGATATGAAATAAAATCCATCTGAAAGACCCTTGAATATACTCACAGAATAACTAAGATTTAGATTTTTCCCATGGTTAAAATTTGGAATATGATCAAACCCTTGCACATACCTCTGTAAATTAGGGTTTACAAAATATTTTTACAAAAACTAACATAACTCATTCATTCCTTCATAAAAAAAACCAAACCAAAGCCAAAAGAAAGTTAGCTCATTTAACTAAATTTTATAATAATTATACACCATTTACATGCCTTACATGGTCGTACAAGGCTTGGAAATGGTCGTACAAGGACTGCAAAACAAACATTTTTGAATTCCCAATTTCAATCAAAATGTACTCCTTTCTCTTCAGTTTGGACCAACATTACATCATTTAAATAGTGATTCCCATCCTTGGGAACTCTCATAACTACCCTTTGACCAATTTGGACCTCCTCATTTATTCATTTTACATCCTTATTACCCTTATTTGGGTCTTTTAACACAATTTGGAACACTTCAACCTCATGAGGACCTTTTGGATAATTTATGAAAATGGCTTACATAGCCTTACATTATGATTTACAATGACTCAAATAGACCTTATAAACTCAAAAATTATTTAAATTACTCATAAAATCACTCTTAACCACATGGAACCTCCTGAAACTAGGTGCTCCTGCACCACAAGTTGATCAGAGATGACATGAAAACTCATTCTACACTCTAGGTTTAAGATTGATTACCTTTGTTAGTCTTGTGTGAATTGTAGTTTAGTGTTGAGTGATCTCTTGAGTTTTCTCTTGTTGGTTGCTTGGAGTGTTGCATGTATTGGTTGCTTTAATTATTAATTAATCAAGTAATTTATATAGTTTGATAATGATTAAATTAAATTATAAGATTTATATAGCTTATAATAATAAAAGAAATAAATATAGTAGGCAATAATAAAATAAATAAATATTTGGTAAATGATTTTATAATCATTGGATGTGTATTATTATTTATGGGCTTTTGGAATTATTATTAATATTGCTTTGTAATAATAAGGCTTCAATATTTAATTAATCAAATATCCTTTGCTTATATTTTATTGTGGATTTAATTTATTTACAACCCTTGGTTTATTATGTTTATTTATTGGGATTTATGGTTAATTGTGCCCATGAGTATTATTATATTGATTGATTTATTATTTACCTCTTGGGTTGATTAAATATTATTCTACCTACCCTTTCATGTGATTGGTTGAATTATTGGGTAAGTAAATTAACTATTATTTTATTCATATTCACGTTGGAGTTTGATATGGGTTGGCAAGAAATATTATTTTGTCTATTATTTTGATTGGACAACATATTCTATGGTTTTGGCCTGGTTTTCTATTTATTGGTTTTCTTGTGATTTGATGGGGTTGGTTGGATTCTCAAATGTTCTTTCTGGAGTTGGATTGCTTGGACTTGTTTGGATTTCAATCTTCTTCACCAATTTTTCATTCAACATTTACCAAGTTGGAAGATTTCTTGCTCTTGTATTTTTAGATTTTGAAAAGATTGTCTTCTCTCTATATTCTTGGGAGTTTTGGGAAGAAAGTATTTTATTTGTATAGTTGATATGGTTTGATTTTTATAAATAATAAATTAAACTATAGTTTTGGGAAAGAAATTATTGTCTACGTTTTTTTTCATAGCCATGAATGGCCGACACTGTGAATGTTGTCTGTGTGTTGTTGGCTTCTTGTATGTTGATTCTTTCTTAAGATCAAAGGTTTGGTCCTTGTTTTTAAGCCTCTTTATTGTGTAATAGAATTAGGGAGTCCCTATTTATCTGTCTATGATTTTTCATGTTTGAATAATGCCGAGAGTTGTTTTCTCAAAACCTTGGTTGAGCCTTATATGTTTTCTATTTGAGCTTGGTACTTGGTTCTTTAGGTTTGTATTGTGATTGCATTCCCAGTGAGTGTATTTTCAAAATATTATATTATTTATGTGATTTTATTTTACTCCCATAAGTCTATTATTTATGTCCATGTATTTAGGTATTTGCGCTAAAACGACATATGCGTTGGTTGCCTACTTATTTGTGTTGTTCTATTTTTCATATGCGTTGTTTTACCCGTTAAAAACACTATCATAATCATCAAATGTGATATTTCAATGTAAATATGCTATTATTCTATGTAAGTGCGAGGTATAACCGAACATAAGCGCGACAAATGATAAACTTATAAGGCACTAAGAGGGGGGGTGAACCAGTGAAAGCAAAAAAAATATGAATTTGATCACAAACTTAAACAACTTAAAGCTTATCAAGCATAAGAGGAATATAACCACATAAGCTAATGCCCAATTAAAAAAATTCCACATAACATAAGAGATTTATACGTGGAAACCCAAAAGGGAAAAACCATGGTGGGAGTTAATACCCACAAGATTCACTATCTGTAGAATCTAAATCTTGACTAGTTAAGGTCTGACAAATATACTCTATTAGGAGAAGACCCAATTAGGAGTCACCCAGTTAAGGGATTTAAATAATAAGCCCTGTTAGGAGCTTTGACCTATTAGGATAAACCTCACAAGAGGATTTAACACTCTGATATAGAGCAACCCTGTTAGGGGATTTTACTATTGCAAACTATTAGGGAAACAATAGTCAAATGATCTTCATGTAACACCTTAGTGTCTAATAAGATCCACTTCAGATCCTCAAAAGTTAAACATCCATACAGAGATTTGCTAATCACCACACAATCAACTTCACCTAATTTTCCCTCGATCTCACACACATACACATTCATGCACACACAGACTTGATAACTCATCACACTTTTTATAAACATCAATTTTAGTCAGCTACAACCTTGGAACAATTTCCTAGGTTCAATGAATCTACAAATACATGCAATATATGCTTTATTTATGTCATCCACCAACATAAGAAATCAAAAACCTGTGTCATTTTTGCTGGCATTATAACAAACAAAGGGAGATTGTTGGCATTTCAATAAGGATATTGAGAAGGTTGTTGATGATTATGGATATAACTGATCAAGGAAGTTTTACTATCTTAATATTATTATTTTGTCATTGATGTCAAGAAATTGATTTTCTAATTCAGTACGATGTTTCCATATCTCAAGAAGTATGATTTGATAAGTATAAAGATGTCGGTAAAAGATACAGAAAGAATGTGATGAATAAGGGGAGGAATAAGTTATTCAATGGGCAACTATTACCAAGTTAGACAATGATGAGATCATGATGTTTAGATTGTTTTGATATCCTACATATTTTGATTGATTGTAAGGTTAATACTATATAATGTTACTAAGCAAAGAACCTAGTCGATAAACCATAAGGTTATCACTATCGATTAATGAAGGCAGAATGTCTACCGAGTGAAGTTTAGTATTTACCAAGTTGTAACCGAGTAGTAACAGAATGCATTGAATGAATAAAAGCATTATTTAATGAAGGAAGCTGATGAGCTGGAACTGATTAAATGATTGGTATGCCATGCATGAAGTTTGTTAAAGAATCTATGGTAAAGGAAAATCGGCAGGAAGATCTACAGCTCAGATTGAACCGCAATACCCTAGCACAAGTTCCAAGGTAGGGTAAAACATTTTTAGATCAAAGGATACATCGAACCTGGTCAAGTTTGAAGATCTGATGGCTATGATTGATCATGGGAAATGTGATCAAGGAGATTAAGTGATTGGAAAGTTGTTTATAAATAAGGAACTATTGATAAACAATGTATGCGAGCAAGTGTATGCACAGGGATGCTACATACTGATTACCAAGCACAGAAGCTTGAAGACCTGTTTGAATAACAGAGTATAGAGCCCAACAGGTGGACAAGATAAGTCCTATTGTATTGAGAAAATAAGAATCTTCTTTAGCATTTTTGATGTGAAGTTGCAGATAGATTTTTATTACTGTTATTTTGTGAAGTGACAGAAAATCTCTTAACCGAGTGGACTTAATAGTCTTATTAGAATCAACAAATGGATAGAGACTAACAGAAATGGAGGGAACAACATTTGCAGTGGAAAATTTGAAATTGAGAAATGGAGGGAACAACAATGCTAGATCCTCTAGTTCTGAATCCATTGCAGCTCAAGGACAAGCATCTGATGATGAGGATGGAAGGCAGGATGGGGACCCACGAACCACGAATACAAGACCCTCCTCCTGATCCTGAAAACTTAAAAGATTCTCAAGATTCAAGCCCCGAGGTGGTGAAGATTGACTCAAAAAATATCAAGGAGGGGCGAATACCTAAACCCTGGAATAGTCTCTTTGCAAGACAAGCATCTGGTAAATCAGCTAGTAAATCGTCTTTCCCCTTTATGAAGGATATATCAGATAATAGAACAGGTAAACTTACGATTGAGATTCCTAATTTAGTTATTGATCATAGCATCTCTTTAATGCCATTTTCTTTGGTGGGGAAATTTGTTGGACCTTGACCTAATATTGAGGATGTTAGGTCCTTTGTTAAGAGAAAATGGAGAATGAAAGGATAGGTTGATGTCTCTGCCTTGCCTAGAGGCTTTTTTGTTTTCTCCTTCTCATGCAGGGAAGATATGGAAATTTCTTTAAGTGGTGGCCCTTGGATGTTTGGCAAATCCTCTCTTTCTGTTAGAAAATGGTGCCCTAACATGGAACTCAATGATTCCTTCTTTGAATCTGCTCCCGTGTGGGTTAGGTTGCCTAGGCTGCCATTGGAATACTAGGTGGAGGATGTTTTCTCAGGAATCACTAACTCCTTTGGGGAGCTTGTTGTGATAGACCCAAGGACAACAACTCACAAGAGATTGGTGTATGTGCGCATTTGCGTCAACATATCATAGAATATGGACCTCCCAAGTACTATTGACATAAAATCCAAACTTGGGTTATGGGAACAATCTATTGAATTCAAATCTCTCCCATTTGTTTGCTTCTCTTGCAAAAAGGTAGGTCACTGGGCTAAGGCTTGCCCCAACAACTCTAAAAAACCTGTGATGAAAGAAAAAAAATTCACAAATCGGTATGGAAAGAAAAAAATAATAACAAAGACTACAACAAGTTAGAAGAAAAAAGTGGAAACTTGGTGAATATATCAGAACACATGGAAGCAGATAACATTGACCCTCCTAAGAACCCCCCCTTGAAGGGGAATAAAAAGAATGAAACCAAGGAGTTTGAGATCAAAACAGGAAATACCTTTGAGGCTCTACAGTCACATGCGAAGGAGAATGAAATCAGTGAAGAGACACTTGAAGATGGTGAGATTGAGAATATCACTGATTCTCATCCTGAGGATTTTCATGAACCTATATCAAAAAAAGATGAACACTATTTAGAGGATGAGTTTCAAGAACATGAAATAAAATTGGGAAGGAGTAACAAGTTTGGGTTGCCACAAGCAAACTTAAATGCCTTATTCTAGAATATAGAAGTCGATATGACCACTTCATCCTAGAAAAGAGAAGACCTATGGAGCAACATGCAAGATGAGTCTAGAGCAGAACAACAAGAAGAAAACACAATAGAAAATGGAAAGAAAATTAAAACCAAGAAGGTGGGAGGCCTTAATGGAGTAAAAACCAGAACCAAATCCAAGGCTGATTTTGGGGCTTCAAGATCCCCACTGGGATGCAAAACTATGAAATGGCATAGGGACCAGGAGAGTAAGCAAAACATAGCTGATGGAAGGCATCGAACTATCAAGGAATCTTGCCCTCAGGCTTCTAAATGAAGGTAATATCTTGGAACATCAGAGGCCTGAATGGTCTCAATAAACATGATATATTAAGGAACCTCATTCAAGATGAAAATCTGGATATTATCCTAGTTTAAGAAACCAAAATGAGTAAAGAGAAAGTGGAGAAATTAAAGTTTTTCAAAAATGGAGGGGCTTGTGGTAGTAGCTCGAATGGAGCCTCTGGAGGGGTTGCTATATTATAGAATAAAAGCACAACCTCTGGAGATATGGTTGATGTTGATGGCAATATTTTATCCCTAAAAGCTAAAAGCATCTTTGATGGTAAGGAATTTGTTATCACTAATATCTATGCCCCTAACTCTAAATCTGCTAGAAGCAAATTCTAGAATAAAATTTAGCATAAAAGAAATTCCTTCCCTCTAAATAGCTGGGTTGTGATGGGAGATTTCAATACTCCTCTGCAAGACATTGAAAAATTTGGAGGTAGTCAAGCTCAACCAAACATCAGATCTGACCTGATGGACTTTATTAATGACAATGCTCTCATTGATATGGATCTCAACGGGGCTTCCTACACTTGGTCTAACCGAAGGGATGGTGAAGATCTCATCCAGGTAAGACTTGATAGATCCCTTCTTTCTAATGATTGGATTCTTTCTCATAGATGCTCCCTTTCTATTATTAATAGAATTGGGTCAGACCATTATCCCATCTCTTTTGTTGCTGAGAATTTTAAGAATAATCAGAGATTCCCTTTTCGGTTCGAAAAGATGTGGACCTCCCACCCTAATCTTGAAAAATTTATTACTAACTGGTGGAATCTTGATATTAATGGAACTGCCATGTATAAAGTTGCCAAAAAACTTAAAAACATCAAAACCAACATTAAGACTTGGAACAAGAAGGTCTTTGGTGATATCATTGATTCAAAGAAAAAATTAAAGGAGGAATTGGACCAGATACAAAACTCAATTCAGAAAGAAGGCTACAAAAAGTATTCCAAAGCTATGGAAGATGATGTTCTAGTCAAAATCCACAACATTATTTCTAGGGAAGAAATCTATTGGAGGTAGAGATCTAGGGCTATATGGTTGAAGGTAGGGGACAAAAACACTAAATTTTTCCACATGAATTCTCTAAAACACAGGGCAATGAATAGAATCACAAGACTGATTATTGAAAACAACACTCTGCTTAATAAGGATGAAATCAGGGATGAAGCTGTTAGATTCTTCAAGCAGCTCCTATCTAGTAACAAGGACATTGATCAGACCCACCAACTCAATTTGGTTAATATTATTCCTAAGGTCATTAACCCTATTCAGAATAAGGCCCTTACTATTATCCTGTCTGCTGGAGAAATAAAAAAAGTTGTCTTTTCATTTCAAGGGGATAAAGCTCCGGGTCCCGATATTTTCCCTATGTTTTTCTTCCAATATTTCTGGCATATTGAGGGGGAAGACACGGTTAATGCAGTCAAATAATTCTTTGGATCTAGAAGAATCCTTAAGGAACTTAACTCCACTTTAATAGCCTTAATCCCCAAAGTTGCTGGGGCAGACTCTATGGGAAACTTTAGGCCAATTAGCCTATGCAACTCTTTCTACAAAATCATATCCAAAGTTATGACCACTAGAATTTTGGCGGTGCTTCCCTTCATCATCTTTGAGGAGAAAAAAGGTTTTGTTCCTGGTAGGCAGATCCTAGACTCAATTATTCTTGTTCATGAGAACATTCATTCCCTTAGTGCTGCTAAAAAAGAAGGTTTCTTGATAAAGTTGGATTTGGCAAAGGCTTATGATAGAGTTGAGTGGGATGTTCTCTTCAAAATCATGGGGGCTTTTGGTTTTGATGATAAGGTAACCAAAATAATCAGAGAATTGATCACCACTCCTATGTTCTCTATACTGATTAATGGATCTCCTACAAATTTTTTTAAAACTTCAAGAGGGCTCAGACAAGGAGATCCCTTATCTCCTATCCTTTTTACCATATTGGTTGAAAGTATGAGCAGATTGATTCATAAGTTGAAACAAAGCAAAACTATCAAAGGTCTTCAACCTTCCTCCACTAATGTTTTTTGCACTCATCAATAGTTTGTTCATGACACTATCCTCAAGGGATATTCTTCAGTCAAGGAGGCTGATGCCTTCAAAACTACTCTTAACTCCTATGCTTTGGCTACTAGTTAGCAAGTCAATTGGAAAAAATCAGCTATGTACTTCCTTAATACTCCGATCATAAGACAACAAAAAATTGCTAAAATTATTGGGTGCAAAGTGAAAATGCTCCCTTCCACCTATCTGGGCCTGCCCTTGGGGTTAGCTCCCCCAAATTCCTTCTAGAATATGCTTATTGATAAAATTAATAAAAGACTTGTTGGATGGAAAGGCTCAATATTATCTCAGGCTGGGAAATTGCAACTCCTTCAAGCTACTCTTCAAAATCTCCTTGTTTATGCACTCAGCCTGTTTGGTATCCCAGTTAAATTTGTTGAAGCTATGGAAAGAATCTAGAAGAGATTTTTATGGTCAAGAGTGGAAGAAAAAAAGAGAATACTCTTGGTTTCTTGGGACAAAGTGTGTAGACCAAATAACAATGGGGGGTTGGGGATTAAAGCTCTAAAAACCTTTAACAAAGCTCTTCTTGCTAAACAATTATGGAGAGCCTATGATACTAGGAAAGATTGGAATCAAATTTGGTTTGACAAATACATTCAAAATCAGACTATCCAAGGGGTCCTTAACTTTGAAGATATCCTTATTGGATCCTTCATCTGGAATAGCATTACCAAAACCATAAAAGTGGCAAAAGCTGGGGCTGGATGGGTCCTTGGAAAAGGTGATAGAATAAGGTTTTGGGAAGACCCCCAGATGAAGAATGAAGCTCTTTATGATCAAAACAATAGTCAAATTATTGAGGAGTGTAAAAGGAGGTTTGGGCTTATGGTATGTGACTACTAGAAGAAGGACAAGTAGGTTAGGCTTTATGACATCCATTCTGGAGTTTCCTCTCTCCAGAAGGAGTTGCTGTCCTTTTCCCCTAACAAAGGCTATGATGATGTTTTCCTCTAGAAAAGTGATCCTAAAGGTGAATTTATGGTTGCCTCTGCCTATAAAAACACTTTTTCTCAAACCAGCAATCCCATTTGGAATAAAGTTTGGAACAACATTCTAATCCCTAAAGTCAACATTTTCTTTTGGCTTGCTTCTCGTAATAGCACCCTTACTCTTGACAATTTAATCTGAAGAGGTTTCAAATTCCCTAATAGATGTGAGCTATGCCAGAAGGAGGGGGAATTAGTTGACCATCTCTTTTTTCACTGCTCCTTTACTTGGGATATTTGGTGCAAAATGTGGGAAAAATGGAAATTTAATTGGGTCATGAACAAGAGCATCAAGGATATTATTTGGCAATGGAATTTTCCAACCAAATGCCAAATCATCAAGAACCTTTGGTCTTTGACCCTCCCCATGATTTGCTGGGGCATTTGGAAAGAAAGAAATAATAGGATATTTAGGGATGCTAAGTGTAATACTCAGGTGGTCTTTGAAAAAATATGCAGGGCTATAAAGGAGAACATCAACATTCCTCACAAGAATAATCAGCAATGGTCTATTACTGATATGAATGATATGGAAAGAGACATCCTTATTGAATGGAACCTAATGCATAAGGTCTACAGATGTGAAAATAAGAATAAGAGAGATAACATTGTATGGCGGTTTCCTGAATATGACTGGATAAAGGTTAATTTTGATGGGGCTGCTAAAGGGAACCTTGGAAGGCTGGTGGAGGAGGAGTTATTAGAAATGCTCAAGGAATTTTCATTGCTACTTTTGCTTCTCCTTTTGGGGTCCAAAATAACCATGTGGCTGAAGCTCTGGCAATGCTAAAGAGCCTCCAGCTAGGTCAGGAATTCAAATTCAAAAAAATTTGGCTCGAAGGGGACTCTTCAAACATCATACAAGCCCTCAAAGGTACAAGTTCTGTTTCCTGGAATATTACCAATTTAATTAAAAATGCTAAAGATATTCTAAATAACTATGTTAGCATTAGTATAACTCATACCTTTAGAGGGGGCAATAAGGTTGTGGATATCCTAGCCAATGAAGGGGTCAATTTGTAGAAGGATGTCAAATACATTGGAGAAACTCACATCAAACGGGAGGTTAAAGAGCAATTATACTTTGATTGCATCAATGGGTCAAGTTAATCTCATGATTAATTTCTAGGGAACAAGTTCCAAAGATAGATTTTGGGGGCAGATCAACTGTTAGATTATGAGTGTTTTTCGACATCATATCCAAGATCATATGTGTGTGAAAGATTATAGTAATAATAGCTAGGTTTGTGTGGCCATAAGAAACAATTTCAAAACTATGAAAGAGTCCTTACATTGGAATTCCAGAAATAACAAGTTTTCAGAGTTTTATCTGTAGATTGAGAACTGTAGTAGTGGGTATCTTTACTTGGAGCTCAGAATGGGTGGTAACCTAAACAGGAATGAGCCTTCCGAATGTGAGAACTAGAAGAGTGAAAGAAAGGTCTGGAGAAGGCTCCACAGACATGGCTTCATTGACTATATGGAAAAGCTTCACGGAAGCAGAAATTTCATGTCTTATGGTTTTGCTAAAAGCTAGAGTAACAACAGAGCCACCCTGTTTGGGGAGATTTGGAAAATCGATGAAAACTTGATTGCAAAGGTCACACGCCTCAAGACAGAGGGGACTAAATTCTATAGGGATTGGAAGTATGCAGTTGAAGCTTTCAAAAATTTCCTGAAGTCAGAGGATGAGAAGGGCAAGCTTGCGAAGAAGGACAACATCTCCTACTACACTCCCCAGTAGGTAAAGCCTTTCTGGTAAAAAGTTCTTAGGGCTTTAATGGAATATTTGACTGTGGATGGCAGATTCACAAAAAATTATAACTATCATTTTGCTATCTTGAACCATTTCTGTCATGGGGCTAAAATATCCCTGCCCTTCTATTTAGCTTCCTCTCTAAACGAGAGCCTTGCAGACCATGCTAAAAAGCCTAATTCTTACCCTTTAGCCCACCAGGGGCTCATTCTGCTAATATATGAACATATTAAGGATAAGGCTAGCGAAACCAAGGATGATCCTTTGATCATTAACACTCATATTTCTGAGAGTTGCAAAGACTCTGACTCGAATGGGGATCAGCCCAACACCCCTACCCATAAAAAGAGGAAAGTTGAAATAGAGCATGAGGAAAAGGAGGTGCATTGTGATGAAGAAGAGGAAAAGGATAAGGACACTGATACTGAAATGGAGCTAAATAAGGATGAGAACTATGGTGAAGGGGAGGAAGGGGGTAATTCTAAAAACCCTCACTCTAACCCTAAGGGTTCAGAAAATGAGAATGAGGCTCTGAATCCTAAGGAGTATGACAACCCTAACTCTGAGGAGACTGAACAGGGCAAGGACTCTACGAACACCATCTTGGACACCACCCGCAACTACACTCTTGAATTTTTCAATTTCCAGAAATGGGTTGTCAAAAACATCACCAGTATGCATGGTAAGCAAAGGGAGCTAGAAGATAAGATTAATAAGCTGATTAAGATGCCTGACTCTGGGAAATAGAGTGAGGATACAGAAAATAGTGAAGCGGAGGAGGAAATGGAGATGGAGGACTGGTTGGAGAAAGATCTGATTAAAGGGGACCTGAAACATTTGGAGGATGTTATTAGAACTATGAAAGAGCAGGTGGAGGAGGACACAGAAATGTCAATACTCAGATTGCCCGTAATGAGAAGGCTTTGAAAATCCTTATGAACCACAACCTCCAGGTCTTTAAAATTTCTTCCCAGAATATGAATGCGTTGGTCGATCATTTGGAAAAGAAAAATCAGGATAAGAACCTAGTAATTATAGAAAATGCTCCAACTTCTAGCCCCACCCACCAGAACCCTAGGCGCAAAACTAGGCAGACCACTATTGAGAAGGACACCAAAATGAAAGAGAGTCAGATTAGATAGGAAAACAATGACCTGAGGGAAGCAGCCAATGTGATGATGCTCTTGGTACCAAATGCTAAGGAAACTATGAAGAGTTTTTAATTTTCTTGTAATGCTGGGCTTGGGGTCAATTTCTTGCTGGCATCTTGCTATCCTATTCCCTGTTGTTGGTTTTTTTGTTGGTCTTTTGCAGCTGTCTTGTTTTGTTTCCTTCTTGAATATCTTTTGAATGTAATCAGGTTTCGGGGCCCTTAAAACCTATTTTTACTTAATAAAAAATAGTCTTATTTGTAAAACCCTCTAGCAAGGTGACATTCTGATTGAGTGTTTGAAATCCTTTAACAAGGTCACTTCTAACAAGGTGAAGATCTTAACAGATCTAACAGAAATCCCTTAAGTGGGTCACATCTAGCAATGTGTTTGTAATCTTTAACAAGATTTGCTTTTAATCGATCATACTCTAGAAGAGTATATTTTTTAGTGGGTACGAAATCCCATAGTGGTTTTTCCCTATTTGGGTTTCCACGTTAAATCTATTGTTATGAGTATTATGATGTTTATATGCTTTTGAGTTTTCATGTTTAGTAGTTTTGGTTATATTGCTGAAGTATATGTTACCGAGGTTGAATATGTTGTTTTCATGGAAGATTAAGTTTGTATGATTCAGGCCCCCCCTCTCATCTTATTAGCTTGGCATCTATACTTAACATTAAACATTAGAACTATCAATTGGTATCAGAGCTTTGGACTCTAGAAGAAAAAGTTTAAAGGTACTTGAGGCAAAGATCCAAAGATGTATAAGAGGGATGCATTGAAGCTGAACAAGTCAAGTTTCTCTACATGGCAGAAAAGGATGAAGCTGCACCTATCTGGAGTTGAATATGCTATATATTATCTGGAGAATGATTTCATTACACTAAACACCTATCCATTGACAATGGAAGAGATAAAGGCAAAGCAAGAACATATCCAAGCAATGATTGAAATAACATCTGCATTGATTGATTCAGAGTTTAATGATCTAGAAGGCTGCAATGATGCAAAGGCAATGTGGGAAAAGCTCATATCTGTGTATGGTGGAGATGAACATGTTCAAAGAGAAAAAGTGGATAGTCTAAGAGGACAACTTGAATCTATGAGGATGAATGAAGGTGAGAACATAACCCAGTACAGTACAAGACTAAAGGAGATTGTCAATCAAATCAAAGGAGCAGGTGGAACTATTGAAGAAAAGGATATAACAAGTAAGTTGTTAAGAACCCTTCTACCAGCTTATGCAATCCGAGTCTCTGCAATCAATGAATTGAGGTCTGTACCCAATATGTCAGTTTCTTTAGATGCTACTATTGGTAAGCTACATGCATTTGAGTTAAGTAACTTTGATAACAGTGGGTCATCGGTAAATAAAATTGAATCTACATTTAGTTCTTTTCATATTAGTGAATCTGATGATTATAGTTATAGAATGAGTAAGTACACTAAAGGGGATCACAGTGGAGCAAGTGAAAGATTTCGCAAGAACATGGTGTTGAAATGTGGCGACTGATGCGGGGGTTCAGGGGCGGCAGCCCCCGAGAAATTTTTTTTTGCCGTTTTTGTTGATGAAAACCGACATTGTAATAAAACCCTAAAAAGGCCGACTTTGTTTGTTGCCCTAAAAACGCATGTTATAAGTGGCTAGGATGCTTAAGGCATTGTAAGGTTGATGTACTATTTTTTGCTGGATAATAAGAAAGATTGGACGGCTGTGTATGGTGGACGTAACCCATTCTGGGTGAACCACGTTAAATCTCTGTGTTATCTGTGTCCTGTTTTATTTCTTTATCTTCTGTATTTAAATCTGCATATAATTGTTAGTTCATATTTGCTTCGGATCTGCTTGAAACCCTAACACATGGAAGAAGTACACAAATTGTATGAGGAAATCAAAAAGCAAGAAGAGTTTGAAGCACTATTAGCCAAAAGGTTATCGAGAGGCAAAGGTAAGTATAAAGGAAAACTACTTTTGAAATGTTTTAGTTATGGCTTCTAATTGTCCTGACAAAGATTCTACTGAAAAGAGAGATTACCGAGATGACAAATAGAAAGATAATTATTATAGAGGACATTGAGACTTCAGAAGAAGAGATAGAAAGTCATGCTTAATAGCTGATGAGGAATCCAATGATGATAAATCAGATGAAACTGATACAGAGGAAGTAGTTTATGTGGTTATCAAAGATGGATCAGATGAAGAAAGGTATGAAGAAAAATCCCTAATATCTCACATAAATATTAATGATTCTTGGATCATAGATAGTGGATGCTCACATCACATGACAGGTGATAAACATAAGTTTGTTATGTTAGAAGATTATGATGGAGGTTATGCAAGATTTGGTAATGATGCATCATGTCTGGTAAAAGGTAAAGGATCCATAACACTTCTTAACAATGCTAAATGTAATGATGTTTATTGGGTTGAAGGTTTGAAATCCAATTTTTTAAGTGTAGCACATCTAAACAATACAGGTTACTGAATAAAATTTCAGAAAGGAATTGTCAAAGTTCATGACAAGCATGGAAAGTTAGCTGCTACCGGGACACAAACAAAAGGTAATACATTTCATCTTGACTCAATTGGAAATAAGTGTCTGTATGCAAAGATAGATGATACCTGGTTATGGCATAAAAGGTTTTGTCATGTAAATTTTGATAATCTGATCAAAATAAGCAAGAAGCACCGAGTAAGAGGTCTATCGAGTCTTGAAAAACCTGAGAATGCTATGTGGCGAGGATGCTAGATGGGTAAAATGACAAGATCAAGCTTTACAAGTAAGTTCTACACGTCTAAGGGAATTTTAGATCTTGTGCACACTGATCTTTGTGGTCCTATGAAAGTTCAAAGTTATTATGGTGATAAATATTTCATATTATTTATGGATGATTATTCAAGGATGATGTCAATTGTGTTTTTAAAAGAAAAATTAGAAGCTTTTCAAATGTTTAAATGGTACAAGGCAAGAGTTGAAAATGAAACAGGAAGACAACTGAAATGTCTTAGATTAGATAGAGGAGGAGAGTTCACATCTGATGAGATTAACTTATTCTGCAATGATCATGGTATAAAAAGACAAGTCTTTGCACTGAGAACTCCACAACAAAATAGGATAGCTGAGAGAAGAAACAGATCTATTGTGGATTGTGTCAGAATCCTAATAATTGAAAAGAAAGTGCCACAAACATTTTGGACATAAGAAATAAGCACAATAGTTGACACCCTGAACTGAGTACAATTGAAGAAAGGAACTTTGAAGACACCATATGAAATCTGGTATGACAAGAAACCTAATGTAAGTTACTTCAAAATCTTTGGAAGTAGATGCTATGTTCACAAAGATGATAGAAATAGAAAGTTTGATCAGAAAAGTGAAGAAGGAACATTTCTAGGTTATTCTTCTAGAAGTAAAGCATTTAAATGTCTGATCAAATCATCTAACAAAATAGTAGAAAGTGCAAATGTGGAAATTGATGAATTTGTAGAAAGAAATGATGAAGGAAACTCCAAAGAAGCATAAGATTATGATGAATTTGTCTATGTTCAACCGACAAGTCTTACCGAGAGAACTGTTGAAGAAAATGAAGAGAATTTCCAGTTATCAAGTGATGAAGAAGATCATACAGAGCCTACTGAGCCTATATTAGCCAAGTATGTCAGAAGACATCATGCATCAAGTCAAATTATAGGAGATAAGGATGATCCAATGATGACAAGGAACAAACTGAGATAGAACACATCTAATATTTGAATTTGAATCGAGAATAGTGAAAGAGGCATTTAAAAGTGAAGATTGGATAAATGCTATGACAGAAGAGATTGATCAAATCAAGAAGAATGACACATGGACACTGGTTCCAAGACCAAAGGACAAAAATGTAATTGGTACAAAATGGATTTTCAGAAACAAGATGAATGAAAAAGGAGAGGTCATTCGAAATAAAGCAAGACTAGTTTGCAAAGGTTATGCCCAAGAAGAAGGAATTGATTATGGTGAGACTTTTGCACCTATGGCTAGACTTGAAGGAGTAAGAACATTGTTGGCATATGTTTCTTACAAGAATTTCAAGGTATATCAAATGGATGTCAAATCTGCATTTTTGAATGATATATTAGAAGAAGAAGTTTTTATTGAACAACCTGAAGGATTTATTGAAGACAAGGATAAAGATCAGGGATGTAAATTGAACAAAGCTTTATATGGACTAAAACAAACACCTAGAGCATGGTATGAAAGATTGCACTCTTATTTAATCAAGATTGGTTTTATAAGAACAAGTGAAAACAACAATATGTACATGAAGAATGATGAAAATGGAATACTGATCTCAGCCATATTTGTTGATGATATTATATTTTGTGGAAATGACTCTCTATGCAAGAACTTTGGAAATGAAATGAGCAAAGAATTTGAGATGTCATTAATCGGTGAGATAAAGTATTTTATAGGTTTACAAATACTGCAAATGAAAAATGAGATTTTCATTACTCAATCCAAGTACATAAAGGAAATCTTGAAGAAATTTGCAATGGAGGATTCAAAACCAGTAAGTACTCCTATGACTACCAACTGTAAACTATCAAAGAATGATGAATCTACATCTGTTGATGAGACACTTTACTGATCCATGATTGGAAAGCTACAATATGTTGTTCATAGTAGGCCAAACATAGCACATGTAGTAGGTATAGTTGCAAGATTCTCTGCAGATCCTAAGGAAACACACATGACAACAATCAAGAGAATTTTCAGATACTTGAAAGGCATTGAGGATTATGGCTTAGTATATCAGAAAGGAAATGACTTTGATTTAAAAGTTTATACTGATGTTGATTGGGCATACAACATTGATGACAGAAAAAGCACAAGTGGAGGAGCTTTCTTTTTAGGAGAAAGACTAGTGAGTTGGCTTAGCAAGAAACAAGGATGTGTTTCACAGTCAACAATAGAAGCTGAATACATTGCTACAACATTGAATTGTACCAACATAGCATGGATCAAACAACTATTGGAAGGTATAAATGAGAAATTTATTGAGCTAGTAACTATATTCTGTGACAATACTAGTGCCATTAACATTTCAAAGAATCCTATTATGCACTCTAAGACAAAGCACATCTCTATCAAATATCATTATCTTAGAGAAGAAGCTCAAGAGAAGAAAGTGGTGTTGGAGTATGTTAACATAAAGGAACAAATAGCAGATATCTTCACCAAGCCACTGCCAAGGGACACTTTTGAATATCTCAGAAGTAAGTTGGGGGTCCTACCGCTATCTTCCATTCACTGACCGAGTTTGGTGAAAGCATCAATTCAATGATTACAGAATATCTTTTAGGAGTTGAAGCTAATTTACACACTTTAGGATGTTTTCTAAAGGTGTGTAGGAAACAATATAAAGAATAAGAATTGAAGGCAAAATGCTCTGACCGAGACTAAGTCAACACATAATAGTAGGAAATCACTTCATACAGGAAGAAATTATGTTTTAGTTCTTTACTTTTTGGCATTGTTGTCAAAGGGGGAGAAGACTGAAGAAAAAGAGAAGAAGAGTAATGTATGGGGGAGAAGACTGATGACAGGGAGAAGAGTAATCCGGATCAGTTAGGTCAAATCAATTAGTTTTTCCATCAATGCCAAAGGGGGAGTGTTGGCATTATAATAGACAAAGGGAGATTGTTGGCATTTCAATAAGGATATTGAGAAGGTTGTTGATGATTATGGATATAACTGATCAAGGATGTTTTACTGTCTTAATATTATTATTTTGTCATTGATGTCAAGAAATTGATTTTCTAATTTAGCATGATGTTGCCATATCTTAAGAAGTATGATTTGATGAGTATAAAGATGTCGGTAAAAGACACAGAAAGAATATGATGAATAAGGGGAGGAATAAGTTATTCAATGGGCACCTATTACCGAGTTAGACAATGATGAGATCATGATGTTTAGACTATTTTGATATCCTACATATGTTGATTGATTGTAAGGTTAATACTATACTATGTTATCGAGCAAAGAACCTAGTTGATAAACCCTAAGGAACCTAGTTGGTAAACCCTAAGGTTATCGCTATCGGTTAATGAAGGAAAAATGTCTACCAAGTGAAGTTTAGTATTTATCGAGTTGCAACTGAGTAGTAATAGAATGCATTGAATGAATAAAAGCATTATTTAATGAAGGAAGCTGATGAGATGGAACTGATTAAATGGTTGGTATGCCATGCATGAAGTTTGTTAAAGAATCTATGGTAAAGGAAAATTGGCAGGAAGATCTCGAGCTTAGATTGAACCGCAATACCCTAGCACAAGTTCCAAGAAATGTATGCAAGTTCCAAGGTGGGGTAAAACATTTTCAGATTGAAGGATACATTGAACCTGGTCAAGTTTGAAGATCTGATGGCTATGATTGATCATGGGAAATGTGATCAAGGAGATTAAGCAGTTGGCAAGTTGTTTATAAATAAGGAACTGTTGATAAACAATGTATTTGGGCAAGTGTATGCACAGGGATGCTACATAGTGTATACCGAGCACATAAGCTTGAAGACCTATTTGAATAACAGAGTATAGAGCCCAGTAGATGGACAAGATAAGTCCTATTATATTAAGAAAATAAGAATCTGCTTTAGCATTTTTGATGTGAAGTTGTAGATAGATTTTTAAGACTGTTATTTTGTGAAGTGACAGAAAATCTCTTAACCGAGTGGACTTAACAGTCTTATTTGTAAAACCCTCTAGTAAGGTGACATTTTGATTGAGTGTTTGAAATCCTTTAACAAGGTCACTTCTAACAAGGTGAAGATCTTAACAGATTTGAGGGAAATCCCTTAACCGGGTCACATCTAGCAATGTGTTTGTAATCTTTAACAGGATTTGTTTTTAA
Source organism: Cryptomeria japonica (assembly GCF_030272615.1). Taxonomy (NCBI): domain Eukaryota; kingdom Viridiplantae; phylum Streptophyta; class Pinopsida; order Cupressales; family Cupressaceae; genus Cryptomeria; species Cryptomeria japonica. The sequence continues at coordinate 109,650,452 of NC_081408.1, forward strand.
CTGAGCATACTCTAGAAGAGTATATTTTTTAGTGGGTCCAAAATCCCACAGTGGTTTTTCCCTATTTGGGTTTCCATGTTAAATTTGGTGTTATGAGTGTTATGATGTTTATATGCTTTTGAGTTTGCATGTTTAGCAGTTTTGGTTATATTGCTGAAGTATATGTTATCGAGGTTGAATCTGTCATTTTTATGGAAGATTAAGTTTGTATGATTCACCCCCCCCCTCTCATCTTATTAGCTTGGCATCTGTACTTAACTTTAAGTATCAGAACTATCAGTTTTAATGATTAAATGACTATATCACTACTAGTTGAGTGTTAATGATGCAACCATAACTGGTGAAAACCCTCAAAAGAGTCAATTGACTTATGCAACAAGAGAGACATAGTGAAAGTAGTAAGAAAACATTGTAAACTCATATAAATGGATCATATTCAATCCATAGAACTTCCGATATCCATCTGGTAATCATCAGATTATCATCAAAGAACAACCAGTAGTTAACTAGTTACATGCAAGCTTCAAGCCAAATACAATCCAACTAAGACTCTAAGAATCAACTGGATCACAACATGTGAATCTCAATCCTTATTATTAGTTCTACTTTTTCTACCTCTACTAATGATTATATAACATCATATTTATACCCACCAAAACATATCTGGGTTGGCCTCGAAAGATTACATTCACTAATGCAGGGAAATGAAATGTGTAATTAGGTCGGCCCTAAGATTTAAGAAATCTTTCCAGAAAATAACAACCAAGTGATGCAGATCAGCAGGAAGGTTTCCTACATGCCAAGGAACATCAAACAAGACCCAAGATGGATCCACATGCCAAGAATCACACCAGTAATGAAGGAAAACCAACCAGTAAGCACAAGAACTATCTTGGGAACCTAGAAACAGCCAACCATAAACGATTACTGCCAGAGAAGAACCCAAATGAACTAGAAATATGGAATCAACTACATGAAATCACCAAGAAAATGCAAACAAGATCTTCCATGAAGAACAAGCAGATACTGATACACACCTGTAAGAATACAAAAATTGTAAAAATAAATAAACAAGAAAGGAAATATTTTGGGTTGATGCAAGATTTCTCATCGAACAAGGATGCTCCTACATTAGACAACCTAGGTAGAAAAAGATGTTGCATGAGAGGCAACTCATGAAAATATAAAAGGATTTAGGATGAAGATCCCATGCTCATTTCTTATCCAAACATCTTCTTTATCTACTAATCTCTGCTCTATCTCTCTTGGTGCTTCAATCGACTTCTCTAACCTACGAATCTCTTTATTTCTCTTCTTTTCTTAAGGTCTACACATTGCAATTATGATTTGATTCTGCCATCAGACTCTATCTGGTTTGTCACTATGAGCTATCTATCATCCAATTTCATCTATCCATCAGAGTCACCTGTCAGATCCTTCTGCCAACTCATGTCACCTTCCAGTATAATCTATTCAACTAGTTCTATCAGATCTTTCTTCAAAACCTCCATTATAACCTCTACAATTGGTTCTGTCAAACCTTTTGGTATACCCTCTGCCACCAGTTTCCTACAACTTGTCTTAGGACTCAGATTATTCACCTACTTCTCTTTCTCCTTCAAAGAAATCAATATGAAGTTCTGCCCCTTTTTCAATAGTAACAAGGTTTCTTCTATAGTCATAATTAGCTCCTTTATCGTACTGCCAAGGTTTTCCCAACAAGACATGACAAACATTCATTGACACAATATCACATAAAACTTCATCTCTAAAAGGCCCAGTATTGAAACTCACCCAACACTGCTCCTTTATCTCCACCTTTTGATCATCTTGTAACCAACTTACCTAATAAGGAAAAGGATGCTCAAGCCTCTTAAACCCAATCTTCTCAACCATCTCCTCAGATACTAAGTTATCAATACTTCCACTATCTACAATAAACTTGCAAAACTTACCACTTGATTTGCATACAGTCTAGAAAAGACTCCTCTTCTTAGTAGATCCGGTATCCTTTCTTCTAAACATAAGGGATTCTCCTTGCTCTAATGCACAATAAAATCTGGTACCATCTAGTTCTTCACTTGCCACACAACTTCTTGCCATTCCTTTCTTACATTCATAGGATCTATGTCCGGTTTCTCCACACTTGAAACATTTGCCAAGAAATTCTCTATCGGTACTGCTACTACCCTTCCTTGGTGTCTTCTATTTTGGTTCTTTACTCCACTTAGGTTTTGCATTCTCTTCTTCAACTAGTTTCTTCATACTATCATTCATCTTAAATTTCTCCTTTCCCTTATTCGATTGTCTTCTTCTCACCTTCTCCTCAGCCTTCAAAGCATATTGGTAAGCTTCTTCAATTGTTGAAACCTTCAACACACTCATCTCATCTTGAATGTTCAAAGCAAGTCCATTGATGTACCTTGCCACCTTTTTTCTATCCATCTCTCTATGTCCAAATTTGATTACCACCTTGTAAAATTTCTTAGTATATTCCTTCACAATCATGTTGATGAATACTAAGAGGGGGGGTGAATTAGTATACCAAAAAATACTGGACTCAAACTCTTAAATAGTTTAACATATAATCGGTATAATAGATTCACTAACAAACTAGTTAAGATAAATGCAAATCAAATAGAAAATAAAGCATTCACCCACAAAAGCACAATCACCATAACACAATATATTTTGATGTAGAATCCCAAATGGGAAAAACCATGGTGAGTAGAAACTCACAAGTAACTATCTGCAGAATAGAAACCAGACCGGTTAAGGTCATACAATGTTCTTCACCAGAATAGATCCTGTTAAGAGTCTAGATCTTTGTTAGGAGATAAGTCCTATTAAAGAGTACCCTACTAAAGGATTTCAGATCGATAGTTGTGAACCAACTTGTTAGAGGATTTATAAAGGCTTTTCTAGGCCTATGTGGTTAAGGGTTTCAGACTTGACGAAGATGTGAGTAATCAACAAGTGAGTGATCTAGATACTAGCACAATATGCTTGGTTAGATCCTTGATAGCTCATTGTTAATGCACTTTAGCATTACTTTAGTCTTTAATATCTCCACACTCTAACTCTTCACACAGACCTAATCTTCTCTGCAAAGATCACACATAACCTTCTTATACATCATACATCGCTCATCTTTACAAACCCTAGACATAATGTCCTTATAAAGGAAATTGATTTCATGTCGGTCCAATAGGATAAAACTACAAGTTCCTAGGTTTAGTGCATCTAGACACATTTGGTAACATGACACAAAATCACCACCAAAGTGTTGGTGGATGATAACTCATCACAGAAATACTGGTTGGTAACTCATCATAGAGTAATACCGATTCATACAATATACTGATTATCGGTTGTCAAAAATAAAGACCAAAAAATGTTAACTACCACTTTGTTCCTTTGTACCGCTTGAGATCCTCAAACTGCTTGAGGTCTTCATACCACTTGGGCTCTCCATACTACTTGAGGTCTTCAGTCAATTTGTGACCAGTAAACATCTTTTGCAAAACACCGATAGTCTAAAGACTATAATACATAATACCGGTTGGAAAAATTACCGGTTGAGCATAACTCATACATCAAGAAAGTGTGAGTCCATCAATGACAATCAAACCTCATCAAAATGCCAACAATATCTCCCTTTGGCATTGATTGCAACACTTAGGAAAATTTTGACATCTAAGTGTTTTTACAACAAAAAATATGCCATAATCAAAATTACTCCTCCTAAGCATATACACTATCCCTTTTGCAGAAATTACAATGTATACTACTTCCCCAAAGTGGTAACATGAAAGTATACATAACATTCACCAAAATTTTAAATACTACTCCCCCTTTGCCAACAATGACAAAGTAATGCAGAATAACCCATGTTTCCTTATATATAAAAGTAGAGTAAATGTTTATGACAATAAGGAATAAAACTTATCAAAAATAGATTTAAAATCCTGCATAAACATTTTCATGGCCAATGACCATGACTCAAGTAATGAGGTAGCAACCTCACTTTCTATTTGCATCTAGAATACCAGTTCTTCCATAGCATCAATGGTACTCATCTCTTGAGTTATCGTGATGGCTTCCAGATTGAGAAAACATTTCTAAAGAATTTGTAGTCTGGGTAATAAGACCAGTTGAAGCTCCTGCAAACCTTTTGTCCAGTTGTAGATTTCTAATTCCACCCTGGTAGTCTGCAGTGGATAATGATGGACCATTTGTCCATGTGTAGTAAATGAATCATATGACATCTTGAAGGTGATGACATATGCCTGGAACTCTGATTGGAGTTTATCTTTCTGCTTAAGTACATCATCACAAGATAGATGGGGTTGGTAGATTTTACTTAACAGTAATTTGCCCTCATCCATAGCACTACTGATATCCTTTTGCTGCTTCAGAAGTTGTGACCGGAGCTCATTCAATTTTTTGACTAAGGCAGTGTTGAGTGCCTTTTCATGATTCTTCTTTGTAGTGGCTACAACAACATCTTCCAAGCATTGTACTTGGTCCTCTACTATAGTACAAAGGAGTTTTAGCTTGGACAGAGAGGAATCAGTACTGGGGAGGTTAGTATCAGGAATCAAACTGGTAAGGGTGTCAACCACAGTTTGTATGACATCCCTTTCCTTCTCCCTCCACAACTTTTCTAGTCTTTCTTGTGCCAGTTTGATACCTCGCAGCAACTTGGACTCATTTGTTGATTGGAGGTTAATCAGACTGGTGGTGTCAACTGGTTTGGCTTGACCACCGGTTGCCTTGGGAGTCTCCGCTTGTTTGGTTTTCTCTGCTTCCTTCTCCTCTACTGCTCTTTTCTTTTCCTCTTCTTTCTTCTTTAGTTCTTCCTTCTTCTTTTCTTCTTCCTTCTTTTTCTTTTCTTCCTCCTTCTTTTTCTCCTCTTCTTTCGTCTTCTCCTCTTCTTTTCTCTTCTCCTCTTCTTTCCTCTTCTCTTCTTTTCTCTTCTACTCTTCTTTTCTCTTCTCTTCTTCTTGTTTCCTCTTCTCCTCCTCTTTCTTTTTCTCTTCCTCTTCTCTCTTGTCTTCCTCTTTCTTTTTCTCTTCCTCTTTCCTCTTGTCTTCCTCTTGCTTTACTTTTTTTGCTTGCTCTTTCTTCATTTGTTCTTTGTCCTGCTTCTCTTTTTATGCTTTTTCTTTGTCTCATTTCTCCTTCTCTGTGTCTGGAGTGACATCCTCAACATCTAATGCATCTACATCAATGGGATCATTTTGATCTATCACTCTTTCCCCTTCACTGTCAAATGCTTCATCCAGTTTGCCTGATGTTGGTTTAGGTGCTTGTTCAGCCTTCAGATTGGCAGATTGGCCTTAGACACTTCATGTAACTGGACAATAGCTTTGGCATGTAAATGTGTGTCCTTCTCCACTTCAGAGGCTTTTCCTTCCAGTAGCCCAAGTCTTCTTCTTCTCATGAAGAAGATGCCTTTGTTCCTATCCATTATCTCAAATAGTTCAGAATTAGAGGCATCAATAAAGTATTGTGCAAAGACTCTCTTCCTTATTTCCTGTTCCTTTTCAATGGCAATGCGCCATTTGTTATCTAAATAATAGTATAAAGAATCTAGTGTGACCGATCCAATTTCAGATGGCGACTGGTCATTAACACACAAATATCTAATAACCTCTTGTTCTACTTCATCTTTCTCACTATCAGTAAAATCATTAAAATATTCTTTTAAATAATCAAGCACCTTCTTCTTAATATTCTTAATAGTCCTCTGACAATTTGTCATCAGCTTGTAAGAGGAAATATCTATATTTACCAATGCTGACGTTGCAGGTGCATTACCAGTAGATTTTCCCTTCTTGCTTGATTGCCTAGTCTTCTTTGGCTATACTTCCAGTTCAGTATCTTTTGACTTCGGTGATTTATTTTTGGTTTTCTGCTTCCTCTCGAATACTTTAGCGAGAGCAACCTCAGGTTTCTTCTTGGCAAGTGACCACTTGGTCACTTTTGGACTAGCTGAGGTAACTGGTGCCGATACCAATGGCACTACCTTTCCCTTTTTCTATGTAAGATCTTCAACCAGTGTTACCCTCTCTAAGAAGGTGTTGGTTCTCTTTTTCTTAGCATCTATTGGAGAGGCAAGCAGGGTAGAGGCATACCTGACCAACATATCATACATCACTTCATGCCCCATTGGTTCAACTACTTCCTTTCTTGGTTCCACCACTTCCATTATGCATTCATCTACCTTTATGGTGAAGCAGATGTCATCTTCATATTTCTTCACAATATCTCTAGATATACTCATCCTCTGGCTCATTTTACGCTTGAATTCATCAAAATATTTATTAAGAACCTTAGGATATTCGGTTCCCACTGCTTGAAGAGTTTCCCTAATTTGCTTGGAGACCGGTTGGTCAACAGACCATTGAACATCACCTACTCTAGGGAAATATCCTTGAAAGTAGAAAAATAGGCCACCCAAAAGTTGTCCAAACTTGAACCTTAAAGCACTGTCCTATTTGACGGACTTCAGGTTCAATAGTAGTTGCTTCTGCAAATAGGTACACAAATAAAATGAGGCATCTTCCTTAATCATTCTATAGGTAGCATTCACTGTAACAACAGGGACAAAGTTCATTCTGCTGGCATAAAACATTCGGTAGCCAATCACCATGCAAGCATACTTAACCAAATCATCTTTGATGGTGTTGATGGTCATCGCTCATTGGTCACTCAAAGAATCAGTGAGCTTAGTCATTTCAGTCTTGGTGACCTTCCTTAGAGCTAACACCTCTCCAATGTTATAGAAACTGGTGATGACATGAATTACTTCCGGTGTGATGTCATGTGTCTGCTCGAGATACATTTTATCACCGTGCACTATGCTCAGGATGATGCAGATGTGATCTTCAGTGAACTCTTCTAGAAAATAAACCACATTGTGCAGTTTCTTCCTCTTTAGGATGTTATATTCAGGTTTGATTTTCTTGGCATCCCCACAGAACAGACCTAGCTGGGAATGGATCACTAGGGATCCTAGGTCTTCCAATTTACAATCAATATAACTTGAAATATCTTCCTCAACTATAACTCCGACGGGTATCTGGGATAGGGCATTGTATTTCATCTTCTCTTAAAGAAACTCAGTTGAATCTACAAGTACACTCGAATTGGAGTGCGATGCAGAAGCCATGATTAAATGATAAACAAGAACTTTGAGAAATACCTTCACAAAACAAAATTTAGGTTTTTCCAAAGTTGCTCACAAGACACCACTTTGCTTGCTTGGAACACCGCTTAGTGTTCTTCAGTGATAGATTGAAAGTCTGCTAGATTCCTTTGCAAGATTTTTTGAATTCACTTTGAATCACTTGCCGAATCGCTCTTTGTCGCTTTACTCTTGAAAATTCTTCACTCAAAAATAGATAAGTGAAAATGATGACAAAAATCCCTTTTAAACAATCTTTCACCTACCATAATAAATGCATCTTCGTTAGGGTACAAACCCTAATTTTTCCTTTTGCCACTTCAAGTCTTCTACCAATCGATAGGTAATGTATACCAGTTAAGGTCTTTATTGATATAAACTGGGTGTTCAAATATTTCACCGATATACTCCCCCTAAGCTTTTCTGAAGCTCAGTTTGCCAGTTCAGAGACTTCCACACTAGGTGCAAAAACCGGTTCATTCTGTGACACTTCTTCGGGTTTCTTTTTTCAAGTTTTATTCATTCCTACTTGAATGGTTTCAACATCAATCTTCCTTTCTAGAGTGATCGGTATATTATTTGATAGGTTCTTTCTCATTTTGCAAGTTCTGACAGTGTGTCCCAGTTTGTTGCAATGATAGCATACCATTCCACGTGATCTCCATGGTCCATTATTCATACTACCATTCTTCCTTCTGCATGTTGCAACAGTGTGACTGCTACCATGATAGATCAAACAGGTTGCTCTCCAAGTAGTTGTCTCTTGATAGCCACCTGATTGATGGTCATAGGTATTATACCGGTTGGGATTCTAGTTCACAGAGGGTTCTAGGATAACTCCTTGAGTCTTTGGAGGGTATCTCCCAGTGTTTTGTAGAATAGACCTACATTCAAATGCTCTATGCCCAAACTTGTTGCATGCATAGCAGTTTCCATTGAATCTATTGGATCTAGGCTTATTGTTTAGAAAACAAGGAAAGTTATTGTAAGCCTTGCTTCTACACACATGAGCAGTATGTCCTTCCTTGAGACAAATGAAGCAAATAAGTTTAAAATTTTACTTACCTTTATCCTTGGGTGTTGGTTTCTTCTTTGATGCTTCAACTTTTGTTCCAGAGGTTTCACCTTCCTCATACCTAGAGAAACCAAGTCTAGTGGTATTCCTTACCGGTTTTCCCGATTCAAGATTTTGCTCTAGCTTAGTAGTACTATGATTGAATTTGACAAGTATCTCCTTTGACTTAGTAAGTTCCTTGGAGATAGAAGCATTGGATTCCTTCAAGGTTACATTCTTAGAAATAGCCATGTTTAGTTCACCTTGCATTTCTTCTTTTTCCACTTTACTCTCTTGGAGATGAGCAGTAATGGTATTGATTTCTTGCTTCATCTTGGAGATCTCATGGTCTTTGTCTTTTACCAGATCTTTAGCTTTCCTTCAGTTCTCAAGCTCTTGACACATTTTGATAGTCAGTCCTTCCAACTCCTTTCTCAGGTTGGCTTTAGAGTCATTCAGTTTTTCAACTTCTTCAACTAGGGCAACCATGTCAGCTTCATTAGAAGAGTTATTTTCAGTAAGTTCCATCAGTTTCTCAGCATGCTCTCTTCTCTTGGCCAAAGAGGCTTTATACTTGACTTTGAGTTCATCATAGGCTCTCTCAGTCTGAGTGAGATGATGAGTAAGTTCCCTTACAGTGTACTCCCCCATATCTCCTTCCAAGTGGTTAGACTTATAGAAAAGTTAGCTCTGATACCAATTGATGAATACCAAGAGGGGGGGTGAATTAGTATACCAAAAAATACTAAACTCAAACTCTTAAATAGTTTAGCAAATAGCCAGTATAATAGATTCACTAACAAACTGGTTAAGATAAATACAAACCAAATAGAAAATAAAGCATTCACCCACAAAAGCACAATCACCATAACACAAGATATTTTGATGTGGAAACCCAAATAGGAAAAACCACGGTGAGCAGAAACTCACAAGTAACTATCTGCATAATAGAAACTAGACTGGTGAAGGTCATACAATGTTCTTCACCTGAATAGATCCTGTTAGGAATCTAGATCTTTGTTAGGAGATAAGTCCTGTTAAAGACTACCTTGCTAAAGGATTTTAAATCCATAGTTGTGAACCACCTTGTTAGAGGATTTATAAAGGCTTTGCTAGGCCTACTCGGTTAAGGGTTTCAGACTTGTTGAAGATGTGAGTAATCAACAATTGAGTGATCTAGATACTAGTACAGTATGCTTGGTTAGATCCTTGATAGCTCATTGTTAATGCACTTTAGCATTACTTCAGTCTTCAATATCTCCACACTCTAACTCTTCACACAGACCTAATCTTCTCTGCAAAGATCACACATAACCTTCTCATACATCATACATCTCTCATCTTTACAAACCCTAGAAATGATGTCCTTATAAAGGAAACTGATTTCATGTCGGTCCAATAGGATAAAACTACAAGTTCCTAGGTTTAGTGCATCTAGACACATTTGGTAACATGACACAAAATTACCGCCAAAGTGTCGGTGGATGATAACTCATCATAGAAATACTGGTTGGTAACTCATTACAGAGTAATACCAGTTCATACAATATACTGATTATCGGTTGTCAAAAATGAAGACTGGGAAATGTTAACTACCACTTTATTCCTTCATACCACTTGATATTCTCAAGCCACTTGAGGTCTTCATATCACTTGGGTTCTCCATATCGCTTGAGGTCTTCAGTCAATTTGTGACCAGTAAACATCTTCTGCAAAACACTGATAGTCTAAAGACTATAATACATAATACCAGTTGGAACAATTACCAGTTGAGCATAACTCATACATCAAGAAAGTATGTTTCCATCAATGAGAATCAAAACATCGTCAAAATGCCAACACATTTTTCTCTATTTCAGGTTCTACAACTTCTTGAACAACTCTAGTTCATAGTCTCCTGGTATGAACTTGGCCTTCAACCTTGCAACCATCTATCTCCATTGGGTGATATTCAATTCACCATTCTCTACTCTATCTTTTTGCAACTCTTTCCACCACAAGGCAACATGCCATTTAAACTTGGTCTGTGCCAACTAGACTCTCTATGGGTCCTTGACATCCTCAAATTTAAAGTAGTCCTCCAACTCTCTAATCTAGTCGATCAAATCCTCCGAGTTGAACGTTTCAAAAAAGTTAGAAACATAAACCCTATGCAGTTTAGTTGCTTGCACTGCTCTTAGGAATCTTTCCTCTCTCTCATCTTCTAGTCCTTCAACTTCCTCAATCTCTTCACTGGCTTCATCATACTCATCCTCAGAGTTAGGGTTACTTTGCAAACCAACCAAAGCATTTTGGATTTCATTCCTCACTTCATTCTTGAAGTCTTCCATCATCTTCTCTACTTTCCAGGGGTTTGTTCTCCTTGGTGGCATCTCTCCTTCTACTCCAGTGAACTGCCTCAACTCGATGATCTGACTATTGGTTTCAATCAACTCCCCTAAATGATCTATTGAACACCCATGCAACCTACCTCCAATCAGTGATTTGTCCACCTTAAGGAATACCTCATATGATTCTTCCACCAACTGGTCCATAACCAACTTTGATACCAATTGATGCAACCATAACCGATGAAAACCCTCAAAAGAATCAATGGGCTTATGCAGCAATAGAGACACAAAAAAATCAATAAGAAAACATAGCAAAATCATATAAACTGATCATATTCATTCCATAGAACTTCCAGAAACCATCTGGTAATCATCAAATTATCATCAAATAACATCCAGTAGTTGATTGTTTACATGCAGGCTTCAAGCTAGATATAATCCAACTGAGACTCTAAGAATCAACTGGATCACAACATGCAAATCTCAATCCTTACTCTCAGTTCTACTTTCTCTACCTCTACAAATAATTACATAACATCATATTTATACCCACCGAAACATATCCGCATTGCCCTCAAAATATTACAATCACTAATGTAGGAAAATGAAATGTGTAATTAGGTCAGCCCTAAGATTTAAGAAATATTTTTGGGAAAATAACAACCAAGTGATGTGGATCAGTAGGAAGGTCAACCACATGCCAAGGAACATCGGACAAGACCCAAGATGGATCCACATGCTAAGAATCATGTCGGTAAGGAAGGAAAACCAACCGGTAAGAACAAGAACTGTCCCGAGAACCTAGAAATAGGCAACCGGAAGTGATAACTGCTAGAGAAGAACCCAAATGAGCTAGAAATCTAGAATCAACCACATGAAACCACCAGGAAATTGCAAACAAGATCTGCTATAAAGAAAAAGTAGCTACTGGTACATACCGGTAAGAATACTGAAACTCCAAAAAGAACTAAACAAGAAAGGAAATTTTTTGGTTGATGCAAGATTCCTCATCGACTAGGGATTCTCTTGCATCAGTTCATCAGAATGTCTACTTTGTACATCAAATCTCACTTGTCTGGTTGAATCTACCAATGTAGTTATGAACATAATCTCCAAGTACTTGTCTCCATCATTATTGTAAAACCACATCATTCAACTCTTCATGAATCGCCTGTACCAGTTGTTGGAATGCAACACTGTTCATAGTTTACCGGTTGAGATCCTATTTACTGATTCTCTACTAAATTGTCTTCTGTACTGGTTATACCTTACCGATTGAATTTCAAGACTTATATGACCACAAAAACATTGTTGCCATCAATGAAACCACAAAAAATTAGTCATCAAACATGGATCTCAATCTCTTAATCACATTCACCAATCAATCATTTACCGGTTCAGTCAAATGCCAACATTCTACCCCTTTGGCATTGATGGCAACACTTAGGAAAATTTTTGTCAACTAAGTGTGCAAAACAAAAATTGACTCCATGACATATATTCCCCCTTAGCAATTACAAGCTATTAAAAAAGTTCAAAAGACTTCTACTACTACTCCCCAATATAATTACAACAAAATTTTGAGTCTACAACTACTCCCCCTTTGACAACACTGGCAAAGGAAAGTGAACACATATAGTTACATAAAAAATATATCAAAATTGCATAGCATATATATAGATGTAAGAGTTCAAAATGTTTTTTACAATGCAATCATAGAAAAAACATCACTAAAATGTGATTTCAACTGCTTCAGATCATTATGCCAAGTTTCCAAAATAGTGCCAATAATCTCCACAAGTGTTGATTTTTCCAACAAACTCCTCCATGGCATCTATGGTAGTCATCTCTAGGGTTGCAAGAATAGCCTTAGATTCTTTATAGGCTCTATGCAAGATTTCCACCTTCGGTATGAGTTGTGTCTATAATTCTTGCAGTGATCTGATCCTCTTAACCTGTTCATTCTCATAAGCTTTCAGCTTATGTTGGAGTTCAACAACTGATTTTCCAAAATTAATAGCAGAGTCATTAAGGGGCTTGAATGAATCACTAATAACTTCAAGTTCTTTCTTTACTTCCTCCTTCTTCTTCTTCTTCAAATCAACACAAAATAATGAAAATTTAGCTATAGTGGAGAGTATTTTACCTCCAGTCTCAAGTTCTTCTATCAAATAGTCCTTATTGATAGTAAGGGAAAATTTCCCTTTATCAATGTTAGTCATTAAGTTCTTTGTTCTCTTCTTCTTGCAATCCTTATCAACACTAACATAAGTTGCATCCTCAAAATATTTCATCAGTTCTCCAACATCATTAACAAGTTGTCCAAGCTTGTCAATAGGAGTAACAAATTTATTAGTATCAGTCTCTGGTAGGAGACTTGACAAAATCACAACAACAATTATTATTTTTTATGCCTCCTTCTGTTGTTCTTTCATCCTCTTCTTCTTGGATCGAGATTGCATGATAGTTGCAATCTCCATCAACTCAGTTGAACTTAGCATATCCATATTAATGGGTCCTTGAATACTTAATGCATCATCATCATCTTCATCCATAATTTTCTTTTTAGAATCAAGTGACAAAGGTGTCACTTTAGGTTCTGTCTTCACTATCTTCTTCTCCTATTTCTTTTCACTTTCCTTATCCTTATCAGTTTCCTGTACTAGTGGGGGCTATGTATCAATAGTTTGAGTTACTATCGGTGGGTCCTCATCACTCTTTTCTTCTTCATTTTTCTTTTCTCCCTGTCCTTGTTCCTATTCATGTTGCTCAATTATTTGAGCATCAACATCCTGTACATTTACATTATCAATAGCATCAATATCTTCATCATTACCAGTATCATCATCATCAGGGATAATCTCAGGTTCATTTTGTGTGTTCACTGGTTGATCATCCAACACAATTTCATCAAGCTTAAAATTAGTTATCTTAAAGCCATCAAGAAGATCTTTAGCCTCAAACTTCTCTTGTTCAACTTCCTTAGCTTCTTCCTCTTCATCCAAAACTAGACCTAGTATCTTCTTCAAAATTTGTTCAGTCTCCTCATGGACTAATTGGGTCTTTCTGATTAACATTCTTTTCAACCTTTTTTTTGACCTAAAAGATGAATTTGTCTTAGAAAGAATATCATCTAGCTCTTCCTTAGTATCTCCAGGTTGCAAGTTTTTTAGAAATATTCAATGGATTCCCTGTCTTGTTTATGGTTGCCTACCATCTAGCATCAATTATATTATACAATGAATTTGGAATTTTCCCTTGCAACTCAATTAGGGCCTTGCTGCATTTATTTATCATATAAACAATTGCATCTTGTATCTGTAATACCCTAAAAATGGTCATCTAAACCATGGGCCCCTAATCTCGACAACATCACCAAGGTCCTAACCAAAGGCAATTAAATTAATCTTGAGCACACAATTAATTTCTTAAATCATCAATGTCAAATGGCAAATTAATCACTTTGAATTAATTAAATAAAATATTTAATTAATTAATCATTTCAAGTAAATCATTTTAAAACAGTTATCTATTTATTTTATTAAATATCATAGCATATTTAATTAAATAAATCAATTTGCCATCAAATCTTCAAAAAGAAAATTAATCTTGAAAATCAAATTAAAAATTGAAGAAAAATCTCAGAGAAAGCAATTAAAACAATTAAATCTCAAAATTGAATGAAATAGAGAATAAATCAGTTTTTTCTGATTTTATCTTAATTTTGGTTCAATCTCCTTTAAAACTAAGAAAAGTAGCCAATCACATCAATTCACTTGGATTGTGCTTCCTCTTGGAAAATCTTGACCACTCATCACCATTTGATCTTAGCCATTGGTTTCTTTCTAAATTTTCTATAAATTCAACCTTCATCCCTCATTCAAGAATCCTGGAGAATATATTGTTATTATGCTAGTTTTGCTCTAGGTTCATTGAAATTTGTGCATTCAGATATTTACATATTATTTATTGCATCCTTATTAAATCATGTAGCTTAATATTTCTTAAATCATGTTAGATTAAATCTTGCAAATCTTGCTTTCATCTAGCTTAAATCTTGCATTCATTTAGCTCAAATTGATGCTCATATAGATTAAATCCTTCATTTGGATTGTAGTCTAGTCACTGGATAGCTTAGCAATATGAGAGAAATATAAACTCACATCTACTAGAAGGCAATGGGTCGCTTTATGATGGTTTATTATTCATTGTTGATTGATTTACTAACCATGCATCTAATGACTTATTGAAGTGTTGTGTATTCCAGATACAAATACGATCCACTTTTCACACTCCATATCTCTGGCGCCCACTATGGGGTTTGAACCAATGAATACAATATTTCTAATGTTTCTTGAACAAATTTAATGTTTGGTTTTTATAACTAATAAACATGTGTTAAATTTGCAAATAAAAATCTTTCTTTTTGCTTGTTCTTCTGTGATAGTAAAAAATTGTCTTTGTTCGGAGGGCATAACTGTTTATCGAACTGTTGGATCTAAAATAAATTTTGATATGATTTTTAAAACCAAGTTTTCTACATTTTCACTGAAGAGATTTTCTTAAGTTTTTTCTGGTTTGAAAGCTATGAATGACAGAGTGCAGTACTATCATTTTTGCTTATTCTTCTATGACACTAAAAAATGGTCTCTATTCAAAGGGTATAAATTTTTATTGAACCGTTGGATCTAAACAAAGTTTGGATATGTTGTTTAAAACCAAGATTTCCACATTTCCACTAAAGATATTTTCCTAATTGTGTATGGTTGGAAAGTTATAAGTGACATAATGTTGTACTATCAAAATTGTCATAACTTGGATAGTCATAAAGAAAGGAAATTCTTGTTAGATTAGTTTAATTTATAG
This sequence comes from Cryptomeria japonica, assembly GCF_030272615.1. NCBI lineage: Eukaryota > Viridiplantae > Streptophyta > Pinopsida > Cupressales > Cupressaceae > Cryptomeria > Cryptomeria japonica. The sequence continues at coordinate 109,665,894 of NC_081408.1, forward strand.
TTTGGATGCTAGAATTTTCTTTTGACAAATTTTTATGTTATTTTGGCAACTAATTTTGGGGTTTTAATGTTTGCAAAACTCTTGTCAAAGAATTTATCAATAAAAAATATGCCTATCAAAGAATCAAAAGCAAAATGACTACTAATGCATTGTTCTTGTAGGTTGCCTAAGGAGAATCGACTAAACATTGTGTATTCATTTAGTATTTTCTTAGGCACTTAAATTTATATTTGGTTAATGAAAAAATATGTCTTGTGTTTGAAAAAAAATCTAAGAGGTAGGAGAGTATGCTCTTGTCTTTATGGACAATTAGAAATCTAGACCCTTGAGGCTTTTTCTAAATTTGAGATTTGTGTACCTTTAGTGGGCTTGTCACAGTGGGAAAAAGTAATCACCCTGTGAGAATGACCCAAGTGAGTACAACTGGCCTTGAGCATTCCAACTCACTATAATAAATAGGCCTCTGGTGATTAAAATATCAAAGGATAGGATTATTTGAGTTTTCTCTTTGAGATCTCTCATATCGGGAATTTTGTAGGGCCTCGCGGTCTCAATCACATTTACGTGACTACAACTTGTTTTGGTACCTTTTTGGGCTATAGGCCTCAATCATGCTTGTGTGACTTCAAGGGGTAATTTCGAACAAAATTTCTAACTAAGAACTATAAGATAGAAGCTACCCGATTCACCTCCGAAAGGGGGATAATATTTGTGCAAGAGAGATAGTAACTCTCCCAAGATACTTGTCATTTAGTGCCCCCATTAGCATTTGGAGTCAACTAATACAGTATTGAGAATCCATTGCATGAGACTTAGCGCCCATATTCTAATTAGCTATTGGGTGTGTACCCGACTCTGCAAGCAAAGGTTTTCTTTCTCAGCCAACTTCCATAGGGTTAGCGTTCTATGCTTGTTATCATTTTACACCTACTATTTGTTGTGCTTTTCATCCCTCAAAATAATTGAAATAAAACCTCAAGACAATCAGAAACTGAAAACCAAGTCAATGATCAAAACTCTATTAAAACTCATCCTATGTCCATTCCTGAGTCATATAAGTCATCATCATCCTTCATAGTTTGTCATCTGAGAAGTACTAAACTATCACTTGAGCATAGGAAGCAAATCGTAAGAGTATCTGCATTACTCATCTAGAAACCCTTGGATTATCGTTTGAACATTGAAAGTTTTTCATGCAAGTCATTGCTTAGAAGTCTATCAAAGTTGTTAAAAACAAGGCTTCTAACAATCCTATTTGATCAGTCTTGAAACGTAAACATCAAGCTTATTCCCAGTTTTCTAAACCCAAGCATAAAGACACCTTGGTAGTGTACCTTCTCCAACTATTTTTCATGATTTTGTCAATTGCCTCTTAGCTAGCTCAATCAACCTAATCTAATCAAACAATCTGTTGTCCAAACTTCACTCATGAGTATCACTTAGGCTACTTAGCCTTGACTCAAAATAAGAGTCAGTGTATCTCACCCACACAAGTTTGAACATCAACCTCTGGCCTCAATGAGCAACTAGCTTTTATCTCACCTTAACATCTGTGACACCTCTCACTATCAACTATAAATGGCTACCTTAGCTCCAATTCCCATGGCCACCTTGGCTCAAATGATTCAAGATATCAAGAAGGAAATATATGACATGAAAATCCAAAAAAATAAATCAATGACTCCATTTGAAAAATAAATGCATGATATCAAGAGTGAGAAACTTCAAGGAATGCTAAAATGATTATATGATTTGACAATAAAAAACTAGCAAATAATTGACAATCAAAGGCCAAATCTCAAACAAGCTCACAAGACACCTTAACCAAGACATAAAGACATTTCCTCCAAATATCCTCTAGATAGACAATTTACACCTTTGGGGGAATCTATTGAGTTGACTTTGAAAGAGCTTCTCGAGCATAATCTTATTATATTGCCTAAAAAAGACCACATGGGGATGTGAATTTTTGAGTAAGTATTGTGTATATCATAGACAAAATGAACATAAGACTTCAAATTGCATGGAATTAAAACATAAGATTCAAGATCTCATTAATAATGGTGTCATTGAAATTGAAGATCATAATGACTCACCTAAAGAAAAATAAGGAACTACTTCTAAGCATGATCAAAATCATGAACCTATGTATAGCAAGGCTCTATAAGTGGCCTTCATCCCTTCCATGATGCCTTCATCTCCTAGAAATTATCAACAACAATCTATACCATCTCCTTCAAACAATGGAACTTCTCATGTTGACCCTCAAGGGATATCTCTTATGGAAATCCAAGCTAATCCCAATCTTGATACAAATTCCTCTAAAGATTTAAAAATCCTAGATCCTATGCCATCACGCACTCCAATTCCAATCATACCCACTGCAGAAGGCCCTTTCCAAAATTCTTCCCCATCATGCAAAAACATGAGCACCTTCCAAGAATCCCCCATGCATGTAAAAAAAACTACCCTTTCCTTACAAGTGACTCCATGCCAAGAGGATAATTTGAAAAATGAAGAAACAAGTCCTATCATAAATCAAGATCAAGACACCAAAACTCTCCAATCCTATCCAGTGGTTGAGAAAGATCCTACCTCCCTAGAATCCCATGATGATCCATTTATACCTTTCCATTTCTTCCAAGATGAACTCCTTCCATCTCAAGAGAAAAATATCTTTCCAAATCCCATTCCTAATCCACTTCCCAAGCAAGATCATGATGCCTCTTCCACCTTTTCAAATGATCCTATTCAAATTGAAGATTCAAACACCCTTCCTACTCTATCCAATGGTCCTCTTCCATGTCAGGATCAAATTATCCCTTCATCTCCTTGTCATAATCCTTCATGTTCACCTCAAGGATCCATCATGCTTACAAATCCCTCTCATGATCCTATCATTCCCTACATTCTACTTCCACCTCATAATGGGCTCGGTTCTTCCTCCCAAAGCAAAGTGTATCCTACAAGTCAAAATATTTATAAAGGCAAAGGGATAGACCTTCACAAGAAAGAACCCCTCCACATTAAAGAAAATGTTAAAGGTCATGGCCTCAGGGACATTTCTCAAGATGTTGGTATCTCTCATAAATCCTACATTTCTCTAGTTAAATATAAATACATGCCTTCTCCTTCAACCCTTCCATCCATTCTAGATCCCTATATCCCTCCATCCCTTATGCAGGATCAACAAAGGCACACATCTTCGAGTACCTTCCATCCATCTAAAGGATCTCCATATCATTCCTATCTATCCACACATCTCCCTCCAAGCAATTTGGATGCCAAGCATAAGAGTCATAAATCAAGCAATCCACATATATTCAAGGATCAACATGTCCCATCTGATCGACATGTCAAAACAAAGAAAAATAGAAAACACCATAAAGGCCCACAAAGAAAGAAGAAAATTCAAAAGTTATATGGGTTCCTAAGGCACTTGTACAAGTAATGCGCTCTAAGGAAGTACAAAATCATCTAAAATTAAAAAAACCATGTGGATCCCTAAGCGGCTGCTTGAGGCACAAAAGTCTAAATACAAAAGAAAATTGGCATCCAAAGTTGTTGTTTCTCCATCCAAACCTTCCAAGTCTATTCTTCCATCACCTCCTTCATCCATTTTGGGTTCTTATACCCCAAAATATATAACCTTTCCTACATCCAAATCTCAAAATCTTAGATTCTCTTCTCTTCCATATGTCCACCATCCCTCAAAGTGTGTGCCAATATTGATCTTTCCAAAATTTCCATCTAGCCATACAAAATTCTTCCAACATCCCATCCATTATCCAACAACTCTTTTTCACCCTTCCATCCCTCTTATCCAATCCTTTGCATAAATCCTTGCCCTAGTTTCATTTCATTATCTTGTTAACATCTTTGAGCACACCTTCATAGCCATGGTCTATTGCAACTCATATTCCAAGGGTACCTTCCAAAGAAGCAAGATGCTGGGGTCCTTCTTCCATCCCCTATCATGCCTCCATTATCTTCAAAAAAAAAAAAAAAATGATGAAAAGGTGAAAAAAAAAGAAAAAAAGTAAAGAGAAATAATTTTCATCCACGAGTGAAAACCACTTCTCATGTCGCCTTGGGCAAGTACCATGATGAAAATATGGAAAATGGGTGTCATGCATAATCCATTATCCTTTTTCACTTTACACTGGGGGCAAGTTCCATCCATGTACATCCATCTATTATCCTTCTTCCTCCATTATCCTTCATCCTCCATTATCCCTCATTCTCTCTATCTACATTCATATCCCTTTTCCTCCTTTGATCTTGACAAGGTTAAGGATCTTTGCAAGCTTCATGTGTCCTATCTATTACACTTGATCCAGACCCTTTAGCTCCTATCCATTTCTCACTTACATCCTTCATTACCACCTTTGATATTTCTTATCCTATTTGTTCCCTATCCAGATCTATTCCTTGATCTTGTTCAACACTATGGACAAAATGCAAAACAATGCTTTCCACAAACCTCTTGACATGGCCATTTCTTTGGACCATATGGCTTTGTTATGCTATATCCTTGCTTTGTTGCACTATATCCTTTCTTTACATTTCTATATGTGGTCCATGTACTTGGATTAACATTGTGAGATAGCCCTTGAAAGCATCCACCATCATTTTCTTATCCATTAATATACTCAAAATCCCTTTTACCTTGCTAGACACTAGGGTAAACATAAAAAAACTCTAAAAAATCATAAAATGTCCTGAACAAAATCCTAAAAATAAAAAAACTCACTAAATCAAAAAAATTGACAAAATCAAAGCAAGAAAGCATAGACAATCCTTCAAACCAAATCAACCACAGAAAAAACTCTCAAGGTCTGCAATCAAACTTATCTCGTGTCTTGTTAATTAATCTATCAAACTCTATCAAACATTGACATGTCTTATACAAGGAAGGGTACACTCGAAACCAAACAGATCGGTCTTATATAGGGTACTTACACTTTGAAACCAGACATTCCTATCAATTATCAAATCAAAACAATGACATATATTAGTATGGCTACTCGATTTTGTCCAAGTTGGTCTTATCTTCTATACTGAAGTGTTGCATCTTTGCTTTCGCTTGTACATATCTTTTAGTCACTTTTGTGACATCCTGGTTCTTTTGGAACCTCCTAGCTTGAAACTGATCAATGTCCTAGTCTTAGGGTAATCTACTAATCAATTTACATGTCCTAAGTAGTATCAACCAAGTCATCTTTCTGTCGGTAGTACTAGGTCATCCAATCTAAGTCAGTCATCCATCTCCAAACTATGGAAAGTTTTATCACTGAGTAAACAAGCAAAACAAGATTACAGAAAATAATCACTAAACAGTTTGAGATATGATTGAAATTTTCTTTGTGTGCTATCTTTTACATTGGTTTTCGATTATTATTCCCTCTGAGTAACTCGAGGAAGTCTATCTTAACTAAGAGGAGCAAGGATTGGGGGCATAATACTTTTCTTTGTTTTCTGCTTGTAGGAGTGATTCTGATGGTTTGGAAACATCTAATCAACTGGGTGTTTGTGATAAGTTCCTTCTCATCAAGGTGAAATTACCACACATACCTCGACTCTGCTTGTTTGTATGCTACAAGGATGTTGGTGTCATTTTTGACTGTTTTGAGGGAATTTCTTTAATGTGCAATCTGAAGGCATGCACAATTTGTCCAAGGATATGAATACAAAAAAAGGGTCATTGCGGACAAGATAATTAATATTGCATATGAAAAGGAAGGAAATCTATTTTGCCTACCGTGTTTGTAAAATGCTCAGTGATGAAAATTAAGCATTCCAAATCCAGTGACTAGGTTTAGGTTGCATTCATTCTAAATTTTATGCATTTTGAATGATTTCGACATGATAACAATGATCTCTTTATCTTTTGAATGAGAGTTTGAAGCATCATCATTTCTTAGCTGAGTGGTCTCTTATTCATCATCATTTCTCTGATCGAGTACTTGTGTATTGAGATGTTAGCTGCATGCATAAGCATCTTATATAGATCCATACATTCCATTATTACTTATTTGCATTCATATTATTTCATGAAAAATAAACATTTGCATTACTAGTTACTCATTTTCATCATTTATTTGCATATGAAAAGAAATAAACAAAAAAATAGCATCCATACACATCTCCATTGCATACATCCATATTGAAAATATGCATACATATAGAATAAAGCATATAGAAAGACATCTCATAATCAATCAACATAAGTATGATGAAATCAAATCAAGAGTTGTATATATATCATCATACTCATAGTGTCCAAGAGTACAAATGATATCAAATACAATGTCTCATTGGAGCAAGAATCATATAAAATTGACAATGATACATTGAACCCCTTATATAGCCCAAACCCTAATTTTTAAACTTTCTCCGATGGACGTAAAACTTATATCCTAAGCTAAATCGAATGTCCTGAGTCTATTTTCAGGATCGAAATCAAAATCTGACATCACTTTTCTAGTCGAAATTTCATGATGTTGACCACTTAGCAATTTCATCCTCAAGTCAATTTTCAAATAATTTTGTGCTCAATTAAATTCTAAATCTCAATTTTATTCTCAAATCAACTCTGATTTTAATTCTTCAACATCAATCTTCATGCTCAAAAAATTATCATCACTAAAAATTGCCTAAAATTGTTGAACCCTCACTATCTTTCGATTTCGCTCCCAAGGGGTCATACTCATGACATCATCATCAGTGATCACATCCTTCCTTAAATTCAAGAAGCTAATCTTTATAGAACATCAAACAAGACCTCATCACCAGGGGCATCTCAGCTTCATCACTTAATATCAACTTGAGATTTCTTGATCATCTAAATCAAATCAATCTCTAGGGGCATATCAGTTTCATCAATCAAATCAAGCTCATATTGTCTTCATCTAAATCATTCTCTTAATGTTAATCAGTTTCATCGCTTTTCATCAAGTTGATTGTTCATTTAAGCTCAATCAAGGGTTTAAAGAGTATCTTTTATCACATGCTCAACCTAAGCAGGTGTTTAGTTTCATCGCATCGAATCAAGCTGGACAGTTTATCTTCACTCATTGTGTCTCGATCCATCAAGTTCAAGATCAATTTTATCTTCGTTCGGTGTGTCTAGTTCAATCAAGTTTTAGATCGATAAGATCCATTTCATGATCAATCAAGTTCAAGTTCGGTATCTTTGCTCTTCATCGGTCTTAGTTCAATCAAGTTCAGGATCGATATTGCTTTAATCAACTCTATTCAATTTCATTACTTCAAAACAAATTGAATACCTCACTCTTCATCTAGTTCATGATCAATCAAGTTCAAAACTGGCATCTCCTAGACATCAAATTTTCTTTGGACCAACGCACTGCTCGCACATTAATTCAAAGAGAGGCAAATGTAATACCCTAAAAATGGTCATCTAAACCATGGGCCCCTAATCTTGACAACATCACCAAGGTCCTAACCAAAGGCAATTAAATTAATCTTGAGCACATAATTAATTTCTTAAATCATCAATGTCACATGGTAAATTAATCACTCTGAATTAACTAAATACAATATTTAATTAATCAATCATTTCAATTAAATCATTTTTAAACAATTATCCTATTTTTTTATTAAATATCCTAGCATATTTAATTAAATAAATCAATTTGCCATCAAATCTTCAAAAAAGGAATTAATCTTGAAAATCAAATTAAAAATTGAAGAAAAATCTCAGAGAAAGCAAATAAAACAATTAAATCTCAAAACTGAATGAAATAGAGAATAAATCAATTTTTTCTGATTTTATCTTAATTTTAGTTCATTTTCATTTAAAACCGAGAAAAATAGCAAATCACATCAATTCACTTGGATTGTGCTTCCTCTTGGAAAATCTTGACCACTCATCAGCATTTGATCTTAGCCATTGGTTTCTTTCTAAATTTTCTATAAATTCAGCCTTCATCACTCATTCAAGGATCTTGGAGAATATATTGTTATTGTGTTGTTTTTGCTCTAGGTTCATTGAAATTTGTGCATTCAAATATTTACATATTAGTTATTGTATCCTTATTAAATCATGTAGCTTAATATTTCTTAAGTCATGTTAGATTAAATCTTGCAAATCTTGCATTGATCTAGCTTAAATCTTGCATTCATTTAGCTCAAATTGATGCTCATATAGATTAAATCCTTCATTTAGATTGTAGTCTAGTCACTGGATATCTTAGCAATATGAGAGCAATATAAAATCATATCTACTAGAAGGCAATAGGTCTCTTTGTGATGGTTTATTATTCATTATTGATTGATTTACTAACCATGCATCTAACGACTTATTGAAGTGTTGTGTATTCCAGATACAGATATGATCCACTTTTCACAAACATAGTGTCTACCTTTGTTCATCTTCATTAAAATTATCATATATTTTCTTCACACCAGTCAATAAAACATACTCTTTAATATTTATTATTAAATTTTCAAGAGGTGTGAGCTTTGTTACCGGTTTCCTCGAATATTTCACAGTAGAAGTACCAACACCCTTTGACCTTTTGTCATTGGCCCTTAGAGATTTCTTTTCTCCTTCGGACTCATTCACTTCTTCATTAGTATCCAATAGTTTCTATGCTTGTTTCTTTTTCCTTTTACCAGTCTTAACCAGTGCAACAAGAGGTTCAACAATCTTACCTTTCCCTTGAAACTGAATCTTAGAAGGTTTCTCTTTCTTTGTTTCTACTGGTTTCTCCTTGTTAACAATTGTTGGTTTTTATTTCTTTGCAACTTTCTCCTTTCCAGTTCTTGTCACTAATACATTTGGCCTTAAATTCCAATGGAGGTTTCCGACGGAGAAGGTATATTGTGATCATTTTTATTTTTTTTGAAAAAATGCCCGGTTTTGTCGGAATTCCGACAATAATGCAACATTTGGTTTTGACGGAGAAGAAATTGGCAATGACATTTGGGTTTTTTAAGAAAAAGTGCCCGCATTCGTCAAAATTTTGATGACCACGTGCATTACTTAAAAAAAGAAAGAAAAGACCAAGTCATTTCATAAATTCCACCTCTACCATTACAAAATCCTACCTCTACAGGGAACCTGTGGGTTTAATCGTCAGCTATCCTAGCTATCTACTACTAGTGCTCCAGCCGCGGAATGAAGTGGTTCCTCCCATGCAGATTCCAGGGAAATATTTTGGATCGATTAGGCACTCAAGAAGTCATGAGTTGGGCCCCAAATCCCTACTGTTGAGGCTGTGGTAGGGAATATCATTGGTGTGAAACTAGCCGGTTCTGCAGCTCAGGCTAGAAGTGGAGGGAGTATGATTTGGTTCCGTGCTTTCCCAATGAATGGGAATTATTGAACTAAAGAAGCAAGTAGAGCTACACTGGAAACAACCTGAATTCCTAGACACTCACTATCGAATCTCCATCCATCTTTGTTGGAATCAACCACAATTATTTGCGTAAGCGTCCCTTCCTGGTTGAGCAAACGAGTGCCTATCCAAAGGCCCTCCCAAGGTATCTTAGTTCACTGTCTTGGGGCATATTAGGGGATCACAATGGGGATCATAATAGGGAACATGCAGGTAGGGGCCATCCCCTGATGAACACGAAGGAGGGAGGTGGACATAGGTTCCCTGTGGGTTTAATTGCTGCAGGATGTAGGAATGGTTTAATCACTGCAGGAAAAAGATAGGGTATAATCAACAAATTCATTGTTATACATATTCAAATATTTAGATTCAAATTTTATTATAGATTTATCAGATTAATTGCCAATAGTAGAGATGGTGAGAGGTTTTTGTAATATGATATGATCAATTTAAAAGAAGAATTTCTTACAAGACCTAAACCGTTGAACAATCCTACAATCATGTATTAATTAAACACTGCATTTTAAGTAATGAACAATATAGTTAGCCTGAAACATATTAACACTACTTTCCATATTTAAAATATATCCTAATTAAGGAGAGGGATGACCTAAACCTGCGTGATCCAATGCCATTATGTAAAATATATCCTAATTATGGATGCTGGTATATATGGTTGTGACAGAAAATCCCTATTATAGAACCGTGAGAGCACTGTGTAGTGATCGAGTGCTATTTTTTGTTGGTGTTTTGGAAGGGACCATAAGTGTATCGTTAGGAAGGTGGTATAAAATGGAAGTTGAGAGGTATAAGGTTATGAGGTGTGGGTTAGGATAAGATAGGGAGGTAAGTGATGAAGGACGTAATGGTGAAAGAGTAAGCTAGGATATGTTAGGGGTTTAGAAGGTAGGAAAGTGAATGGGGGGAGATAAAAGGATGTGAAGGATGGAATGGGGTTAGTTAGGTGAAGTAAAAGTAAGTGTGTATGAGGTTAAGGTTTAGGTTAGGATGTAGGAAAGTGGAGGAGGTTAAGATAGGGGATATGAAAGGTAGATGGAAGGTAATAATGATAGGAAGTGAGGTAAAGGTTATGAGGTGTGGTTTAGAAAATAGGGTGTAGGAAATGGAAGGAAGGGTCATATCACTTTGATATTTTTCACCAAGATGAGTAGCCCGAGCATGTACCTCAAATATTACAAGCCAAGAGGATCCACTTGTAGTAGAGGAGCATATACTTGCATCTTGGGAGCTTATTAGGAGTTCGCCTTGAATTTGGGAAATACACATAGAGGAGATAGAATATTGATCAATACACATTACCTAGCCTCATCATGCATAAATACAAGAGGTATAGACTATAGCAAGCACATATCATGAGCCAAAGGAACATATTCAAGAGTTGCTTCATCTCCAATCCTCTACATTTTTAAGATCCACAAATGGGGTTGAGGATAAGTCTTGGTTACTTAGCTTGGACTTATGATTTGGGTTGCATCTATATGTGAGAAACCTAAAGGCATAATTTTCAATTCAATTTTTGAGAGGACTTGATTCCACCTTGTGGTATTGGGAGGATAAAATGCACCAACTCACATTGGAAACCCTCTCCAGATACCATTTTGGAGTGCTTCAAAGTGTGTTCTATTTTAAAATATTTTTAATAGAGATGCATAGATGAGTTTCACAATTTACATAATAAGGTTTCATAGTGGCTCAACATGAGAGTTAGTTTTTGTAGTTCTTATAGTTTGTAAATTATATTCAAGACAAGTTACTTGTCAATTATTTCATTAGGGGTGGAAAGCCCAAAATTTCAGTTTTCCTACACATGGCCAATCCAAATGACTTTAGGGTTGCTATGACAAAGTCTCTTATGGAAAAGGAGGTACATTGGATGACACAAGAGGCATGAGAGAAGTTTGTAACCTTGATGAAGGGACTAAAGTGTCTGTAGGCCTCCCCATCCTTCAAAGGATAATTTAGACTTACTATATGATTTATAAAGAAAAAACTAATAGTATCAATATTAGGGACAAAGGTCTAGAGCATAGTAGGGGCCATAGGGTAGTCACATTTGATCATCATCGACATAAGGATATTTTAGGTATGAGAGACTATAGGGTTATAAAACTAGGCCTTCTATGACTCAACAACCTTTTAGGGGAGAATCTAGTGTTTTTAGTAGTTAGGATCTTCTAATTATGGTGGGGCCTAGCCAACATAGGGTTATATGAGAGGCACATGCTATGTATATGTTAGTATCAGACAGAGAGTTCCCACAAGGTTTTAGAGTAGGTTGACACCATCCTAGGATGTCAAAGTAAATAGTTGATACGTGGGTCTTTACCCTCCCAACCACTCAACATATACCATCATGGGTCTTTATGCTCCCAAACACACAAAGGTCAAAGGAAGATTCACTACTGCAACACTCACTTTTTGTGACAGTCTCAATCACTTAGGACAGTCACTCCTTTCGTGGCCATTCTTCTTCACACAACACTCTCTAACATTAATTATGATGATAGTGTACCTCCTTAAACCTTCCACCAACACCTAACTCAATACCAAAATCTTTCCCAATATTGCTAATGGACTAATTAACTCAACTCACTATGAAATTGTGACGTTCAATGCAAGGTTTAGGATAGTAGTAATTAGGATCTTGTAATTATTGTGGGGCCTAGCCAACATAGGGTTATATGAGATAGGGGTAAGTTCAATAGTGATGTGTATTAGATTACCATCAAAGTTTCCTGTTAGTGTTACTTTGTATCAGCATTAACCACTTATTGTCATGGGAATCAACTAATAGACAACATAGATATTTATCATCAACCTCCCTTTTTTCACCAAAGGGATAAAAATTTATTAAACACAACGAGAATTACAAAGCAAGAAAGTAGATACATAACCTAATATAATCTCCATTTGAATAACCTAAGAAGGTAGATACAACTAAATAATCTTGAAAGAATTGCATATGAAGGGCACTATTAGAAAAGAACTTATGTACCATGCTAGTCTATGTAGCTACTACTAATTATTTCATAGAAATAGATACATGTGTTAGAATGTGTTGAAATAGTAGCTAGCTCACATAGGACAAACCCTATAAATGTAACTTGTAATTTGAATATACCTTGAAGTGTGCAATATGGAAGGTTTGTATTCTTAATGTCCTGCCCATTTCATAATTTAAAAGATGATATCTTTATTAAATATCTCCTCTATTAAATATCTTTATTAACTTGATTTTTCCTTCAATTCTTGATGAATGCTTGATTGCCTATTCACTTGGAATTGAATTGATTTTATAATTAAGAGATCACTTGAATTGTAGGTAAACCCCTTCAAATGATAGGGTAGGCTTCCTTTTATACCTAATATATGTCTTGAAAGCATTTTATCCTAATGGCTTTAAATTAAAGTACTTTCTCTTCTATCTAGTATTGGTGGAGCAGAGGTTGCATTGCATCATCCTAGGATACATATTTCCACAGATACAACACAAGTTAAATGTATCCCAAGTCTATGCAAAGCAACCTCTGCTCCAAAGATCACCAGAAAATAGAGAAAGAACTTTAATTTAATGCCATCAGGATAAAAATCTTTAATCAGGACAGATAAATGGTATGCAACTGTATTTATTTGGAATGCATTACCCAAACAACACAATCGATTAGTCACTTTTGAAAAGAAAGTGGTATGATGAAATATTTAGGCATAAAATAGATGAAATGCACTCCATACTATTGTTGCACAATATTTTGGTCGATGACATTTTAAAATAGTAAAGGAGGGTGTATGGAACAACCAAATTATTATCATTATAAACAATGAATATTTTAAGATCCTTTTATGATGTGTAAGTTGAGAATATTTTATGAAAGGTCCCTAAATGAATACACTTTAAATTGATTTTAGCAATGACTATTAGATGTAGACAAAAATGAATGCTTTTTGGATTAGGATGGTACACATAATCTACTATCAAAAGGTTTCTTTGGAAAGTATATGATTCAAAACTAAGGAAATGCAATTATTTACAAGTTTTAACCTTCTTAGATGCAAAATCCCTTATTTAGCCTCTCACAAACCCTTAAAAGTAGGGTTTCTCATATACCCCTCTTCCAAACACTATACCATCCAAATGATGATGGATTCACCTTTCATTTGAAATGTCTAAACATTGTCAATCATAAAATGTTCCCTTCCTTAAGGCAGATTTTCTACTGCTACTCCTTAGCAACCAATTTCTCCACTCTTACATTCGCTGTTTTGGTGAGAACCTCAGTTCTCCACCCAATCTACACATCAACCTATTAGTAATTTATTATACATGTTAGAGGAGTGCCATCCCATGAATATTAGGCCTTTTACATTCATGGAATGACCATTCTCATTGTCAATCAACCAAATCAAATGCCAAATTGCACAAATCTGTTAGAATAGTCAATGCAACTAGTCTAAAGTCTGAGACAAATGGATTATCAGTGCGTCTTCCTTGCAAATAAGATGTTCAAGGTCTCTTCAATGCATTAGGAATTTGAATACAAACTCAAGACAAAGATACCATAAGCCAAAACACCAAAAAAATTGAAGAAAACAAAAATTTTCTATTATTGCTTGTCCTAGTCCGTACACTAGCATTCTTTGTCATACAAAGCATTACATCAACCTTTTTATCAAAAAATATTAATTGCTGACACACAAGGTCATGAAATGATATATTTAACTTTCCTAAACTCTTGTAGACTCCCTAAGCCATAAATTCCTATTACATCTTTTTGCTGGTCCTAAGGTCCTTACCAGGCCCTTTACGACAAATTACAAACTTATTACAATTTTCATCATTAAAGGCCATAATGGAACTTAATACATCATAATTGATTGGCTCTTAACTCCTAAGACCTTCAAAAGTCTTTAATGGCTTCATTGAGTCCTTTGGTCTTCCAAATGTGTCTGCACCAACTTGAATTCTCCTTCAATGCTTGATTGCTTGTTCACTTGGAATTGAATTGATTTTATAATTAAGAGATCACTTGAATTGTAGGTAGACCTCTTCAAATGATAGGGTAGGCTTCCTTTTATACCTAATATATGACTTGAAAGCATTTTATCCTGATGACATTAAATTAAAGTACTTTTTCTTCTATCTGGTATTGGTGGAGTAGAGGTTGCATTGCATCAACCTATGATACATATTTCTGCAAATGCAACACAAGTTAAATGTATCCTAGGTTGATGCAAAGAAACCTCTGCTCCAGAGATCACCAGAAAATAGAGAAAGAACTTTAATTTAACGCCATCAGGATAAAAGGATTTCAAGGCAGATAAAATTTAAGTTTGATTGTCATCATTTACTTTGCCAAATTCTTCACACGTAACTCTTGAATCAATTTCCTACTCACAAGAATTTTATTAAGTCTCAAATATAGGGAAACAAAAGGCTTCAAATAGAAAACTTGTACATGCAACTAAATCCATTGACTAATTAGAAGAATAAAATTAAGAAACGGTTTGATCATGTGAGAGATGTTGGAGACTTGCAACTCACCAACTACTTAGTTTTTGCGGGTAAGATTTTTTGTTTGTTTTGGTTATGGTTGTGGTGTTTGTAGGGAGACATTTACAAATTTGTATCTATTTTCACTATTTAATGATTTATGGGTTTGTAATGGTAATTTAACGTTCTTTGATATTTTTGTACATATTCTTTATAATAGCCTATTATATTGATTTGGCCTATTATGGATAATGGTGTGGGTCAGACGGCTTTGTCGTTGGTGCATGAAAGCATTGAACGAGTTCTACTTTTAAAAATTACATAAAACATTTATTATTTATTTGATTCAGTGTTATTTGCAAAAAATGATTATCAATGATGTTTCCTTTCTCCAAGAATTGTCTAGGATCTTTCTGTCAAATAATATGTAACATTGAATGACTAAATCTTTTCTTTACAAATGCTTATTTTATTTAATTATTATTAGAGCGTGAATTAAAATTTATATCTGTACGAAAGAAGAACATACAAGTTGAAGAGTCATGTGCAAGCAAATTTTGTAAAAGAAAGCAAGCAAGAATTATCTTGAATGACATGGAAACAAGCTCATCAGCTGCCTAGAAGAGAGCAATTAGAGAAAAGTAGAGGAAAGTGTTAAAGGGTGATAAATAGATAGAGAGTATGCAATACAAACAAACAATGTCTGGAGTGTGTGATGGGACGTCTCTAATTTATGTCCGGAGGGACTAACTGGTTTTGGAGTTCCTGTGAAACCTATTGGGCCCCGCTTGGAGGAAAATCAATGTGTTCATACAAGGAGCACCTTTTTTCTATTATGAGAATGATGCTTTTGCACTGAAGAATATTTGGAAGTCAATATCCAAAAATTTCTATAGTGTGGAACTAGAGTTGGTGGACTCGAAGTAATTTTCAGCTTTCAGAAGACCAAGAGGTTATGCACACAATCTCCCAATAGAAGTTCGATTTCAAGAATTACCTCTCCCCCCATGACTATTCAAGAAGAACATCCTTAGACAAAGGACTATTTGCCTCCATGGGATCAAAGAAAAAAATTGAAGCATAGACTCTAGACGGTGTGGTGGTGTCCTTCGTGAAGAACTCTACACTATAATTGAAAATTGATGAGGGAAACTGCAAGATAGTGAAGAGAAATACAATCTTGAAAAGTGGGAAGAATGGATCTTGGTTTGGGTGCGGCCAAGTCAAGTGGCTCTTCTAGAGGTTGGCGAGATAGAAATCATAATAGGATTGGAAAAAGATCACACTCGTGGAACTTCGTGTGCGATTGATCGATTGCGTTGTTTGGGTAATGCATTCCAAATAGATATAGTTGCATACCATTTATCTATCTTGATTAAAGCCTTTTATCCCGATGGCATTAAATTAAACTACTTTCTCTTCTATCTGGTATTGGTGGAGAAGAGGTTGCTTTGCATTGAACCTGACCTGCCACCTATCGACCTCTTCGATAGGTGGCAGGTCAGGTCGATGCAAAGCAGCCTTTTCTCCAACAATACCAGATAGAAGAGAAAGTACTTTAATTTAATGCCATCAGGATAAAAGGCATAGACTCTAGATGATATGGTGGTGTCCTTCGTGAAGAACTCTGCACTATAATTGAAAATTGACAAGGGAAACTACAAGATAGTGAAGAGAAATACAATCTTGAAAAGTGGGAAGAATGGATCTTGGTTTGGGTGCGGCCAAGTCAGGTGGCTCTTCTAGAGGTTGACGAGATAGAAATCATATTAGAATTTGAAAAAGATCACACTCGTGGAAATTTGTGTGCAATTGGTCGATTGCGCTGTTTGGGTAATGCATTCCAGATAGATACAGTTGCATACCATTTATCTATCTTGATTAAATCCTTTTATCCTGATGGCATTAAATTAAAGTACTTTCTCTTCTATCTAGTATTGGTGGAGAAGAGGTTGCTTTGCATCGACTTGACCTGCCACCTATCAACCTCTTTGATATGTGGCAGGTCAGGTCAATGCAAAGCAACCTCTTCTCCACCAATACCAGATAGAAGAGAAAGTACTTTAATTTAATGCCATCGAGATAAAAGGATTTAATCAAGATAGATAAATGGTATGCAACACTATCTATTTGGAATGCATTACCCAAACAATGTAATCGATTAGTCACACATGAAGTTCCACGAGTGTGATCTTTTTCAAATCCTAATATGATTTCTATCTCGTCAACCTCTAGAGGAGCCACCTGACTTGGCCCCACCCAAACTAATATCCATTCTTCCCACTTTTCAAGATTGTATTTCTCTTCACTATCTTGTAGTTTCCCTCATGAATTTTCAATTATAGTGTAGAGTTCTTCATGAAGGACACCATCACATCGTCTAGAGTCTATATTTCAATTTTTTTCTTTGATCCCATGGAGGCAAATAGTCCTTTGTCTAAGGAAGTGCTTCCTGAATAATCATGGGGGGGAGAGGTAATCCTTGAAATCACCCTTCTATTGGGAGATTGTGTGCATAATCTCTTGGTCTTCTGAAAGCTGAAAATTAATTCGAGTTCGCCAACTCTGGTTCCACACTATAGAATTTTTTGAATATTGACTTCCAAATATCCTTCAGTGCAAAAGAATCATTCTCATAATAGAAAAAAGGTGCTCCTTGCATGAACACATTGATTTACTCCAAGCATGGCCCAATAGGTTTCACAGGTTCTCTAAAACTAGTTAGTCCCTCCGGACATAAATTAGAGACATCACATCACACACTCCAGACATTGTTTGTTTGTATTGCATACTCTCTATCTATTTATCACCATTTAACACTTTCCTCTGATTTTCTCCAATTGCTCTCTTCTAGGCAGCTGATGAGATTATTTTCATGTCATTCAAGATATTGCCTGCTTGCTTTCTTTTATGAAATTTGCTTGCACATGACTCTTCAACTTGTATGTTCTACTTCCGTATAGATATAAATTTTAATTCATGCTTAGATAATAATTAAATAAAATAAGCATTTGTAAAGAAAAGATTTAGTCATTTGATGTTACATATTATCTAATGGAAAGATCATAGACAATTCTTGGAGAAAGGAAACATCATTGATAATCATTTTTTGCAAATAACATTGAATCAAATAAATAATAAATGTTTTATGCAATTTTTAAAACTAGAACTTGTTCAATGCTTTCATGCACTGGTGACAAAGCCATTTGACACACATCATCTCTCATTGTCAGAATTCTGATGACAACTAATGAAACATCCAACAAGGATGTTGTATATCTGACGTCACTTCCATGTCAAACAGTCATCGAGGAGCAAACATAGCATCCATCAGAATTACAATGAAAATCCATCAAAATTTATGGCCAGGGGTGCAAATATAGCTGATGTGGGAGGACTTCATAACATCATCGGATGACCGATGCAAATCGCATCGCCGGGAAGCCTGACGACAAGTTTTCGATGGTAAAGTTGGTCAGAAGTCCGACGTTGTGTCATTGCAAATCCAACAATTAGCCATCGAAAATTAGGCCCAAATGTACTAGTGTGTATTTACACCAGTGGGGGTACCGATTGGAACACTTGATGTTCTAGCCTATTGAGAAGCATTCTTTTCTCTTGCTTTAGCAATGTCTTTCTTGGTGAATCCTTCTTGCTCTGCAAATGATTCAACTTCCTTTCTAACCTTGTTTGCTATTACAGGTCAGTTAAGTTCTGAGTGCATTTGAAGGGATTTCTCCTTGTAAGTGCCAAAATGTTCTGCTCTTGAATCTACCGATTGGGTAAGCAAATAATCAACATATGCAACCAAAAGATATTTGTCAACTTCATATCCCATGGGCATCACCCATGTATTCTGGGCCTCAATTACCTCCATCATGCAAGTATCTGTATCAACCATAAAGAAAATTGTGTTTTCATATTGGTTGACAACCTCTGTTGGTATTCTTTCCCTTGCATGCATCTTCTTCTGAAAATATTTAAAGTATCCCCATGCAATCTTGCCAAATTAATTGCCAAGCATTCTAATGTTGTACTTCATCTGTATCAATGCAGGAGTGCCATCTATCCATTGTATATACCAATACCAAGGAAACATTTTTGAAAATAAAAGAATAGACCAAGAATTAGTTGTCCAAAATTAAACTTTAACCTTTTATCCTTCTTGATGGATTCCAGGTTTAGCATAAGTTGAATCCTTAATGCCTCTGATAATTCATAGTCAACATCTTCCTTTATCATCCAGTAAGTTGTATGAATAGTTGCAGCGGGGATGATGTTCATCCTGCTAGAGTAATAGATCCAGTAACCGATTACCATAGAAGCATATTTTACTGTCGGATCACTGATATTATTCATCATCGTTACTTTTCCATCCCATTTATAACTTGTTAAAATTTATACATCATTCTTGGGAATGGATCTCAAAACTGGAACTTCACCGATGGCACAAAATCTAGTGATTGCATGAATAGCTTCCTTAGAAATTTTATGTGGTCAGTCAAGCCACGTAAATTGGTCATGAATCCTTCTAAGCACATATCTCACAAGTTCATCATCAATATCATTCATAAAATTTAGGGCATGGTGAAACCCTTTCTCTAACCCTTTTGAACTGTTCCTTTATTATTCCATTCTTATCATACAATGCTTTATACTGATAAAAAATAGCAACAACACCAAGATCCTCTAGTTTGTAATGATAGAAAGATCTAATATCTTCAACATGTAAGACACCATAAGGAACTCTAGATAGGGCTTTGATGTGATTAGTTTCCTCATACTTAAATAAGTACCTCTTAAATTCAGGATAGGGTCTATCGGTAACATCAACTAAATGCAGGGTGTCTAGCTTCAATGATTCAGAAAGATAAGTAGATAACAAGATATCTGGATAAATACCTTTTGTGGCTTCCACACTATGGTTCCAAACATCAACAAAACTTCTTCACCGATTCCCGACCACACACATAAACACTTCAAATCTTTGTCAAACAAGTTAGATGCTGCAAAGACAAGATCTGCTCTGCTTGCTTTCCATGTGCTCTCGAGTATGCAATGTGACAAATAAAATTCAAAACATTCCTTTTATTTTACCATTATCTACCACATTAAATTCCATTACCGATAAAACCCTAAAAATATCTTATAACACATTACCAGTTCACATAACACATCAAACCTATTGGTTTGATGTGTTAAATCACTTCTTAACATCATAATACATCAAAGTATGCCGATTTAACATACCTTATGATCCTCCAAGGGGTTATGAAATATATTTGACATTAAGCTCCCCCTAAGCTTATTAAAAACTTAGTTTTCTAGTTAAGGGTTCTCCACACTAGGTGAAGAAATAGGATCTTCAGATGGTTTGACTTCAGTTTTCTCATCATCCTTCTTTTTCAAGATTCTGTTCATTTCAATTCTGGTCTCCTCTACATCAAATTTCATCTTCCCTTTCTGGTCAATAGATTGACTCACCAGTTGGTTCTCTTTAGCTCTGCATAACTTTTCCATATGTCCTAGTTTATGACATTGATAACAAGCCATACCAGAAGCTCTCCAAGGTCCAGCATTGCCTCTGCTAGTCCTTTTGTAGTTCATAGCTACATGACTGTAGTTATGACAGATTGTGCACACCACATTCATTCTTTTTCTCTATCTCATAGGGATTAGACTGGTTAGAATAGCGTGTTTTCTAGTTAGGACTTCTCTGGTCATTGAAGGTTCTTTGTCAACCACCACA
The DNA here is from genome assembly GCF_030272615.1 of Cryptomeria japonica. NCBI lineage: Eukaryota > Viridiplantae > Streptophyta > Pinopsida > Cupressales > Cupressaceae > Cryptomeria > Cryptomeria japonica. The sequence continues at coordinate 109,686,517 of NC_081408.1, forward strand.
AGACCTCTGACTAATGTGAGATGTAGGATTATTTGCTCCATACCTACACTCAATAGCTCTATGTCCATGCATATTACAAGTGTAATAATAACCATTAAAGGTTCTAGGCTTATATCCTTGAAATGTATTAGGTCTATAACCATTAGTAGTAACATCAAATCTACTTCTAAAAATATTAGCAGTATGTCTTGGCTTATGATAATTGAAACAAATAGGCATATAGGATTTCTAAACCTTAGGAGCAGTTTTACCTTCATGGATGTTGTCCTTAGTACCAGAAGACACACCTTTCTCAAATTTATTGTAACCCAGTGTAGTTGTATCACCTTTCATCCTTTGAGATTGGACCTATTCATCCAGCATGGTAGAACTATTGTTAAACTTTACAAGCTTCTCATTAGCTTCATTAAGTTCTTGTGTAAGGTCTTCGATCCTTTTCATAAGAGTCTCTCTAAGAGATATTTCCATATGCAATTATACCTTTATCTCTTCTTTTCCCCCATGTCAGTGTGCATATAGAGTGCCATTTTCCTGATTAATCTTAAATATCTCATGATCTTTCTATTTGATCTTGTCTTCAGCTTCCCTCCTTGCTTCAATTTTATGACTCGTCCAGATTGTAAGGGCTTCAATATCTCTCCTTAGGTTAGACTTTTCATCATTTAGTTTTTCCACCTCATCAACCAATGCACCTAGGTTTGCTTCATTAGAAGAACTACTTTCAAAAACCTCCAATAGTTGTTCGGTTAGCTCTCTTCTCTTAGCAAGTGAAGCTTTGTACTTTCCTCTCCATGTTTCTAGGGCTTCCTCAGTTTCTGCAAGTTTATTTGACATCTCTCTATAACTCATGTCCCACATATCTGCCTTAGGAATCCTTCTCAAGCAGTTAGGCCTAAAAGAAGGTTGGCTTTGATACCAATTAATAAACTTATAAGGCACTAAGAGGGGGGGGGGTGAATCAGTGCAAGCAAAAACAATATGAATCCTATCACCAACTTAAACAACTTAAAACATATCAAGCATAAGATGAATATCACCACATAAACTAATGCCCAATAAAACAAAGTCCACATAACACAAGAGATTTATATGTGGAGACCCAAAAGGGAAAAACCACGGTGGGATTTAATACCCACAAGACTCACTAATTGTAGAATAGAAATCTTGACTAGTTAAGGTCTTACAAATATGCTCTGTTAGGAGAAGAACCGATTAGGATACACTGGGTTAAGGGATTTAAATGATAACCCCTTTAGGATCTTTACCTATTAGGATCAACCTCATAAGAGGTTTTAACACTCTGATATAGAGCTACGTTGTTAGGACCTATTCGGTTAGGGGATTTTATTGCTACAAACTGTCAAGGAAACAACAATCAAATGATCTTCATGTAACACCTTAGTGTCTGATAAGATTTTCTTCAGATCCTCAAAAAATCAACAAAACATCCATACAAAGCTTTTCTAATCACCACACAATCATGTTCATCTAATTCACCATATATCTCACACATATACACATTCATGCACACACTGACTTGATACTATTAGGATAACTAATGAACAACTATGAGGGGGGGGTGAATCAGTTGTTAATAGATTATAACTTTTAATCCACAATATAACCTTAAACAAATCAAGTACCGATAAAGCACATACAAATGCTGGTAGACAATACAACTTAACAATTAACCAGATAATCAATGCAAAGAAACCATAGCACATAACACCATGATTTATAAATGGAAAATCTAGAAAGGGAAAAACTACGATGGGAATCCTACCCACATTTAGATGATACTTTTGTGGAAAGTATGTGTTACAATGAGGGGCCTACACTTGTAGGAAGGAACACTGCCTAGAGCGCACTACTCATTACAAAAGAGTCTCACTGAATACAGAGAGGCTACAACCTTCTATAGATAAGTGGACAACAATCCAATAGAGTGAATTTCTGGAAATAGCATCTATTATGCCTGATTACAGTCTTGGTTAAGCTCAGTGCCAGAGGACTAAATCCTCTTTTGAATCCAGTTCGATCACCAATGATCGACCAACTCCTCTACCTAAATGACATTACAATATTCACACATTACAATCCTTGACCATAACCTTTCCAGTAACCATTTTATATTACAAAGGGTTTCTGCCTCTTATTTATACAAACCCTAAGGCCTAAACCAATTAGGTCAGCCACCTAAAGATATTACAATAAGATCATTATCTTATTCCATTTACAATGATATGCCATATCGGCTGAAGACCAAAACAGTAATAACAAATCCATAAAACATGTCGAATCATCTTGGTAACATGTAGAGTACACACTAGTATGACACTGGTCCATAACCTAGATAGGTACCAAACCTATTATGGGTCCACCACACCAAAGAAAAGTCTTCAAGCATTTGAAGCATAATCAATGAACATCTTCAGCATCCTGAAATCCATCAAGAATCTACACCAACACTAATTGTGCATCCTGCCACAATTCCTCAATGAAAGCTCTGTCGGTAAAGCCATAAACCAATGCCGGTAAGGGTTTACCAAAGTTCATGATAACATCCAATTACCAAGACAATACCAACTAAACAAAACATGCTCATGGAGCATATAGCACATGAAATCCAATATACTTCATTGATCCAAACATGCTAGAAGTGTCAATAGACAATCTCTTCTATCGGTAACACTTGATCTTCTACTGGTAACCTGTTTGTCGGTAACACTTGATCTTCTACTAATAACCTATCTGCTGGTAACCATCCATAACAACTAGTGTTGACATCAATGATAAAAGATCAATGCAACACATAATCAATTCATCCATAATGCCAACAATCTTCCCCTTTGACATTGATGGCAACACTAGATGTGAAAAAAATCTAAGTACCAGGAAATGCCAAACAAGTCTCCCCCTATGGAAGACAACCAATCAGTCAATAGCTCTCCCCTGTGAATGATATCTCTGTAAGGTTTTGAATGATTTTTCACACTACTATCTCTCCCCCTTTCACATAAATGCCAGAAATATGACAAAAATATCAAAGCAATGATATAATCCTCTGAATCTCAAAGCTGACTACTCCCCCTAAGTAGCAGCACCACTCATCAGTGCTGGAATGAATAATGTTTCTGATAATACATGTTGGACTGATAACAAAATTCATCAATCAAGTCTCTGTTGGAGGGGCAGAAACCCCTAACATGTCTCTAAAATATTCAAATGATTCCTTAGACAATGGTTTAGTGAATATGTCTGCAATCTATTCTTTAGTGTTCACATAAACCAATTTGACTTCCTTTGCTTCAACCTTGTCCTTCAGAAAGTTATACTTTATTGAAATATGCTTAGTCTTAGAGTGAAATACCAGATTTTTAGACATGTCAATAGCTGCAGAGGTATCATAGTAGATAACTACTGGTTCACTATAATTTATCCTAATATGTTTCAACATTTTCTTCATCCACAAAACTTGAGTGCAATTAGTTGTTGTTGCAACATATTGAGCTTCTATAATAGATAAAGAAATGCATGACTGTTTTTTGCTTATCCATGAAACCAATTTCTTTCCAAGAAAGAAAGCTCCACCAGAATTTCTCTTCCTATCATCAGTATCGCCTACCCAATCTGAGTCAGTATATGCACATAAATTGAAATCATCATTTCTGAAATACCATAAACCATATTCTATTGTTCCTTGCAAATACCAGAATATCCTCTTTACTGCACATTCATGATTTTCTTTAGGATTACTTTGATATCTTGAAACAATACTTACTACATTCATAATATCAGGTCTAGTCTAAGTTAGATATAATAGATCAGCAATCATAGATTTATAACTTATTGGATTTACTGGTGTAGAAGTATACTTGATAGATAATTTCTCACTTGTAGCCATATGAGTACTTACCGGTTTGGAATTCTCCATACCAAAAATTTTCAACAATTCACTCAGATACTTAGTTTGATAGATAAAAATGCCTTTGTCAGTTTGAGTAATCTCCAAACCTAAGAAAAATTTCATCGCACCAATCATGGACATTTCAAATTCATTCTTCATGTTGTTAGCAAATTCCATGCATAGTTTATCTTCTCCTCCAAAAATGATATCATCAACAAAAACTTCAATAATCAGAATATCATTATCGGTGATTTTATAGTATAGATTATTATCAACACTTCCTTTAGATTACTATTTATCCAACCTTGCATACCAAGCTCTAGGAGCCTGTTTCAAACCATATAAAACTTTCTTCAATCTGCAAACCATGTGTCATCTATAAGTGAAAATCCATTAGGTTTCTCAATGTAAACTTCTTCATCAAGCTCACCATTCAAAAATGCACATTTGACATCCATACGATAAACCTTATAATTCTTATAAGTTGCATAGGCAAGAAATAGTCTAACAACTTCAATTCTAGCTATAGGTGCAAATGTCTCACCATAATCAATTCCTTCCATTTGAGAATATTCTTTACAAACCAATCTAGCCTTGTTTCTTATAACTTTACCATCCTCATTTAGTTTATTCCTAAAAACCCATTTAGTTCCAATAACATTCTTATTTTTAGGTCGGGGAACTAAAGACCAAGTTTCATTCTTCTGTATTTGATCTAATTCATCTTCCATAGCCTTTAACCAATGTTTATCATTGCAAGCTTCAATTACAGTTGTTGGTTTAACTTGAGAAATAAGGCATACCTCTTCATTTGCCAGTTTTCTTCTTGTCATAACTCCCTTGTTTCTATCTCCAATAATTTTATCTTTAGATGATTTAATCTTACATACCTTGGTGTCTTCTGAACTTCAGGTTCACTACTTTGATCATCAGTCATAGTTGAATTTTTTGATTGTGTTAGTGTAATATTTTCAGATTTTTGTACCAGTTGAGGCATTGCCGATTTAGTTATGATCATTTCCACTGTCGGTTCCCTGTCTTATGATATAGAATGATTTTTGTATTGTTCATCCACTTTCACATTAGCACTTTCCATAATATTCTGCAATCTTTTGTTATAACATCTATAAAATTTTCTCTGAATTGAATAACCAAGAAATATCCCTTCATCACATCTAGGATCAAACTTTCCAATTGAATCATCTCTTTTGATATACCATTTACTTCCAAAAATTCTGAAATACTTAACAGTAGGTTTATGTCCAAACCATAGTTCATAAGGGGTCTTACCAGTTTCACCTTTTATGTGAAGTCTGTTGAATGTGTAGACTGATATACTCAGTGCTTCTCTCCAGTAGATATGATGCAATTTGTCTTCCATCATCATAGATCTAGCTGCATCCAACATATTTTTATTCTTTCTTTAAACTACTCCATTTTGCCAAGGAGTCCTATGTGCAGATAGTTGTCTCCTAATTCCATTTGTCTTACAATAACTCTTAAATTCATGAGAAGTGAACTCACCACCATGATCTGATCTTAGACATTTAATTTTCAATCCAGTTTCTATTTCAACCTTCACTTTAAAGATCTTGAATTTATCAAAAGATTCAAACTTCTCTTTTAGAAAAGTCACCCACATGATTCTAGAATATTTATCAATAATCAACATCAAATACCTATCACCTTGAAATCTTCTAGTCTTTGTTGGACCACATAAGTCGATGTGAATCAAATCAAGTACATCATTAGATTTATCATGTATGCTCATAAAATAATTTTTGACTTGCTTACCCAATTGACATTCCTTACATACTGGATCATGAGGCTTCATAATCTTAGGTATATCTCTAGCTACTTTAGTTGAACTGATCTTAACAATACAATCAAAATTAACATGACACAACCTCTTATGCCATAGACAACTCTCATCAATATGAGAAATCAAACATGTCTTATTACCAATGTTCAAGTGAGAGATATTACTTCCAGTCTGACTATTGGTTGCAATCTCCAAACCATTCTTATTAATGATCTTGTATTTTCTATCTTTAAATTGAAGTTGAAAACCCTTATCAACTAATTGACCAACACTCAAAAGATTATTCCTTAAAACTTATACATAATAGACATTATCAGTGTTATGCTTCCCATCCAAAGAAATAATACCTCTACCTTTGATCATACATGCCTTGTCATCTCCAAATCTGACTTGACCACCATTGTATTCTTGTAGTGACATAAATTTTCTGTTATCTCTAGTCATATGATGTGAGCATCCACTATCAATTACCCATTCATCCTTTTCTTCAATTTTTTTGCTAGGGCATTTTCCTCATTTTTGATAGCCAGTTCCTATTCATATTCCTTCAAAGCATAGAACACCCATTCTTTACCATTTCTAGATCTACTAGTAGAGTCTTCTACCAGTTCATCTCTAGAATCATTAGTTACTCCTTCCTCATCTGCTATGGAGCATTGTTAGTTTATTTTGAATCTATATCTTTTTGGGTTAGGCTTAAAAGTTTTCTTAACTCTTTCCTCAAACCTTGCATTCCTTTCAAGACATCTAGATGCAAAATGACGAATCTTATTACATGCAAAACATTTAAAAGGTGCTTTTCCTTCATACTTATTTCCAGTCAGACCTTTAGGTACTCTTCTAGCAAATAAGGCTTCAAGTTGCTCAAGCTCTTCATCTTATTTCCTCATGTCTTCTAGTTCTTTTGCATATAGGGGTCTCCAATCACTCTTGCTGGTAGATATTGATGATGATGCATGAAAAGAAGGTTCAGACTTTATAACTCTAGAAGATCCAAATTCTTCAAGCTCAAAAGCAGATAATTTTTCAATCAGAATGTCTCTGTTAACTAAAGTGTTTTCCATTGTTCTTAACTCATTAACTACAGTTTCCTTCATCTTGTAAGCCAGTGGAAGGGCTCTCATGACTTTGGAAACTATTTCATCTTCACTTAGAAATCCTCTGGAACATTTAATTCCCATAACAATCTCATTTACTCTTTCCATAAACACAACAATTCTTTCATTATTTTCCATCTTCAAGTTTAGTAATTTTGACAGTAGGGTCACCTTCATTTAGAGTTTTCAATTTGTCCCATATAACCTTATCCAATGATTTGTTAGTCAATCCCATAATCTATTGATCGGTAAGTGCACACAAGAGGGCTTCTTTAGCTCTGCAATCATTTTCAATATTCTTATCCAGGTCTGCAGGAGCAGGATTGCCAGATGCCAGATCATAAGGTGTGTATCCTTTCTCAGTGATCTCCCAAATATACTTGCCAAGAAATCTAAGACGAGTCTCCATTCAAATTTTCCATATCCCATAATTTGTTCCATCAAGCTTAGGGATTTCTCTTCCAAAAATAGCTGCCGGTGGATTAGAAGTGTTAGTTGCCATAGGATCTACCTCAAGCAGTTAAGCTTCTGCAAAAGAGGACCAAAGTTCTGATACCAATTGTTAGGATAATCGGTGAACAACAGAGAGGGGGGGGGTGAATCAATTATTAATAGATTATAACTTTTAATCCACAATATAACCTTAAACAAATCAAGTGCCAGTAAAAAAACATACAGATGCCGGTAGACAATACAACTTAAAAATTAACCAGATAATCAATGCAAAGAAACCATACCACATAGCACCATGATTTGTATGAGGAAAACCTGGAAAGGAAAAAACCACGGTGGGAATCCTACCCACAGTCAGATGATACTTCTGTAGAAATTATGTGTTACAATGAGGGCCTACACTTGTAGGAAGGCACACTACCTAGAGCATACTGCTCATTACAAAAGAGTCTTACTGACTATAGAGAAGCTACAACCTTCTCAAGATAAGTGGACAACAATCCAATGGAGTGAACTATTGGAAATAGCATCTATTATTCCTAATTATAGTCTCGATTAAGCTCAGTGCTAGAGGATTAAATCCTCTTCTGAATCCAGTTCAATCACCAATGATCAACCAACTCCTCTACCTGAATGATATTACAATATTCACACATTACAATCCTTGACCATGACCTTTCCAATAACCATGATACATTACAAAGAGGTTCTACCTCTTATTTATACAAACCCTAAGGCCTAAACCAATTAGGCTAGCCACCTAAAGATATTACAATAAGATCATTACATAATTCTATTTACAATGATATGCCATGTCGGCTCAAGACCAAAATAGTAATAATAAACCCATAAAATATCTCGAATCATCTCAATAACGTGTAGAGTACATGCTAGTATGATACTAGTCCATAAGCTAGATAGGTACCAGACCTATTCTGGGTCCACCACGCCAAAGCAAAGTCTTCAAGCATTTGAAGCACAATCAACGAACATCTTCAACATCCTGAAATCTATCAAGAAGCTGCACCAACACCAATTGTGCATCCTGTCACAATTTCTCAATGAAAGCTCTGTTGGTAAAGCCGTAAAATAGTGTTGGTAAGGGTTTACCAGAGTGCAACATCCAATTACCAAGCCAATACCAACTGACCAAAACATTCTCATGGAGTATATAGCACATGCAATCCAATATACTTCACTGATCCAAACATGTCAGAAGTGTCAACAGACAATCTCTTCTATCGGTAATACTTTATCTTCTACCGGTAGCCTGTCTGCTGGTAACACTTTATCTTCTATCGGTAGCCTATCTGCCGGTAACCATCCATAATAGCTAGTGTTGACATCAATGACAAAACATCAATGCAACACATAATCAATTCATCCATAATGCCAACAGATACCTTATCACACTTTTTATAAACGTCAATTTTAGTTAGCTACAACCTTGGAAAAATTTCCTAGGTTTAATGAATCTAGACATTCATGCAATATACACTTTATTTTTTTCAGCCACCAACATAAGAAATCAAAAACCTATGTCGTTTTACTGATTAAAGTGACTATATCACTATTGGTTGAGTGTTCATCAGAATGTCTTCTTTTTACATCAAATATCAGTTGTCTAGTTGAATATGCCAATGTGGTTATGAACATAGCTCTGAGTACCTATCTCCATCATTGTTGTAAAACTACATCATCCACCTCTTCATGAATCGCCTGTACCAATTGTTGGAATGTAACACTATTCATAGTTTATGGGTTGAGATCATATTTACTGGTTCTTTGCTAAACCGTCTTCTATACTGATTATACCTTACTAGTTGACTTTCAAGACTTAGATGAACACAAAAGCATTATTTCCATCAATGACAACACAAAAATTTAGTCATCAAACATGAATCTCAATCTCTTCATCACATTCACCAATCAATCATTTACCAGTTCAGTCAAATGCCAACAACATAATAATTCGAAAGTGCTGAAACCCTTGACAAAAGCACTACAAAAACTTGTATATGTGCTAAACAAAGAGCTAAGTGCATTGTTCTAGCATTTTTCTATGTTTTGAGTATTTTTCTAGATTTTCTAAGTTCAGTTTGGATTTTTTTCGACTGTCAGTCATTTCCAGAGTTCTATCCAAAGGCTATGTTGTATTTTCTGAATACTCTTGGATGTCCAGAGTAAGATTTTGATACATTAATTGATCATTTATATTGTTGCAAGAGGAGTGATTCCTTGATATGGATTCTTTTCTCTATGATGTTGTGTGATCTATGAGCTATATATTATTGGTTCTTGCACATTTATTATGTTCTATTTAGCCAGATTGTATTTGGTGGACCTTCTTGTTTGATTGTTTATGTCATTAAGGCATAGACACGTGATTATGGGGAGTAGGTTTTTGTGAGTCTATTGAGATCATGAGAAATAGACTGCTATGATTATTATGTAATATAGATGGGATTTAGACCATTTGGATAGCTCATTGGAGGTTTTCCATTGTAATTGATAAGTGATAACATAATAGTTAATACTAGGTGGGTTGGGTAGAGTAAATCATCTAAGCAAGATAATAAATATGTTTTGTGGTACCCATCTCATGGATTGGAAAACCAGAGTGAGTTGGTAGATCTGGTAACCAAGTAATCTATACTACCTTGAATTCCTCAAAGGTTGAGATGGTTCCACATGTGTATCCTACGCGGTATCATGTGATGACACTCTTTCCCTACATGTTTATCCTATTTCCTTACGTCTTGTTGATGAGTCACCTCTGGTGGTTTCTTGGTTGTTTGGTATGTCTTCCTTGGTTGGTGGTAGAGTTGTTCTCCTATTTGGTTGATAGATATCAACTTAGATCTAGAGTGTGTGTGGAATCTTGTGTCATCTCTTAGCATGGGAGGTGGTTCCTTTGGTTCCATATGTTCAAGTGGTTGGTACCTTTCTTTGGAATTGGGATATTGTTTAGTGGATGTTTTCCTTGGATACTTTGCGAGGGTGTGGATCTCTTATCTCTTCAACTCATAGATGGATATTTATAGTAGCTTATTGTAAAGCGGAAAATCGATCGAACCCTAGTTGCTCTCCCCTCTTCCAACTCCAAGGAGAGAGAAGGGAGGTTGCTAGGGTTGATGGTTTTCACTTAGGGAGACTTTACATTCAAAAGAGGGGTTGAAACCCACAAGATCCAATCCCACACAATGCAAGATTGGATGCTAAATGCATTTCAAGGGTTAAGACAGCAAGGCTACCCTCTTTTGTAAAGAATGTACATAGAATGATTAAGCTAGGAATGCATAGAAAGTGAGAAAGATTCGCTTATAGACTGAGATAGGGATATAGGATGAAGTTGCGGACATGGAATTAGCAATAAAATGTCGATACGGTGCTGTCCTGCAAATTTGAGCAAAAGTTGACGGGACGATGGTGCCCGGCGTGCACATGGTCCTCCAAAAAATCCGCGAAACGAAGGGGGATCTGTTCGTCTCTACACAAGGACTCCAGATCTTCAATTTCGGCTGCGTACCTGCAACCTACACACAGAAAAGAAAAGACGATTGGGGGGTTAGGGATTAGGGGTTTGCCTTTAGGTCAAACCCCGGTTTTGGAATTAACCAAGAAATGTAAATGATTGTAATGTAAAACAAGTACTAATACCTTGTTGTAAGGATGTTTGTATCCTTATGTGCGAAGGTATAGATGTTGTTGTATGTTGTATGTTGTAGTATGTGATCTCCTCTTCAATGGTTGAATCCTTGTCTTGAATGCAACACTTAGCCTTGAATGGAAACTTGGAATGATCAATAGCTTGAAGGAATGTTTGAATGCTTGAATGCTTGAATGTTTGAGTATCGTTTCCACGCTTGTACATATATGTCCTTCTTCTTTTCATCTTCTTTCCTCTTGCCCAAAATGAGAGAGGAAAAGTAGTTTATATACTTGTCAATTAGGGCTAAAAGACTAATTTTCCCGACCTTAGGCCGACCAGGAAAGATAATTTTCCAATTTGCAAACAAAAAGACCTGAAGTCCCATAGGAGACCGGGCCCAAAATAGGGCCAGGGACCAGGGCGCTGGGCGCCCTGGTCCTGAAGGACCAGGGCACTGGGCGCTCTGGTCCCACCTCCCGAGACAGCAGGGTGCAAAGGAGGTTCAGGCCAAGGTGCTTGAAAAATGTAGTTTTTTGGTGTTGTGGACAAGTTTTGGGGTCTCCATTCAGGTTCCGTGTTGCATCGCCATCGTGAAGACCGAAATGCAGTCGAAATTGCAAGTGTCACAATTTTAGGATGCTACATTTAGCCCCCACTTTAGCAGGAGTATGTATGCTCATACTTCCGGTAAAGTACAAGGAAACAACATTGAAAGACTTTCACCACGTCAAGGAGGCAAGACACACCAAGCCCCCAGTGGACTAAGGATCTTACGACTTCGATTGACAAAGTAAAAGGGAAGATCACGAGGGAGAACCATGACTGTTAGTAGTAAGGTTCCCTCACTATGAGTCATGCAAAAGAAATACCAAAAATTTTCAAGGCAAAGCTACGTTCGCCAAGAACTTTTCAAGTATCCTGAAGGGATAGACGGGGTGTATGCCCCCCTACGTTAAAGCGATCGCACACGCCTCAACGGGGGTGATTGTTTTAACGTAGCGCTACACATAAGAAATGAGAAAGGAAAGGAGCACGTTATCACAAAGATTTAGCCCCCAAATGTGAGATAAACCCAAGGATAATAGACACAAAACACAAAGCACGAGGTGACTTCACTTTCCTCGGGGTCAGTATGCTGTATGATAAGTCATGTATATATATCATATGTATGTATGCATAATTGTTCTTCATTCTCCAATCAAGGAAGGTCACCTAGAAGAAGGGAACACATGTGTCTTTTGAGTCAACATGAGAGAGACCAAAAGAGATTTCAATGCTTTGCATCGTCCTCAAGTAGAAAACACTAAGGACAACAAATAGAAGAATGAGAATAACACATAGAAGAAGTTACAAAAGAGAGGAGGAGAGAATCTGCTATGCTAATGAACCTAGTCTAGCACATCATCTTCCCCCCGATTTTGCTGATCAATGTTTCGGGAAGGCAGGGAACACGCTAGAGGGGGAACATCCAACATAGCAGATGGATCTATCACAAGATCCAAACAAGGGCTATGTTCATGTTCCAAGCCACGTTGTTCTTGTCTAGGAGCTAGGATAAGTGCTTTAGAAAATTCGTTAGATAAATGGTTATCAATATCAACAAGTTCATATTCACTATCAGAAGCAAGAGGAGTAACATGTTCATCATGGATAACATTTTCATCTATATCATCATCAAGATTTATAAAAATAGGATCTTTAACTCGCACAGGATCAAGACCATCATGCATCTTATGTTTAGGAGATTTTGGCTCAATTTCTGGTTGAGGAGAAAATGGAATAATGCTTGTTGAAGGTGTTTTTGGAGATTGTAAAGTTTGAGAAGCAGCTGCTTGAGCTCTAAGATGATGCTTTTGTCGGCATTCACGTGCAGAACGATTTCATCTAGTCTTAGTAGGAAATGGAGAAGATTGAGGAGGAGGAATGTTCTCATCCTTATCACTTGGGTGTTTAGGTTGTGGTCTCTTAGGCTGGATAATAGGAGAAGAAGAAGGTCTCTTCTCTCTATAAAAGGAAGGAGGAGGAACTGCTCCATATAAAGGAGGAATTTTTGGTTTAGGAAGAAGACCAAGTCCATCATGACGAGGAGGTATAGGTCTACTTTTAGAAGGTTTATTAGGCATAGACATAGTCACATCCATAGGGATGGGTTGGGAATCTTCTTGAGGAAAGACATTAGTTTTATATTTCAAAGGAAGAACTTCCTTCTCAAGAACGATAGGAATATCAAGTTTAGGTGTTCTAGGTTCACTTAGAGATAGGATCATATCTGTTTTCCATTTTTGATAAGATTTGAAAAGATGATCACTTCGCGGAGGAAGGGATTGGAATTGTTTAGGCCAAAAGTAATCTATAGGAACACTAGAGGTTCTTTCAGCTGGTTTAAAGAGACTATGATTGACAGTAACAACTTCACCATTATGGGAAAATTTTAAACACTTATGAATAGGAGAAGCAATAGCTTTCATGGAAGATAGCCAAGGATAGCCAAGCTTCGCACGAAATTGTTCGGATGAAGGAATAATAGCAAAGTTCACATCAAGGGATTTGTTATGGACCTCAATAGGTAATGTAATAGAACCAATTGCAGGAGAAGAAAATGCATCAAATAATTTCACAATCACATCTGTTTTGTCATAAATCACTTGATTCAATTGCAAAGTAAAAAGAAATTCTTCAGTAATAACATTAACCATGCACGAAGGATCAAAAAGCACTCCACGGAAAGGTGTATTCTTGACTTTTGCAACTATGTATAAAGGACCATCAGGTGCCCTGATAGTTTCACTAGAATCAAATGTGATGGAAGGTTCTTTAGGTTTTTCTTGCTGCTCTACAAAGTTAATCACATTCGGAGTCATAGACACAAGACCATCAGATGAGATAGAGGAATCATTAGCCTCAATCACATTAGAGGTATGAGAAGGTAATGGATCAGTAAAAATCTGAAGATTTTGGTTAGGAAGAGCTACAGATGTGTTGCCTTTATCATTCACTCTGGAAACAGAGATAGTATTATTATCAATCAAATCTTGAATTTTACCCTTTAAAGAAAAACATTTTTCAGTATCATGCCCAGGCTGACGATGAAATTGACAAAAAGATTTGTTATCAAAATAAGGTGAAGTAATCTTTGCAGGATCAATTTGCCTTATAGGAGGAAGAGTAAGCACATTTTGTTCCAATAACTTATTCATAATACTATGCAATGATTCATTCAAAGGAGTATACTTTCTTTCTTTCTTGAAAAATTTAGAAATAGGAGGCACACCTGATGCTGCATTCACATTTTTGTTGATGATGTTTTCATTGAATTTGATGGAATCTCTATTCGGTTTAAACTTCCCAAATGGTTGTTGACTGCTATCACCCTTATCACTCGGAGCCATAGGATGTGATTGTTCCATTTGACTCACAGTCAGTTGATAATTGTGAAGAGTTGCACACAACTGTTGGAAAGAAGTAAACTCAGAAAACAGAAGTTTGTCTCGAATATCTTTTTGTAAATTAGAAATAAAGATTCTTTGAATATCATTGTCAGGCACTGGAAAAGAAATTTGAGCATACAAATGCTTATATCTACCAATGAAATCAGTCACTTTTTCTTTAACACCTTGTTTACAATGCATTAAATCAATCAAAGTAACCTTAGGACTTATATTGTTTTGAAATTGTTGAATGAAAGCATTTGCAAGTTGTTCAAAAGAAGTAATAGAATAAGAAGGCAACGAGCAATACCATTGTAGGGCTTTGTCTCTTAATGTTTTAGTAAACAGTTTCACAAGCAACCTTTGGTCATAAGCAAAATCGGTACATATTGTTTGAAAAGTCTTAACATGTGTTAGAGGATCACCTTTACCATTATAAAGCTCCAAATGCGGGATTTCAACATGTTTAGGAGGGATAGCTCGAACAATGTCAAGAGAAAGTGGGCTCGCAACATCAAATGTGGGCACACTAAACTTAGATTGATTCATAGAGGCAATTTGTTGCTGTAAAGAAGAGACAGTTTGTGCAAGATTGTTAATGGTTGCTTCAGTCGAAGAATTCATATTAGACGTGTTAGATTGTGATGGAGGTGTTATGTTATTGAAAGAAGGTAAAGAGTAAGGTGGTGGGACACTATGATAATTAGTCATAGGAGATGATTGGACAGGAGGAACACTACAAGGAGGAATGAAATGGTTGAATGAAGTGCCCCCTTGCATCATGTTCATTTGCAGAGATGTAATAGGAACACTCATTGAAGGGATGAATGAAGAAGTTGGATTGAATGAAGGAATAGGGTTAATTGAAGAAGAGGGATTGCCCCCATGACTAGTGATCACAAGGGGAATGTCTTGTATAGAAGTAGTCATTATGTTTGATGTAAAGGTAGGTATGCTAGCAATAGAAGTTGTCAAAGGAATAGAATGATTAACTTGAGTAGGAGGTTGTGTATAACCTAAAGTTTTAGCACAACTCTTCATAGGCATCACATTCAAATCCACAATGTGTGCAATACCACACAAAATATCAATTCCATTCTTATCACTTTGAAGCATATGTTTTAGACCCTCAATTAAAGGAAGAGCTTGACTATCGGGGTATTCTTGAGACATCCATTGTCAAAAATCGTCAAATTGATTATCCAATTTCGCAAGTTGTTCTACAGAAACCTCATGGAGAGCTTCTTCATCATTAGGAGGATTAGAGGAATTACCCATGTCCTCGTTAAAAAGGCTATTCAAATTAGGTTCCATCTCCTCAGTAATTAAAACTTGGAATGACTTAATTCTACGGCTTCGTCTAATGGGAATGGTGTAAGTAGGGCTTATTGTTGTAAAACTCATGCACTAGAGAGGGAGAGAAGATTTTGAATTTTTAGAGGTAGCAAATTTCAGTAAAATCAGCCAATCTTCTAGATTTAAGCTGTTAAATACAATCAGGACAATCTCCCAAAATTTCAAAAAAAATGTCAGGGACCGTGGCGCTCGGAGTGCACATGGTCCGAGCAACTTTTTTCGAAATTTGCAGTGATGAAAGTTATGATGATTTTAGAGCTAATCTGAAAAAATTGAGTGATTTTACAATTTGTAGATAGGCCAAATTAAAGTTGCAATTTTAAAATTGAATCCTACCAAGATTGTCGAAAAATGCAAAATTTGAATTTTGAAAAAGAGAGGGAAACTGAAATTTTGAATTTTATGATTTTAGAGGGAATACCAAAAGCAATGCAAGTTTTGAAATTTAAAAATTGACTCAATTTCACGTGAAATTCAATTTTGAAAGCAGAAATCAAAGTTGTTGTAATTAAGCACTTAATTTCAAAAGTCACAAATTGCAAAAATTTGAATAAAGCACTGAAATTTTTAATGAATGCTAACACACTTTTCAGATTTAGGACAGTAAGAACACAATTTTGACACAAAATTTCAATTTCAACAATTTTTGAATGATTAGGAGCCTTAATCCAAGCAATCACAAGACCCACTTTGACTGTAATTTTGAAAGTGTTATAATTGATAAAATCAGCCAAAATTCTGGATTTTAGCAGGAAAATATAGTAAGATCTAGCTCCCGAAATTTCAGAAAAAATGTCGGGGACGATGGCGCTCGGAGTGCACACGGTCCTCGCAACTTTTTTCCAAATTTTCAGGGATGAAAGATATTGTGATTTTATTACGGAATCCAAAGTTACAGCTGATTTGGAGATGTTTTGATCAGTGAAATTATCAGTCAAAGGTTGAATCAAGAGGGTTTCAAAAATTAGGGTTTTGACACTTAACCACTTAATTTTTAAAATTGAAGCACAAATATGAATTGATAATTTGTAATAGAAAGGTAGATCTGAAACAAGTATTAACAATTAAATATTTCACAAGTTCAATTACTAAAAAGAAATTTTAGGGTTTTTATGCAATCAACCTCTAAAATTTTGCAAAAGATCAAACATGGAAATGTAATCAAGGAATCCAATTTTCAGATCTAACAATGAATAATCAGAAAGGATGTTCACGTCGGGTTCACCAAAATGTAAAGCGGAAAATTGATCGAACCCTAGTTGCTCTCCCCTCTTCCAACTCCAAGGAGAGAGAAGGGAGGTTGCTAGGGTTGATGGTTTTCACTTAGGGAGACTTTACATTCAAAAGAGGGGTTGAAACCCACAAGATCCAATCCCACACAATGGAAGATTGGATGCTAAATGCGTTTCAAGGGTTAAGACAGCAAGGCTACCCTCTTTTGTAAAGAATGTGCATAGAATGATTAAGCTAGGAATGCATAGAAAGTGAGAAAGATTCACTTATAGACTGAGATAGGGATATAGGATGAAGCTGCGGACCTGGAATTAGTAGTAAAATGTCGATACGGCACTGTCCTGCAAATTTGAGCAAAAGTTGACGGGACGATGGCACCCGGCGTACACACGGTCCTCCGAAAAATCCGCGAAACGAAGGGGGATCTGTTCGTCTCTGCACAAGGATTCCAGATCTTCAATTTCGGTCGCGTACCTGCAACCTACACACAGAAAAGTGAAGATGATTGGGGGGTTAGGGATTAGGGGTTTGCCTTTAGATCAAACCCCGGTTTTGGAATTAACCAAGAAATGTAAATGATTGTAATGTAAAACAAGTACTAATACCTTGTTGTAAGGATGTTTGTATCCTTATGTGCGAAGGTATAGATGTTGTTGTATGTTGTAGTATGTGATCTCCTCTTCAATGGTTGAATCCTTGTCTTGAATGCAACACTTAGCCTTGAATGGAGACTTGGAATGATCAATAGCTTGAAGGAATGTTTGAATGCTTGAATGCTTGAATGTTTGAGTATCGTTTCCACGCTTGTACATATATGTCCTTCTTCTTTTCATCTTCTTTCCTCTTACCCAAAATGAGAGAGGAAAAGTAGTTTATATACTTGTCAATTAGGGCTAAAAGACTAATTTTCCCGACCTTAGGCCGACCAGGAAAGATAATTTTCCAATTTGCAAACAAAAAGACCCGAAGTCCCATAGGAGACTGGGCCCAAAATAGGGCCAGGGACTAGGGCGCTGGGCGCCATGGTCCTAGGGGACCAGGGTGCTAGGCACTCTGGTCCCACCTCCCAGGACAACAGGGTGCAAAGGAGGTTCAGGCCAGGGTGCTTGAAAAATGCAGTTTTTTGGTGTTGTGGACAAGTTTCGGGGTCTCCATTCAGGTTCCGTGTTGCGTCGCCATCATGAAGACCGAAATGTAGTCGAAATTGCAAGTGTCACAATTTTAGGATGCTACACTTATTAACGATGATTCATTATACATGTATATGTAATTGTATTTGAGAGCTATGCTCATTGTTGTCAAAGACATTGTCCTCATGTATCTAGTAGATATTATTAGGGAAAATGATGTATCATGTGTATCTTGAGAATGATTCATTAACTAGAAATGTTGACTTTGGAATATAGACGTGTACTATTTATTTAGATAATATGATTAGTTCATATTTCTATGGATAATAATGTGGTAATTTGTATTGAAATGTTTATTTGATGTTAAAGGAAATGATGATGGTATGATGAAAAAATAAGGATCTGGTCAACTACTGAGAGGGGGGGTGAATCAGTAGATAGAAAACTGATATAAACTTTTACCAATCTCAAAATCAACCTCTCAAAGCAAACTCAGAACTGACAAAATACAATATCACTGTCAAGTTAAACTAGTTGACTATTATAACAAACTATCAATAAAACAACTTGAAACTCACAAACTTCCAAATACTTTACTGACATAAGTAAAACCTCATTTCAGATTGTTGCTGGTTAACATAACATATCAAAGTGGATTTAGCAGTTAAGCAATTCAACCATAGTAAACATGACCACAAAAATATTCACCATGTGACACAATATTTTTGACGTGGAAACTCAAATGAGAAAAACCATGGTGGGGATGAATACCCACAAGTATTTTGAACTCTTTTGAAGTTTTCCCTGTTAGAAGCCAAGCCTATTAAAGCTTTACAATAAGTCCTATTAAGAACAGATCTTGTTAGGGACCACCTCGTTAAGGGATTGACTATAATGCCCTATTAGAAGCAATACCATATGAGGAGTAACCTTTGTAGAGGATTTGAAATCCAAGCTAATGGACCACCTGGTCAGAGGATTTGAATAACACTAAGCTTGTTAGATCTTACCCAGTTAGGGGATTTGACTGTTGTAATTATTAGAAAACAATAGGGGTTTGCTGATCTGTTTGAATAACACTACACTTGCTTGTTTAGATCCTTTTATTGCTC
Source organism: Cryptomeria japonica (assembly GCF_030272615.1). Lineage (NCBI taxonomy): Eukaryota > Viridiplantae > Streptophyta > Pinopsida > Cupressales > Cupressaceae > Cryptomeria > Cryptomeria japonica. The sequence continues at coordinate 109,705,707 of NC_081408.1, forward strand.
CTATCTTCCTTTACACAAACTACAGATACATCATCTGGTTCGGCAACCACACTGTCACTCTCAACTACAAATTTCCAACTCTACAACAAAACAACTCATCCACCTTATAAACAAATCAATAGGTCAGTAACATGACACAAACCTAATTCTCTCATAGAGATTACAAACAAATAGGTTCAAGTATGACCGTTGGATTATATAATAATCTTCACACACCATTCAAGATAGCCTTGATCACTCCTTTATCACCACTTCATCAAACACTATAACTCATCACATAGTTTTTATTACATGCAATATACTTGCTCATTCCCAAGATAAAAATCATTGTCTCAATGCGTAAAACATTTGAAACTCTTGTCATATAACATGATTACATGTCATAATCACTACCGCTCATCATTAGATCATAAACCAATACAACCAATTCACCAAACATCATTGGTTAGGGTTTATCATATCAACAGGTAGGGTTTACTAGTTGATCTCACTTCTTCTCTAGTAATAACGGTTTCCTCCACAAATTCACTTACCGGTCGTAGTTCCCTTCGCTAGCTCTTCCTATCGGTTACAAAACAATATTATAACATCATTACCAATTAATTGACATCAATGTGAACATAACATTTCATTAATGCAACCTTCATGCAAATTCCAACAATCTTCCCCTTTGGCATTGATGGCAATACAAGTATCAATACCCTTGATTGCTATGATTGTGAATAGGAATCCTGGTTTACATTTTACCATGTACTCTCCTTGTCTTCAGCTAGTAACTGGCTATAGATCTTCTCTCTATTAATCATACAATTCTTCTTCCCCATTATCACATAGTCCTTCTCCCCCTTTGACAACAATGGCAAAGTGAGAGTAAAACATTCAATGTCAAACTTCACTGCTAAGAATCATCAACCTACAACTTGATGCTCCCCCTGTGGAATAACTCTACTCTACACCAATCCTACTATAAAAGTCTACAAGTAGCTACGGGATTGATGTACTCTACATCATGCTCAATTGACCTCATGGAGGGGTACAACCCCTAGCTAACTTCTAAGATACTCAAAATTAGTCTTAGGCAGAGGTTTAGTAAAGATATTTGCAAGATACTCCTTGGTAGAAATATGCTCTAATATCACATGCTTACTATGCACTTTTTCCCTCAAGAAATGATACATCAATTCAATATGTTTGGTTTGTGCATGCAAAACAAGGTTCTTGGAAATATTTATGGCACTGGTATTATCACATAAGATCTTTACTAGTTCTACAAACTTCATCTTGATGTTAGGTCCCAGAGACAACTGAGAGGGAGGGGGGGGGGGGGGCTAAATCAATTGTCTAATAAATTTAAACCAAAAACAACTTAACTAGTTTACTGCTTAATACCGGTGAACCAGTCTTTTATACCGGAAGATAGTTTTATCAGATAATTATAATATTGGTAAAGATTAATGCATGAAACAAAAATACAAAGTCATCCACAACACATTACACCAGTATTTATATGTGGAAACCCTGTAACAGGAAAAACCACGGTGGGAAACCTTACCCACAATCAGATGATACTACTACAGATAGTAAGTGTACATAAACAGGGTCTGCACATGTAGAAAGGCCAAGTGCCTAGAGCTCACTGCTCAAACACAAATGGGAGTCACACTAACTACAATTCGATGGTTAAATCCAATAAGAATGTACTACTCAAAATAGCATCTTCATATGCTAGATTCAGTACCAGTGTAGTTCTAATATGCTTTCACAAAAACCTAGCTTCACCTTTAAATGATGTTTGTATGTATAACTCTACTTAATCTCGCATATACCTTCTTACAATTCCTTTTCACATTCCACATCTGATCTTACAAATAAGATCTTACATTTATACCATAACCTAAGACCAATTTTAGTAGGTTGGCTCTACAAGATATTACAATAAAAACATTTTACAAACAATACAATATCCAATGCAATAACCAATTCAACATGTCGGCTTAATACATTTACAACAATAATTAATCATCTCCATAGCGTAGTGTGCCGATCTGGAAAAGATAAACCTAGCGGTGTATAACCTGGAGCTATTTGTCGGTAACAACAAATATGCAAATACGAATATGCCAATAAACAATTTTCCAAGATAAGATGTCCAAACAATGTCTCCAACATTTCCAAGTGTTTTTCATGCCATTCCAAATGCCGGTGATCATTATATCCTGTCGATGTACCATATACCAGTGATTGTGCAAAAGTCACTTACTTGCCGGGGAATGTTGCTAGATCTCCAGAGTGCTAGAGTTTTAGTAGGTGTTGAAATCAATGACAAAACCATACCAAAATACCAACAATCTCCCCCTTTGGCATTGATGGCAATAGAAGATGGAAAAACCATCAAAGTGCCAAAACAGAAATGCCAAGTACCAACAATTACTAGAGTATAAGTAAAATCACCCAAAGTATCAATCTCTCCCCCTGAGAGTAACATGTTTTTCATACCAATCTCTCCCCAAAAGATAATATGTTTTTCTATAGATATTAGTCCCCCTTTGACATCAAATGCCAAATTTACAACAAAACCAAGTTCATATACAAAATACCAACCAATTCAATATACCAACTACTCCCCCTGAGAAGTAGCTTCCTCATCAAAGATAAGTACCCGAAAATCCTTTTTACTGTTGATTCATGATTTTCTCTAGGATTACTTTGAAATCTTAAAACAATACATACTGCATTCATAATATTAGGTCTGGTTTGTGTCAAATATAGTAAACCTCATATCATAGATTTGTACCTTGTTGGATTAACAGGTGTATATTCATCCCTTAAAGATAGTTTGTCATTTGTAGTCATAGGTGTGCTTACTAGTTTAGAGTTCTCCATCCCAAATTTCTATAATAACTCTTTTAAATATTTAGATTGACTTAAGAATATACCTTTGTCAGTCTGTGAAATTTGCAATCCTAAAAAGAATCTTATTTCACCAATCATAGACATTTCAAATTCTTGCTGCATTTTAATAGAAAAGTCTTTACACAATCCATCGTCTCCAAAGATTATATCATCAACAAAAACTTCTATAGCCAAGATGTCATCATTAGTCACTTTATAGTATACGTTACTATCAACATTACCTTTAGAAAAACCAATTTTCAAAAGATACTTGTCCAATCTTGCATACCAAGCTCTTGGAGCTTGCTTCAATCCATACAAAGCTTTCCTTAACCTATAAACCATATCTTTGTTATCTATCAAATAAAATCCATTAGGTTGTTCAATGTAAACTTCATCTTCAAGATCTCCATTCAGAAATGCACATTTGATATCCATTTGATATACTTTGTAGTTCTTATGCGCTACAAAAGCCAAAAACAATTTAACTGCCTCAATTCTAGCTACCGATGCAAAGGTTTCATTATAATAAATTCCTTCAATCTGAGAATATCCCTTACACACTAGTCTTGCTTTATTTTTGATAACCTTACCATCTTCATTAAGTTTGTTTTTGAATACCCATATTGTTCCAATTACATTTTTGTCTTTAGGCCGGGGAACTAATGTCCAAGTGTTATTCTTCTCAATTTGTTCTAATTCTTCTTCCATAGCTTTAGTCCAATATTTATCTTTACATGCCTCATTAACTGATGATGGTTCAATTTGAGAAATAAAACATACCTCTTCATTTTCCAATCTTCCTCTTGTCACAACTCCTTTATACTTGTTTCCAATTATTTGATCTTCAAAATGATTCAATCTTACATACTGGGGTGTCTTTGTTTGATGTTGTTCCTCAGTCATAGTGGAATTTTTAGATGATACCGGTGTAACTAGATCTTCATTCTGTACTGGTGGGTTCAGTGTAGATTCACTTGTTAGAATTTTTGTTGCCGATTCAGAATCTGTGTACCTTGATGTTTTTCTAAATTGTTCATCAATGTTTACATTTGTACTCTCAACAATTTTCTGCAATCTCTTGTTAAAACATCTATATGCTTTACTCTTAGATGAATAGCCAAGAAATATTCCTTCATCACTTCTAGGATCAAATTTCCAAATATACTCATCTCTTCTAATATAACATTTGCTTCCAAATATTCTGAAATATTTAAGAGTACGAGTAATACCAAACCATTGTTCATGAGGGGTCTTACCGGTTTCACCTTTGATGTGAACTTTGTTGAATGTATAGACCACTATACTTACTACCTCTCTCCAATATACATGTGGTAGGTTTACTTCTGATAACATACTTCTAGCTGCATCCAAGATAGTTCTCTTTTTCCTTTCAACAAGTCCATTCTACTATGGTGTCTAAGGTGTTGATAGCTATCTTCTGATTCCATTCAATTCACAGTATGCATTAAATTCCTTAGATGTAAATTCATCTCCTTGATCTGATCTTAGACATTTGATTTTCTTACCGGTTTCTTTTTCAACCATTGCTTTGAACAGTTTAAACTTTCCAAGTGCTTCTGATTTTTCTCTGAGAAAAGTAACCCAACACATTCTAGAATAGTCATCAATGATTAGCATGAAATATCTATCACCTTGTAAGCTTTTAGTTCTAGCTAGACCACATAAACCAGTGTGAATTAAATTAAGAGCATTATTGGATTTTTCTGGAATACTTTTGAAACTAGCTCTAACTTGTTTTCCAAATTGACATTCCTTACATACTGTATTGTGAGGTTTGACAATTTTAGGTAGATCTCTAACTACCTTAGTAGTACTGATTTATACCATGCAATCAAAATTTACATGACAAAGTCTCTTATGCCATAGCCAACTTTCATCAATATGTGCAATCAAGCATGTCTTTTCACTATTATTCAAAAGAAAGATATTACCTCTAGTCTGATCATCGATTGCAATTTCTAAACTAGTTCTATTCATGATTTTGAATTTTTCATTTTTGAATTGTAACTGAAATCCTTTCTCAAATAATTGACCAAAACTTAAAAGATTATGCTTTAAACCTTCAACATAGTAAACATTGTCAGTATTATGCTTACCATCAAGAGATATTGAACCCTTACCTTTGATTAGGCAAGCTTTATCATCTCCAAAGCTTACTAAGCCTCCATTATATTCTTGAAAGTTCAAGAATTTACCTTTATCTCCTGTCATATGATGTGCGCATCCAGAATCAATGATCCATTCATCCTTTATTTCAATTTTATCTACCAAGGCCTACTCTATCAGTTGGACTATAGGTGCTGGTTGATCTTCTGTTATAGCCACAAAAACCCATCCATTGTCTGTTGGATCCTCATCAGAATGATCAGTCACTCCCTCATTAGCAAGATAACAAGATTTATCTTTATTCTTCTTAAATCTATATCTCTGATATTCAGGGTTAGGCTTGTATGTCCTTCTAGCTTCCTCTCTTAGTATAGCATGTCTATCAGGGCATCTTGAAGCCATATGACCAATCTTATTATAGTTAAAACATTTAAAGGGTGTTTTACCTTCATACCTAATTCCAACTGGACCTTTAGGCATTTTCCTTGCAAATAGTGCTTCAAGCTCTTCAAGTTCTTCATTTTCTCTCTTGCTTTCCTCAAGTTCTCTTGCATAAAAGGCTTTCCAATCAGATTTGCCAAATGATGATGCAGATGACGTTGATTCTTTGAAGGCTAAATCTATCTTTATAGTAGCAATAGGACCAAATTCCTCAATTTCAAAGGCTGAAAGTTTTCCAATCAATGTATCCCTAGTTACTGATGTATTAGGCATTGTTCTTAACTCATTTATAGTAGTAGCCTTCATTTTATATGCCAGTGGCAATCCTCTTAAAACTTTTGAAACAATTTCATCTTCACTTAAAGTTCCTCCACAACATTTAATACCCAAAACAATTTCATTGACTCTTTCCATAAAAGCAGAAATCCTTTCATCTTCTTCCATTTTTAGATTTTCATACCTAACCCGGAAGCTTTCAAGTTTTGCAATTTTGATTGTGGAATCTCCTTCCTTTAGTGTTTCCAAATGATCCCAAATAGCTTTAGTAGTTGATCTATTTGATAATCCCATGATTTGCTGATTTGTTAATGCAGTCAAAAGTGATTTTCTTGCTTTGCAATCCTTTTCTTCATCTTCAGTCAAGTAGGGTGGATTACACTGACTCAAACTAGGAGCAGTATAGCCATTCTTTGTAACTTCCTAGATTTCCTTTCCAATGCAATTTAGATGTGTCTCCATTCTAATCTTCCATATGCCATAGTTGGTTCCATCAAGTTTAGGACTGTCCTTCCTGAAATAGTTAGTAGACATAGGATCTCCTCAAGCTGTTAAGATTCTGCAAAAGAGGACTAGGCTCTAATACCAATTGTTAGGTCCCAAAGACAACTGAGAAGGGGGTGGGGGGGTGGGTGAATCAGTTGTCTAATAAATTTAAACCAAAAATAACTTAACCAATTTACTGCTTAATACCGGTGAACCAGTCTGTTATAGCGGTGGACAGTTTTATCAGATAATTGTAATACCGATAAAGATTAATGCATGAAACAAAAAGAAAAAGTCATCCACAACACATTACGAAAATATTTGTACGTGGAAACCTTGTAAGGGGAAAAACCATGGTGGGAAACCTTACCCACAATTAGATGATACTACTGTAGATAGTAAGTGTGCATAAATGGGGTCTGCACATGCAGAAAGGCCAAGCGCCTAGAGCTCACTGCTCAAACACAAATGGGAGTCACACTGACTACAATTGGATGGTTAAATCCAATAAGAATGTACTACTCAAAATACCATCTTCATATGTTGGATTCAGTACCGGTGTAGTTCTGATATGCTTTCAGAAAAACCTAGCTTCACCTTCAAATGATGTCTACGTGTATAGCTCTGCTTAATCTCACATATACCTTCTTACAATTCCTTTTCACATTCCACATCCGATCTTACAAATAAGATCTTACATTTATACCATAACCTAAGACCAATTTTAGTAGGTTGGCTCTACAAGATATTACAATAAAAACATTTTACAAACAATACAATATCCAATGCAATAACCGATTCAACATGTCGACTTAATGCATTTACAACAATAATTAATCATCTCCATAGTGTGCCATGCTGATCTAGAAAAGATAAACCTACCGGTGTATAACCTGGACCTATTTGTCAGTAACAACAAATATGCAAATACGAATATGCCAATAAACAATTTTCCAGGATAAGATATCCAAATGATGTCTTCGACATTTCCAAGTGTTTTTCATGCCATTCCAAATGCTGGTGATCATTATATCCTGTCGGTGTACCATATATTGGTGACTGTGCAAAATTCACTTACTTGCTGGTGAATGTTGTTGGATCTCCAGAGTGCTAGAGTTTTAGTAAGTGTTGACATCAATGACAAAACCATACCGAAATACCAACACTTGAAACCTTCTAGAATGTGTCTCATCTAGATAGTCTGGGTACAATTCATATAAGCTGCAACATACTCAGCTTCAAGAGTAGACTAATATACAACTCTTCTTTTTGGTAATCCATAAAACAAGTCATCCCCCAAGAAAGAATGTTCCACCGGTTGTGCTTTTCGTATCATCAACATTTCCTGCCCAATTCGCATTTGTATACATCTTCAAATCAAAGTTACCTGCTTATGGATACCATATTCCATAGTCAATAGTGCCTTTAAAATATCTGAATATCCTCTTGGTTGCTATCAAATGTGCTTCCTTTGGATTCTTTTGAAATCTAGCAACTAGACCAATTGCATGAGCTATATCCGGTCTACTGTTAATAACATAGTGCAATATCCCAGTCATTGACCTATACTCCTTTTCATCAACAGATGTGGCTTCATCTTCCTTAGGCAATTTACAACCTGTAACCATTAGTTTCCCAAATAGTTTACATTCACTCATTCCAAATGTCTTTAATACCTCTTTTACATACTTAGACTATGTGATGAAAGTACCACTCTTCATTTGTTGTATTTGCAAGCCTATGAAATTTTTTATCTCTCCCACTAGAGACATTTCAAACTCACTTTTTATTTCATTTGCAAAGTCATTTCTCATGTTATCATTGCCTCCAAATATGATATCATCCACAAAAACATCACTAGCCAGTATCTTATCTCCTTCAGATTTGAAATATATGTTGTTGTCTTCACTGGTTCTCTGAAAACCTATCTTCATCAGGTGTGAATGAAGCCTTTCATACCATTCTCTTGGTGCTTTCTTTAACCCATATAGTGTCTTGTGCAATTTGCATACCATGTCTTTTTTATCAGTCAAAGCATAACCATCTGGCTACTCAATGTATACTTCTTCTTCCAGTATTCCATTCAAAAATGTTAAATTTACATCCATCTGATATACTTTGAATTTCTTATGTGCTGCAAATGCAAGTAAAGTCCTGACACCTTCCAGTCTAGCAACTGGTGCAAAAGTCTCCCCATAATCTTCTCCTTCTTCCTGTGCATAACCTTTGCAAACCAATATAGTTTTGTTTTATACTACTACACCATATTCATTTAGTTTGTTCTTGAATACCCACTTAGTACCTATCACATTTTTATTCATTGATCTGGGTACTAGGGTCCATGTGTTGTTCTTCTCAATTTGATCAATCTCCTCTTTGGTGCAAGGGCACATCATCAAAATTCCAATCATGGCTCTAAGGATAAAGACTAGGATCATTGTAGGGTCTTAGTGTGTCTTGTGTTTATGCAATATTGTTTCATGTGTTCAATAAACCCCACCATGTAAGCCCATGTCACCAATTAGGCAATTTGATAAGCCAATTGGGACAATGTTGTCAATAGAGGTAGTAGATGGTTTATTTTTGTGTTTGATAGGTTTTTGACATGTTTTAGGAGTGTTTTATTGATCCAAGTGTGTGGATCCCAACCTTAACAAGTTTGACAACATTTTGTGCAAAATTACAAAATTGCAACTTTTGGAAAATGCAACTTTTGAGTGCAAAAGTAACTTTTTGAAATGTAGTTGGGGGAAACCTATAAACGGCTCCAACCTCCTCCAAATTTGGTTGTAAACCATTGGAGAGTTATATAAACCTTGTGGAAATGATTCACAAGGGGGATGATGTTGTGTTGTAAAGTTGTGAAGCAATTGAACACAAAAATACTGAAGTTTTCCCAGATTTTTTGTCTTTGCATTGATTGCATGTGTCTGTACGGATTGGATTGAAGTACACCATTCATGGATTAGGTAGAGGGGTGAAGTATCTTTGTTTAAGTGTTATTTTGAGGTTCTAATTGTTTCTAAGTGGAGAGAACTGTCCATTTTTCTGACTGTAACCCGAAAAGTGAGGGTTTGGAGAGGGTTTTGGATAAAAGAGGCCTTATCTTGCATTCTAGTCCACTAGAAGACTCTTCCTTTGGTGGGATGTAGGATAAGCCTCTTTAATTTAGGTTTTTCATGGGTTTTTATAGGGGATACTTTATTGTGTGGAGAAATAAGCAAAATTAGGTAGGCATCTCCATTTGACTACCTTAAGCAAAATTAGGACTGTCATCCTAAAATCTGATAGCGATGGATTCCAAGCGTGTAACCCTAGATTTAGAAGTTAGTCACCATCCCCCACATTCTCATAAAGTTGGTTTTTCAGTTGGGATACCAATAAAGGGGGTTTCTTTGTAAATTAGGCCTAATCGCCCTATTAGGTCTCTATGCTTCTAAGGGGATCAGACCTTTAGGTTGCAGATCTTGCCAACCCATATTGGGGATGAATGTAACTCCCAAAAGGGTATTTGGAATGGTGAGTAGTTTTTCAGAGTGTGTGGAATATTTTGGAGTTAAAGGCAAAATACCGGTATAGGAGGGATACTAGCCTAAGGGGTAGGTTTCTAAAGGAGGTATAAGGAATTGATGCCTAAGTCCAAAACCAATTCTTGGAATAGTTCTTAGATGTAATTTATAGGACAAATTCAAAATCCCTAAGAGTAGGAGTCATCGGTAAGGCATGTTAGAGAAGTTGAAGCCTTTTACTCATCTTGAGTAGGTGTTAGGATTGAGTAGTGGAGAGTAGTTCTAAACCTTAAGATGTGGAGCCCTTTCTTGTAGGGTCATTTTTGACATTTGAAGGGTCAGAACCTAACCTTTTGGACTTTTCCTTAGGTGTAAGGAGGCCTCTGCATCAAATGGTATTAAAGCATAGGAGTGTTCTTTGGATAGAAGGAGAAGACAAAATGTCAGAAGAAGAGGGATCCCAATATGTACCTTCAAGAATGACCAATGTTGAGTTGAATGTCCTAGTGAAGAAGTAGATGACAAAGAGTAGAGTAGTTAGGGCTAAGAATCAAGCCTTGAGAAATGAGATGGACCAGTTGGGGGACAAAGTGGAGAGGGCAAAGAGAGACTCTGGAGAAGAAGGGGATGAAGAGGAGATCCCTAGGTAGGAATAACTAGAGATTCTTGCAGACCAGAGAACCCTGATGAGTGTCCTCAAGTCCATGGAAAGAAGAAAAATGGATGTGAAGATGGATATGCCAGTGTTTGCAGGCAAGATGGAGCCTAATACAGTGATTGAGTGGATAGACTCCTTGGACAATTTTTTTGAAAGTGAAGACATACCAGAGCACCAAAGGGTGAAGGTGGCCCAATCCAAAATGAAAGGGGTTGCACTAACTTCATGGAATTTCATCCAAGATGAGAGGGTGAAAGAGGGAAAGAGAGGAGTGGTTACATGGAAGAAGATGATGGCTTTGGTGAAAGAAGCCTATGTCCCAAGTGACTATAATGTCCAATTGCATAGGAGAAGACAAAAATTGAAGCAGAAGGAGATGGATGTGAGTTCCTATACAAAGGAGTTCATTGTTGGAAATATGCCTCAAATTCTCTTGACCAGTGTTTGGGTTGATCGGTGGAACTTATCCTGATGGACTAGCTGTCGGTGTGACTCTTACTGATGGGCCGATGGAATCCTTTTTCTTGTGATCGGCTATCGAGTGAGAAAGTCCGAGATGATCCAACAACTGTCGGTATACCATGATGGGAAGATGATCGAAATTTATTGCCTATGGCTTAACGACCAAGTGGTGGGGCTTGACAAGATAGAATCTCATGCAAGTTAATGAGTGAGCAAGTCCAGGATGATTAGACGATTATCACTATACCTCTATGGTGAGATGCATGAAGCTTATCCTTCGTGACTTGGTGACCAAGGTAAGGCCCAACAAGAGAGTAGCTCATGGGAGATAATAGTCTAGTAGATCAAGGTTGATCCAATGGTGGTCGCTAGGTTGTGATGGGAAACTGCTTGTTAGAATATTCATCATGACCCAACGATAAAGAAGAGCTTCATTATGGGCAGTTAGTGAGGCCATGCTAAGGTGGTAGGGCAGGGACCCTAGAGTCAATCAAGGGGTGCCATGTGGCAGAGTGCAGAAGGTGATCAAGGAAGATAAGATGATTGGGATAGATGTTTGGTTGTTTTGTCGATGACCCAATGAGGTCACCTTCGACGATCGGGTTGATATTGGTGATTGGGGTGACATTGTTGGGTTATGCTGATGGCCCAATCGAATCGTTGTGGTGTCATCGAGAGATTGGGTCTACCTATTGAAGGCTATCCCAATGAGGTGATGGATTAGAAGACCGACCGTGGATGCTCGCTTCAAACCGAAGTCCAAAAGATGAGTTCATGGTGACATTAGAAGTTCCTGATGGTTTATTTGAATACAAACTAGTGTGATTCCTGGGTCCATGTGGGATAATTTTTTTCTCATGAATATAGACCGAGATAGATAGTTAGATGTCTAACCGATTGCTGCAAATTGATAGTTGAATGGTCGACATGGAAGATGTAATCAAAGTAGCCAGAGGAAACCAAAACACAATGTTGGTTAGGTGGATGGATGTTACTGAATGACAGACCATTAGACTCCATAATGGTTATGCTTAACTGATATGTTGTAATCGATGGCTGATATATATGTTGCTAGAGATGTAATCGAGAGTGAGAGAGATTACTATGTGATGTATGGTGTGGAGTCTTGTTGGAAGCCTAAATATTCTACATAGGTGATGACTATGATCCGAACATAGATTTTGAGAGAAAATGCCTATGAAGATGATCTATAACTTTATTGTAACCTTCTGTAACTATGAATAAAGTGATCTCTCTTTGGTGGTGGGTTTTTTACCTGTAAGGGTTTTCCCACGTAAATCTAGTGTTAACTCTCTATTGTGTTTTCTGTGTGGTTCCCCTTAGAATTGTTGTTAGGAGAGCATTTTCTACACTTTTCTTTCCTTACAAGTGGTATTAGAGCTTGTTCTATTGTGTTATCCTTGTTGGGTAGGGTTGGTTCTTTGTGCCAATTTTGGTTTTAGTGGGAGTCTAGTAGAGTGTTTATTTATCTTATTTGCAGTTTAAGATGGTGAACACCTCTAGGCGAATGGACATTGAGAAGTTCAATAGCTCCAACTTTGAGTTGTGGAAACTTAAAGTTGAAGATTTGCTAGTTGATAGAGATCTCTAGATTGCAATGGCTAGAACTAAACCTGCAGGCATGAAACAAGAGGAATGGGACCTTGCAGATAAAAAAGACAAAGGGTTGATCAGACTCTATTTGGCAGACTTTGTTCTGTTAAATGTTCATGAGGAGAAGACTACTATTATTTTGTGGAAGAAACTTGGTGATATTTATCAGGGAAAGTCTCTGGTAAATAAGTTGTTCTTGAGGAAGAAGTTGTATTCCTTGAAGATGGACGAGGGTACATCTTTAGCAAATCATCTGAATGTTTTCAACATGATTGTTGCACACTTAACATTTGTAGGAGTCAATATTGCTGATGAGGATTGATGTATGCTTATGTTATGTTCTTTTCCTAACAGATGTGATCATCTGGTAATGGCCATTGGGAGTACAACAACCATGCTCACAATGGAAGGTGTGGTTTCTTCATTACTGTCAGAAGAAACACAAAGAAAATATTCTGAGATGGTCAAGGAGGCTCTCGCTATTAGAGGCAAGAAAGAGTACAAGAAGTCTAAATCCAAGTCAAAGGAAAGTTCTAAGGCCCCTGGAAAGAAGTCCAAAGCAAAGTGCTAGAACCGTGGGTAGGTTGGTCACATTCGGAAGGATTCCAAAGTGAAGAAGAAGAAAGAAAATAAGAGTTCTTTAGATTCTGGGTCCTCACAGAATGAGGATGGAGATGCCTTCTGAGCTGCTTTGGCAAGTCAGACATCTATTGATATTTGGTTTAATCTTCATGAAGAAGATGTTTTTCACAATGCCATGTAAGACTTGGTACCATGTTTGGAAGTGATGTATATTCATCATTTGATGGTGGATGATCTTCATGTGACTGAAGATGCTAACATCTTGAGGATTCATAAATCCTTGGTAGAGATGTTGTTTATGTAATATTTTGACATGTTTTCCTTACTTAGGATGTGTTATATTATGTCTGGGTAGACTCTCGATATGTATTTAGAGTTTTGACATAATATGTTTAAGTTCAAATAGAGCATGTAATCTCTTTGGAAGAGATGTTTTAGATAATGTTTGTCATGTTTATATTCCTAACTCTGTAGTTGGAAGTTTGACAATGATCTAGTTTTTTTGTTTCTGTATTTTGAGTACATTGATCATATTGTCTGATACTTCATGATAACGTGGTTATGCATTTGGAGGTTGGCATGTGTTGATCAGTTAAAGGTTCTCATGGATACATGGAAACATAAATGGTGTTATCTTTCTCTTGTGGCTAGAGATGTATGTGTTGGAATGATTAATAGGTCCAACTGAGATGCATATCTGTTATAACACAGTTGACATTTAAGAGGTGGGTGTAGAAGGGCATGATATAGGGTGTTGTGAAGACTTGATTGCAGGTTCTTTATTTCCAATCAGTATTGGGAAAGCTCTTGGTACAAAGATTTATTCACTTCTATGTGATGTTGTAAACGGTTATTTTCAACTTTGACATTACTTGTGTAGTGGGAGCTCCTTGGTGTGTATTGCATGTGAAGCTTGAGACTATGAGTAACAAGTTGTACATGTTAATGTTCTAAAATTCATTTTGGTATATCTTAAGGGTATGTGTAGTTGGATGTGCTAGCACTTGCTATGGGTTCTATTCTAGCTATGTCTGTAACAAATGTTTGTACGTTCGGTTAGTTTTTTGGATCATGAGTTTTGTGTGCTTGGGAGACATAGTTGTAGTTTTCTCAGTGGATAGATTCTATGTATGTCCAGTGGTAGTGGCATGGTAGAAGGTGGAAGTGTTCATGAATGAGATGAGACTACTCTACATAGGTGCACATGTTAATTTATTTTCTTGATGTTTTCTAATCCAGTGGTGTATCTGCATTGATGGGCTTTAGAGTCCATGGTTATCAGTGAAATTTGTAAGTATTTGGCATGGTAGACAAGTCCAGTAAATTCATCAGCAAGTGGGAGATTGTTGGAAATATGCCTCGAATTATCCTGACCAATGTTCAGGTTGATCAGTGGAACTTATCCCAATAGACCAGTTGTTGGTGTGACTCTTGCCAATGGGTCGATGGAACCCTCTTTCTTGTGGTCAGCTATTGGATGAGAAAGTCTGAGATGATCCAATGACTGTCACTATAACGCGATGGGAAGATGATCGAAAGTTATTTCCTATGGCTTGGCGACTAAGTGGTGAGGCCCATCAAGATAGCAGCTTAGGTGAGTTAACGAGTGCCCAAGTCTGGGATGATCGGACGATTGTCGCTATACTGCTATGGTGAGATGCATGAAGGTTATACTCTATGACTTGGAGACCAAGGTGGGGCCTGACAAGAGAGCAACTCAAGGGAGATAATGATCAAGTAGATCAAGGTTGATCCAATGATGGTCGCTAGGTCACAATGGGAAACTGCTCATTAGAATATTCATCACAACCCAACAACAAAGAAGAGCTTCATTCTAGGTGGTTAGTGAGGTCATGCTAAGGTGGAAGGACAGGGACCCTAGAGCCAATCAGGGGGTGCCATGTGGCAGAGCATAGAAAGAGATCAAGGAAGATCAAACCATCGGGATAGATGTTTGGTTGTTTTGTCAATGACCCGATGAGGTCACCTTTGGTGATCGGGTTGATATTGGTGATCGGGGTGACATTGTTGGGTTATGCCAATAGCCCGATTGATTCATTGTGTTGTCATCAGGAGATCGGGTCTACCTGTTGAAGGCTATCCCAATGAGCTAATGGAGTAGAAGACCGACCGCGGATGCTTGCTTCGAACCAAAGTCCAAAAGATGAGCTCATGGTCAAACTAGAAGTTCCTGCTAGTGTATTTGAATATGAACCAGTGTGATTCCTGGGTGCATGTGGGATAATTGTTTTCTCACGAATATAGACCAATGTAGACAATTAGATGTCTAATTGATTGGTGCAAACTAACAGCTGAATGGTTGACATGGAAGATGTAATCAAAGTAGCCAGAGGAAACCAAAACACAACATTGGTTAGGTGGATGGATTTTACTGAATGACGGACCATTGGACTCCATTACGGTTATGCTTAACCAATATGTTGTAATCAATGGTTGATATATATGTTACCAAAGATGTAATTGAGAGTGAGAGAGGTTACTATGTGATGTATGGTGTGGATTCCTATTGGAAGCCTGAATGTTCTGCATAGGTGATGACTATGATCTGAACATAGATTCTGAGAGCAATGCCTATGAAGAGGATCTATAACTTTATTGTAACCTTCTATTAAATGTGAATAAAGTGATCTCTCTTTGGTTGTGGGTTTTTTACTCATAAGGGTTTTCCCACGTAAATCTGGTGTTAACTCTCTATTTTGTTTTTTGTGTGATTAGTTTTTCATTAGTCTTTGTATAACTTAATGTTTTGCAAAAGAATTTAAAGACATACTTGTTTCCCCTTAGAATTGGTGTTAAGAGAGCATTTTCCACACTTTTCTTTCCTTACATTCATGAAGTTGTGTGTGAGGACCAAGATGAAATAGAGTGAAGATGAGAAGTTGGCAAGATATCTCAATGGGTTGAGATTTGAAATCCAAGAAGATTTGAATCTCCACACCCTGGAGACAGTCCAAAAGTGCTTTCAATTGTCACTCAAGGTGGAGGAGAAGTTGAAGAGAAGGAAGGAACAAAATGGAAGAGGTAAAGGGAGACAACAAAGAGGGGGAAGAGGCCCTTTCAGAGGGTTTTGGATACCAAGGTGACTCTAGCCAAGAAGGCAATAGAGGAGAGAGTAGTTACAACCAAGGAGGGGGCTACAATCCAAGATGGAACTTTAGGGGTAGAAGAAAACCCTCTAGAGGAAGATCCCAAAGTAGAGGACCTTCTAGGTGCTATAACTACAACCAAGAAGGGCACATGGAAATTAGGTGTCTGAAGAAGGCTTCTAGCTCCATGGGAGAAAGGAGAAGCAATTTGGTGCAGGAATATGACTGTCAAAGTGTGGCAAGTGCAAACACTTATCAAAGTGTTAATGCTCCTAATAGCTATGGCTACCCTAAAAGAGGAGAGGCTTTGATGATGAGAACAGTAACCACCATGAAGTTACTTGGAAAGGAGCCTACAAAAAGGAAATCTCTTTTCAAAACCACTTGTGAGGTAGGAGGAAATGTATGCAAGGTCTTGATACACTCCAGATCCACTAAATTTTTTATATCACTTGAAATAGTAGAAAAGATTAAACTTAGAAAGCTACCTCATCCTTACCCCTACAAGGTCTCATGGCTCACCCAAGGTCAGCAAGTCATGGTAGAAGAGCAGGTTTGGGTGGAGTTTTAGATTGGATCATACATGAATAGACTACTATTTGATATAGCCAAGATGGATGCATGCTATCTCTTATTTGGGAGACCATGGAAGAATGACTTGAAAGCTCATCAAGATGAGGTGATAAAGACCTATCCAATCACCAAGGATGGTAAGGTGATAGAACTCTTACCTTTGATAGAGGAAGAGATGGAATAAAAAGGGAAAGATGCCAAAGTGATGATGGTAGAAAGAAAACAATTCATGAAGGAGATTGCAAAGAAAGGTCCAGTTTTTGATGCCCTCATGCCTAGTCCCAAGGTGACAAGGAAAGAGAAGTTTGCAGAAGAGGAAGGAGGACAAAATCACATGGACCCTATAGTCAGACAGTTGCTTGATAAGCATCAAGGCATCATCTTAGATGGAATGCCAAGATCCTTGCCACCAGTGAGAGACATTAGTCATTGCATAGATCTGATCCTTGGATCTACTCTCCCAAACAAAGCAGCCTACAAACTCACTCTAGACCAAAATATAAAAATGGCAAGGTAGATTGAAGAGTTTCTTGAATTAGGCCTAATTGGCAAAGCTTAATCCCATGTGTAGTACCTTTTTTCCTTGCACCCAAGAAAGAAGGCACTTGGAGGCTTTGCATAGACTCAAGGGCCGTCAACAAGATAACTATAAGGTATAAGTTCCCGATCCCTAGGATAGAGGATTTGCTTGGTTGCTCGGGGAGTGCTAAGTATTTCACCAAAATGGATCTAAAAAGTGGATACCATCAGATTAGAATAAGGATAGGGGATGAATGAAAGCCAAATTTTAAAACAAATGAGGGGTTATATGAGTGGAAAGTCATGCTATTTGGGCTATCCAATTCCCCTAGTACTTTTATGAGGTTGACGAATGAGGTCTTGGTGAAATTTATAAGCAAATTTGTCATAGTATACCTAGATAATATATTGATCTTTAGTCACACAAGGGAAGAGCACCTCAGACATATAGATATGGTTCTCAAGAGGTTACATGAAGAGCAACTAATGATCAATTTGGATAAGTGTTTGTTCATGTAGGAGGAGATCATCTACTTGGGCTTTGTAATCTCACAAGGTGAGTTGAAAATGGACCAAGAGAAGGTGAGTGCTATACTATATTGGCCAACACCTAATACTATGAATGATGTCTGTAGCTTTCATTGTTTAGAAATTTTTTATAGGAAGTTCATAAGAGGATTTAGTCATGTTTGTGCACCCATGATTGACACTATAAAGGGAGGACAAAAGTGCAAGTTCAGTTGGACCAAAGAGGTAGATGATTCATTTGAAACATTGAAGAATAAGGTTGCAGAACAACCAGTCCTTTCCCTACTAGATTTCAATAAGATATTTTAGGTAGAATGTGATGCAAGCCACATGGATTTTGAGGCAGTGCTCAGTCAGGGAGGAAGGCCAATTGCTTTTTTCAGTGAAAAGATAAATGATGCCAAGTAGAGATACTCATCCTATGAATTAGAGATGTATGCTTTGGTTCAGTCCTCAAAGAAGTGGAGGCACTATTTATTACCTAAGGAGTTCATATTTTTTACTGATAATCAAGCACTTAGTTTCATAAATAGCCAAGTGAAGCTAAACCACTAGCACATGAAGTGGGTAGAGACCCTACAAGCCTTCACCTTCACCCCTTAACACAAGAAGGGGGTCAAGAACAAGTTGCATATGCTTTGAGTGGGAGGGTCTTAACTATCAACCAAATCAAGATGGAGAGTGTTGGTATTGATTTCTTGAAGAGTATGTATGATGTTGATGAAATTTTTGGAGAGATGTACAAGGTATGAGAAACCTTTGGTGAGAGGTATCATATTGAGTTTTCTGAATTTATGATACAAGATGGATTGTTATTCAAAGGAGGATAGTTGTGTATTTCTAAGTGTTCCATGAGGTTAAATATCATTAGGGAGAAGCATTATGGAGACATGGTAAGTCATTTTGGCCTCGACATGACTCTAGACCTTGTAAAGAGACACTATTACTAGCCTAAGTTGCAGACAAATGTAATGTGTAATATGTTAGAAAGCCAAGGGGAAGTACACTAATGTAGATTTGTGTCAGCCCTTACCCATTCCTTCTAGGCAATGGGAGAGCATAAGTATGGACTTTTTGTTGGGTCTGCCTAGGACAAGGAGGCGATTTGATAGTGTCTTTGAAGTGGTGGACAAGTTTAGTAAAATGGCTCATTTCTTGCCATGTAAGACTTCTTGTGATGCCTCATATGTTGCAGACCTATTATTCAAAGAAATAGTCCAGATACATGGATTGCCTCTAAACATTGTTTTAGATAGAGATGTGAAGTTTATAGGTCACTTTTGGAGGACCCTTTGGAGGAAGTTGGGAACTAACCTATATTTCTCATCAGCCTACCATCCTCAAATGGATGGGCAAACTGAAGTTGTAAATAGGTCATTGGAAAACCTATTAAGGTGTTTGACAAGGAAACATGGAGAAAAATGGGACAATATACTATCACAGGTAGAGTTCTCATACAATGAAACTATCAATAGGAGCATAGGAAAGTCTCCTTTCCAAATTGTGTATGGGATCCACCCAAGGGGAGTATTGGAGTTAAGGGATTTTCCCAAGGACGAGCCCATTAGTGGAGATGGTGAAGCTTTTGCATCAACCATTAAGGAGGTGCATGACCAAGTGAAGTCTCATCTCCAATAGTCTACAGTGAAGTACAAGGCTTACACTGATAAGAAAAAGAGGGATGTGCAGTTTAGTTTTGGGGATTTGGTATGGGTACATTTGAAGAAGGAGAGACTCCCAAAGTGTAAGCATACCAAACTAATGCAGAGGAAGGTTGGACCATATCAGATTTTGAAGAAATGTGGACAAAATGCCTATGAAATCCAACTTCCTCCTGATCTTGGATTATCACCCATTTTTAATGTGTGTGGTCTTACACTTTTCAAAGGTAGTGACAATGAAGTAGAGGAACCAATGCAAGTTGCAGTAGATAATGACATTCCAAGGCATGAATCACCTAAGTTGAGCAAAGTGTTAGACACTAGAGTCAAAAAGAAGACAAGGAAAAAGGAGTACATTGAGTACTTGGTGGCTTGGTAGGACAGACTAGACTCTGAGGTAGTTTGGATGATAGATGAACAAATTTCCAACCATGGTCAGACTTACAAAGTCTGATCTCAAGTGGGATTGAGATCTCTTCTCTTGGGGAGTATGGTGAAGGGGAACCTCATCAACATTCCAAAAATGGCTCTAAGGATGAATACTAGGATCATTTTAGGGTCTTAGCATGTCTTATGTTTATGCAAGTTTGTTTCATGTATTCAATAAACCCCACTATGTAAGCCCATGTCACCAATTAGCCAATTTGATAATCCAATTGGGACAGTGTGGTCAATAGGGGTAGTAGATGGTTTAGTTTTGTGTTTGATATGGTTTTTAAATTTTTTAGGAGTATATGGTTGATCCAAGTGTGTGGATCCCAACCTTAGCAAGTGTGACAACATTTTGTGCCAAATTGCAACTTTTGGAAAATGCAACTTTTGAGTACAAAAGTGCAACTTTTTGAAATGCGGTTGGGGGAATCCTTTCAATAGCTCCAACCTCCTCCAAATTTGGTTGGAAACCATTAGAGAGTTGTATAAACCTTGTGTAAATGATTCCCAAGGGGGATGATGTTGTGTTGTTAAGTTGTGAAGCAATTGAACATAAAAATACTAAAGTTTTCCCATAATTTCCATCTTTGCATTGATTGCACGTGCCTAGACGGATTGGATTAAAGTAAACCATTCATTTAGGTAGAGGGGTGAAGTGGGTTTTTTTTGGTGGTATTCTGAGGTTCTAATTGTTTCTAAGTGGAGAGAACTGTCCATTTTTCTGACTGTAACCCGAAAAGTGAGGGTTTGGAGAGGGTTTTGGATAAAAATGGCCTTATCTTGCATTATAGTCCACTAGAAGACTCTTCCTTTGGTGGGATGTAGAATAAGTATCTATAATTTAGGGTTTTCATGGGTTTTTGGAGGGGAGACTTGATTGTGTGGAGAAATAAACAAAATTAGGTAGGCATCTCCATGTGACTACCTTAAGAAAAATTAGGACAGTCATCCTAAGACATGATAGTGGTGGATTCCAAGCATGTAATCCTGGAATTAGAAGTTATTCACCATCCCCCACATTCTCATAAAGTTGGTTTTGTAGTTGGGATACCGGTAAAAGGGGTTGCTTTGTAAATTAGGCCTAATCGCCCTAATTAGGTCTCTACGCTTCTAAGGGGATCATACCTTTAGGTTGTATATCTTGCCAACCCATATTGGCCATGAATGTAACTCCCAAAAGGGTATCTAGAATGGTGAGTAGTTTGTTAGAGTGCGTGGAATATTTTGGAGTTAAAGGCAAAATACTGGTATAGGAGGGCTACTAGCCTAAGGGGTAGGTTTCCAAAGGAGGTATAAGGAATTGATGCCTAAGTCCAAAAATAATTCTTGGAATAGGTCTTAGATTTTATGTATAGGCCAAATTCAAAATACCTAAGAGTAGGAGTCACCGGTAAGGCATGTTAGAGAAGTTGAAGCCTTTAACTCATCTTGAGTAGGTGTTAGGCATGAGTAGTGGAGTGTAGTTCTAAACCTTAAGATGTGGAGCCCTTTCTTGTAGGGTCATTTTTGACATTTGAAGGGTCATAACCTAACCTTTTGAACTTTTTCTTAGGTGTAAGGAGGCCTCTGCATCACTCCTCCATAGCTTTGATCCAATGATCATCTCCAAATGCTTCCTTAGTAGTTCTAGGCTCAATAGTGGAGATCATGCAATAATTTTCTCTAATTCTTCTTTTGGTTAACACTCCAACATCCTTATCTCCAATAATCTAGCTAGGATTGTGATTAAGTCTCACATACCTTAGAATAACATGATCATTATCTTCAGGTTCTTCTTCTTCATTAACATCATCTTCTTCTAAATCTACCTATTCCGGTTGAACTGGTACAACAACATTCTCTTTACCAGTTTCAGGTTTCACTGTTCTAGCTCCGAAAATAGAATGCTATGATCTTCATCCTTTTTCTCCACACTAGTTTTCCCTGAGACTTCAAGATACTCATCCGCTCGAACATAAACACTCTCAATGATTCTATGTGTCTGGTTGTTGTAACATTTGTAGGCCTTAGTCTTGGTGGAGTAACCAAGAAATATACCTTCATCACTTTTAGACTCAATTTTACTAACATAGTCACCTCTCTTAATAAAATATTTACTACCAAATATCTTGTAATAACTAAAATTAGGTGATCTACCATACCAGTATTCATAAGGGGTCTTATCCTTACCTCTTTTTACCAATATCCGATTCATAGTGTAGACAGTTGTGTTGACAACTTCTTTCCAGAAAGTTTTTTCTACACGTCCTTGTATCAATATCGTTCTAGCAGCTTCAACAACTGACTGGTTGTTCCTCTCTGCAATACCTCTTTTTACCAATATCTGGTTCATAGTGTAGATAGTTGTGCTGATAGATTCTTTCCAGAATTTTTTTGCTACACCTCCTTATATCAACATTGTTCTAGCAGCTTCAACAATAGACCAGTTGTTCCTCTCTGCAATACCATTGTGTTGTGGTGTCCTTGGTATAGAAATTTGTCATTTGATAGTGAATTCCTCATAAGTAAATTCACTACCTTGATCAATCCTCAAACACTTTATCTTCTTACCACTCTCCTTTTCAGCTAAGGCCCTATATGCCTTGAACTTACTATGCTTTTATTTTATCTTTCAAGAATGTGACCCACATCATTCTTGAGAAATCATTAGTGAAGATCATAAAATATCCGTCACCTTGAATACTTTTAGTCCTTATTGGTCCACAAAGGTCTGTATGAACCAAATCTAACAGATGTTCTGCTGAAAAAGATTTTCTCTTAAAAGTTGAAGATGTCATGTTTCACAACTGACATTCCTTACATAGAGCATTAATTGGTTTATCCAAATGAGGCAAACCTCTCACTATCTTGGACTTACTCACTATAACATTGTTATGAAAATTTATATGACAAAATCTCCTATGCTAAAGCCAACTATCATCTACTTTAGCAATTAAATAGTTGACCTTAGGATTTAGGTGAAATGATTTACCTTTAGTCTACTTGCTAGTTGCAATGAATTCACCTTTTCTCCAATATATTTTGCACATACCACTCTTAAACTCCAATGGGTATCCTCTATCATTAAGTTGAGGAACACTCAAAAGATTGTTCTTTAATTCTTCAACCCAGTAGACATCATTTGCACTGCTCTTTTCGTTAAGAGAAATAGTTTCCTTACCTTTTACCATGAAGGGTGAGTCATTACCAAATCTCACAATTCTGCCATCAAATTCCTTCAAGGTAAGAAATTTGCTCCAATCACCGGTCATGTGATGTGAACAACCACTATCAATGATCCAATCATCAGAATTATCAGTGCGAAAAACTAATGATTTTTTATTAGATGACTCTTCTTTCATGGCTACAAAAACAATGTCTTCATTAGCATCACCCTCAGATTCCTCATCAGTGATACCACCATCAACGGCAATAAGACAATCTCTCTTGCCTTTTCCTTTGTACTTCTTGAACTTTTCTCACTTATGCTCATTGTCACCATTTAGACAATTAGTTGCAATGTGTCCAATCATGTTACATGCAAAACATTTCAAAGGTAATTTACCTCTATATTTACCGGTACCTCTGGGAAACTGCTTGGCCAAGAATGCTTCAAGATCAACCAAATTGTCATCATCATCAACTTCTCTACTGGATCTAGATTTATAACTGTGACTGACATATTTGCTTTTCCTCATAGATGGGTTAAAAATTGAAGGTCTAAATGCAAATTCAAATTTATGAACACTACCATCATAACCATTTAATTCAAAAGTAGTAAGCTTACCAATTATGGAGTCAAGGGTTACCTTAGTTTTGTCAATTGACTTTAGCTCTTGAATGGCTGCAACTCAAATAGAGTAAACCGATAGAAGGGTTCTCAACACCTTGCTACCTCCAATTATATGTGGTAAAGTTTCAGGTGGAAGGGAATAGTATAGTTCTGGGTGGGGGCCCCTATTCTAAGGCTAGTTCCCAAGGTACCTAACCGCCGGTTGGTCATCTCAACCAATAGGAGGAAGGTTGGGAATGCACTCCACTATGGCATCTTCCACTTTACCACCAACACTCTTGATCTCACCAACTACAGACCAGTTGTTCCTCTCTGCAATACCATTGTGTTGTGGTGTCCTAGGTATAGAAATTTGTCATTTGATACCATTTTATTCACAATATCTAGTGAATTCCTCAGAAGTAAATTCACTACCTTGATCAATCCTCAGACACTTTATCTTCTTACCACTCTCCTTTTCACCTAAAGCCCTGAATGCCTTGAACTTACTAGATGCTTTTATTTTATCCTTCAAGAATGTGACCTACATCATTCTTGAGAAATCATTAGTGAAGATCATAAAATATCTATCACCTTGAATAATTTTAGTCCTTATTGGTCCATAGAGGTCTGTATGAACCAAATCTAACAGATGTTCCGCTGAAAAAGATTTTCTCTTAAAAGTTGAAGATGTCATCTTTCACAACTGACATTCCTTACATAGAGCATTAATCCGTTTGTCCAAATGAGGCAAACCTCTCACTGTCTTGGACTTACTCACTATAACATTGTTATAAAAGTTTATATGACAAAATCTCCTATGCTAAAGCCAACTATCATCTACTTTAGCAATTAAATAGTTGACCTTAGGATTTAGGTGAAACAGGTTACCTTTAGTCTACTTGCTAGTTGCAATCAGTTCACTTTTCTCCCATATATTTTGCACATACTATTCTTAAACTCCAATGGGTATCCTTTGTCATTAAGTTGAGCAACACTCAAAAGATTGTTCTTTAATTCTTCAACCCAATAGACATCATTTGCACTTCTCTTTCCATTAAGAGAAATAGTTCCCTTACCTTTTACCATGAAGGGTGAGTCATTACCAAATCTCACAATTCTGCCATCAAATTCCTTCAAGGTAAGAAATTTGCTCCGGTCATCGGTCATGTGATGTGAACAACCACTATCAATGATCCACTCATCAGAATTATTAGTGCGAGAAACTAATGCTTTTTTATTAGATGACTCTTCTTTCATGGCTACAAAAACAATGTCTTCATTAGCATCACCCTCAGATTCCTCATCAGTGATACCACCATCAACTACAATAAGACAATCTCTCTTGCCTTTTCCTTTGTACTTCTTGAACTTTTCTTACTTGTGCTCATTGTCACCATTTAGACAATTAGCTGCAATGTGTCCAATCGTGTTACATGCAAAACATTTCAAAGGTAATTTACCTCTATATTTACCGGTACCTCTGGGCAACCGCTTGGCCAAGAATGCTTCAAGCTCAACCAAATTGTCTTCATCATCAACTTCTCTACTGGATCTAGATTCATAACTGTGATTGGCATCTCTGCTTTTCCTCATAGATGGGTTAAAAACCGAAGCTCTAAATGTAGATTCAAATTTCTGAACACTACCATCATAACCATTTAATTCAAAAGTAGTAAGCTTACCAATTATGGAGTCAAGGGTTACCTTAGTTTTGTCAATTGACTTTAGCTCCTGAATGGCTACAACTCAAATAGCGTAAACCAATAGAAGGGTTCTCAACACCTTGCTACCTATAATTCTATGTGGTAAAGTTTCAGGTGGAAGGGAATAGTATAGTTCTCGGTGGGGGCCCCTATTCTAAGGCTAGTTCCTAGGGTACCTAATCACCAGTTGGGAATGCACTCCACTGTGGCATCTTCCACTTTACCACCAACACTCTTGATCTCACCAACTATCTCTTTTATCCTCTGACCATAATGTTGAATATTCTCATCTTCAGCCATCCACATGTCATCAAATTTTTCTTTTAGACTCTCTTCTTTGTAAATATTCTCATGTTCATCACCACTATAAATCTCTTCAATTTTCTTCCATACCTCATAAGAAGTCTCCAAACCATGGACATCAACATATTCTATATCAAACAAAGAACTGATAATAGCCTCCAGTGCTTGATTGTTTTCTTGTTTCTCTTTCTTTTGATCATTAGTCATAATCCCACTAGGTGGAACATATTGAGTACCCACATGTTCCTAGTATTGACTTCCTAGACTCTTAATATAAATTTTCATTCTATCACTCCATATCCTGTAGTTCTCTCTATTAAAATTTGGACCTTCCTTCATCATGTTCTACAAGATCTTTACCTCAACTGTTAGGCTTAGACCTTAGAGGACCTGAGAAGCTCTGATACCAATTGATGGTATGTTGAAAGAATAAGGATCTAGTCAACTACTAAGAGGGGGGGGAGTGAATCAGTAGATAGAAAACTGATATAAGCTTCTACCAATCTCAAAATCAACCTCTCAAAGAAAACTCAGAACTGACAAAATGCAACATTAGTGTCAAGTTAAACCAGTTGACTGTTATAACAAACTATTAGTAAAACAACTTGAAACTCACAAACATCCAAATACTTTATTGACATAAGTAAAAACTCATTTTAGATTGCTACGGGTTAACATAACATATCAAAGTGGATTTAGGAGTTAAGAAATTAAACCATAGTTAACATAACAACAAAATCATTCACCAGTTGAAATATTTTTGACGTGGAAACCCAAATGGGAAAAATGACGGTGGAGATGAATACCCATAAGTATTTTGAACTCTTTTGAAGTTTTCCATGTTAGGAGCCAAGCTTGCTAAATCTCTACAATAATTCATGTTAAGAACCAATCTTGTTAGGGACCACCCGGTTAAGGGATTGACTATAATGCCCTATTAGAAGCAATACCTTGTGAGGAGTAACCTTGGTAGAGGATTTGAAATCCAAGCTAATGGACCACCTGGTTAGAGGATTTAAATAACACTAAGCTTGTTAGAGCTTACATGGTCAGGGGATTTGACTTCTATAATTGTTAGAAAACAATAGAGGTTTGCTGATATGCTTCAATAGCACTACACTTGCTTGTTCAAATCCTTTTCTTGCTCCTAGCTGCCTTTACACAAACTGCAAATACATCATCCAGTTTGGAAACCACACTCTCACTCTCAACTACATATTTCCAACTCTACAACAAAACAAATCATCAAACTTATAAACAAATCAATAGGTTGGTAACACAACACAAACGTAATTCTCTCATAGAGATTATAAACAAATCAATTCAAGTATGACCGTTGGATTACATAATAATCTCTGCACATCATTCAAGATAGCCTCGACCACTCCTTGATCACCACTTCATCAAACACTGTAACTCATCATGTGGTTTGCATTACATGCAATATACTTGCTCATTCCCAAGATAAAAAATGTTATCTCAACACACCAAAATATTTGAAACTCTTGTCATACAACATGCATACGTGTCATAATCATTACCTCTCAGCATCATATCATAAACCAATACAACCAATTCACCAAACTTTATCAGTTAGGGTTTATCATACCAATAGGTAGGGTTTACCAGTTGATCTCACTTCTTCTGTAGTAATACCGGTTTCCTCCAAAAAATTCACTTACCGGTTGTAGTTCCCTTCACCAGCTCTTCCTACCAGTTACAAAATAAAATTATAACAACATCATTACTGGTTGATTGATATCAATGACAACATAACATTTCATTAATGCAATCTTCATTCAAATGCCAACAAATGATTTATTGGGTTTAGGAAAATTTGGCATTGGTTCTTTAAACTTAAATTAATGGGATGGTTAGAGTATTCATAAATAGATGTAATTAATCTATGTTAAAGTGATGGATCATATGTGTATGTATGCAGAGATAGATGGATAGCATGTTTAGGTTGCACTTGGTTAATGGAAATTTATATGATATCATGTTAGGAATGGATGCTATTGGTTAGGATTTGTTAAGTGTGTAGTTAAAGTAGTGGCGTTGAGATACCCTGGGGAAGGTAGATGTTATAATGTGTTTTATTTCCACTTGCATATCATGATTTGTGTATTATGTCTATAATGAGTAATTGTACGTTGTATTAGCTTAAGTGACATTTAAAAAAAAATAGTTCTCTATTTTGCATGTTAAGTTAGTGTATTTCTCTAGGGTGTTTTGGTGGGCATTACACATATCATATGGCTCATAGTTAGAATCTCCTTAATAGACTTAGAAGACATATGTCTTCTTCTATCCTCAATTGGCATATTTCCTTGTTCTTTCTATAAGTCCTGTTGGTCTCTTGTAATAACATATCGAGAATAATATTAGTAGTTGAGATATTTTTGACATCTAGGTCTCTTCTACTAGTTGATGGGATATATATTTTTTTTAAGTAGTAATGGTATTTTCTTTATGTATAGTTGAAGGTTATTTGCATGGGAAGATAAGATCCTATACTTGGGGGCTTGTGCATCCCTCAAATTTAATGACATCCTATCCCTATCTTGTCTTACTCTTAGATTCTCTTTCTCTTCATTTTTACTTTACTATGAGTATGATTGTATGTTTGACTTCCACTAAGTTGGGAGCTAAATATATTGTTGTAAATTGTACTCCTTTAATTATGAGCTCAATTTCACATTCTCCTTAACACTTAGTTTAATTTTCCCATTCCTCTAAGCATTTTAAGACATATTTCTTGCCTTGAATTAATCCTCAATTCAAGAATATGAGTTCTATTTTAATTTAAAGCTTCAACATATTTTTATTTGGGCTCTTATTTTAAGTGTGCCTTTTTTCCTATTTTATTTTAAGTCTATTTGTTCTCTACCCTTTTTTAAAGTTTAAAGCACTTTTTCCCTCACTTAAATATCGCCAATCCTAATATAAATTACAAATCTAATAACAGGGTCTGTTATCTCACTTCCCTTAAATTTTAGGCCTATTTTTTCAAGACGTTGTAGATTAGCTACAATGCCTAGTGATTTTTGGATAAATTATGGGAGCATAATGTCTCGGCCTTAATATTTATATATTTATCCTCGAAGTTGGTATATGACCATTGTAAGTCATCCTAAAAGTGAATTTACCTTGAGAACCCTATATAAGGCATCATCCCTAATTCATTTTCTCATCTACAAGTTTCATTTCAAGGCCAATTATTATTATTCAAGAGAGAATCTAAGTTCAAGGAGCATCTTTTCATGATGGATTTTGTGAGGATTTATAAATTTATTGCACCAGCAAATGGAGGACTTATGATAAGAGATTTTCATTATCATTGATATCATTAATCTTGAAGTAATATTATTTTAGTTTAATATATTGTTTCAAATTTCTATTTCTTTCCTATTCATCATTGTTATAGGGTTAATACCAACCTACGGTTTGACTGAGGCAAGCCCCTATACAACTAAACACAATACAATCTAGGCAGAGATAGAAGCAACAAAAAAAAATCATCAAAAAAGAGGTGGACACTAACAACTAGCTCCTCTATCCACTTGGTCTACAACACCTAGTGCCATACTCTAGGTGTCTCAGCTTGATGTTTGACTGGAAGTAATCTTCGAGGCTTTTGAGACCATATAGATCCCTCTTCTGCACCTAGAGATCTGTAAGGACTAGGGTGCCTAGTTACAATGGATAATCAGTTTCAGACCAGATTTTTGATAGAGGTTTCTCTCTGCATTTCCATTCTAGTTCTGTACATGTCAGATGATTTCCAAATCTCCATTTGTTTTTTTGTGGTATTTATTATCAAATTTGTACCTTTTAGCCTAATTTTCACATATTCAATTTCCAATCAATCAATCACAAAAAGAGAATAATCAAAACAAGTTCCCAAATCTATTGAACACAAAGTACCAATGAGAGGGGGGTGAATCAGTGGTTCCTAACCTTTTTGAACTGTAAAATAAACTTCAGAATATCAGTTATTCACTTAAACACTAAACAATCAAACTAGTAGAACAAGAAAGAAATCCAAAGAGATTATTCACACAAATGTAGCTCTCAACACCAAATTTATGAGGAAAACCCAATGTGGGAAAAACCTCAGTGAGAAAAGTTGCTAGAGACTACTTCTCCAATCTAGCCTAACATGTAAAACACTAAATTACAAGATTTAGAGAACCAACCCAAGGAGCACCAACCCGTGCACTTTTAGGGCAACAACCAAAGGAGCACCAACCCCTTCACCAAGCTTCAACTTGGAAATGTATATTGAAATACCATTTGAATACAATCAAGGCTTCTTGTTGCAAATGAATTCTACAACTCTTCGATCAAATAACTCATTGCCGATTGACAATCTTTTCTACTCCACTAAATTTCACACTACCGGTTGTGAGATTACTATCTTTGATTCTTGGCCTTTGTTATCTTTCTCTCCCTCTCTCACACAGTCTCTCAACTCATTATGTCACACTTGGATGCTTCCTGCTCTATCACACCTTGTCGGATAGGCTCAAATGCAAGACTATAGTTATGCCCGTAGAATCCTCTCACCGATATGCTTGCTCACATACACTGCAAGTCTCTTAGAAATATTTCTAAGGCTAACAATTATTTTCTTTACTAACTCTCTATTTTCTCTACCTCTTCTCCGCAGTGTAAAAAAAAACATTCTATCATGAGCTCTCATCTCTTATCCCGTGATTTCCTACCAGAAAGCAATTCAAACTTTGGAGCGGTTAGGGTTTCCTCTTCCCGACATGATCTTCATGATATCCAATCAATCTTTTCTTTGATCAATCACCTGTCCTTTAAGAATGCATCTTTACATGGTTTCCATTATCTAACACACATTTTCCAAAAATAGAAATCTCAAACAAGATCATCTACCTTGAAATCTGTCGACACATAAAACGCTTCAGGTGTTTCCTTTTCGAGGTCTTCCTAAATCAGATTTACCTTGCATTGATCCAGGCACCAACTACTCCTTGATCTTCCTCTATCATTGTTTCTTCCTCAAGCCACAATGGTTAGTTACAATCTCATGATTTGTGGTTGTTTCATTTATATTGATAGACAGTTTCACCAACCATGTCGATGATGGTTTTATCAACCTCTGCCTATTTTCCACCTCGGCTCCATATGGCATTACCATGGTCAATCACTCTGGTCACCGACACATAATCGGTTCAATCTTGAACATTCAACAAACTCATACCTATGAGGCCCTGCCCCAAGTTGTCATAGCATTTTAGTTATTTTCATGTTGGACCTATTATTGATACTATATTATGATGCATTATGAACATAGATTTTATATGATCTCATGTTGTGGATAACATTGATATGATTATGTCATTTACTTTGATTTGCAGTACTTCATTTTCATACTAGAAATTATGGATGCATGCTCTATAAATGATTTAATTCCATGTTTATGAGGATGATGTCATTTAGTAGATGATTGTATGTGGATGTTATCAGATAATTGGATACTTGATTTTTATAATTGAAATTTTATGCGATGTCCGAATTGTATTCTTTTGATACTATTATATGTGACTTTTGGAATTACTAACGTGCAAGTGAGATGTGTAGGAAAATTATTCCATGTGACCATGGAAACTATTCAGAGAATCAAGCCTAGGCCTATGTGCGATTGTGAAGCCAGGGGTTGTCTATTTGGAGAGACAACCCCTCATTTGTAAATGTGTTTTAATTTGTAAATGTTATGCTTGGATGAGTGTTTAATTTGGAAATTGTTTAATTTATAAATTCCAAAAAGAGGAACATTTGCCATGTGTTATTTAGTGATGTGTAATTCTTTTTGTAGTGTCACTTGCTACATGTGTTGTAGGATGAGTTGGCATTGCCATGTCTCCTTTGAGGAAATTTATTTTACCAATGCATATATTTTCAATTATCCTAAAATGGTCCCAAGTAAACCTTGGATAGGGAACCATTAGAAAGGTCAACTCAGGGTTGACCCATAGGTAAACTTTGGGTGGACTTCAAGGTAGTTAAACTAACTCTTAGGGTCAAGTTAGGGGCATTTTTAGTAGGCCATATGATGTACCTATGGATGAAGGTCAAATTTAGCCATGTGTCCACTCCCTAGGGCC
Source organism: Cryptomeria japonica (assembly GCF_030272615.1). Classification (NCBI taxonomy): domain Eukaryota; kingdom Viridiplantae; phylum Streptophyta; class Pinopsida; order Cupressales; family Cupressaceae; genus Cryptomeria; species Cryptomeria japonica. The sequence goes on from NC_081408.1 coordinate 109,737,474, forward strand.
TGTTTAACCTCCCCAAAAATTGAGTTTCCCAAGTTGGCTGAATTTCATCTTTAGAAGAGCCTTCCTAGGTTAGATAACCTTCCTCATGAATGGCATTTCTCTTCCCCATTCCTTTTACCCTTTTTGAGGTGTCTTGGCTAGAGAGTCTGTAAGGTATTGGGAAGACCAACCAATGAACACCCTTCACCTTTTCCAAGTGGATTGGAAAGAGTGAGGAGTCTCTTCATAGGGAATAGTTTGGGAGGGAAAAGTTTGATCACCCACTCTCCATTTTGGACACTTATAATTTTTGATGAATTTTTGCAAGTTTTTGAGAAGATTTTGGCTAAATTTTGAAGAAGAAAAAGTGGTGGATTTGGGTAGCTCTCCTACAACATCTTTCACCCTTTTTGGCAGATTTAAGGTTGGTTGAACTCCTATCTCTTTAATGATGTTTTTTTTTTTGAAAAGATTATGGTTGTGATTGTTTTCCATTGCTGTTGTTTTTTTTTATATGTGTAGGAAGATGTAGAGTTCTTCCTTATGTGTTTTGGTTGAGTTTTTATTTTTTTTTGTTTTGAGAGTTTTCAAGGCCAAACTCACCCTTGGGAGGGTAGAGTGGCCTTGGGGTGAAGGATTGTTTGACAGCCTATGAGTGAGAGGCTCTCTTTGGAAGAGAGTGATTCTCAAGGGATTTTGTGACCCTTGCTGCATTGTGATTTGTTTATGCAATGGGGGTCATAAGAGGATTTTTGTTGGCTTGTATGTCTTTGGGGACATAACTGATTATAGTGACAAGTTTGGAACTTATGGATGTGTTTATTTGCAGCCTTGTTATGGCAATATGTTCTCTATTTGTAGAATTCTCCTTGAGGTACATAGTTCACCTTCACCCCACTTGAAAAGTCACATATGTGATGCTGTTTAGCCTTGGGTTGGGAGTATCTTTTGTTGTTATGAGTTTTCTATTTATATGTGTTTGAATGTGTGTTTCTCATCTAGCCTTGATTCTCTTAGCTCGGGGGTGGCTTCTAGTAAGCCTAGGTATGGAGGTGAGCTTCCATGGTCACAACCTTCAAGTTTTCTTGCAAGTTTTGCTTGGGAAAAAAATAGAGAAAAAGATTTGGCATGATCCTATGTTTTATTGTATTTTAGTTGTAGAAAAAAAAGGTTTATTATTTTATTTTAGTTGCAGAAAAAGAAAAAAGAAAGATTTTTCCTATTGTATTTTAGTTGCAAAAAAGAAAAAGAATTTCTTATTGTACTTAAATTGCAGAAAAGAAAATGTATTATTTGACTAAGTTTTACCATGTAATAAAATGTATTTTATTGAGGTATATTTCCTTGCAAAGTGAAGAATGCATTGTTGAAGTTATCTTTTAAATGTTATGCAGTTATAGGAAAAGATTAAGTATGAAAGTTATAGTTCTTCTTAATTTTACATTGCATCTTGCTATTATTATTTAATGAACTCTAGAAAGATTCAAATTGCAGCTGTAAATAAATTAAATCCTACTAATTTTTCTATTTTGTAAATGCATGTTAAGTAAAAAAATAGCCAAACTTAGATAATGATAACACATTAGATATTGCAGCTTATTGTATTAAATGTCTTTCTAAAAATGATAGTTGCAGCTGTAAATAGAAACATTCTGTCACATTTTCCATTAAATCATAGGGAAAAACTATAGGTTAATGAAGGACATAAAAAGAATTAATCTACTCTATTTATTGATGATAACCCGCTCTAAATAATGTAAATGCAGACTGAAATCTATAAACATATATATATTCTCATATGTACATAATATATTTTTTACAAGAGATAATGCCTGTAGTTTTATATTTAAAACTAAGTTGTTGTTCTTTAAAAAAAAAGATATAAAATAGACATGTATGCTACTGTAAATAAATAAAATAAACATGCTTATGTACATTTTATAATTCTGAAATTAAATAGGTTGCAGATTTTGTATTTTGGTTCTTACTTCATGTATGCATATTTGCATGCACACATGCACACACACACACACACACACACACACACACACACACACACACACACACACACACACACACACACACACACACACACACATATTTATATATATATAAATATATATAAAAAATTCAATAACAAAAAAAAAAAAAACTCAAACCCCATGCTTGGAGCCGAAGCTCCTTGTGGGTTGTCGTTGGGCGGCTCGAGCCCCTTTGTGGCTGCGACCCATAGGGGCACCCGTGGCGCCAGTGCGGGCCACGAACCACAGCGGTGGCCTCAATCACCACTGCAGGCCATGTCCGATAGGGATGCCGTGACATCGCTGCGGGCCGCGATCCCCAGTGGTGGCCTCGGCTGCCACTGCGGTTGGCCACCACAACGGCTGCCACCGCCACATATTTTTGTTGCCATCTCCCTCCTTCATAGAACCCGCGACCCCTTGCAAAAAGTATTTTGCCTCCTTCGCCTCCATTAAACCTGTACACACACACACATACACTTACCAAGGGAAAACAAAAAAAATATATAAAATATGATATGTTAAAATAAGAAACCCTAACACATTTTCGGGTTAGGTTTAGCAATTAAAAAGAAAAAAAGAGAAAAGTTAAACAAGCAACCCTAACCCTATTTCGGGTTAGGGTTTGCTTAATAATAAGGAAATGAAAAAAAATTAGGGTTAGTGTATTAAGAAAAAGATAAATCAACCCTAGATGGGGTTTGAAATAAAATATTAATAAAATGAGAAGAGGGGGAATTCTTTTTAAAATTTGAAAAAGAATTTGCCCCCAATTTGTCTATATCCATGTGTAGAATTTTATATAGTTAGTTTTTAATATAGGCTTTTTAGGGATTAATTTTTGTATAATAATATTATTCTCATAATTGAATAAATTTTATTAACAAGGCTTACTAATGAGAATATTATATAGTTATTTTTCATATTTAATTAAATATGGATGTTTGGGTTAAAATTCCTTTGGGGGATTTTTTTAATGAAATTTATTAATTCTTTTATGTCAAATTCTAGCCTATGAGGTCATTATTGGCCGAAAATTTAATAGTTGAAATTTAAATATCTTAGGGGATATAAATTTGACTTTAATATAAAATATATTTATTTGGCAAATATCATAATTGAATTAGTTAACTTTATTAGTTATATTTAAAAGTGTAATCGCGTACGTTCAATTAATTAATTTTATTATGAGATAACATTATCATTATTTTATTTAGCCTAGAGTATTTTAAACTATTGAGATAATTAATATCTCTCGATTCTTGTTGGAGAATTTTAATTAGAGGAAATTAATTAGTTTAATTAGATTAATTAATTAAGTTGAGATGACCCCTTTTAGGGAATAATTAGTCTTCTCTAATTATTGTCGCCATATTGATTTAGTTAATCAAATCAACTTTAATAAACCATTCTTTAATCCCGAGTTAACCCTTAGTTAAGACAAAAAGTATTTATTCCATTTTAAATGTAGTTTATTTAATATATTTATGTTGTTTAAAAGAAATAAAAAATAAACTGTTGTTCCGTTTTTGCCCAAAAGTTTGGGCATGACATTTTGGTATCAGAGCAAGGTTTCCAACACTAGGAACCTTTCTCCATTATGTTTCGCTTTTAATATTATTTTCTTTAAGAATTGTTATTAATTTTATTTGTTTAATTTATTTTATTTTATTTTATTTTATTGATCATTAAGGATGCTGTTGATTACGCGACAAGCTCGTAAGTGCAGTAGGGGCCCTAGATGTGCTCGCATGGCATGCAAGGATGTTGTGCGGGATGAGCTGGATCCAGAAGGGGATCAGGAAGCTCCTCCCGAACAATTGATTGACCCCAATAGAGACATTTTGGTTACACTCTAGAACCTGATAGGCATAGTTCAGGATAGACTCGCAGCAGTAGATTGTCAGGCAGAACACTAGAGTTCTGGGAGTCATAGATCCGTAGCTAGAGAGTGAAGTAGGATTCCACCTCCTAACCATATAGAGGTCTAGGTTGAGCATGAGATTAAGGTGGTCCATCTACTTGAAGCACCCACAATAGTGGCACCAGTTATTTTTCAGAGAGCACCCCGTGATCCTAGGGATCATATAAGAGATATTCTACGCCTTCAGCCACCATCGTTTGTAGGATCTACTGATGGGGTAGAGTCTGAGGCTTGGATTTTGAGTTTAGATAGGTGCTTCAGATTATGTCCCTATGAGAGCAATCTGAAGGCACGAATTGCCATTCACCTTCTGGGAGGGACGACTTCCACATGGTGGAGGCAAGAGGAGTACAAGAATGATTTATCTAGAGACATTGTTACTTGGGACATCTTTACAGAGAGATTCAAAGATAGGTACCTGTCAGAGAACTATAAGCAGCACAAGGTAGACAAGTTTCATGACCTTCAGCAAAAGGGTCTCTCCGTGTCCTAGTATGAGAGCAATTTTTTGAGCTCTTACCCTGCATAGACTATCTAAAAGATGAGAAGTTACTCATCAACCAGTTCATCAGAGGATTGAATGTTGGGATAGAAGGACCTATTAGGATGGAAACTCCAGGGAGCCTTCAGGTTGTCATGGAGAAGGCCTTGATATCAGAGGAGATTTAGGGTAGATTGTAGGACATGTGAGATCGACATCAGAACCAAAACCTTACACCACAATCTTTTGGGTTTCAGAAACCCTATTGGAAGGGTAACCATAGGAATTCATCAAGGTCCTTTAAACCCCCTCCTCTACAGTAGTCACAATATAATCTAAGGCAAAGGCCTCCATAGGGACAACAGGGCTTTAAGACCAAGCAGTGGCATTCACAGGGTCTTAGGTACGATCGGTGATCACGGGAGTCCTTACACACCTTTGATATAGACTCAGCAGTTCTCCAGGGGTGGTTTTAGTGGTTTGAGCAAGACAGGAGGACAATGATACTCTAGGCCACAAGGTGCTTAGTTCCAGACATGTGGTGCTTGCTTCACTTGTGGGGCCATGGGGCATATGGTGAGAGAGTTTCCACAGGGTCAGATGGTAGGTTCAGAGTCTATAGTTGGGGACATGGGTAAGTCCCATAGAGTCTTCACAGTGGTTGACAACCACTAGATAGAGCATCAGGCCACAGTCAGTGTTTCTATCTTGTTTGATTCAGGAGCTAGTATATCTCCATTGGTAGTGGAGTGTTGCAAGCTAGTGGCATCTAGGCAAGGTGTTAGTTGGGAAGGAGTTGGCTTCAGGAGCTAGAGTGTATGTTGAGTCAGTGGTTAGGGGCTGTCAGCTACAGATTGGGAGTACGACCACCTTAGTAGTGTTAGGTTTCCCACAGATACTGAGAGGGGGGGTGAATCAGTATCTGACCAGTGATGAAATTTTCTTAAAATTGAATATGCAGAACATAAAGTAACAGTATACCGGTATGCAAGAATTAATACAAATAACATAATCAAAAACATCCACATGAAAAGAACACCATAACACAAGATGTTTAACAAGGAAACCCGATGTGGGAAAAACCTTGCTGGGATTTGTGACCCACAATATTCACTTACTAGCCAATAAGAGAATATTACTTATAATAGGGGCCTGCACATGCAAGAAGGCCAACTGCCTAGAGCTCACTGCTTAATAAGAAGTCACACTGACTTACAATGAGGATTTACACAAATCCAATATTCTGTACTGCTTTACAATAGCATCTTCAATGCCAGATTCAGTACCGGTTCTTGCTCTGTTCTTTACATATACCCTTGACCTACAATTTGCACATTAGGTCTACCTTATAATTTTTTATGCTTCCTATCCACATCCTACAAATGTCTACAATGATCTCTTTTATATACAAGAGTCATTTTACAATTTGCCAAGTCAGCTTATAATAATAAACAAAATATTACATATCAAAAATCCTGTCGACCTAAGTGCTGGTATACATGTTTTTTTCTATGCGGGTGTACATCTTCTATGCCCGTGCCGGTGTAGATTGATCTTGTTGATGCCGGTGCACTGTCTTGTTTGAGTAATTCTTTGCCGGTATAATGTTTTGCCAGTGCCATAGGATTACAAGGTTGCCTGAGTAATGCTTTGTCGGTGCCATAGAATTGCAAGGTTGCCATCAATGACAAAACCTTCAATCACACACAATGTCTCATTGGAGTGTCCATATGCCAACAATCTCCCCCTTTGGCATTGATGGCAACACTCATGAGAAATTTCAAAAAGATATCCAAAAATGTTACCAAAAATGTGAGAGCTCCCCCTAAGCATATGATCCCTGTGTTTTGAATTTTCTCATCTACTACTCCCCCTTTGGCATCAATGACAAAGGTTAGTAGATTTTGTAGTTGTACCAATTCATAACCTCAACCTTGTAGTTGGGTAGTTATTATCTGAAGAATGTCTCCCAAAATTAAGTTTATGCCATCCATAAACTTCTTGCTCTCCTTTATTGCTATCTCGGTTCTGTATACTATACCGGTGAAATGCTGCAAGTGCTCTGCCAGTGTTCTGCTACCTTGTGTTAGTGCCTTTGAGATTTCCTTCCGCAGAGATGCTAAATAGTCCAATCTTGGACTTAGTTTAGATCTCAAGAATTTTGCCTTGTTTATTATTTTTTCTTTCTCTCTTTCTAATTTGAGCAATTCGTCCTCAAAATTTGTTATCTTTTCCTCAAAAACTGATAATGTATTGGGTGAGTTAACAAAATTATTAGCAAGTTTATTGATCTCTTCCTGTACCTTGCTCATCTTTTTGTCTACATCCATGGTCAAAAAGTTTATCTTATAGGTGCCTTTGTACAAAGTTTTGTACTCTTTCAATAAATTACACAGTTCGGGTAGAAGTGTGTCAAATTCCCAGTTATACTTCTTTATTCCTTCCTCAAAGAATTTCTGTTTCTCTTTTTCTACACTTTCCTTTATAGTTTTTACCTTTGTTTGCTCAAAATTTCTAGAAATACATTTACAAAGTGTATCCAACTGGCCTAAAGAATCTTTATTGTCTATATTACAATTAGGAGCTATTGATTTCAAAACTAGAATTGAATCATCTATCGCTTTATAAGCTTGTGAGCTATAATCAGTTGTTTTCTTGATAGATTCGAGCAATACCTCTATTACATTTGATGGTGACCCAACAAACTGAGTGTCGGTGGAAGTGACCATGCCAGTATTGACCTCTGGTAGATCTGTTTGTGTCTCCATCTCTTTAAGCACTGGTTTTCCTGCATCATTTCTTACCAGTGGCATCTATTCTAGAGCCTTTAGCTCTATTGGTTTCTCTGTTTGTGTTCCAGATTCCATCTTTTTCTCTAAATCTACTGCCGGTTGCTCTTTGTTTCCTGTTGCTGGTTGCTCTTTGTTTTCTGATTTATCTATTGTATCCTTATCTACCACTATGTTGATTTTCTGATTATCAACATTCACAGTATATAGGACTTTAGGATTAGGATTATTATCCTTTGTGTCGATGCTCTCAGTTGCCGGTTGATCTTCTGCAGTTGTTATTTTTACTGGTGGAGTATTTAAAGGAGGTGGGGGTAAGTTGTCTCTAATCTTGATACTTGGTGTTCCACCAACTTTACCTTTCCCTTTATCCTTTTGATATACCAGAATGGGCTTGGGATTCCTATATTCTTCTTGCTTTTCTTTTTCAACCAAGAATGTATCCCAACCATCTTCTGTTTCCTTTGAAACTTCAGTAACTCTACCTGCCATTAGTGATATTTGCCAGTCTGCAGTGGAAAAAACTGTCCGGTTGGCCTGAGCTATCAGATTATCAATTTCCTTAGATGAGTTGACCGGGTATACTACAAGTAATTTTTCTATTTTAATTTTCTTGTCCAACTCAGCTATTCCTTGCCTTCTGGCCTCAAGACTTTTATATAATTCATCAAGAATTTCATTTAGGACTTGCATCAAAAAAAAATTATACATGTCCATGTGTAATATAACACTCTCCTCGACTTGTCCTTTCTCATCATCTGATAGGGTGTCATAGATTTTCCCTATGTTTTTCAATTTACCTTCCTCTATGATCTCATTTAGTAACATGTCAAAAGGGGCCAACTCAGTGTTTGTCTTCTTCTTCTTTTTGGGGGTCAGCTTTTTCTTAGGTGTGGCTTTCTTGACCGGAGACCTCACAGCTTGTTGCTTTTGTCTTGTCCTTCTAGGTGAAGGAGTGGTTATCAGTGAGGGGTCTCTTTTCCTAACAACTCTTTTGAAAGTTGCTAGCATATCTCCTTCTGAGGAAGTATCTACCGGTGATAGATGAGTTTTAGGTTGTTGGGCTGCCAACTCTTCTTCTGTTATGTTGGTTTTCTTTAATACATCTTCCTTTATGATTTTTACTTGTCTAGATCCTTTCCTCACAAATGCCTCAACCTTTTTCATTCTCTTTTTAGATTGAATTTGACTTTCGATGGTCTTAGCAGTACCAAATACTTCTTCCTTTGGTTCATTGGGGGCTTCTAGAAGTGCTTTGGCATAAGTTTCCACTATGTGGTCATCTGTTTCATACCCCATCTTTGTAACCCAGATTGTTCTTGGGATGATTGCTTCCATCCAGATCTCATCCTTTTTGATTACAAAACATATATCATCCTTGTATTTGTTGACAATTTCTTGTGATAGTCTGATTCTTTTATTCATTCTGACTTTTAGTGCTTGAAAATACTCATTGATATTCTTTTCTCTATTTTCACCCATGTTGTTGAATAAGTCAGACAATTGTTTTCCTACTGGTATGTCAAATCCAAAATCCTTGTAGCCTATACCGAGAGCCTGTTGGGTTATATGTAGCATTAAGCATACAAGTAAATTTCCAAATCTAAAGGTTCCTTTCTTATCCTTCTTGATTTTTGCTAAATTGTCAATTAACTCATCCTTTAACCATTCACAAATATCAATTTTTACATTGTCCTTAACCATGTCATAAGCACTCTTTATGCATAAACTGGAAATTGAGTTAAGCCTATTAGCATGAGTTGCTTTGTAACCTAGAATCATGCTAACAAATCTAACATTTGTATCGGTCACATCATTAACCCTCAATGATCTCTTGTCGGATGTTGCACTAGTTAAGTTTGTTACCAAGTCATTGGAGACCTTCTTGGTTTTATCGAGTCTGTTACCGGTGGAAGGTAACCCTGTTATTGCTTTCACAGCTACCTTTGTAATTTTATGCACTGAGTCAAGCCAAAAGAATTAACCATGTACCCTACTCAGAACTATCCTAACCTCTTCCTTGGGAAATTTAGGAATGCAGAGGATTTCAGTGAATCCTAGGGTTTCAATAATTTTATGTTCAGGTTTCACATTCCCCGAGTTGTCACATATAACAGACTTATACATGTTTTTTATTTCTTCATCACCTAATTCCTCTATGTTACAATGAATATACATTCTAGGGTCTTCTGCATAAACAACACCTTTTGGAATTTTTGAAAAAGCACCTGTGTTGTCATCTTTCTTAGCTACCTCAGGAACTAGCTGAAATACGGGCCTAGGTCATTTTATAACCTCGATTACTATAGGGTTTGCTATGAATTCAGGTGTAGAGGAGGATGCCATGATGATAAATACCTTTTTCTACCTTTGGATGGATTGATTGCTGAAGTGCTTTGCCTCTTTGCTTGGAATGCCTTAGCTCGGAAATCTTCGCACTCTCTGAAAGTTTGAATTCACGGTGAAATGAAATGAAGCCAAAAACCTTATTTTATAAAGTCTTTTCTGCTACCTACCACATTAATTGCTTGTCGGCAATGTATTAGCTTAACTTTATTTGCCGGTAATGAAGGATTTTCAACTTCTTTTCTCTAACTGAGGGAATAATAGCACATGTGTCATTTGATTGCCAAACCCTCAAGATAATTTTCTTCAATTTGATGAAGAACATCCTACCAGTGGAGCATTGCTTTGTCCTACCGATGGAACATCATATTGTCTTGCTGGTGAAGCATTTGTTGGTTCTACCGGTGGAGGAGTAACCCCAATATTTAGATCACCTTTTCTAATCCATTGCTTTGAAAATTCTTGCTTAACTTCTTCAACCTTTTCTTTACCTTTCAAGCTAGTACTTCTATTATCTACCAGTGTACCTTTACTTCTACAAAATTTAGCAATATGACCAATCTTGTTACATGCATAACAAGTACTTTTTTGAATAGCTTTCCCATAACCTATGCCGGTTTGTGTTCTACATTTATTTGATAAATGACCAAATCTTCCACAACCATAACATCTTACATTCATTCTGCAATTTTCAAAGTTATGACCAATTTTGTTGTGTTTGGTGCATTGACTAGTGGGAGGATTGATGCTCTGATAATTCCTAGATCTACATTCATTTTCCCTATGACCATATTTATTACACTTAAAGCATTTTCCATTGAATTTGTAAGTATTAGAAGGTCTTACCGGTTTGTTGTGATCTTGGGTATTTGCAATACCGAAGCTTTCTCCAACTTCAAATCCAATTCCAGAAGTGTCACCTTTGGGTTTTTGATTCTTCAATAAGGTACCAAGTTCTTCTGAGCTTTTCTTGAATTTTTCTTTGTGTTGATTTGCAGTTTCCAATTCCCTTTCCAAGATTTCTTTTTGTCTCATTAGTTCATTCGAGTCATTCTGAGTAAGCATCAGATTTGTCTTCAACATGTCATTTTCATAGCTAAGTCTTGTGTTCTCATTTGCTGCATCACTTAATCTTCTAGTCAATTCTTCTTCATTCTTCTTTCTATCCTCAATTTCTTTGCAAAATCTCATAGTCATATCCTGTATTTCATTTTTTGTTGTCATGATCTCTTATTTCAATTTGCTTATCATATCATTTAGTGATTCCTTTTCATCATTCTCATTTTGCAATTTTTCACAAAGTTCTCTTCTCTTATTTCTTGTAACAGTAAGATTTTCTTGAAGTGCCTGAACAATGTCCTAAGCTACTTTTAAATCATCTTCTAATTTGATATTTTTCAACTTCTCTGCATCATAGTCAGTAAGAGCTCCTTCAAGTTGCTTCATCAGATTTTCCATCTTTACTGGTGTCAAGATCTTCCTCAAGCTGTTAGGCTTTTGAAAATAGAGGACCAGGCTCTGATACCAATTGTTAGGGTTCCCACAGATACTGAGAGGGGGGGTGAATCAGTATCTGACTAGTGATGAAATTTTCTTAAAATTGAATATGCAGAACATAAAGTAACAGTATATCGATATGCAAGAATTAATACAAATAACAGAATCAAAAACATTCACATGAAAAGAACACCATAACACAAGATGTTTAATGAGGAAACCCAGTGTGGGAAAAACCTCGGTGGGATTTGTGACCCACAATATTCACTTACTGGCCAATAAGAAAATATTACTTACAATAGGGGATTGCACATGCAAGAAGGCCAACTGCCTAGAGCTCACTGCTCAATAAGAAGTCACACTGAGTTACAATGAGGATTTACACAAATCCAATATTTTGTACTGCTTTACAATAGCATCTTCAATTCCAGATTCAATACTAGTTCTTGCTCTATTCTTTACCTATACCCTTGACCTACAATTCGCACATTAGGTCTGCCTTATAATTTTTTATGCTTCCTATCCACATCCTACAAATGTCTACAATGATCTCTTTTATATATAAGAGTCATTTTACAGTTTTCCAAGTCGGCGTATGATAATAAACAAAATATTACATATCAAAAATCCTATTGGCCTTAGTGAAGGTATACATGTTCTTTTTTGTGCCAGTGTACATCTTCTGTGCCGGTGCCGGTGTAGATTGATCTTGCTGATGCTGGTGCACTGTCTTGTTTGAGTAATGCTTTGCCAGTATAATGTCTTGCTAGTGCCATAAGATTGCAAGGTTTCCTGAGTAATGCTTTGCCAGTGCCATAGGATTGCAAGGTTACCATCAATGACAAAACCTTCAATCACACACAATGTCTCATTGGAATGTCCATATGCCAACAAGTAGACCTTCGAGTCATGCCTCTAGGATCTTATGCCATTGTTCTTGGCATGGATTGGCTATATGCCCATAGAGCCAAGATGGATTGTCACTAGAAGAAGATTCAGTGTGTGGATGATCAAGATACCTCCATAGTTATTTAAGGGATTTAGAGGCTCGTGTCACTTCGTATGATTTCCATTATGCAGCTAAGAAGAGCATACAAAAGGGATGTCAGTTGTTTTCTATCACCATAAGTGATAGAGAGGAAGAGAATGAGAAGGAGCCTTCCCTAGATGATCATCCCATCCTTGAGGAATTTGTAGATATATTTCCTTCCAAGCTACCTGGTATGCCACCTAGCAGAGAGATTGATTTCCACATAGATCTTGTACTAGGAGCTGAGCCAGTTTTGAGAGCACCATATAGGATGACCACAAATGAGATTAATGAGCTCAAGATGCAGCTTGAGGAACTCTTAGAGAAGGGTCACATTCATCCTAGTGTGTCCCCTTGGGGCACACCAGTCATCTTCGTGAAGAAGAAGGATGGATCCCTTCAATTATGTATGGATTATAGGAAGTTGAACAAAGTGACCATCAAGAACCTTTATCCCTTGCCCAGGATTGATGACTTATTTGATCAGCTTCAGGGTGCTAAAGTATTTTTCAAGATAGATCTGAAGTCAGGGTACCATCAGTTGAGGATTGTAGAGAGTGATATCCACAAGACCACTTTTCATACTAGATATGGCCACTATGAGTTCACCGTGGTCCCATTCGGTCTTACGAATGCTCTAGCTATATTCATGAGTCTCATGAATGGGGTATTCTGTACTTTCCTTGACTAGTTTGTGATTGTGTTCCTCAATGACATATTGATATATTTTTGGAATGAGAAGGAGCACAAGGAGCACTTAAGATAGGTACTGCAGTGCTTGAGAGACAATTAGTTGTATGGCAGTCTATCTAAGTGTGCATTTTTTGGATTAGAGGTCAGATATCTAAGTCATGTTATATCCAATGATGGGATCTTAGTTTACCCATCAAAGATCAAAGCTATTATGGATTGGCCAGCACCAACTAGTGTGATTGAGGTCAAGAGTTTCATGGGTCTAGCAGGGTACTACAGATGATTCATTGAGGGGTTCTCTAGGGTTGCACATCCTATTACATCCCTTTAGTGAAAGGGAAAGAAATTTGAGTGGACCAGAAAGGTGTGAGAGGGCCTTTCAGGATCTAAAAAGGGAACTCACTAGCAAACCTATTCTTATTGTGCCAAACCCCTCGGTTGATTTCATGGTATGCACAAATGCTTCCTTGGATGGATTAGGAGCAGTCCTTATGTAGAAGTGTTGAGTTATAACATATGAGTCTAGGAAACTTAAGACTCATGAGCTTAACTACCCTACGCATGACCTTGAGCTTGCAGCAGCAGTGCATGCACTTGTGAGGTGGAGACATTTTCTTTTGGGTCATCATTTTGAGCTACATTCAAAACATCAGAGCTTGCAGTACATATTCACCCAGCCTAATATTAATACTCGTCAGAGGAGATGGATGGAGTTTTTATGTGAGTATGATTTTGATGTTCACTACATCAAGGGGAAAGAGAATGTAGTTGCAAATGCCTTGAGTAGGAGATGTCATGAGATATGCTCCATGACTATGGACATAGATTTGAGAGGCCGTATATTGCAGTAGCTGCTAGAGGATGAGTGGTATCTAGGGGTATGTCAGGTAGTGTGATCTCAGGAGACCCTAGAAGGGAGACATGCAGACTATTCATTAGAGTCTGATAGACTACTATGCCATAGAGGGTGCATCTATGTACCTTCTTCCAGAGGATTGCATGATTTCATTGTGTTAGAGGCTCATAGAGCTCCTTATGCAGCACATCTCAGAGTTAAGAAGATGCATGCAGATTTGAGATAGTTATATCATTGGCCAGGTATGTGGTAGTTCATTGTTGTACTAGTAGCCTGATGCCTTGAGTGCCAGATAGTCAAGGCGGAGCACCGCCATCCAGGTGGGTTGCTTTAGTCTCATGAGATACCAGAGTGGAAGTGGGATACTATATCGATGGACTTTGTCATTGGTCTTCCTATATCAGCACATCATCATGATGCCATCATGGTGACAGTTGACCAAGGTGGCCCACTTCTCACCAGTCTGGACTACCTTCATAGCACCAGTAGTGGCACAAGTATTCTTGCAAGATATTGTCAAACTTCATGGTGTTCCATGCAAGATTATCTCAGACAGAGATTCCCTCTTCACTTCTTCATTTTGGAAGGCATTACAGACAACCATGGGTACCAGACTCAACTTCAATATAGCCTATCATCTAGAAATGGATGGATAGATAAAGAGGGTAAACCAGGTGTTAGAAGACCTTCTCTGCATGTACATCATGGATCATCAGACTAGATGGGAAGAGTGCCTTCCTTTAGTAGAGTTTTCCTATAACAATGGGCATCACACTTCTTTAGGGATGCCACCTTTTCAGGATTTGTATGGCGGACCTTGCAGGACACCTTTGAGTTGGGACTGTATTAAGGATAGAGTGGCCATAGGTCTTGAGATGGTTCATGATATGGAGCAGTAGGTGATTTTGATTAGATAGTGCCTTAGAGAGGCATAGGATAGGCAAAAGAAGTATGCAGATGTGAAGAGGATAGATCGGAGCTTCATGGTTGGGGACAAAGTTTTCCTAAGAGTGTGACTACATAAGAGTCCAATCCATTATGGAAAGGGTTCTAAGTTCACACCTCTCTTTGTTGGACCATTTAAGATCCTTGAGAGGATAGGACCAATTGCATATCATCTAGCTTTGCCACCTAGCCTATCACGCATCCATGATATGTTTCATGTATCAGTTTTGAGGAAGTACATTTTTTATGAGTCTCATATTCTGGATTGGGATGACTAGTAGTTGGAGTCAAATGAGCAACTAGCTTTGGAGCCCATCCACATTTTAGCTCACCAGATGCTATCTGTTTTAGGTTGAGAGATTGACCAGGTTAGGGTCCAATGGGATTTTTATGATGAGGTTATGACATCATGGGAGGACGTAGTGCAGATGAGATCTCAATACCCCCATATTTTTTATGAACTCTAGGAGGAAGTTCATGCCTACAGGCCCTACCCTGAGCTATCATAGCATTTTGGTTATTTTCATGCTAGACCTGTTATTGATACTATATTGTGATGCATTATGTACATAGATTTTATATGATCTCGTGTTGTGGATAACATTGATATGATTATGTCATTTACTTTGATTTGCAGTACTTCATTTTCATACTAGAAATTATGGATGCATGCTCTATAAATGATTTAATTCCATGTTTATGAGGATGATGCCATTTAGTAGATGATTGTATGTGGATGTTATCAGATAATTGGATACTTTATTTTTATAATTGAAATTTTATGCGATGTTTGAATTGTATTCTTTTGATAATATTATATGTGATTTTTGGAATTACTAATGTGCAAGTGAGATGTGCAGAAAAATTATTCCATGTGACCATGAAAACTATTTGGAGAATCAAGCCTAGGCCTATGTGCGATTATGAAGCCAGGGGTTGTCTATTTGGAGAGACAACCCCACATTTGTAAATGTGTTTTAATTTGTAAATGTTATGCTTGGATGTGAGTTTAATTTGGAAATTGTTTAATTTATAAATTCCAAAAAAAGGGACATTAGCCATGTGTAATTTAGTGATGTGTAATTCTTTATGTAGTGTCACTTGACACATGTGTTGTAGGATGAGTTGGCATTGTCATATCTCTTTTGAGGATATTTATTTTACCAATGCATATATTTTCAATTATCCTAAAATGGTCCCAAGTAAACCTTGGATAGGGAGCCATTAGAAAGGTCAACTCAAGGTTGACCCGTAGGTAAACTTTGGGTAGACTTATAGGGGGTTAAACTAATTCCTAGGGTTAAGTTAGGGGCATTTTTAGTAGGCCATATGATGTACCTATGGATGAAGGTCAAATTTAGCCATGTGTCCACTCCCTAGGACTTGTTTAACCTCCCCAAAAATTGAGTTTCCCAAGTTGGCCGAATTTCATCTTTAGAAGAGCCTTCCTAGGTTAGATAACCTTCCTCATAAGTGACATTTCTCTTCCCCATTCCTTTTACCCTTTTTGAGGTGTCTTGGCTAGAGAGTCTGTAAGGTATTGGGAAGACCAACCAATGAACACCCTTCACCCTTCCCAAGTGGATTGGAAAGAGTGAGGAGTGTCTTCATAGGGAATAGTTTGGGAGGGAGAAGTTTGATCACCCACTCTCCATTTTAGAGACTTAGAATTTTTGAGGAATTTTTGCAAGTTTTTGGGAAGATTTTGGCTAAGTTTTGATGGATAAAAATTCATGGATTTGGGTAGCTCTCCTACAACTTCTTTCACCCTTTTTGGCAGATTTAAGGTTGGTTGAACTCCTGTCTCTTTCATGATGTTTTATTTTTTTTTAAAGATTGTGGTTGTAATTATTTTCCATTGCTCTTTTTTTTCATATATGTGTAGGAAGATGTAGAGTTCTTCCTTATGTGTTTTGGTTGAGTTTTTTTATTTTTTTGTTTTGGGAGTTTTCAAGGCTAAACTTACCCTTGGGAGGGTAGAGTGGCCTTGGGGTGAAGGGTTGTTTGATAGCCTATGAGTGAGAGACTCTCTTTGGAAGAGAGTGATTCTCAAGGGATTTTCTGACCCTTGCTGCATTGTGATTTGTTTATTAAATGGGGGTTATAAGGGGAGTTTTATTGGCTTGTATGCCTTGGGGGACATAAGGGATTATAGGGACAAGTTTGGAACTTGTGGATGTGTTTATTTGTAGCCTTGTTATGGCATTATGTTTTCTATTTGCAGAATTCTCCTCGAGGTACATAGTCCACCTTCACCCCACTTGAAAAGTCATATATGTGATGTTGTTTAGCCTTAGGTTGGGAGTGTCTTCTGTTGTTATGAGTTTTCTTCTTATATGTGTTTGAATGTGTGTTTCCTATCTAGCCTTGATTCTCCTAGCTCGGGGGTGGCTTCTAATAAGCCTAGGTTGGGAGGTGAGCCTCCATGGTCACAACCTTCAAGTTTTATTGCAGGTTTTGCTTGGGAAAAGATTGGAGAAAAAGCTTTGAGATGATCCTATGTTTTATTGTATTTTAGTTGCCGAAAAGAAAAGGAGTTTATTATTGTATTTTAGTTGTAGAAAAAGAAAAAAAAAAGAATTTTCCTATTGTATTTTAGTTGCAGAAAAAAAAAAAAAAAAGTTTCTTATTGTATTTAAATTGCAAAAAAAATAAAAAATTATTTGACTAAGTTTTACCATGTCATAAAATGTATTTTATTTGAGGAATATTTCCTTGCAAAGTGAATAATGCATTGTTGAAGTTATCTTTTAAATGTTATGCATTTATAGGAAAAGATTAAGTATGAAAGTTATAATTGTTCTTTTTAATATTACATTGCATCCTGTTGTTATTATTTAATGAACTCTAGAAAGATTCAAATTGCAGTTGTAAATAAATTAACTTCTGCTAATTTTTCTATTCTATAAATGCATATTAAGTAGAAAAATAACCAAACCTAGATAATGATAACACATTAGATATTGTAGTTTATTGTATTAAATGTATTTTTGAAAATGATAGTTGTAGTTGTAAATAGAAACATTCTGTCACATTTTCCATTCTGTAAAAGCATGTTTAGTAGAAAATATTATTAACCTAGTTATTGAATATGTTAAATCATAGGGAAAAACTATAGGTTAATGAAGGACATAAAAAGAATTAATCTACTCTGTTTATTGATGACAACCTGCTCTAAATAATGTAAATGTAGACTTAAACCTATATATATATATATATTACAAGAGATAATGCCTGCAGTTTTATATTTAAAACTAAGCTGTTGTTCTTTAAAAAAAAGATATAAAATAGACATGTATGTTGTTGTAAATAAATAAAATAAACATGCTCATGTACATTTTATAATTCTGAAAATGGAATAGGTTGCAGATTTTGTATTTTGGTTCTTACTTTAGGTATGCATGTTTGCATATTATTATCTGTGTGTGTGTGTGTGTTAAAAAAAATTAAATAATAGAAAAAAACAAAAAAACTCAAACCCCATGCCCAGAGCTGAAGTTCCTTATGGGCTGTCGTTGGGCAGCTTGGACCCCTCTGTGGGCCGCGACCGATAGGGGCGCCCGCGGTGCCACTGCGGGTCATGACCCACAGGGGCACCCGTGATGCCATTGCGGGCCGTGACCTGCCATGTCCCATAGGGATGTCGTTGCAGGCCGCGATCCCCAGTGGTGGCCACCGCCACATATTTTTGCCGTTGCCTCCCTCCTTCATAGAACCCGCGGCCCCTTGCGGAAAGTATTTTGCCTCCTTTGCCTCCATTAAAATTGCACACACACACACACACACACACACACACACACACACACACACTCACCAAGGGCAAACAAAAGATATATATAAAATATGATATGTTAAAATAAGAAACCCTAACCCATTTTCAGGTTAGGGTTAGCATTTAAAAAGAAAAAAGAGAAAAAAATTAAACAAGCAACTCGGGTTAGGTTTTTCTTAAAAATAAGGAAATGAAAAAAAAAATAGGGTTAGTGTATTAAAAAAAAGATAAATCAACCCTAGATGAGGTTTGAGATAAAATATTAATAAAATGAGAGGAGGGGGAATTCTTTTTAAAATTTGAAAAAGAATTTCCCCCCATTTGTCTATAGCCATGTGTAGAATTTTATATAGTTAGTTTTTAATATAGGCTTTTTAGGGATTAATTTTTGTATAATAATATTATTCTCATAATTGAATAAATTTTATTAACAAGGCTTACTAATGAGAATATTATATATTTATTTTTCATATTTAATTAAATATGGATGTTTGGGTTAAAATTCCTTTGGGGGATTTTATTAATGAAATTTATTAATTGTTTTATGTAAAATTCTAGCCCATGAGGTCATTATTGGCCAAATATTTAATAGTTAAAATTTAAATGTCTTAGGGGATTTAAATTTGACTTTAATATAAAATATATTTGTTTGGCAAATATCATAATTGAATTAGTAAACTTTATTAGTTATATTTAAAAGTGTAATCGCGTACATTCAATTAATTAATTTTATTATGAGATAACATTATCATTATTTTATTTAGCCTTGAGTATTTTAAATACTTTTGAGATAATTAATATCTCTCGATTCTTGTTGGAGAATTTTAATTAGAGGAAATTAATTAGTTTAATTAGATTAATTAATTAAGTTGAGATGACCCCTTTTAGGGAATAATTAGTCTTCTCTAATTATTGTCGCCATATTGATTTAGTTAATCAAATCAACTTTAGTAAACCATTCTTTAATCCTAAGTTAACCCTTAGTTAAGACAAAACTTACTTATTCCATTTTAAATATATTTTACTTAATGTATTTATGTTTAAAATAAAAAAATAAAAAAATTGTTGTTCTATTTTTGCCCAAAAGTTTGGGCATGACAATACTAGTACACGCCTTTATCGGTAAGGCCTTCTTCTTCTGCTAACCAGTAGTGCACACTATACCAGTAACACATCTTCACCTCCAATGGTTTGAGACAACTTTAACATTCTGCCTCTTCATCATAAACAAGAAACTATCCTTCAGACCGGTTTATGCCTTACAGGTAAGCCTACATTGTTTCTGCTCATATCCATCATGTTAGTTGACATCAATGACAACTTAATGCCAAAATACTAACAATCTCCCCCTTTGGCATTGATGTCAACTTCTCGCAAGGCAATCTATATCGGTACATTTCTCCCCCTTTGACACAATGACAAAGAGTACTGTGCACTCTCCCTTTGATCCATACCAAGCTCCCTCTTTGACTACTATTAGCTACCCCTGAACCACATAAAGCCTTCCTAGATAGATGACACAACTCCCAACTTGTGTCAGAGGTACTCAAAAGTTCTTACCGGTAATGGTTTGGTGAAAATGTATGCTACTTGTTCACTAGTAGGAACATAATCCATTCTTACCTCCTGTCCTTCAACCTTCTCTTTGAGAAAGTGATACTTGATAGCAATGTGTTTCATTCTGGAATGCATGCCTTGATTCTTTGCTATGTTGATTGCACTCAAATTATCACACTGGATGAGAATAGGATCAGTGATGTCCACTTGTATATCTTTGAGAGTTTTTTTCATCCAAAGCACCCGAGAGAAGCATGTAGTAGCAACAATGTATTCAGCTTTAGCACTAGATAGAGAGATTGAGTCCTTCTTCTTGCTATGCCATGAGACCAACCGGACACCTAGAAAGAATACACCACCACTTTTGCTCTTTTGATCATCAATGCAACCTACCCAATCAACATCAGTGTATGCTTCCAAGATAAAATCTCCTTTTTTAGGATACCACAAATCATAGTTGATTATCCCTTGTAGGTACCTAAAAATTTTGCTAACAACATTCATATGTGACTATTTTGGTGCAGCTTGGAATCTAGCCACCATGCATACTGCCTTAACTATATCCGGTCTTGATGCAGTTAGATACAGTAGACTGCCTATCATGGATCTGTATAGGGTATGATCCATCACCGGTGATTGATCATTCTTTCTCAACTTTCTGCTGGTCACCATGGGGGTACTTACTGGTTTACAATCTTCCATTTGGAATTTCTTCAACATCTCCTTTGCATACTTGATTTGAGAGATAAAGATTCCTTTATCTTGCTGTAATATCTGCAATTCACCAAGCATTGACATCTCAAATTCTGAGTACATCTGATCAGCAAATTCTTTGCAGAGGGTGTCCTTGTTGCCTCTAAAGATGATGTCATCTACATACACAACCACAATAATCATGTGGTTCCCATCTTTCTTTATGTACAAATTGTTATCAACAATTCCCTTTTTGAATCCCTGCTCCTTTAGATACTAATCTAGTCATGAGTACCATGCTCTAGTAGCTTGCTTTAAACCATACAAGGTCTTCTTCAATCGGCACACAAATGTCTCATCATCATGTAGCAGAAACCTTCTAGTTGCTCCATGTAGACTTCTTCTTCCAAATTTCCATTTAGAAAATCAAATTTTACATGCATTTGGTATACTTTATAGCCCTTGTAGGTAGAGTAGGCTAGAAACATTCTAATTGCTTCTAATCTAGCTACCTATGCAAATGTTTCTTGAAAGTCAATCCCCTCTAATTGAGAGTATCCTTTGCACACTAGTCTAGCTTTATGCCTAACAATCTTACCTTCTTCATTCATCTTATTCCGGTAGACTCATTTTATTCCAATGATGTTATTCTCTTCCGGTCTAGGGACTAATTCCCAAGTCTTGTTCTTCTCAATTTATTGTAGTTCTTCTTCCATGACATACATCCATTCTTGTCTTTTGTTGACCTCATTGAATGTTTTGGGTTCAACTTCATTCATGAGGCATAGGTTGACTTGTTCATCATTTTGGGCAAGTCTTCTTCTAGTCTGCACACCATCACTCTTATTTGCCAGAATTTGCTCTTCTGAGTGATTCAGCTGTGCATACTGGTTGGGGGCCTTCTTGGATGCTACCTTTGGTTAAATATTTGATTGAACTTCATCATCTTCATCACCAGAGTTATCATACTAGTTAATATGTGTTTGACATCCTTTGTGCATATCTTCATCAAATTTTAGATGCACACTCTCAACGACTCTTCTTAGTCTTTTATTGTAACGTTTGTAGGCCTTGTTGTTAAATGAGTAACCAAGGAAGATATCTTCATCACTCCTAGAGTCAAAACTTCCTAGACCATCCATATATTTCTTGATAAAGCACTTGCTTCAATACTTTGAAGTATTTGACTAATGGCTTCCGGTCATACTACAACTCATAATGTGTCATCCAGTTGTTTGTTCTTAATTGAACCCAGTTCAAAGTATATGCAATAGTATGAATAACTTCTTTCCAATATGTGTCTGGTAGACTAACCTCATTTAACCTAGTTATGGCCATCTCTTTGACTCTCTCATTCTTCCTTTCTACCACACCATTTTGTTGTGGTGTCCTAGGAGCAGAGTATTGCCTTCTAATTCCATGTTTTTCACAATAATCTTCAAATTCATTTGATGTAGACTCTCCACCCCTATATGATCTTAGGCATTTTAACCTGTACCCACTTTCTTTTTCCACCATCTTCTGAAAGATCTTGAATCTTTCAAATGCTTGTGATTTATCTTGCAGAAAGGTGACCCATGTCATTATTGAGTAGTCATCAATGGAGAGCATAAAGTATCTTTCATCGGCAAGTGCTCTTATTTGAGTTGGACCACACAGATCTATATACACGATTTCAAGTGGTCTTGAGGTGTTGTGCTCCTTTGTCCTGAAGCTCACTTTAGTTTTCTTACCTTTTACACATTCATCACAAAATGTGTTTACCGGTTTGATGATGGGTGGAATATTCCTCAGACACCCCTTTTTGCTTAATGCAACTAGGTTATCAAAATTTATGTGGCCTAATCTTCAATGCCACACTCAAATTTCATCTACTTGTCCTAACATACATTGGGACTCATATAATTCCTTCAGATTATAAACATTTCCATCTGTTCTCTTTCCTTCTGCCACAACTTTACCGGTACTGTCTTTCTTTATCTAGCAACTAGTTGAGTCAAAGGTGAATATGTAACCTTTGTCATACATTTGACTCACACTCAGCAGATTATGCATTAGGCCTTCCACATAATATACATCACGTGCCTTCAATTTTCCATCAATGCTTAGAGTTCCTTTTCCCTTTATTTTGATGGAAGAATTGTCTCCAAACCTTACTGATCCACCATTCCAGTCTTCAAGTTTGATGAAATTCTTTTTGTCACCAGTCATGTGCTTGGAACAACCACTATCTTCGACCCATAGATTTTTCCTCTCAGCATGTAGGGAAGTCTACACTATGAGACTTGATTTTGCCTTTTCTTTTTCTTTCTCAACCCAAATAGGTTTGGTCTCCTTCTTGTTAGCTTCTATATTATGCTCAGGTTCAGTTACCAACTCTTGATACATATTTGTCTTCTTCTGCTTGATCTTATCATTTTTACATAACTTTTCTATGTTTCCAAACTCTTGACAGTTATAGCGTTTTACATTTTCATTTAAGGGAATGCCCTTAAAATTATTGTAGGGTACTGGTTTATTTTTCCTACAATCCAAACTCTTATGACCATATCCATTGTACTGATAGCAAAAAAATTCATATCCCAGAGTGCATTAAATGGATTTCTACTTTCATAACTCATAGAGGGCTTATTTATTAATCTATAGTCAACTATTCTATGCCCAAATTTGTTACACCTGTAACAGTAACCATGAAAGTTTGAAACATACCGGTTAGTTTGTCTTGGTCCTGAATGAAACTGCCTCTTTAGGGGTCTTCCCTTCATGTTTTTGAGTCTGGTGAATCCTTCATGGTCAATTCTTGCATTTCTCCTTGGATCTGCATTTGGTACAAGAAGTGTGACCTCCAGTTCATTGTTGTATACCGATTTGAGTGGCAATTTCCAACAACATCTGCATATGTCTTTTTGCTGGTATCCTTTCCTACAATGAACGTCTTCTTTTCTTCACCTTTAATTGAAGAGGTGAACATTATTTCTTTGCCGTATTTATCTTTGTGGGTTGAACTTTGGCCTTCTTCAAATCCTAAGCCACTGGTGTCTTTGGATTGCTTTTGTTTTCTCAACATCTTGTCTAAGGCCTCAGTGCTCCCTTCATACTTGCTCCTTATTTTTGTTTCTTCCTTAATTTCTTCAAGCTCCCTTCTGAGCTTTACTATTTTTTCTTCCAACTCTTGATGCTCCTTTTCCTTCTTTGTCATATCAGAGGTTGTATCTTCACAAATCCTCTTAGTTTCTTCCAGCTACAATTTCAAGTCAGATATAACTTGACTGCACTCATCCAGGGATTGCTTCAAGAGATCTTGTTCATATACTGAAACAAGCTTAACCCTCTTCAGTTCTCTTCTTGTTTTACTCAATTCCTCAAGAGCATTGATAAGTTCACTCTCCAAATCCACTTCAACTCCAATATTCTCCTCTACCTCATCTTCATCAACTAGTCTATCAAGTGCCATGAAGAGATTTATTTTTCTATCATTCTCATGGTAATCATCTTCTAATGCATTTTCTTCACCTTTTGTGTCATCCTCAATAGTATAGAGGTTGTTCTGGTTCTGGTAGCCTCTCCTTCCTTGCTGGTAGTTGTTCCTTTCTCCGTCTTTGCCAATAGATCTTGTGAGCTCTCTTGACTCATCTCCACTGGTTTCTTTGTTAGGACAATTTGTAGAAAAGTGTCCTACCTTCCCACAGTTGAAACATTTAAGTGGTAGCTTTCCTTTGTATTGGTCAGATCCTCTTTTGAGCTTCCTAACAAAGTTTTCTACTTCTGCATTAGAGTCTTCACTAGATTCTTTATGAGAAGCATCTTCTTTGCCCTTTTTGGTGATGTTGAATGTTGCTTCTTTCCTTGAGGAAGTATCACTGGTTTTTCTCATCTCATAGGCTCTCAGAAAACCAAATAACTTGTCCATTGAAAAATTCTTCATATCCTTGGCTTCTTCTATGGCAAACACCTTAGTATCATACTTGGGTGTGAGAGATCTAAGTACCTTCTTGACAAGATTCACACTTGCAATCTCTTCTCCAAGTCCTCTAATAGTATTCATAGTTTCATCAAATTTGTGAACATAGTCTGCAATCTTTTCATCATCTTTCATTTTGATGCTTTCATGTTGGTCCCTTAGTGCTTGCAGCTTGGCTTCTTTGACTTTTGCAGCTCCTTCAAACAACCTCTGCAATTTGTCCCAAGTCTCTTTTTTTGAAACACGGTGCATGAATTTGACAAATTCATTATTAGACAGTCCACTCAAGATAGCATGTTTGGCCTTTGTGTTATTCTCATACTCCTTTTTGGCATCTGGATCACTAGGAGGAGCATTAGGAACAACATACCCATTCTTGACAGACATCCACACATCGAAACCCAGGGAGGAAATATAGGTCTCCATTCTTCTGCTCTAGAAGGCATAGTTGGATCCATCAAACATGAGGGCTTTTGAGGAAGTAGACTCATTTCTTACCATTGTGTTCAAAGTTTAGAATCTACCCAAGGTTTAAAGATAACTAGGAACTTAGGCTCTGATACCAATTGTTGAACAAAGAGTACCATTGAGGGGGGTGAATCAATGGTTCCTAACCTTTTTGAACTATCAAATAAACTTTAGAATATCAATTATACACTTAAAAACTAAACTATCAAACCGGTAGAACAAGAAAGAAAGCCAAAGAGATCATTCACACAAATGTAGCTCTCAACACTAGATTTATGAGGAAAACCCAATGTGGGAAAAACTTTGGTGAGAAAAGCAAATGAAGACTATTGTTCCAATCCAACCTCATAGGTAAAACACTCAATTACAATATTTAGGGCACCAACCCCTGTACTTTTAGGGCACCAACCCAAGGAGCACCAACCCTTGCACTTTTAGGGCACCAACCCAAGGAGCACCAACCTTTGCACCAAGCTTCAACTTGGTGATGTATATTGAAATACTATTTGAATACAATTAAGTCTTCTTGTTGCAAATGAATTCTGTAACTCTTCAATCAAATAACTCACTGCTGATTGATGGTATTTTCTCCTCCACTAAATCTCACACTACTGGTTGTGAGATTGTTGTCTTTGATTCTTGTCCTTTGTTATCTTTCTCTCCCTCTCTCACACAGTCTCTCAACTCACTATGTTACACTTGGATGTTGCCTGCTCTATCACACCTTGCTGGTTAGGCTCAAATGTAAGACTATAGTTATGCTTGTAGAATCCTCTCACCGATATGCTTGCTCACATACATTGCAACTCTCTTAGAAATATTTCTAAGGCTGAAAATTATTTTCTTTACTAACTCTCTCTTTTCTCTTCCTCTTCTCTGCAGTGTAAAAAAAAAATGTTATGTCATGAGCTCTCATCTCTTATCATGTGATTTCCCACTAGAAAGAAATTCAAACTTCAGAGTGGTTAGTGTTTTCTCTTCCTGACATGATCTTCATGAGATCTGATCCAACCTATCTTAGATTGATCACCTATCCTTTAAGGATTCATCTATACATGGTTTCCATGATCCAACACACATTTTCCAAAAATAGAAATCTTGAACAAGATCTTCTCCCTAGAGATTTGTCGACACATAAAATGCTTCATCTATTTCCTTTTCGAGGTCTTCTTGAATCAGATTTCACTTGCATTGATCCAAGCACCAACTACTCCTTGATATTCCTCTATCATTGTTTCTTCCTTGAGCTGCAACGGTCAGTTACAATCCTGTTATTTGTGGTTGTTTCATTTATATCGACTGACAGTTTTACCAACCATGTCGATGATGGCATTATCAACCTCTTCCTATTTTCCATCTTGGCTCCATATGGCATTACCATGGTCAATCACTCTTCTCACTGACACATAGTTGGTTCAATCTTGAACATTTAGAAAACTCATACTGGTACATTCTTTTACCGGTAAGGCCTTCTTCTTCTGCTAACCGATAGTGCACACTATACTGGTAACAAATCTTCACCTCCAGTGGTTTGAGACAACTTTAACATTCTACCTCTTTATCATAAACAAGCAACTATCCTTCAAACCAGTTTATGCCTTACCCGTAAGCCTTCATTCTTTCTACTCATATCAATCATGTGAATATCCATCATGCTAGTTGACATCAATTACAACTTAATGCCAAAATTCAAACAAACTCTCCCAAGGGTTTGTAGTTAGGTCTAACTATTTTTCTCCAGTATAATTGGTGGGATTGGTTTTAATTACTAGTTTCTATGTTTAGACTAGTGAACCCCATTACCATTAAATTACATAATTAGAAATTGATTCGCTAGAAAACATGCTCATAAAATTATGCCACATGATATCAAGAAAAATTACACTTGTAGGACACACAAAAAGACATATGAACAAGGTGTGTTTGTGTTTGTATACACACATATACATACATACATATATACATACATACATATATACACACAAACACATACATACATACATACATACATACATACATACATATGTATATGTGTATGTGTGTATACGCACATATTTATATATATGTATATGTATGTATATGCATGTATGTGTGTTTATATATATATATACATATACATATACATATATATATATATATATACATATGCATATACATATATATATATATATACATATACATATACATATACATATATATATATACATATATATATATATATACATATACATATACATATATATATGTGTGTGTGTGTGTGTGTGTGTGTATGTATATATATATATGTGTGTGTGTGTGTGTGTGTTTATACACACACATATACATACATATACATATATATACACATACACGTGCATACATACATACACATAGACATATGTAATGCCCCTCTAGCTTTGTATGGATAATGAGGTATTATGACACCCAACATTTAGAATTGATGAAGTCAAGTACATTTGATAACATCTCTTAATTAATGTCACCTTTATAATTACGCTTCAATCATTGATTATTTTTGCTAATCATAGAAATTTATTGACTGTTACATTAATTATAATTTTTTTTAATAAACATAAGAACCATATATGAAAATGGTATACAAACATAAAGTTTGAGTTTGTGTCTATGCATACTTATTTTCCCTATTAACATTGGTCCCTAGCCACCATTTGTCATATAAGTGTGAAGTCTTGATATTGAAGGGTATCTTTGTAAATAAAAACTATTCTTAAAATTTAAGAGGCTTCGTCAATTAATTCATCGAATAAAGTAATGCAGAAATACATGTTGAAAATGTAATGCACATTGATTTCATTTGCATTGGATTCTTTTAATGTTAATTGAATATTTGAAGGCAATGTATATCTTTCATTTAAGTTTTTGTGAGGAGAAAGTGAAGTTTATTTACTTTATAATAAATTTCAATAGGTGTTTAGGTTGGTAAGGTTATTTAAATTTTAGTTGAGGATTTGGAAACTAAAATATATCAATGCATGAAATATATTGTAAATTTTGCAACAATGTTCAGAAGATTCATTCCAAAGTTTCAAATCTTGGCAAGAAGGAATGTTTTTGGCAATGAATTAATTTTTATAACTATTTTTCAATCACAAACTTAGTTAAAGATGAAATGCAAAGGATTGTTGAAAAAACATAGAGAGAGTAGGGGAAGAGGGGTGTATTTGGAATCTATGGTAAAAGAGACCCTGTGACGTTACTCTCCATTTCAATTTGTTTAGATGAATACAATTGTTGATGCAAAGGTAGGGGCATAAGCAAATAACTTCAACACACTAAGAGATTAATTACACAACCTTCATAAAGGCTCTTGGATGCACCACTTGGTTTCTAGGCTTACACATTCAATGAGAATCTGAACTAAAATTATAAGGACAATGTAAACATCATGGCCAATGGTCAATGAGAAACTTCCAACCTTGCATCAATACTTAGGCTTTTACACCTACTTATTGAGTTTGGAATGACAATTCAGAGGAAACAAAACCAAACAAAGACTACTTGGTTCTAACCCTCAACTACTAATGTGGTAATCCTTTACACCCCCTATACAGAGAGATTTCATGGAGTATTGGATGTCTCCACACAACAAGGAACCTTGTCTTAACTTGTTACCGACTATGGGATGCTCTGTCACATGTATTTCCTTAGAACAGTAATGAATTTTTTGGCATTTGGTCATCAAAATGGTCTACAATGCTTTGCAATAGGTTTTTACAACCTAAACACTCATTCCACTTCCCTCTCTTAACACAAGAAGCCCTGACTATGTGCCTTTATCTTCAAATCCACCTTTCATTATTTCACCAGTTTGATACATCTAGATATCAGACTAAAAGCCATATCTTAGCATATGAAACCTTGACCTTTGAGCCCTACACACATTGGAAATGATATATAACATTATTATACATATTCCCACCCATTTTGGTTATTTTTCATTGATGGGAAACAAAGTTACACATTTATTCCTTTCATTGGTTACCCTCCCTAGGGTTTTTACCAGTCTAGAAAGAAAATAAAATATCTTCCTTAATGAAAATAGATGAAACCAAAATCAAAATGAAGTAGACTCAAGTAACTTCCAGTCCCAATTGGTCTTAATTCATTTCTATGCAAGTACAGTCCATACAAATAGGTTTTATATTAAAAAATGTGAGAACATGCACAAAAATGGTTTGTTATTGATCAAAATTATAACTTCAATGTCACCAATCCTTGAGGTCATGGTTACATGGAATATTTATCTGAATACATTTAAATGCTCACCCTCAAAAAACCCACAACTATCCTTTAACAACATTTAAAAAATTGCATGACAATATTGAAAAGTTATCATTACAACATTGACAACATTTAGACCCAAATGACCCAAAAACTTCACCAATGATTGAAAATGACTTGTAATGGTGCAAAATGACCTTATTGACATCAAACAATAGAAAATAAGACAAAAATCCAAGTTTG
Organism: Cryptomeria japonica; assembly: GCF_030272615.1. Classification (NCBI taxonomy): domain Eukaryota; kingdom Viridiplantae; phylum Streptophyta; class Pinopsida; order Cupressales; family Cupressaceae; genus Cryptomeria; species Cryptomeria japonica. The sequence continues at coordinate 109,766,971 of NC_081408.1, forward strand.
AGTATGTTGGGCATGAGGGTTCTCCTACACCATACTCTGAAGGGAAAGAAAATTCTAGTCCCACTTGAGGACATATTTGAAACTTTGAATCCATGCTTTACAATGTCATCTTCAGTCATCCAAGAAGCATCTTCCATGGGAAGACCTCACCACTTGACCAAGTATTGGACATAAGTCTTATGTCTTGTCTTCTTGAGTCCTTTCTTGTCAATAATGCACTCCAACTCCATAGGTCTACTTTGTGGAAGATATTTGACCCATTCCTCATATGAGAATGCTAATGAACCTACATTATCACCTGCAAAAACATCCCCATTATAAGGGTATAGGTCAGATACATTAAAAATAGGGGAGATACCAATCTCACTTGGCAATTCAATTTCACAAGCATTGGCACCAAAATTGTGAACAACCCTGCAAGGCCCTATCTTCTTCATATGAAACTTGGAATACTATCCTTTGGAAAATATTTTCTTCCTTAAATGGGTTAAGACCATATCTCCAACCTTGAAATGGACTTTTCTTCTATTTTGCATCAGCCCTTTTCTTGTATTGATCCACACTCCTTTGTAGATTATCCCTGACTTGTTGATTAATCTCCTTCACAGAGAAAACAAATTTTTCACCTTCAACACTTCTCCTCTCCATTCCATTGATATTTCACAATTCGAAGACTCTGCTTGGCTACAAACCATAAACAACTTCAAAAGGACTCTTATCCACAATCCTGTTCTTTGAGTCACTGCATACAAAATCATCTTGAGGCAAGATCAGATCCAATTGAGTGGAATACTCTTTAGTTAAGCATCTTAGGAGATTCCCAAGGCTCCTATTTACCACTTTAGTTTTCCCATTAGTTTGAGGATGATACACATAACTGAAACTATGGTTTGTGCCTAGTTTCTTCCACAAGATTCTCCAAAAGTGTCCAACAAACTTGCTATCCTTATCTAATACAATATTCAAAGGAAAATCTTGGATTCTTACAACCTCCTTGAAAAATAGACTTGCATTATAAGATGCATCATTTTTTATTTTACATGGAATGAAATGTGCCATTTTTGAGAAACAGTCAACTAAAACATAGACGGAATCAAAACCCCTAGTTGTTCTTGACAAACCCATTACAAAATCCATACTTATTAACTCCCAAGGCCTGCTTGGAATTGGTAAAGGATGGTATATAAATGCATTTGTACTACTACCTTTGGGTTTTTGACAAATGGCACATTTTTCCATAAACCTTCTTACATTAGCCTACATCTTTGGCCAAAAGTAGTTGCTTCTTACTTGCTCCAAGGTCTTATCAAGACCAAAATAACTTGCAATACTACCACTATGATTTTCCTTGATCAAATTCTCTCTAATTGAACATTTGGGCACACAAAGTTGAGCCCATTTAAACATCAAACCCTCTTGAATCAAAAAATCATAATTCATCTCATGAATAACTCTATTGAATTGACTGTACAAGAAGGAAAAATCTCTTTGAAATCATAATCATGAACATACATACCTTTGAGGGATTAAACACCTACACTTTCCAATTAAATTTCTTGGACCATTAATCTCCTTCTACTCAATGCATCAACCACCTTATTGGATTACCCCTTTTTATGTTTGATGGTGATAGTGAAACTTTGTAGTTACTCCACCCACTTGGCATGTTGGTTGAGTTTCTCCTAACTATTGATGAACTAGAGGGAATGATTGTTAGTATACACTACAAATTATTTGGGAAGGAAATAATTTCTCCATTTATTTAAAGATTGGACCATAGCATAAATCTCAAGGTCAATGAACAATACTTATTTTTTAGCATCATTAGGTTTCTCACTAAAGGAAGCAATAGGCCCACCTTCTTGACTCAAGACCACTCCTATGGAATAACCACTTGCATCACATTTAATTGTAAATACCTTATTGAAATTAGGTAAAGCCAATGGCTAGTCTGCCACCTTTTTTTTCAAATATTAAAAATTTACCTCAACCTCATTGGTCCAAATAAATATTTTCCTTCTATCTCGCTTGATGGTGTCAATGATTGGTGTACATACATGGATAAAGGTCCTTATGAATTTCTATTAGAAACTTTCCAAACCATGGAAGTTTCTCACATCACCCACTGATATTGGTGTAGGCCAATTGAGGATTGTCTCCACCTTGCTAGGATCCATCTTCAATGTGCCTTTGGTGACTATGAACCCAAGATAAAGCAACTTTGTATTCAAGAACTCACACTTCTTTAAGTTTATCATTAGTTTCTCTTCATTTAATCTCCTCAAAACCAAATCTAAATGATGTAAATTCTCCTCCCTATTATAACTGAAAACGAAAATATCATCAAGGTAAACTACAACAAAATTACCAATAAATAGTTTTAGGACCTCATTCATAAGCCTCATGAAGGTACTTGGTGCATTTGAGAGGCCAAAAGGCATTACCAACCATTCATAGAGCCCTTCATTTGTCTTAAAGGTTGTCTTCCATTCATCTCCATGTTTGATTCATATTTAATGGTTTCCACTCTTCAAGTCTATCTTTGAAAAGTAGGCTACCCCACTCAAACAATCTATGAGATATTCTATTCTTGGGATAGGAAACCTATACTTGATTATAATCTTATTGATGGCCCTATAATCAATGCACATTATCTATTACCCTCCCTTCTTGGGTGGTAAGATAGTAGGAACCGTACATGGACTAAGACTCTCTCTGATGAGCCCCTTATCAAGCAACTCCTAGACTTGCCTCTTGATCAGTTTATTTTTTTATGGATTCATCTTATATGTTGTTTTGTCAGTGATGTAGAGTACACATCAAGAAATGTACTAATGGGCCTACTTCTTGGTTTATACACCCAAAGATTGATTTCTCCACCTAGGTGGTCCAATGGCTCCCTAGATGGAAGGACTAATCTCCTAAGTGTGTTTCACACCCCACACTTCTCCTCAAGGTTCTAGGGACCTTACACATCTCCAACCAAAATTGGGTTTTAGGGACACTTTCCCCAAATTTTACCACAATATGGAAAGCTGGTCTCCAGTCTACAAATCCTCAATCTAATGATTGGGGTAGTTTACTTATGGCTAATATCAGTATAATCAACCACAATTTGGATTCTGGGACTTCCACAAGGCTAAGAACCCTTATAGGGCTAGAGGATCCTAATAGGTCTCTTTAGCTAGTTTATGGGCAACAACTTGCAAAACTTCCAAAGGACAAGATAAAAAAAATCACTATTTTGGATACCCTTTTTGGACTTACAAAAGATACCAAAGTTGTAGGAATTGAGTCTACTCCAACATACCCTAAACCTTACTATGTTCACAGACCTAATAGGCCTAATTAGGCTTGGTTAACAAAGCAAGTATCAACGAATGGGTGTATAGAGCCAATGAAAAACTTTGGTTGGGTGCTCCTACCTCCAATTGAATAGAATACACTATCAAACTGGTCATCTTGTTTATTTGGCTGACTGTCCACACAATGGTATCATCGCTTAGGCTAAATACATAGAGATATTTAGCCTAAAACTTGGTGGTTGAGGCAACAAACAAACTCCTCCAGTCCTAAACCTTTAGGGTATTATTATACACTCCCCTAACTTGAATTTTCCAAGTGGTTGTGAGATTCCATTGCAGAAAAGACAAGTTAGGGTTCCATCTCTACACTAACCCTAAAATTATGGGTTTCTAGACCAATCAGAAAAGAAAGAAGACAAAACCAATACTCTGGTCACCAAGTGAACTCCAAACACAAGAAAACAAGAGATGATTCAATTTAACATCATTCCATGCCCAGAGTTTTGATTTGGCAATCCGTACTATACTGTACTATCTCAACACTAATACATTTGGTCTAGAATTCCGACAGAGGTTTTCGACGGAGAAGGTATATTGTGACCAAATTTGATTTTTTTTTAAAAAAGTGCCCGGGTTTGTCAAAATTTCGACAGAAACACGCATTACTTAAAAAAAAGGAAAAAAGAGGGCAAGTCATTTATGTTGCATTCAATCCCACACAGGCTTCCGCATCAAGCTCAACCCCTAGCTAGATAAAACAACACACTCACCATTCGAGGTAGGATCTTCACCTTCATTTTGGATTTGGATAATATGAGGAATTGGTGAACTTCACTTTCATTTCGGATTTGCATAATATGTAGAATTGTTTAATCTTCACCTTCATTTATTGAATCTTTTCACTTGAGGAATTTCGGATTTGCATAATATTTGCTTAACATTTGCATGAGGGATTTTGTATTTGCATAATGTTTGGCTAAGGAATTTTAGAATTTCAGATTTGAATGTTTACCATGACAAGGAAAAGAGGTTACAATAGGTTTCCATAGAAGCCATCTCCTCTATGCCCAAGGGCAGTACACTTTGAACCCTTTGCCCACACAAAACCATCACTGTACCACTCTTGCAACCCTACTTCCCTTCTACCATGGTTGGAAGTATTCAATCGTATGAAAGAGGAAAACTATCAGACATATACTTAGCATAAAATAAATAAGTTGCAAAATTTCACAAATTAGAGGGTGAACCCTGGTAATAGTAGACTAATCGGTAGTGTGACCTTGTGGTTTGAGCACGAGATGCTTCCCCAACAAGATCAGATCGATACTGGACTGGGTAATAACGGAACCGCCAATAATGTATTTCTCAATGATTAGTGTGTAGAAGTATATTCATTAATCCAACGTCCATTCTATTATATACAAATGAATTCATACCAAATAGTATTAATTAATCAATCTATTTAATATTCAATGCCTTATAAAGCATTTAGTGTTTGGTTTGATGATCTTCTAACTGTTGGGAGTGTCCATGAGCCATAAAACATAAAATATTGTCAAGGCATAAATAATTTTGAAGTCCAAAACTAGATAAAACATCAAACTAGGTTACACATCTTAATCTTCTTCATTTTCTTTTTGTTGGTTTTTCTGGTTCTTTTCTTTCTCTTCAACATCTCCCTCTTCATTAACCTTCATCTTGCCCTTGTCTTTATCCACCTTCTTTGGCTTTGTTTAGCTATCCTGATAGGAGTCAAATGGCTATCCCAATGAGGGGGAAAATCTATCCTAGCTAGTTATATCATAGTTCTGATGTATAATTTCAAGGTCCCTCACTTCTTCATCCCTTCTCTTTTCATATTGATGTTCCTTACACTACTGCAACCTTAAATGATATTAAATAATATCTCTTGTTGTAAGAATTTTTTTAGTTACAACACTTGGCATAGAATTTAAAGAACTAAGATGAACTAAGCCCTAGGAGTCCTATATCTCATCTCAAATAATAAAGAGAATATAGGGCTTCATCTATGAAGAAAAAAAATGCTGGAAAAGACTATTTCCACCTACTTGGCCACCTAGGAGTGGTTTTTGAGGTGTATTCAAAGCTTTTACTCCTTTTGTTGAATTTTCACTTGAAATATGGTTGAATTGGCTTTGTAAGCTCCTAGATACTTGGTACATGTTCTAATTGAGTTAAAAGAGTCTCAAGACTACCCTATAGTCATGCTCTACCTTATCCAACTACTCAATTAACTTCCCAAACTTATAGGACATATGGTTCTATTCCTTACTTTGAGTTAAAATTGTCTTGGGTTAGATATAACTAAAATAAGCCATTCCTTCAACCACTTCAAAAATCATCAAAAAGACTTCATACTACTATCTACATGTGTTTCTATCTTTAAGAAGTCTAATTTATGAAAGTGAAAAAACACCTAAGAGGTCATAGATACTCCTTTTGACTTGGTAATATTCATGGTTTTTCTTTGTCTATTTAACTTCATTCCTTGCATCTTACCCACTATCTTGTAGCATACTTTGTTTTCTTTTTTAGTGAATTGTATTTAGTGGATTGTTGTGCATCTTTAAAATCATTTGACAACTTCAGGAAATGGTTTTCCTTCTTTATTACTTGACTATATCATTTAATATGCATGGATGATATTATCATTTAATTTTCAAGATGAACCTTATATGGATGGTCCTTGCACCTTTTCAAATTGAATTTTTGCAAAAGTCCAAATTTGGAGAGGAAATTCCTACTATTTGCAAATCCAACATTCATCTTTCAAATTTTAGGTCCAATTTCTATGAATAAGGGTTCCCAAGACCCTAGTCCTATAAAAATGAGCCATGAGGAACATCATGAATAAGGGAATGAACCAAATTTATGGAAACATTATCAAACCTAAGTACAATTAGGCATAAATAAGGCACCACCACTTAAATTGAGTCCAAACCTAGTGTATATTTTTAAAGAGATACAACTTATGATGCAATATTTAGCCCCCTCTTAGAAAGAGTATAAAATTATGCTCATGTACTCTTGGGAAAATATGGAGAAACCAAATATTCTTTCACCAAGATATTGAAGAGTCAAGATGACTACAAGTTTGGAAAGGTGGTATCTCCCAAGACTTATGATATTGTCAATCTACAATATTGAGATAAAAGGGAAGTACAAAGTGAGTAATATGAGTAACATTGGTAACACACATGGAGCATGCAAAACAAAAAGTTATGACATGTAGAACTAGTAATATTCATATATTCTCACTAGGAACCATATCAAAAAGACAAGGCATAGATCTAGGAATAGTAAGATCCTTATAGAGTTACTAGGAGTCATGTCAGAGACACATAAAAGCATGATATCCAATTTAGTAAGATCCTCTAATACTTAGTCATAGATCACATTATAACAACAAATAGAGACCTAATTGTGAAAGTTTGAGGTCCATTGGGAAAAAATTTGTCATATTGCCATGACAACTTTTGCATTTCTTGTAGAAATTTCTTTAAAATATGGTTGGAAAGTTAGTTTATGGTGGTTTGAGGTTGTAACCCACTTGGATGGGAATAAATAGGCCTTTGGCATGCCATCCAAGAGTTTTTCTTAACAAAATTGGGGTTTTATGTGCATTTTTTGACATTTCGGTCTGATTCTCTTCATTTTTCATTGTGAAAATCATCATAATTTGATGGGAAGTCGATTGGATGTGGTAGAGCAGTGAGTTAAATTCATTTTTTCTTTTTGTGGCATTGAATTTCATTGTGCTTTAAATTAGATATCATAGTTTTTCCAAAAAATGTCAAAACCCTACCTAGTGTTTATCGAGAGGAGCAAATAATGTATAGTTTTGTCTTCCATGCATATAAGTTCACCCAAATGTGTGGGAATACCTTTTTTCATGTTGTGTATCATATCAGGGAATAATTTGGTGGGAAGACTAAGAGATTGGTATTTTGAAGTGGTTGATGATAGAGAGAGGGGTGAGGGGACCCTATGTGACCTTTAGAAGGGTTTGTTGATCAAAACCAAATGAAATAAATTAAATTTATATGACAGTCCTAAGGGTATTGATTGTCACAGTCATAGTTTTACTAGTGATATTGTTTTTTGTTTTGATAGATTTGTGTTTGTAGACCCAAGTGTGAACATGTAATGGATTCATGAGATGTCTTAAGACTACATCAATACTTAACAACAACATAGTGTGTAGGCAACTAAAATATGAAAGGACTACATATTGGAAGGTGCATGTGATGATGCCATGAAAGGTCTGATATCCCTATGTATCGGATTGAGAAAACCATTGAAAGACAAAAACAAATGCATTGCGAAGGAAAAAGGTTGAATTGCCTAATGTTTGTTGTTGAAGTGATGTGTGGGGACCCTGCCAAGTCAAATACCTTGTTGTAGTTTCAAAGGGTGGAAAAAGAGTAAGTATTTTATTTACCGTCCTAATAGACCATCCATCATAACAATTATTACCAATATTGATGTGTGCATTGCAAACAAAGTTCTAGAGGAAGGCTCTTTCTATTGTAATATCAAGTGAGTGTTCATAGACCTTATGTAGGGTCCTCCTAGCCTAGAGTTAGGAGTTTGAAGCCTACATACATTGATTTGGCCTTGTGGCTATCAATGAGTGCTCACCCAATAAGAGAAGTCTTGAGACTGACAATTTTGGAAGTGTGGAATTATTGAGAGCCAACACTTATGTGTGAGCCCCATCTTCACGTATTACGATTAGTTGCCATGATACTTGACCCTATCCTCATGGTGTTGGATCAATTCATATTAGTGTGTTTTCTTGAAGAAACATGATGTGATAAGTTTGATGCAGAGGCAAGGGTAGAACTTAGTATTTTATATTAGGACAACAACCACATTGATTAGGCAAGTCGGATAAGGTCTCTCCAATGTTTAGGATACTAAATTCACATTAGACACTCATGGATTACCCCAATTAGACATTAGTCAACTTAATATATTATAAAAGGATTGCATACTATAGAGCCATTAGATATGTTTTGAGATGAAAAAGAAGAGTTAAATGGTTTTGGTTCAATGATGATAATTTCTATTTTCATGTAATTTAATTTGGTATATTATACTGAAACATGATTTCATAACTAACATTTCAACTTCTATATAACTAGTTCTATAGCCTGATTTTCTTGCCTATGAAGAAAGACCATGTCAGACAATATCAACGAACAACAAAATAAGGAGACAATTGCTAGATTGTGGTCTAACTTGAAAAGAAAAGGTGATGGAAAATGTTATAGTCCCTGCAAAATTTGTAAGGGGTTAAAGACTAGAAGACTTCTAATCAAAACAACGAAGAAACATAGTAAGTTGTATGGTCACATTGAAGGTGGACATGATTATCATCCATTGGTAAAGTTTTCATTATATCATTTTAAAAATTTATATACATAATAAATCATGTGATGATGAGATCATGATCATGGTTTATTTATGTTTATCAATTTTATATAGGTCGAGCACCCCGAAGCACATGGTATGGATAAACAAAACCCAGAGAATATGGTTTTTGAAGTGGACAAACATGGAGGTGTGAATATCGAAGTTGAAGATAATGATCCCATGGAAGATGATGATCATGAGCCAGAAAACACAATTGAAGATGATGGTACAAATACATTGATCCATGAGACATTTAGTACTCACACAGCTGATCATGATGATGAAGATGATCTTGATGTTGTTCATGATGTCCCTCTACTTGAGAAGGCATCCGAGGCCCTTTACAAAGGCTCGTAGATAAATCTTCTCCCCGTTGTATTGTTGTTGGTAAACTTGAAGGTTATAAATGGTTTATCCAACATAATAATGTCACGTATGTTAAGGTATGTCATATATGTCATAATAAACTGCGAATCATGTTGTACCATTAATATTCTTTATATTAACAAATTATATTTTTTTGTTGTAGATTGATAGGTGAGTTTTTGTTACCACCATCAAATATTCTACCTCGCTCATACCAAGAATTATCTACCGTTATGAAAGATATTGGAATGGAATATCAAGCAATAGATGCTTGTCCCAATGATCATATTATATATCAAAAACAACATGAATTTCAAATTGAATGCCTTGAATGTCATATCAGTAGATATCGAACATATCAAATAATAAAAAGGGTTCCTTGCAAGGTTCTTCGTTATATTCCCATTATTCCACTATGCAACGATTATTCAAGTGCACTAGCTTGGCACAATTTATGGATTACCATGCATGCAATAGAAGTCGAGATGACATTATTCAAATGCCTGTAGATGGTTCAATATTTATGGACATAGAGGAAGAGTGGCCACACTTTAAAGAAGAACCTCATAATCTCAGGTTTTCATTGGTAGTGGACGGTGTCAATCCATTTGGAGAGATGAGATCTGTTTACTCAGTGTGACTTGTTTTTGTTATCAATAATAACATTCCTCCATGGATGTCAATAAAGAGAGAGCACATAATGTTGGCAATGATTTTTCTAGGTATTCTATTATTTAAATATAGTCATCTAAATTTAATTATAAATATTGTAGTAAAATGGTCATAATAATTATGTAATGTTTTTGTTCATTCGATTAGGTAAGTACCAAGTTAAATATATGAATGTATATATCGAGCCTCTTATCGACGAGTCGCTGGAGTTATGGAATGGTGTCACTATGTATGACGTCTCTAGACTAATAGGACAAAGACAATTTCAATTCCATGCGATGCTTCTATGGATAATACATGATGCCCCAAGGCTAACACATTTTTGTGGTATGTTATAGTGTTTAAGTTGTGCATGAACATTATAATTTAAAAAATTATCATATTTAATCCAATTATACATTATCTTGTAGGTCTTTAAACAAAGGGAAAATTTGCATGTCTTGTTTGTGGTCCAAAGATGAAATTTCATCATTCAAAAAGTTTAGGAAAGCAGGTGTTTGATGAGTATAGGCACTTTCTCCACAAAAATCATAAGTATCAAAATACTAAAAAATATATTTTGAATGAGAAAGAAGAGAATACATCAAAGCCACGAAGAATGACACCTCACCTATGGAAGTTGGAATATAATAGAATTAATCATCAAGGTAATTCCATTCCATCTATTGGTTTGTCATAAAACATCTTTTCTATTTTGTTTTGTTTACTGATGATGTGATTGATGATCATGAAGGTCGTGAAGGCATAAATGACCTCCTTCGTAAGGGACTAAAAAGTTATCCCTGACAATTTAGCAGGTTTCCCTACTACGAGTAGTTACAAATTGTTCATTTGTTTGATACTATGCATATTGGAAAGAATATAACAGAGACATTAAGGAAAATATTGGATGGAAGGCATGACAAAGAAACAATTGTCAAAATATGTAGTGACATTGAAGATTCCAATCATGCAATGATAAATGTCATTCAATAAAATAGCCATGGATACCAGATTAATATAAGTGAGCTTCCTTCGTTATTAACAGACTAGAAAAGCAATGCTATAAAAGAAGTCATACAAAAAATTTGATTTCCCATAGGATTTGCTGCGAACACAAACAGTCTCATATCAAAGAAAAGTGAATTTGGGCCAGGGATGAAAACGCATGATTGGCATACCTTCATTAAGGTAATTCATGTTCTTGTGTTTTTACTATGTATTTAAGTACTGCACGTACATGTACTTTTCATTGTATTATGTTACAAAAAAATAAAAAGATAATTTTATAATTGTTGCAGTATGTTCTACCTCTATCTCTCCTAGATGACTTTGACAATAATGTCAAGCAAGTCATATATGATCTTGGAAAATACATGAGGTAAGTAGTGATATTTGTTCAGTTCGTTGTATAGATATTATATTTTCTATTTGTTTGACTTTCTATGTAATATATTTTTTTGTGTCTTGAATATCTTGTAGGTGGTTGTCATGTAAAGAAATCCATAAAGATGATATAAAATATTGGAAGAGAAAAATTCCTCATTTAATATGTGAAATGCAAAAGTGTCTACCTCCAGCTTTTTTCAATGCACAAGAACACTACCTCATACAGCAAGTTGAGGAGATTGAATTGTGTGGACCTATACACACTAGGTCAATGTGGATGGTTGAGAGGAACATGAAATTTTTGAAGGCTTTGGTTTGATAAAGAGCACATCTTGAGGGTTCTATGGTGGAGGGATATATGGTATACCAGACTATGGTGTACATTTCTGAATATCTTCCTAAGTTTGTAGCAAATATCCACATGGATCTCATTTGGGATCCCAACCCCATTGACAAATTTGAAGGGGAGTACTTGACGGGCAAAGGTAGATTGAGGAAAGTGAGAGGTAATTATACAGTGTTATTGTAGTTGATTAATTCTTAATCTTGAAAATAAATTGGTTGTAAGACGTCTATTTATTTTTTTTACAGTTGGTTGAGAGTGGGATGCACTACATTTGTATATTGCAAACAATCTTGATTGGATGATGGTATGGATTGAATGTTGTCAACATTATGGATGCACATTAACATGGGAAGGTGTGGCTTCATTGGTTAAAGAAGCTCATCGTAATGGAGATTCCAATGTTATGCAAAGGGAAATTGATTTACCATATGGTTTAAGAGATAAACAAGTATGTAAAAATTTATTAATCACCCATATGTTTATCAAATCACAATGCAATAAATTTTACATGTTTGACATATCGCAGGTCAAACACCACAATGCTATGTGCTCCAATGGTCATAAATTTTGCATAAAAAAGTTGGATGACACGAAGAAAACTTGTGATTCTGGCATCACTGTAGTCTTTGAGGTGACAAATATTTCATCAAGAAATGACATACATCCTCAACAGTCTCAAAATTGATACTATGGCATTTTGGATGATATACTTGAGTGTGACTTTAATTCCTTCAAATTAGTTTTGTTCGTCGTCAAATGGTATAGGCTATGATTGAATAAAAATGATCCTGATAGAACTATTATTGAACATGATAATGGTTTTATAATGCTAAATACAAGGTCATTTGAACCAGTTGGGGATGAGCCCTATGTTCTTTCAAGCCAATGTGAGCAAGTATTTTACTCAGAGGTTCCACATAAACTGGGTTGGTCATTTGTTGTTAGACATGATCCAAGAGGAAGGTTGATAAAGTATAATGTGATGGAAGAAGAAGATACAGAAGAAGAAGAAGAAGAAGAAGAAGAAGAAGAAGAAGAAGAAGAAGAAGAAGAAGAAGAAGATGACTATTTATGTGACATTTTATAAACTATGTTTATTAGCTATGTGATGGATGTTGATTTAAAATACATATGTGATGGATCACATGTTTATGATGATGTGCATTTTTTGAACTTTGTGTTTATTTATAGAATGTGGATTATTTATTACCTATGTGATAGATGGTGATTTATGATACATATGTGATGGATTACATGTTTATGATGACACATATGTGATGCTAATTGTGATGCTCAATTACATATATGATGACACATCATGTGATGCTTATGATGATTATGATATGTATGTATTTATTGTTTATCAACTTACAAATCATGTAGTAATGCTTATGATGCTCAATTAATGGTGTTGATTTCAAGTATAGTCCCTATGTGATGTTGTCACCCTTGGTGGGAATAGGTCATTGACTACAGACATCGTCAACCATTTAGTTGAGGATCCTGCATAGTCTACATAAAGTAAAGGTAAGGAATTAAAAAATTTACAATGATTTTGATGACAACATCTTTTTATTATTTAATACTCTTTTTGTCTACAAAGTTCATGTTGTTCATGTTGTGTACTATGTAATTTTTAGCTAACATAAGATAATTCAATTACATTGTACAGGACCCTGAACCCCTTTGATGGGGATCCTACACAGTCTCATGGATGGATAGGTATAACTAGTCAGTACACCCTATAGAAATAGTTTATTTTTTAAAAATTACTTGGAAAACAAACTTCCTTAGTTTTTCAAACCTTTACATTAGTAGCAAATCTAATACAGTTATCAACACTTGACACCCCAGTTGGACTTATTCCAATTTTAATCCCAAAATTAACTTTGGGGTCGACTTCTTCATCAACATTACCCTCACTTGCAAAATTTCTCTCTCATTACCAATTAACTCTCTCATTTCATGGAGTGCAGGTACCCCCAAATAGGTATTTGTCAGATCTATCTTTGTCGAGTGAGGAAAATGCAGGAATAGAAAATGAAAGTGACACATATAGTAGGTCTACAATAGGGAGATCAACAAGAGGTCAAAAGATTGTTAAGAAAATTCAATAAACGCATGAAAATTTTCCTTGCTCAAGGGGGGTCATGTTCTTATGATGATGAGACCAAAGGTGACATTGAGGTGCCACTGAGGTACAAACATCTATAGAAACAATGGGTGCCCAAGGAACTTCCTCCAATAAACATTGATTTTGGTGTTAATGATAGGATATATCGCATAGCACCTTCGTCGTTACATGGTTTAGGCTTGTTTTTCATGGATGACATAAAGGTCTGTTACAATAAAGTTGCTGAATTGATGGAGTTTGTTGGACCTTGTTACAATTACAATAATTGGATGCAGATTGTTAAATATAAAAAAAGTATGCGTAGGTATGCACTATCAGCAAATTATATACAACAGAAGGATAATGATCAAAGTAAATGAGTGGCTGTATATATTGATGGTCAGCCAAAATCAACAAGGAATATTGCAGGTTTTATAAATAGTACGCGACTTGGGTCAACTAATAAACAACCCAATTGCATATTTGCGGCACACGAGGGAAATCATGTATTTGTATGTGCGATAAAATCAATAAGTGTAGGTGAAGAGCTTCTAATCGATTATAGTTTGAATTGTATAGATACAAACAAAGTTAATATCATGGGGGTGGTACATACTATATACCATTTAAACTAACCAACCTCCAATTAATGAATCCAATATACCATTTTATTATGAATTTTTTTTGCTAAGTCAATTGGTTTAATTTCGCTAGCGTTTTTTATATTTTTTCCTTGTCACAGGGTGACATGAATCCATCATATATCACAGACAGGGATGTAGGTTGCGATACTTCTACTGAGTAGGTAAACCTCATTGTAATTGTACAAATTAGATAGAAGCAAATTGTTACATTATTATGTTCTATTTTTTAGTGATTTAGACTAATTTTGTAATTGTTAATGATATTCTTCACACAGGCGAATGTTCAGGGAAAGGGAAAGGGAGTTGCAGTACCTGAGCACCTCTCTAAGGATGTGGAATCAATAGGGTTAAGCGATGATGACCCTGAAGATTCCACACACCCTATGGAATTCATAAAAAAGCCTCTTAGAAAAATTACTAAAGAGATTGTTGCTTTGGCAGCCATGCATCCTATTACTGATGAGATACAAGAGAGAGTGGAATTGTTGATTCTGACAATAGAAAAATTGAAATTAAGTAGTAATGAAAGCTTTAATTAAATTTCAATAATGGTTTATATTTTATTCTCTTTTATGTCATTAACTAAAATATATACGTATTGTTTTTACAACAATTTATCCACCCTCATGAAAGTCATTGCCATGATCAGGGTGCTGTAGGTTCTTCAAGTGATGATGATTTTCTTGTATTATCACTTGCTTGGCTTATCACTCTGAGTACCCAAAACACATCATAATTGATACTGTCAATCTTCAAAATAAAGGTTCATCCTTGTTTACAATTCTTGCACTTTTCATATATTTAATGTTTGATATATTTAATGTATTATTCTTTAGGTGTTGTCAGTGTTCCTATGCAAATGTCATCACTGCCTCATCAGAGGTTAGCCTCACTTGTATTGCCTGAATGCAATGTCGGCAACAAATAGCATGCAAACATCCTCTACTGCACGTCATATTGGCCTGCCCATTGTTGGTAGATCCCTCTTTTACTCTATCTTTTGTTATGTGTTTATTTCCCTTCAAGCATTCTTTCTTGAATTCTAATGCCATTTCATAGTGGATTCATTTTTTGCAAGAGGAGATGCACATGAGGATGTGCTAGAGGTGACTATTGCTGATAACATACCATCATTTCCTGGATCTTCTCGTATTGCTAGTACAGGAATGTTGCAGGCCACATTGGTGGTGAGCGACGAAGAAATGATTCCCTTAAAGATACAAAAGGTTCCAGGTACTTTAAAATTATTATTATATATACTCTAATTGTACTTTACTTTATGATCACTCGTTTTGGACTAATGATGCCATGAATTTTTTGCAAGCAATGATATTTTCTATAAACATCTTAGTGACATTGCATTGCAGATATTTGGGCCCACCATACGTAAAAGGTGGTACATCATATGTGAACTAACCCTAATCCACTATTTTGATTTTATATCATTACCAGAATAGTTTTCCTTTGATCCATTTCTTGAACTGAAATAAATGTAGCTTCAGTTCATTTCTAAATCTAACAGGTTTGTTTTTGCTTTAAAAGGTGGAATGACCAAGAAAAAAGGTTAAAAGATGAATTGACAAACCAATTGGCTGAGTGGTTTGGAAATGACACCTTTGACAAAACCAAGCTCCTTGAAAAAGCTGACACATATCTAAAGTATGTAAGGGACCAATACATGACCCATTTAGAGAGCAACCTAAAGTACGAGCATCCCCCCGTGATTCCAGAGGGAGTGGAAGGACTTGATTTTGGATGTTAAGGAGAGAATTGAAAGAAAAAAAAGAAATACACCACCAGACGCCAGAAGAAGGTATGGGATACTATTAAGAATGTAATTATATACTAATTAATTACTCTTTATATTTATATAATCTAACATGTTTCAAACTTTTTATAGACTGAGTGACACGTCAAAGGCAACCAAGGAATGACAAGAAAAGCATAGGAAACACAAACTTAGCTCTAGTGGTTATATGAAACTTGCTGCACAAATTGTAAGTATCTCATGTAAACGAAATATTGCATCAAGATATTAATAAATTGAAATTTTTTTTTTATCAAACAATGCAAGCAAAATTCATGGTACCAAGAAAAAATGCAGGGCTCTAAATTCAATAGAGCACCCACAGAAGATGACAAGAGAATTGCCTACCAACAAATCTATTCAGCCATGGCTGATCGACTACAAGAATTGAGTGGGAATACACAACATTCGAGTGCATCCGTCACATAGGTAAATATGCTAAATGGAAATTATTTCAAATTGAATACTTTACCAATAATCTAATTGATGTTGAGTTCCAACATAAAGTGACTATATTTGTTTTAAATAAGCAAGCAATGATAACAATGTGCATGACATTGGAATGCAACCTACTAATTGTGAAACACCACCTGCACATGAAGGTCCGGATGTGCATCCCAGTAGCGGAGGTATTCATTTGCTATTCAAATTTCTTTATTTAGCTATTAATACAATTAAACATCTTAATTTATAATTAGAGTAGTAATTAATGTAACCTTTTTTGTTAATATTTTAGAGCATGTACTCGGTGGTGACCAAGTGGAGCATGATCTGGGTACACAACATTAAAAATGTGATGTTCCCCACTCAGGTAAAGAGGATCGCTATTATTACTTTAAACAAATATAATTGCAATTGGTGTTCAACATTAATGTAACCTTTAGTATTTCAACTCCAGATGATCTAGAGGGTGTTCAGCATGTTGAGGTTGAGGCTAGACAAAATGATGTGGCCCCATCAGGTAAAGAGTGCAACAATTATGTTCTCTAAATTAATAAAATACTTGTAACAATAATAACTTCTTTTTTTAATTTAACCCATTTCTTTGTTATTGCAGAGGACCCCCCTTCACTTCAGTATCCTCATTCTTAGTATAGGACTAGGCATACATCGAGATCATGAGCAATTGGCAGAACATCTATAGAGTGGGGAAATGATGAAGAAACTGATATTCCACTTAGTCTTTTCATAGCTTCAAAGAAAAAACAAAAAAGAAATGATTGTAATCTAACTTATTTGATAATGACTGATTTTTATGTGTTAGTGAATGTAATTATGTGCTAATTAATGGTTATGGATGATATTTGTTAATTAATATTGATGAATGTTGCATGTTAATTAATGTTAATCAAGGTTATGTGTTAATGAACATTATGTGATATTAATGAATGAATGCTATATTTTATTAATGGTAGAAAGAATGAATGAATGAATGTTATAAGATGTTAAAAGGGAATTTAGAGTGATGTTTGAGGGCGGCGGGGGGGGCGCAAATGAGCTTCCACCTTCACATGGTTGGCCCTTTTAAGTAGAGAATATTAAACTATTCTCGAAACCAAGTGAAGCTCAACAAGATAACACACTTTTCAATATTTCATTATGTTGCACAATTAATCTTATTGAATAATGTATATTCAATCTTAATTGTAGGGTCCAACAGAGCCAACATGAACAACAACACCACAAGTTGTTGGGTATAATGAACTCCCATATTGTCTTGTATGTACATGAACAATATGAGTTGCTTCTAGTGTTGATATCCAAGGCGGGACTGCAAAAGTTATGAATATGCCTCATCCTTGTAAGTTTTTTTATTACTTGTCATTTTCTTTAGCATTTTGTTACTTCATGAATGAGATGTTTTCAGATGTCTATTCCATGAATACCTCTCTATTATATGCTTCATGATCTCTCTTTTGATTCAACTCTTTATATGTCCTAAAATTGTATGAGCCTAATAGCTTCTACTCTTGTTGATAGTTTGGTGGCTCTGGACAATGGCTCCTTCGAAGAAGCATGATCCTTGTAATTTTGTCCTTCCATGATGTGAAAAAGAGGTTATGTTATGAATAATGGTCCAAATGATTTAGATATTTCTTATTATGTTGAGTATGAGTAAATTTGGGCTTCCTTGGCTATGGTCACTATTTTCTACTAACTATTGTCATTTAATGTGATTTGAGAATGGACTTCAAGTAATCATGAGGGTGGAAACAATATTCAAGTGTAAGGGGGTATGCGGCCTTGACCAAGGGATGAAAGTATCGGGAAAGTACAAGTGATTCATGTGTAGATCAATGTATCATTCACCTATTAATTCCTAGAAACATTCTCAAATAAACAAGCAAAGAGGTATGTTGAGTGCATATATACATTTTATGTTGCCATGATATAAGTAAGATATCAAACATGTAACTTAGATTGATTTGCAATTTCATTCATAAATATTAGATCTTCCTTACAATTTCATTCTTGTTATTTCTATCAATCATGTTGCTAAATGAAAATCCTAAACCTCTCTCATTGATGCATGGACATATAGAACATTGTTGTTTCTACACAAAGGATTGTAGGAATTGCTTTCAAAAACTATCAAAAAATTATTAAACCTTAAAAGTCCAAGAATCCCTAAATTCATTGGTGAGAGACCTTCTTAAGTGAAAAATTCTAGTGAAGGTTGTGTAACATTATTTTGAGAGCGTATGGTAGTGCATGAAGGTTGTATAATAGTGTTGGGAGAATTGACAGATGATTGACAACAATGACTGTGACAACTAAGTCACTTAGGACAATTGGCAAGATATGATTTGTTTCCACTTATTAGGGCCTCCAAACCCCTTTAAAAGTTTCCAAGGATCACTACAACCCTATCTTAGATGTCCACCACATAATAATATTATTCATTTCATCATACTCCCAAAAACTTAGTCTTCATTTGTTCACTAGGACAGCAACACACTATCTAGGGATAGTCATAAAGTTCTTGATGATTTTCCCTACCCAAGGGCCACAATAGCTTGTAAAGGGTCTACACTAACCCTCTACACCCCTCACTACCTTCCTCCAAACACCAAGGGATTCTATCTTGCACTTACAACTTCAAATCTACCCTCAATGTTGCACTAGGTCTAATACATGACCAATATCATACCAACAGTCACCATTTGCGCGTGCCAATGAATCTTGGAGACCTACAAAGCATAAAAACATGAAAGATAATACCAATATACATGTTCTTTTTCTTTGGAGAATATGAAGTGTTGGTAATCACAATGTACATAGATTGGTTTTTGTAGTAAATCCATAGAAGTAACCTTTCAAAGTAGTGTTGTTTCATTGTAGTCTAGTATGGCAATGTGAAAATCGCAACCTGTATGTTTCTTGCAAAACCTCAAAAGCATAATTTATTACGTTTAGATATTTGAAAGTTGAAAAGCCAGAAAGTGAAAACTTATGTAATAGTTGTGCAGTTCTCTGAATTTTTATTTCAAGCTTGGGGAAGCATGTTGAAGTTACTTTCAGATACCACACATGTATTCTATATTGTATGCCTTTACTATGATACCACAACTGCTTCCTTATTTGAACAAAAGTTTGTTTAATCTTAAGGAAATGGATATGAATTGTATGAGAGGGCATCTGTTGTTTTCTTTGCTATATTTCTAAGAAATATTTTTACTAGTGTTAGTATGCTACTATTGCTTTGGAGGGGTCCTCATTGTATAGGTTCATTTGGAACTCGATTAGATTTGCTTTGGTCTTTTTGTAATATTCGGATTTTGGGTGAGTATATACTATATAGATAGTGTATTAAGAGTTAGACACCATTTCATTCTTAGATGCTTTTAAACAAGTTTTATGGGGGTTGAAAAGGAATTTCCACCTTACCGTAGCTTTGGAGTATAAAACTCGTGTATCAAATTAGGCCTTGTGCCAAGGGGTTTGCTAGAAATAGATATCAACATGCAAGGATGAGAGAGAAAAAATATTTTGCATATCATGTGACTATAGAGCCATTACTACTAGTTTAAGTTCCCCTCTCACAACTTTAAACATTTTTATGTCAATAGGGAAGGATTTAATTCAACTTTGATACCTGTTATTATTGATTGTCTTCCATCTACCTACATACCCACATCAAAAAGCATCAACAAGAATGATTTTATGCATCAAATCTTACTCAATAATGAAGGTAGAAAATGTTATTAACCATACTACTGGGAATGGAGTATGTACATCACAAAACCACTGGCACACATGGTGGTCCTACATTTCATTTCACCCCCCTCCTTGAAAGTTCAATTCATTAATGTATGGCTTCAAAAGAATTCTCCCTAAGCTTTCCTACTCAAAATTTAGTGATTGGAGAACTAACATTAATGGAAAGGAGATTTTAATGAACTAAGTAGATTCTTTCTTCAAGAGAGATTAATAGGAACAAAAAATTGTAATTTGGGAGCACACCTATTCTCCTTCTTAGGATTTCAAAGTGGCAATAGTGGGAAGTGGGAACCTATAAGCAGTGACTTTGGCACCAATATTTTATTTTGAATTAACTAGTCTAAAAGTGGACAATAAATTATATAGCAATATATAATTGTATAAAATAGTTAAGCTATGGCTTAGGTAAACCTCAGTTTGGTACTCATAAATTAGAAGTCTTGTTTTAATTTTACAAGCCACTGTAAATATGACTCTAATTTTAAGGGGAGTGGTTAAGCCAAGGCCTTAAAATCTAAATTATCTATATATGTAGTGTGCAATAGATGGGGAGAAAGTCTAATAAAAATACGCATCAATATAGCCAAATAGTTGTTTTATAAGAAAATCAACAAATAATCATGTTTCAGCTTTTAGAGATAGCACAAGTGAGACATTTATAAAGCATGCATTGTATCAGAAAACATTGAATGTGACTTTAAAGTTGAGGTGAAGGATGCAGTTAAGTTCAAGGCCTTAAGGACTAGCTCCTCCAGATATGCAATGTAAAAACTAGATGGGGATTAAGACTCATAAGAACACATGTATGAATTTAGCCAAATATGTAATTAAGTTCAAGACTTTAAAGATGCTCTAATAGATATGCAGTTCAAGCTACTAAAGACTAGATGGGGAGCAAGATAAGGTTACGAAGATATTGAACATGCTTGGGGTAGAATTTTTGGGTATTAGTGTATTACAAAGTTTAGAAAGGGTTTTATTTCATTTCTTGAAACCCTAGACCCGTGACAGTCATAAAATATGACATACCCATAAAGGAATAATGAGGGTCCCTAAGTGCATGTAAAAGGGGGACAAATTTGTTGTTAAGGACAGATAAGCTCATGGTTGTTAGTGTTAAAATTTTACCATTGAAAACTGATTTCAAAGATAGGTACAATTAATCATACTTGTCTTCATACTTGTGAAGGATGAAGATGTGAATCTAAATAAAGTGGAAAAAAGTGCAATGCAAGATCCAAATTCACATTCACATTCATCTAATAAAGCTTAAGACCTATGCATAAAATCAAATGATAAAAATTAATACCATAGCAAAAACCATAGACTTCTCAATTGTTTCTTGATGTTTTCTTGAATGCTTGAAATGTGGGTTGCTCTTCAAACTAGCATAACCATGATTGCAAGATACAGAGGTAGGGGGTAAGTCACAATGGAAAACTCATCATACACAACAAATCACTAGGGCATACTTAGTAATCTCCATCCTAAACTGCTACAAGTTTGAGCCCTCGCACATAGGTTTGGAAATCCCTTGGACCTTGGATATCACCTTGGACATGTTGATTACATTATTTTGAGAACATAAGAAAATGCCACAAAATCAACTTTTTAATCCCAAAGTTCTCACTTGCTCTTACTTGACACAAATCAATCCCTATCAAACTATACTTCCCATTTGATGGACAAAAGACACCACAAAATATTTCCTAAAGCCCTAAAATCCTTAGGCTTTTTTAGGAGAAAATTTCACAAGGTTTACACACCCTTTATACTAGTCTCTGAATAATAAAAGACTTTTATGTGAACCCCATTTGCAACATACAGATGATTGACAACAATGACTGTGATAACCAAGTCACTTAGGACAATCGACAAGATATGATTTGTTTCTATATGCGGGAAAAGAGGGTCGATAGAACTCAAAATGTGAAAAACGGAGCTCTAGGGAGTCTTTCTCACACACCCATGAGACTTCTTGGTGCAAGCTATGGAGTCATGAAGTATGGCTCAGCTTCCCAAGGTTGGTTCCATGGTTCTTTATCTCACAAGGTCCCTCAAACCAATATTTTTGCTCTCAGATCACTAAGTAAAATGGTTTAGGGATGACAAATGCAAGAACAAGGGATGATTTTGTTGATTTTAAGATGAAATGCATCCTAAGCTATGCATGATTCTATAAATGCAATTAACTAGTTATAAGATGACAAGATTAGTAAACAAGACTATCCTAGCATGCTATATTAGTCTATGATTAAGCTAAATGATGAGGAACATACTCTAAACATGCATATTTAGATTAATTCCTATTTAAAAGAGAGGCTAAATGATGAACATAAAATGAGATATGAAAGCTTGAATGGATTTTAGTATAAGTGTGATGCTAAAGACTTGGTTCTCTTTTAAATGGAGGAATGAGAGCTCTATTTATAGCAAAAATAGGGCAATGGATGGTCAGGATTGAAAGAGGCAATCAAGGGTTGAGTTTGAAAGTTGGGAATCCATGTTTGCAATTGGCACCAATGAAATGGTGACAATTATCAACATAAGGTTGGTTGAGAGGGGATGTAAGAAGCATTAAATGCTTGAGAAGATCTCATGGTTACCCTAGGGGTTAAGGGTTAAGGTTAAGTTAAGATTACCCATTGGATAAAGCTTTTATCCAAAGGATAAATTCTTGTGCAAAGGATTAAGGATAACCATGGTCAAAGCAATAAATGCTTGATGAGACCCTTGGGTTACATGGAGGTTGAGTTTAGGGAAATTCTTTAACCATGCTAGAGGGTTGAGTTAACCATTAATGGTTATGAAGACTTTGGGGACAAATTTGTAAGAGTCCTTCCAAATTTGGGGGCATTCAACAAGTTATCTTGTTGAATGGATAAAGGCTTTAATGCCTTTAGAAGATTTTACTCCAAATTTGAGAAGTGACCTCCTCAAATTTAGGGAAAAGGGATAATCGATGGGTTTGGGTTAATTAATTAGGATTAGATGGATTCTAGGAGAAATTAGGAAGAGGGTTTGGATGCAAGTGGGAGGTGTAGGATTTTGCAAGTGGATGAAGGGATAATGGGTTTTAATTGAATTTAATTCAATTTGGTTGCAATTAAATAAATTAGATTTATTTAATTTAGGATAACTATTTTAATTAAATTTGAATTTAATTAAAAAGTGGATAGGGGCTTTAATTGAATAAAATGAATTTATTCTATTAAATAGGTATAGTGAATTTAATTGAGTAATTTACTTAATTAAAATAGAGGAATATGGGTAATTTAATTAAATTGGATTTAATTAAATAGAGAAATGAACATAAAATATTCATTTAGGAATATGGTCATTTTTATACATCTATAGTTTCCACTTATTCCCTACCTCCAAACCCCTTTAAAAGTTGCCAAGGATCACTACAACCCTATCTCAGATGTCCACCACATAATAAGATTATTCATTTCATCATACTCCCCAAATCTCAGTCTTCATTTGTTGACTAGGACAACCACACACTATCTAGGGACAGTCATAAAGTTCTTGATGATTTGCCCTACCCAAGGGCTACAATAGCTTGTAAAGGGTCTGTACTAACCCTTTTCACCCCTCACTACCTTTCTCCAAACACCAAGGGGGCCTATCTTGCACTTACAACTTCAAATCTACCCTCGATGTTGCACTAGGTCTGATACATGACCAATATCATACCAATAGTCACCATTTGCACGTGCCAATGAATCTTGGAGACCTACAAAGAATGAAAACATGAAAGTTAATACCAATATTCATGTTCCCACCCATTGGGGTGAATTTTTCACTAGTGGGGATATGATTTATACATTTTTTTTAATGATTGGATACCCTAACAAGGGTTTATGACAGTTTTTAGAAAAACTATGATAACTTGCTCAAATTAAAATGAAATTCAATCAAACCAAAGACAAAATTTCATGGATTCATTTTTATCTCATTCCAAATAGGTTTAAAATACCAACAAAAATAATTTTAGAACAAAAAAATGATGGAAAATAGATTGTAATGTTCTGAAAAAATAGTGAAAATTGCAGAAAATCTCCAAATTTTATTGAATTTTCCTTCGATACCTCCAATAACTGATCCTATGGTCAATGAAACAAGGCTATTTATGTGTCTCATCAATCCTCCAATGTCCATAACTAATATTTGAGTATTAACTAACATTGAAACAAAACTAACACACTTTTTACAACTTTGCAACAAAAGTTGCATTGGCATATTTACGGTGATCTCTTGGTGACCACACCAAACTTAGGACAATGATCTCACGCACACCTTTTACCATTCTATTGGTCATTGTGCCCAGTTGAGTATGTCTTTCTTATGTATGAATCTTGTTCAAATATACAAATCTTAAAACAAAACAAAAATCAATTATAAATATACAAAACGTATTGCCATGTATACTAATTCATTTAGTTCAACAATTCTATTTTGACAAGTACTTCTTTATTTTGAAAAATACTTACAACCAAAGGGTTGTAGCTCAATTTGTTGAGCACAATTGGTGAGGTTGATGGTATGTTTCTTGATTACACCATCACAAAAGACTCAAAATTAAATTGAAATCTTTTATGAATATAGAAAGCTTACTATTATATATACTAATTCAATAATTCAACAATTTTATTTTGAGAAGTAATCATTTCATTTTAAATATTATTAACAACCAAAGGGTTGTATTTCAATCAATCGAGCATAATTGGTGTAGGTGATGGCGTGTTTCTTAATTATACCATCCATAAAAGGCTTATACTATTATATATTAAAAAATTCAATAATTCAACAATTCTATTTTGAAAAGTACTCAATTAATTTAAAAATTATTAACAATCAAATGGTTGTACTTAAATTAGTTGAGCATAATTGGTGAGGGTGATGATATGTTTCTTGATTATACCATCCACAAAATGCTCAAAATTAAATGAAAATCTTTTACTCAAATACATTGTTGGTGGAAAGCTGCAAAATGTTGTTTTCATACATAAGAAAGACATACTCAATTGGGCACAATCACCAAGAGAACGGTAAAAAATGTGTTTGAGATCATTATCCTAATTGTGGTGTGGTCACCAAGAGATCACCGTAAATTTGTCAACCTTTCCTTCATTTAAACCAAGTAAACCTTTATGTATATGTATATGCATATGTATATGTATATGTATATGTATATTTATATGTATATATATATATGTATATGTATACGTATATGATCTTTTATGAATATAGAAAGCTTACTATTATATATACTAATTCAATAATCCAGCAAATTTATTTTGAGAAGTAATTCATTCCTTTAAATATTATTAACAACCAAAGGGTTGTAGTTCAATCAATTGAGCATAATTAGTGTAGGTGATGGCGTGTTTCTTAACTATACCATCCATAAAAGGCTTATACTATTATGCATATAAAAAATCAATAATTCAACAATTCTATTTTGAAAAGTACTCCCTTAATTTAAAAATTATTAACCATCAAATGGTTGTACTTAAATCAGTTGAGCATAATTGGTGAGGGTGATAATATGTTTCTTTATTATACCATCCACAAAATGCTCAAAATTAAATGAAAATCTTTTACTCATATACATCATCAGTGGAAAGCTGCAAAATGTCATTTTCATACATAAGCAAGACATACTAAATTGGGCACAATCACCAAGAGAATCGTAAAACATGTGTTTGAGATCATTGTCCTAATTGTGGTGTGGTCACCAAGAGATCACCGTAATTTGTCAACCTTTCCTTCATTTAAACCAAGTAAACCTTTATGTATATGCATATACATATGCATATATGTATATGCATATGTATATGTATATGATCTTTTATGAATATAGAAAGCTTACTATTATATATACCAATTCAATAATCAAACAATTTTATTTTGAGAAGTAATTCATGCCTTTAAATATTATTAACCAAAGGGTTGTAGTTCAATCAATTGAGAGAATTAGTGTAGGTGATGGCATGTTTCTTAATTCTACCATCCATAAAAGGCTTATACTATTATATATATTAAAAACCAATAATTCAATAATTGTATTTTGAAAAGTACTCCCTTAATTTAAAAATTATTAACAATCAAATGGTTGTACTTAAATCAGCTGAGCATAACTGGTGAGGGTGATGATATGTTTCTTGATTATACCATCCACAAAATGCTCAAAATTAAATGAAAATATTTAATGAATACACAAAACTATATACATATACATATACATATACATATACATATACATATACATATACATATACATATGCATATGCATATGCATATACATCCACAAAATGCTCAAAATGAAATGAAAATCTTTAATGAATACACAAAACTATATACATATTCATATACATATACATATACATATAATATGCATATGCATATACATAAAGGCTTACTTGGTTTAAATGAAGGAAAGGTTGAAAAATTTATGGTGATCTCTTGGTGACCACACCACAATTAGGACAATGATCTCAAACACACTTTTTACCATTCTCTTGGTGATTGTGCCCAATTGTGTATGTCTTGCTTATGTATGAAAATGGTATTTTGTAGCTTTTCATCGATGATGTATTTGAGATGTCTTTCATTTAGATATGGCATGAGCTTAGTCCTAGAGTGAGACTAGGGAGTGGGACCATCTCAACCATGGTGCACCTGATCATATTAGCTTGAAACTAGTGTGCCTCATATTAGCCTCAAACCTATGCCCCTTATTGGCAGGTGGTGGGGATAGGATATCATTCGCTGTACATATCAATGACTGAATAATAAATTTTTTTTGATAAAAATAGTATTATCGTCAGAATTACGATGGATACCAAGTTTTCCACCAACGATGAAATCATCGGGCATACAACGTTCTCATCGGTGCAAAGGTTCTGGAGTCGTCACATTTTTTACTCAAACTACACAAATCCGATGAGGATGTTGTACGTGCGATGACACTTCATTGTCGGATAGTCATCGATGCATATTAATGGACCGATGACACAAGCGTCAGACAAATAACATCACCTTCGGTGCAAAGTTCCAAAATTCCATCAACTTTCTGACGAATTATACAGAAGCATCTGATGGGGATGTTGCATGTCCGATGACTTTTTTGACCAAAAGAGCGATCATTCCCCACCGTTGGCAGAGTCCATGGGATTGTCGTATTTTTGATAGCCAGGGGCATCATTGACAAGTTTGATGATGAGTTTTTGACAACTACTTTTGTCGGCACTTTGATGAAAATTAGTCACAATTCTAACATTCGACTGTTGGAAATTAGCTCTGAATGTACTAGTGCAAAAAAACAAAATTGCTCAGGAAATTCAGTGCTTCTCATTCAATTTTCCACCAAAATAACATCCGATCACTCCAACCTTCACCTAGAAGGTTTCTGTAGCATCGTAAAATTGTGACACTTGCAATTTTGACTGCATTTGGGTGTTCACAATGGCGGTGCAATGTTGAACCTGAATGGAGACCCCAAAACCTGTTTACAACATCAAAAACTGCATCTTTCTACACCTTGGCCTGATCCTCCTTGCACCTTGCTGTCCCGGGAGGTGGGACCATGGCACCTAGCGCCCTGGTCCCTGACCCTATTTTGGGCCTGGTCTCTTCTTGGGCATCGGGTCTTCAAGTTTGCAATTTGGAAAATAATGTTCCTAGGTCGGCCTAAGGTCGGAAAAATCAGTCTCCTAACCCTAATTGACAAGTATATAAACTACATTTCCCCTCCTAGAAAAGGAGGAAAAACATATGTGTGCAAGAGGCGGAAGCGATAGGCAAACATTCAAACATTCAAGCATTCCTTCAAGCAATTGAGCATTTTAGGTCTCCATTCAAGGTTAGGTGTTGCATTCAAGACAAGAATTCAACCATTGAAGAGGAGATCACCTACAACATACAACATCATTACACCTTCGCATGTAAGAATACAAACATTCTTACAACAAGGTATCAGTACTTGATTACATTACAAACATTTACATTTACAGCATTCTCATTTCTTGGTTAATTCTAAAACTGGGGTTTGACCTGAAGGCAAACCCCTAATCCCTAACCCCCCAATCATCCTCTCTTTTCTATGTGTAGGTTGCAAGTACGCGGCTGTAATTGAAGATCTGGAATCTTTGTGCAGAGACGAACAGATCCCCCTTCGTTTCATGGATTTTTCGGAAGACCGTGTGCACTCCGGGCGCCATCATCCCGTCAACTTTCACTCAAACTTGTAGGACAGCATCATCTTGACATTTTACTACTAATTTCAGGTCCGTAGCTTCATCTTGTGTCCCTATCTCCGTCTACAAGAGAATCCTTCTTACTTTTACATACACTCCTAGTTCAATCCTTCTATCTACATTCTTTACAAAAGAGGGTATCCTTGCTGTCTCAACCCTTGAAACTCATTTAGAATTCAATCTTGCATTGTGTGGGATTGGATCTTGTGAGTTTCAACCCCTCTTTTGAATGTAAAGTTTCTCCTAAGTGAAAACCGTCAATCCTAGTGACCTCCTTTCTCTCTCCTTGGAGTGGGGGAACACCTAGAGTTCGATTTTCCACTTTACATTTTGGTGAACCTGACATGAGCATCCTAATTCTGATTATTCATGGCTAGATCTGAAAAATTTTGCTTCCTTAATTACATTTCCATGTTTGATCTTTTGCAAATTTTAGAGGTTAATTGCATAAAAACCCTAAATTTTCTTTTTAGTAATTGAGCTTGTGAAATGTTTAATTGTTAATGCTTGTTTCAAATCTACCCTTCTATTGCAAATTATAAATTCATATTTGTGCCTTAATTCTAAAAATTAAGTGGTTAAGTGTCAAAACCCTAATTTTTAAAACCCTCTTGATTCAACCTTTGACCGATGATTTCACTGATCAAAACAACTCCAAATCGGCTGTAACTTTGGATTCCGCAACAAAATCATAATATCTTTCATCCCTGAAAAATTTTGAAAAAAGTTGTGAGGACCATGTGCACCCTGAGCGCCATTGTCCCTGACATTTTTTTTGAAATTTTGGGAGCTAGATCTTACTGTATTTTTCTGCTAGAATCCATAATCTTGGCTGATTTCATCAATTCTAACACTTTCAAAATTAAAGTCAAAGTTGGTCTAGTGATTGCTTGGATTAAGGCTTATAATCATTCAAAAATTGTTGAAACTGAAATTTTGTGTTAAAATTGTGTTTCTTACTGTCCTAAATCTAAAAAGTGTGTTGACATTCATTCAAAGTTTCAGTGCTTTATTCAAATTTTTTGCAATTTGTGACTTTTGAAATTAAGTGTTTAATTGCAACAACTTTGATTTCCGCTTTCAAAATTGAATTTTGCATGAAATTGAGTCAACTTTTAAGTTTCAAAGCTTGCATTGCTTTTAGTATTCCCTCTAAAATCATAAAATTCAAAATTTCAGTTTCCCTCTCTTTTTTCAAAATTCAAATTTTGCATTTTTCAACAATCTTGGTAGGATTCAATTTTGAGATTGCAACTTTAATTTGGCCTATCTACAGATCATAAAATCACTCAGTTTTTTCAGATTAGCTTTAAAATCATCATAACCTTCATCCCTGAAAATTTCTAAAAAAGTTGCAAGGACCGTGTGGACTCTGTTCGCCACGGTCTCTGACATTTTTTCTGAAATTTCAGGAGATTGTCATGATTGCATTTAACAGCTTAAATCTAGGAGATTGGCTGATTTTATTGAAATTTGCTACCTCTAAATTTGAAAATAAATTCAAAATTCAAGATTTCAATTTTCAAGATAACAATTAAAATTAAGAGCTACCCCCCTTGGCCCTAATTTTTCAATTGTGCCTACCTTTCTTGGAAGTTGTGTTTCCCTCTTCTTTCACAAAGTTCAAATTGGATAATCATTATCTCATTGTTCAATTTTGCCAACTTTATTTCCAAAATTCAAAATCTTCTCTCCCTCTCTAGTGCATGAGTTTTACAACAATAAAGCCCTACTTACACTATTCCCGTTAGACGAAGCCTTAGAATTAAGTCTTTCCAAGGTTTAAGTACCAAGGAGATGGAACCTAATTTGAATGGTCTTTTTAATGAGGACACGGGTAATTCCTCTAATCCTCTTAATGATGAAGAAGATCTCCATGAGGTTTCTATAGAACAACTTTCGAAATTGGATAACCAATTTGATGATTTTCAGCAATCGATGTCTCAAGAATACCCCGATAGTCAAGCCCTTTCATTAATTGAGGGTCTAAAACGTATGGTTCAAAGTGATAAGAATGGAATTGATATTTTGCATAGTATTTCACACATCGTGGATTCGAATGTGATGCCTATGAAGAGTTGTGCCAAAACTTTAGGTTATACACAACCTCCTACTCAAGTTAATCATTCTATCCCTTTGACAACTTCTATTGCTAGTATACCTACTTTTACATCAAACATAATGACTACTTCAATACAAAACATTCCACCTATGATCACCAGTCATGGGGGCAATCCTTCTTCTTTAATCAACCCTCTTCCTTCATTCAATCCGACTTCTTCATTCATTCCTTCAATAAGTGTCCCTATTACATCTCCACAAATGAACATGACGCAAGGGGGCAATTCATTCAACCATTCCATTCCTCCTTGTAGTGTTCCTTCTTTCCAATCATCTCCTATGACTAACTATCATAGTGTTCTGCCACCTTACTCTCAATCAATACCTTCTTTCAATAACATAATACCTCCATCACAATCTAACATGTCTAATATGAACTCTTCGACTGAAGCGACCATTAACAATCTTGCGCAAACTGTCTCTTCTTTACAGTAACAAATTTCCCTATGAATCAATCTAAGTTTAGTGTGCCCACATTTGATGTTGTGAGCCCACTTTCTCTTGACATTGTTCGAGCTATCCCCCCTAAGCATTTTGAAATCCCACAATTGGAGCTTTATAATGGTAAAGGTGATCCTTTAACACATGTTAAGACCTTTCAAACAATATGTACCGATTTTGCTCATGACCAAAGGTTGCTTGCAAAACTGTTTACTAGAACATTAAGAGATAAGGCTCTACAATGGTATTGCTCGTTGCCTTCCTATTCTATTACTTCTTTCCAACAACTTGCAAATGCTTTTATTCAACAATTTCAAAACAATATAAGTCCTAAAGTTACTTTGATCGATTTAATGCATTGTAAACAAGGTGTTAAAGAAAAAGTAACTGATTTCTTTGGTAGATATAAGCATTTGTGTGCTCAAATTTCTTTTCTAGTACTTGACAATGATATTCAAAGAATCTTTATTTCTAATTTACAAAAAGATATTAGGGAAAAACTTCTATTTTCTGAGTTTACTTCTTTCCAACAGTTGTGTGCAACTCTTCACAATTATCAACTGATTGTGAGTCAAATGGAATAGGCAAATCCTATGGCTCCGAGTGATAAGGGTGATAGTAGTCAACAACCATTTGGCAAGTTTAAACCGAACAGAGGGTTCATTAAGTTCAATGAAAACATCATCAACAACAATGTGAATGCAGCATCAGGTGTGCCTCCTATTTCTAAGTTTTTCAAGAAAGAAAGAGAGTTTACTCCTTTGAATGAATCATTGCATAGTATTATGAATAAGTTATTGGAACAAAATGTGCTTACTCTCCCTCCTATAAAGAAAATAGATCCTGCAAAGATTAATTCACCTTATTTTGATAACAACTCTTTTTGTCAATTTCATCGTCAACCTGGGCATGATACTAAAAAATGTTTTGCTTTAAAGGGTAAAATTCAAGATTTGATTGATAATAATACTATCTCTATTTCAGGTGTGAATGATAAAGGCAACACATCTGTAGCTCTTCCTAACCAAAATCTTAAGATTTTTACTGATCCATTACCTTCTCATACCTCTAATGTGATTGAGACTAATGATTCTTCTTTCTCACCTGATGGTCTTGTGTCTATGACTCCGAATGTGATTAACTTTGTAGAGCAGTAGAAAATCCCTAAAGAACCTTCCATCACATTTGATTCTAGTGAAACTATCAAGGCACCTGATGGTCCTTTATATATAGTTGCAAAAGTCAAGAATACACCTTGCCGTGGAGTGCTTATTGATCCTTCTTTCATGGTTAATGTTATTACTGAAGAATTTCTTTTTACTTTGCAATCGAATCAAATGATCTATGACAAAACAAATGTGGTTGTGAAATTATTTGATGCATTTTCTTCTCCTGCAATTGGTCCCATTACATTATCTATTGAGGTCCATAACAAATCCCTTGATGTGAGCTTTGCTATTATTCCATCATCTGAATAATTTCGTGTGAAGCTAGGCTATCCTTGGCTATCTTCCATGAAAGCTATTGCTTCTCCTATTCACAAGTGTTTGAAATTTCCCCATAATGGTGAAGTTGTTACTGTCAATCATAGTCTCTTTAAACCAACTGAAAGATCTTCTAGTGTTCCTATTGATTATTTTTGGCCTAAACAATTCCAATATCTTCCACCACGAAGTGATCATCTTTTCAAATCTTATCAAAAGTGGAAAAAAGATATGATCCTATCTCTAAGTGAACCTCGAACACCCAAACTTGATATTCCTATTGTTCTTGAGAAGGAAGTTCTTCCTTTGAAAGATAAAACTAATGTCTTTCCTCAAGAAGATTCCCAACCCATTCCTATGGATGTGACTATGTCTATGTCTAATAAACTTTCTAAAAGTAGACCTATACCTCCTCATCATGATGGACTTTGTCTCCTTCCTAAACCAAATATTCCTCCTTTATATGGAGCAGTTCCTCCTCCTTCCTCTTATAAAGAGAAGAGACCTTCCTCTTCTCCTATTACCCAACCTAAGAGACCACAACCTAAATACCCAACTGATAAGGATGAGAACATTCCTCCTCCTCAATCTTCCCAACTTCCTACTAAGACTAGACGAAATCGTTCTGCGCGTGAACACCAACAAAAGCGTCATCTTAGAGCTCGTGCAGCTGCTTCTCAAACTTTACAATCCCCAAAAACACCTTCAGCTGGTATTATTCCATTTTCTCCTCAGCCGAAAATTGAGCCAAAATCTCCTAAGCAAAAGATGCATGATGGTTTTGATCCTGTGCAAGTTAAAGATCCTATTTTTATAAATCTTGATGATGATATAGATGAAAATGTTATTAAAGATGAAAATGTTACTTGTAATGCCCCGCCAGGAACCCTAAAGGATTCCATCACTACAAGGCAACTAAAAGGAGAATTTTTTTTTTTTTTTAAAGATTAAGTGAATTAATCATAACTTTGCACAAATAATAACATAAGCGGAAGACTATCATTGACATCCTAAAGGGTTACCAACAAAGATTACTTCTAATTAAAACTACATCACAATATTAATCCAATTATCCATCTAAATTAAGGAAAGCCAATTACTATTAAATAACTCCAATTCATAAATTGATTTCCAAAAGATAGATTTAAAGAGTTACAACATATATACTTCCAATGATTCATTTATACATAAGAAGAAAGATAATTGAAACAACATATATCCCATGAACTTAAATTACAACATTTCATAAATTACATGGCTTCCATAGAACAATAAAGTACAAAGGTTACAAGCTGCTGATACAATGACCACACGGGCCTCAAAGGTACAATATCAAAAACATGAGTTGCTACACGAAGCAAGAACCAAGATACACCAGCGAAGCCAATCCTCGCATGAAGGTAGAAACAAGATATCCGATGGGAAATGGCACTACTACCCGACCATGTGATCCCATAATGGAACCACCCCACCGTGCTAGGAGATAGCAGAAGACCCTCAAGCAAGCAAGATAAGTACAACAGTACACATGACTTCGCAGTACACAAGTGACTCAACTCACAAAACACTAGTGACCCTAAAGAGAGAGTGTCATCACATGGCTTAAGATGGTTACCCTAGGTAGGTCTCCATAGGTCCTGACCCCCATCTTGGGTTATTCTGGTAACCTCTCCCGAACCCCCGGCTCCATCTAAGCATCATGCGGACCCTACTATCCTTTCATGAGGACAAGGTGGTAGGTTTGCCATTCCAGGATTTGCCATTCCAAGCCTTCCCAAACACCTTGAGCCTATACAAGAACTCAACCATGTATGGGGTACATTATCTTAATTAAATTAATAACTACCCACCCCCTAATCAAATTATTAGGTTATCACTTAATAGTTGACTTTTGAGGGGTTATCCTGCCATCCACTTCGGGTGTGGCCCCCGCCTGAAAGCCACTCTCTCTACTAGGACACTAACTGGATAAGACTCTCTATGAGAACTCTATGGTGGGGCTGACAACCATAAATAATCCAGACATAACACAGGTGAAGGACTCACAGTCACAAACCCAGGGTTGACCATTAGGCACATAACACATGATGACTCACATCCTCAAGGTTTAAACATCGACACCTGACCAAGGGGTAACATCAATGATATAATGACAATCTTAACCATAATGCAATGACATTTAAACAACTAGATTGCAAATATTAAAACACAAGATCCTACACAAGCAATTTTTCTTTAAAACAGTCAACAACATAAAATGCTCGCAATAAGGATTTCTGGAATTAAAGAAATCACATCTATTTAACATAAAGAAATGATGAAGTCACATGTCTAATAAGGTTGAATTGGAACCACATTTACGATTTTAAACCTCCAACCAGTTGATGATGATAAAATTACAATTTACTCAAATCGACTATAACCAAGTCAACATTTAAATCAAATTAAACAGATATATATAAGCTAATATAAAATAATTCCAATATAATACACATTCTTCGAATACAATATCATATGATTATATTACATTACTTGGATAACAAAAATTAATATTAAATTTAACCAAATTTCTCGTTTATTCCAAAGGTTAATAATAACCTCCATATCATTTTTATATATTTTCAAAATACAAAGAAAATAAATCTAATCACTAAATCAAAGAATTATTAATTAACATTAATATCATTATAACTAACAATTAACTTTAATATTATTATTTAATATTAAATAATAACAATATTATTATTATTGTTTAAATAACAATATATTATTATTTATTATTAAAAAAAATAACTTTATTGATTATATTTTTACAACTATCAATTATTATATATTTTTTTTTAAACTTAAAAAAAAAAATATAAAAAAAACTATAAACAAACCACGTGGTGCCCAAGGCTCCCACGGCAGCAAGTGCTGCTATCCCCAAGTATGAGGAAGCAG
Organism: Cryptomeria japonica; assembly: GCF_030272615.1. NCBI lineage: Eukaryota > Viridiplantae > Streptophyta > Pinopsida > Cupressales > Cupressaceae > Cryptomeria > Cryptomeria japonica. The sequence goes on from NC_081408.1 coordinate 109,802,505, forward strand.
CACTTGCTGCATCCTCAGACTTGGGGAAGTAGCGCTGCTGCTAACCCCAAGCTGGGGAAGCAACGCTTGCTGCAGGGATAGGGGGTGCGTGGGCTGGGTTGAGCCCAGCTCCCCGCCACCGCCCCCAATCCCAAACAAATAAAAAAAAATTTGTTTTTTAATAAATTTTTTTTTTTGTTTTAATAAAATTAAATTCTGTTTTTAGTACAAAACGTCTGAGACAAAAAAAGATATCAAACAGAGATACAGAGATGAAAATCTCTGTTAAAAAAAAATAACAAATAATTTCCCCAGCCAAATTCTTTTTTTTTTTTCAAGCATTTAAACAATTAGATAAATTATAGAAGTCACTAGTAATAAAATTTTACCAGCAATAAAACTTCTGTGACAAAATAGAGGCAAGAAAAATTCACCCAAAACAGCCCAATTCATTCTTAAAATTAAATTGAATGGGAATAAGCTTGACCTCTATTCCCCCAATTGATTTTCTTTGCTCCAAACAAGAATGGACAAGAGGAATTTAACTCAAATTATTATTTTTAAACTGGAAATTACTAGGAAGAAACTATTGTGTAAAAGCTTGGCAAAATTTTGCCAGCATAACTCTACTAAAACCCAAAAACAATATCTCCAACTACAAACAGCAAAAGCCATGAATTTCTTGCACAAGCAAAAATGAAGAACATAAATTAAATTATGAAATTACTTGGAGAGAGTTTGATTTGAAATTTGATAACAAAATTGATGGGATTCCTCTTCAACAATCTCATGGCAAGCAAAGACTCAACACCCAATACTCATAAACCAAACTTTAAACAATAAACAGAGAATTTAAAAAAAGCATGGATTTTTTTTAAAACTAGACAAGAAGGATTCAACCAACCTCTGGAGTTCCCAAGAAGAAGTTGTGTGTTTCAGCAAAATTCCAAGCTAATTCAAAACCCAAATCCTCCTTTCAAGAAATTTTTCCAGAATTTCTTTTTCTCCTCCAAACAAGCATATCCTCTCCCAAAAATATTTTCCAAGGTAAAATAGTAAAAAAAAATGTTTTAACCTAATCTTCTAGGTTGAAATATTTTTCTATTTAAAAACATTAAAATGAAACAATTGACTTTTTTTTTTTTTTTTCTTTTTCATATTCCTCTAAAAATAAATGGGAATTCCCCTTTTTTTTTGAAAATTACATTTCTCATATTTAGCAATTAAATCAACTTTTCAACTAAAATGGAAATCAATAAGTTATCTTTATTTGTATTTATTAAAAGCAATTAACTTTATTTATTTTACTTCTTCCATTGGATTTAGACATGATTACTTTTCCAAAATAAACAACTATAGATTTAAATCTAATAAATTAATCAATTAAGCTTGGTTCAAGGCATAAAGGCATAATAATAAATAAATTGCTTATACCAACAAAGAATGACAACTTAAACTTAAATAAATAATCGAACCACTATGGCATGCAAATCGAGAAAAAGCAAAAAGATTCAAAATTTTAACAAAAGGGATGGACAACCGACTGACAACACTCACAAGAGTAGACTGAGGGTAAGGACTAGGGTCAACAGCTATCTCCTCCACTCCCATCGGACATATAAGGCACACTCAGACCTGTGAAGCTAGGTGGAGACAATACCCCGTACCTACCCAGTACTTGTACCTGCAATATCTTGCATCATCGAATCACACATGCATGCATATAAATATAGAATACACGGCACACACACCGATGAAAGAGAATCATGATGTTCCCTGTCTCATCGAAATGAGTGAAGGAAAATCATCCCCTTGCATCCAATACAATTGCAGACACGCAACATATTTATGACACATCGCCTAGATAAAGTAAGATGTCAGTACAAAGCAATAATCCATGAAATACTAGAAATCACCAATACTGAAATACTGAAAATAACTCATGCATCTAATATCCAGATAAACATGAAATAATATAAAATACGTCTAAAAAATGTCGAGCAATAAAGTGTCAACTGAATAGTAAACTGCAACATAAAATCAGTCTAATAAGTCCGATCGAGAAGGGGTACTACATTCTCCCCCCCAAAACTAGGCTTACTCCTGGAAGCCTAAAACAGATAAGAATAGAGCTCTTTCATCTTCGCTACATCCTCCCATGTCGCCGAGGTCTCATCATTTGGGTCCCATAGGACCCTTACCTGGTCAATGGTGCGACCCCTGAGGGTCAAATCCCGACGCTGAAGAATGCGCACGAGCTCCATAGAAAGCTGCTCGTCCTCGACCTGCAAAGCGTTCCAATCAAGAACATGAGTCACATCTGGGTGATAAGGTCGAAGAACTGAAACATGAAAGACATCGTGGATGTGGGATAGACTCGGTGGCAAGGCAAGATGGTAGGCAACAGGTCCTATCCTCTCAAGGATCTCAAATGGGCCAACAAAATGAGGTGCCAACTTAGAACCCTTTCCATAACGGGTCAGACTCTTTCATGGACGCACTCTCAAGAAAACATGGTCGCCAATAGAAAATTGACGATCTACCCTGTGAGCATCTGCATACTTCTTCTGCCTATCCTGTGCAGCTACCAAATGCTCACGAATCCGCTCTACCTACTGCTCCATCTCTCGAAGAATATCTGGGCCTATAAGCACCCTGTCCTCTAACTGATCCCAACTCAACAGAGTATAGCAAGGATGACCATACAATGCCTGAAAGGGAGACATACCTATGGAGCTATGATATCCATTGTTATAAGTAAACTCCACCAGATAAATATAATCCTCCCAACGCGACTGCTGGTCCATAACATACATGCGAAGCATGTCCTCTAAAACCTGATTCACATGCTCAGTCTGACCATTTGTCTCTGGGTGATAAGCTGAACTGAAGTTCAACTGAGTCCCCAAAGCATGCTGAAGTGAGGTCCAGAATGCTGAGGTAAAGACTAGATCTCAATCAGAGATTATCCACCTCGGAATCCCATGCAATCTCACCACATCTTCCAAGAAGACATGAGCCACCACTGCTGCTGTATAGGAAGCTCGAATAGGAACAAAATGAGCAACCTTCATCAACTTGTCAACAATGACCATGATGGCATCATGACGACGTGAAGAAACAGGCAACCCAACAATGAAATCCATGGAAATGATATCCCATTTCCAATCCAGTACTAAATTAGGCTGTAAAAGCCCTGCCGGGTGTTGATGCTCCACCTTCACTCACTGACATTCCAAACACTTCGACACAAAATTGACAATGTCACGCTTCATACTAGCCCAATGATAAATCTGCCTAAGATCTGCATGCATCTTCTTGACACCTGGATGTGCCGAATAAGGTGCACGATGGGCCTTAGTCATGATCAAAGTGCGAAGACCCTCCAAAGAAGGTACATAGATCTAGCCAAGATGACGTAGAAGGCCATCCGCCTCCAGACTATACCCAGCAAACCTACCCTCTAAAGGCCTTCCGGACTCCAACACGGCTCTAACATCCTGATACCAAGAGTCCTGAGGAAGAACTCCAAGAATTCTCTATCTTAAGTCCACTCCAAGGGACAATGCTGAAACTTCATGCCGCCTACGACTCAAAGCATCAGCCACTACATTCTCCTTTCCCTAAATATATCGAACCTCAAAATCATACTCGTAGAGGAATTCCATCCACCTTCGCTGTCGAGCATTCAAGTCTGACTACGTGAAGATATATTGCAAACTGCGGTGATCACTATGCAGCTCAAACTGATGCCCTAACAGAAAGTGACGCCACCTAACCAACGCATGCACTACAGCTGCCAACTCCAAATCATGAATTGGATAGTTCAACTCGTGGTCCTTGAGTTTGCGAGACTCATAGGAAACCACACGTCCATCCTGCATAAGCACCACACCTATACCTTCTAAAGAGGCATCTGTGCATACCACAAAATCTCTGGATGGATCAGGGACTGCCAAAATTGGAGTACTGACAAGGAGTTCCTTCAAGGCATGAAATGCTGACTCACACTGCTCTGACCACACAAACTTCTTCCCTTTCCTCTGAAGAGAAGTAATTAGGTGACCTATTCGGGAAAAATCCTGAACAAAGCGACGGTAATATCCGGCCAAACCCATAAAGCTCCAAACTTCTGAAACATTGGTCAGTGCTGGCCAATCCACTATGGCTTGGATCTTTGAAGGATCCATAGATACACCCTCTCCTGAAACCACATGACCAAGATAGTTCACCTTAATTTGGAAGAAATCACACTTTGCCAAATTGGCATAAAACCGATTCTCCCTCAAACACTGCAAAACTTGTCGCAGGTGACCCTCATGCTCTTCCATAAATCTAGAATAAATCAATATATCATCCAAGAACACAAGAACAAAATGATCCAGGTATGTACGAAAAACCCCATTCATGAGGCACATGAAAACTGAAGGCGCGTTTGTCAACCCAAATGGCACTATTGTGAACTCATAGTGACCATAATGAGTGCGAAACGCTGTCTTATGAATGTCTGCATCATGAATGCGCAACTAATGGTACCTAGATTTTAGATCAATCTTAGAGAACACCTTGGCTCCCTACACCTGATCGAAAAGATCATCAATACGAGGCAATGGATATTGATTCCAGATGGTTACCTTATTCAGCTGTCGGTAGTCAATGCATAACTGAAGAGAACCATCTTTCTTCTTTACGAAGATAACAGGCGCACCCCAAGGAGAGACACTAGGACGAATGAATCCCTTGGTCAACAATTCCTCCATCTGCAACTTCAACTCACTCAACTCCTGAGTAGTCATCCGATATGGAGCTCTTGAAATAGGTTCTGCACCAGGAACCAAGTCAATGTGAAAGTCTATACTCACTTCGGAGGCATACCAGGAATCTCCAACGGAAACACATCAACAAACTCTCAAAGAATAGGGTGCCCATCAAGAGTGATTTCTTGACTCTCTCCTCATCCATATCCTCAAGAGTTACTGCAAAAAGTTGACATCTTCTACGCATACACCGCTTAAGTTGCATAGCGGAAATCATACGTAAGGATATCGATCTCTGAACTCCAACGATCTCCACTTTCCTGCCATGGTCATCTAAACACTCTACTATCTTCTCATGATAGTCCACATGAGCACTGTGAGATGATAACCAATCCATCCCCAACACCACTCCATAGGATCCCAAAGGAATGACTCGAAGGTCAACAGAAGTCACAAAGGGACCTAGATCCAACTCACAACTAGGAACAAAGGCATCTACGAACATGCGCACTTTGGTAGCCAACTCTACTTGCCACCTATCCGCCTGCTTAGCAGACGTGAGTTCACACCGCTCCACAATGGATGAAGAAATAAAAGAATCTGATGCATTGGAGTCAAAAAGCACTGAGATAGGGATATCACACAACACACCTGTGGCCTCAATAACTGTCCCCTGATGCTCAGTCTGGCAGTTATCAACCACTACAAACACTCTGTGGGATCTACCAGCATCCCCTACTGTAGGCTCTGATGTAGCTGGCCTCTGATTCCCCATTTGGTGGAAACACTGAGGACACTATGCGGCTATATGACCATACTTCCCACAAGAGTAGCAAGCTCCTCTACCTCCAATTGGCCCACTGGACTGCTAAAAGCTTCCCCTGCTAGGGGCCTGAGATGCACTCTGAGAAGACTGTCATGGAAAACCTTGTTTGCTCCTCTGTCAGTTCCTGTTCCTTCTATGATGAGGGTTGCCACCTTGCTGGCCCTGAGACTATTTTAGTTTCTGCTGCTATGGTTGCTATTGTTGTTGCTGCTGTTGTCCACCCTTAGCGGGTGCCTGAGGAGTCCTGAATGGTGCCATTGACTAGGGCTGATTCCCACAAGCTCTATTCCCACTGAAAGGAACACTCCCTATCTAAACTCCTGACTATCCACCATATGCACGGATGAGGTTCTGCTCAACCAATCTGGCTTTCACCACCGCTATCTCCACTGAAACTGGCTCAAAAACTCTAACCCCTCCACTGATGCGGTCGTTAAGACCTCTCAAGAAATGTTGTACGAGCATAGCCTCATCGTTGCCAATCCCGGCATACTGTTTCAGCTCATAGAATCTATGCTCGAACTGGTCAACTGACATACCAAACTGCCGCAATGCATAGAACTCATCTGCTCGAGTCTGTCTCCACTGCGGTGAGAGAAACCGTGCTCTGAATCTCTCTAAGAAAATCTCCCAAGAAATAGTGTTGATACTCCTCCAACTTCCACCATATTGAAGCAAAATCATCGAGACGCATGATCGCACATCTCACTCGGGTGTTGCTACTATATGGGAACATAGCGAAACACCTATCCAAACTAATCAACCAAGTCTCTACCTTGAGACTTGTGCCTCGACCATCGAAGAAGGGAGGGTTGGTCCTCAAAAGATCCTTGATGTGACTCGAGGGAGCTGAATCATGGCCAACTAGGACCTCTCTCCTCCTAGGAGACCCCTCTCTCTCTCTCTCCTCTGAAATGTGCTGATGCGACTCCCCAACCTGAGCATGGATGGGCTGCTCACCTTCAGGCCTGGGGCCTAGCCTAGCTAGAACTTCCTGAAACATCTGCCTCAGCTCTTCCCTTCCGGAAACCTGCTCTTCTACATGTGGTAATTCCTGATGCACTGACTGATCCTGCTCCACACTCACATGAGCGGGTGGTGGTGAAGGACTATGGTGGTCTGAACCTTGACCCCATCCCCCACCTCTACCTCTATTGCGGCCACCAACACGGCCAACTCCCTTAGCTTTCCTAACCATGACCAAAACTGCAAAAGAGAAAATGGTTCAGATCAATGACAAGGATAAAGCAAGGGAAATCCAAACACTAAGATCTACACACAAGGTCAAACTGAATGGGCTCACTACAATCCCAAAGTACCCAGTGTTGAAACATGGGCTCTGATACCAAATGTAATGCCCCGCCAGGAACCTTAAAGGATTGCATCACTACAAGGCAACTAAAAGGAGAAATTTTTTTTCTTTTTTTTTTTAAAGATTAAGTGAATTAATCATAACTTTGCACAAATAATAACATAAGCGGAAGACTATCATTGACATCCTAAAGGGTTACCAACGAAGATTACTTCTAATTAAAACTACATCACAATATTAATCCAATTATCCATCTAAATTAAGGAAAGCCAATTACGATTAAATAACTCCAATTCATAAATTGATTTCCAAAAGATAGATTTAAAGAGTTACAACATATATACTTCCAATGATTCATTTATATATAAGAAGAAAGATAATTGAAACAACATATATCCCATGAACTTAAATTACAACATTTCATAAATTACATGGCTTCCATAGAACAATAAAGTACAAAGGTTACAAGGTGCTGATACAATGACCACATAGGCCTCAAAGGTACAATATCAAGAACATGAGTTGCTACACGAAGCAAGAACCAAGATACACCAGCGAAGCCAATCCTCGCATGAAGGTAGAAACAAGATATCCGATGGGAAATGGCACTACCACCCAACCATGTGATCCCATAATGGAACCACCCCACCGTGCTAGGAGATAGTAGAAGACCCTCAAGCAAGTAAGATAAGTACAACAGTACACATGACTTCGCAGTACACAAGTGACTCAACTCACAAAACACTAGTGACCCTAAAGAGAGAGTGTCATCACATAGCTTAAGAAGGTTACCCTAGGTAGGTCTCCATAGGTCCTAGCCCCCATCTTGGGTTATCCTAGTAACCTCTCCTGAACCCCTGGCTCCATCTAAGCATCATGCGGACCCTACCATCCTTTCATGAGGACAAGGTGGTAGGTTTGCCATTCCAGGCCTTCCCAAACACCTTGAGCCTATACAAGCACTCAACCGTGTATGGGGTACATTATCTTAATTAAATTAATAACTACCCACCCCCTAATCAAATTATTAGGTTATCACTTAATAGTTGACTTTCGAGGGGTTATCCTGCCATCCACTTCGGGTGCGGCCCCTGCCCGAAAGCCACTCTCTCTACTAGGACACTAACTGGATAAGACTCTCTATGAGAACTCTATGGTGGGGCTGACAACCATAAATAATCCAAACATAATACAGGTGAAGGACTCACAGTCACAAACCTAGGGTTGACCATTAGGGACATAACACATGATGGCTCACATTCTCAAGGTTTAAACATTGACACCTGACCAAGGGGTAACATCAATGACATAATGACAATCTTAACCATAATGCAATGACATTTAAACAACTAGACTGCAAATATTAAAACACAAGATCCTACACAAGCAATTTTTCTTTAAAGCAGTCAACAACATAAAATGCTCGCAATAAGGATTTTTGGAATTAAAGAAATCGCATCTATTTAACATAAAGAAATGATGAAGTCACATGTCTAATAAGGTTGAATTGGAACCACATTTACGATTTTAAACCCCCGACCAGTTGATGATGATAAAATTACAATTTACCCAAATCGACTATAACCAAGTCAACATTTAAATCAAATTAAACAAATATATATAAGCTAATATAAAATAATTCCAATATAATACACATTCATCGAATACAATATCATATGATTATATTACATTACTTGGATAACGAAAATTAATATTAAATTTAACCAAATTTCTCTTTTATTCCAAAGGTTAATAATAACCTCCATATCATTTTTATATATTTTCAAAATACAAAGAAAATAAATCTAATCACTAAATCGAAGAATTATTAATTAACATTAATATCATTATAACTAACAATTAACTTTAATATTATTATTTAATATTAAATAATAACAATATTATTATTATTGTTTAAATAACAATATATTATTATTTATTATTAAAAAAAATAACTTTATTGATTATATTTTTACAACTATTAGTTATTATATTATTATTTTTTTAAACTTAAAAAAAAAATATAAAAAAAACTATGAACAAACCACGTGGGGCCCAAGGCTCCCACGGCAGCAAGTGCTGCTATCCCCAAGTATGAGGAAGCAACGCTTGCTGCATCCTCAGACTTGGGGAAGCAGCACTGCTACTAACCCCAAGCTGGGGAAGCAGCGCTTGCTGCAGGGATAGGGGGTGCATGCGCTGGGTTGAGCCCAGCTCCTCGCCACCGCCCCCAATCCCAAACAAATAAAAATAAATAAAATTGTTTTTTAATAATTTTTATTTTTGTTTTAATAAAATTAAATTATGTTTTTAATAAAAAACGTCTGAGACAAAAAATAATATCAAACAGAGATACAGAGATGAAAATCTCTGTTAAAAAAAAATAACAAATAATTTCCCCAGCCAAATTCCTTTTTTTTTCAAACATTTAAACAATTAGATAAATTATAGAAGTCACTGGTAATAAAATTTTACCAGCAATAAAACTTCTGTGACAAAATAGAGGCAAGAAAAATTCACCCAAAACAGCCCAATTCATTCTTAAAATTAAATTGAATGGGAATAAGCTTGACCTCTATTCCCCCAATTGATTTTCTTTGCTCCAAACAAGAATGGACAAGAGGAATTTAACTCAAATTATTATTTTTAAACTAGAAATTACTAGGAAGAAACTATTGTGTAAAAGCTTGGCAAAATTTTGCCAGCATAACTCTACTAAAACCCAAAAACAATATCTCCAACTACAAATAGCAAAAGCCATGAATTTCTTGCACAAGCAAAAATGAAGAACATAAATTAAATTATGAAATTACTTGGAGAGAGTTTGAATTTGAAATTTGATAACAAAATTGATGGGATTCCTCTTCAACAATCTCATGGCAAGCAAAGACTCAACACCCAATACTCATAAACCAAACTTTAAACAATAAACAGAGAATTTAAAGAAAGCATGGATTTTTTTTAAAACTAGACAAGAAGGATTCAACCAACCTCTAGAGTTCCCAAGAAGAAGTTGTGTGTTTCAGTAGAATTCCAAGCTAATTCAAAACCCAAATCCTCCTTTCAAGAAATTTTTCCAGAATTTCTTTTTCTCCTCCAAACAAGCATATCTTCTCCCAAAAATATTTTCCAAGGTAAAATAGTAAAAAAAAATGTTTTAACCTAATCTTCTAGGTGAAATATTTTTCTATTTAAAAACATTAAAATGAAACAATTGACTTTTTTTTTCTTTTTTCTTTTTCATATTCCTCTAAAAATAAATGGGAATTCCCTTTTTTTTAAAAAAATTACATTTCTCATATTTAGCAATTAAATCAACTTTTCAACTAAAATGGAAATCAATAAGTTAGTTTTATTTGTATTTATTAAAAGCAATTAACTTTATTTAGTTTACTTCTTCCATTGGATTTAGACATGATTACTTTTCCAAAATAAACAACTATAGATTTAAATCTAATAAATTAATCAATTAAGCTTGGTTCAAGATATAAAGGCATAATAATAAATAAATTGCTTATACCAACAAAGAATGACAACTTAAACTTAAATAAATAACCGAACCATTATGGCATGCAAATCGAGAAAAAGCAAAAAGACTCGAAATTCAAACAAAAGGGATGGACGACCGACTGACAAAACTCACAAGAGTAGACTGAGGGTAAGAACTAGGGTCAACAGCTATCTCCTCCACTCCCATCGGACATATAAGGCACGCTCAGACCTGTGAAGCCAGGTGGAGACGATACCCCGTACCTACCCAGTACTTGTACCAGCAATATCCTGCATTATCGAATCACACATGCATGCATATAAATATAGAATACATGACACGCACATCGATGAAAGAGAATCGCGACGTTCCCTGTCTCATCGAAATGAGTGAAGGAAAATCATCCCCTTGCATCCAATACAATTGCAGACACGCAACATATATATGACACATCGCCTAGATAAAGTAAGATGTCAGTACAAACCAATAATCCATGAAATACTAGAAATCACCAGTACTGAAATACTGAAAATAACTCATGCATCTAATATCCAGATAAACATGAAATAATATCAAATACGTCTGAAAAATGTTGAGCAATAAAGTGTCAACTGAATAGTAAACTGCAACATAAAATCAGTCTAATAAGTCCGATCGAGAAGGGGTACTACATTACTTCTCTTGCTTCTGATAGTGAATATGAATATGTTGATATTGATAACCATTTATCTAACAAATTTTCTAAAGCACTTATCTTAGCTCCTAGACAAGAACAACGTGGCTTGGAACATGAACATAGCCCTTGTTTGGATCTTGTGATAGCTCCATCTGTTGTGTTGGATGTTCCTCCTCTAGCGTGTTTCCTGCCTTCCTGAAATATCGATCAGCAAGATCAGGGGGTGGATGACGTGCTAGACTAGTTCATTAGCATAGCAGACTCTCTCCTCCTCTCTTGATATCTTTTGTTACTTCTTCTATGTGCTATTTTCATTCTTCTATTTATTGTCCTTAGTGTTGTCTATTTGAGGATGATACAAAGCATTGAGATCTCTTTTGGTCTCTCTCATGTTGACTCAAAAGACACATGTGTTCTCTTCTTCTAGGTGACCTTCCTTGATTGGGGAATGAAGAACAATTATGCATACATATATATGATATACATGAATTATCATACAGCATACTGACCCCAAGGAAAGTGAAGTCACCTCGTGATTTGTGTTTTGTGTCTATTATCCTTGGGTTTATCTCACACTTGGGGGCTAAATCTTTGTGATAACATGCTCCTTTCCCTTCTCATTTCTTATGTGTATCACTACCTTAAAGCAATCACCCCCGATGAGGCATGTGCGATCGCTTTAATGTAGGGGGCATACACTCCATTCATATCTCTTCAAGATACTTGAAAATTTCTTGGCAAACTTAGCTTTGCCTTGAAAATTTTTGGTATTATTCTTGCATGACTCATAGTGAGGGAACCTTACTACTGTCAGTCATGGTTCTCCCTCGTGATCTTCCCTTTTAATTTGTCAATCAAAGTCATAAGATCCTTAGTCCACTGGGGGCTTGGTGTATCTTGCTTCCTTGACATGGTGAAAGTCTTTCAATGTTGTTTCCTTGTACTTTATCAGAAGTATGGGCATACGCTTATATTCCCGCTAAAGTGGGGGCTAAATGTAGCATCGTAAAATTGTGACACTTGCAATTTCGACTGCATTTGGGTCTTCATGATGGCGGCGTAATGTTGAACCTGATAGGAGACTCCGAAACTTGTTTACGACATCAAAAACTGCATCTTTTTGCACCTTGGCCTAATCCTCCTTGCACCCTGTTGTCCCGGGAGGTGGGACCATGGCGCCCAGCACCCTGGTCCCTGGCCCTATTTCGGGCCCGGTCTCTTCTTGGGCATCGAGTCTTCAAGTTTGCAATTTGGAAAATAATGTTCCTAGGTCAGCCTAAGGTCAGAAAAATCAGTCTCCTAACCCTAATTGACAAGTATATAAACTACATTTCCCCTCCCAGAAAAGGAGGAAAAACATATGTGTGCAAGAGGCGGAAGCGATAGGCAAACGTTCAAACATTCAAGAATTCCTTCAAGTAATTGAACATTCTAGGTCTCCATTCAAGGTTAGGTGTTGCATTCAAGACAAGGATTCAACCATTGAAGAGGAGATCACCTACAACATACAACATCATTACACCTTCGCATGTAATAATACAAACATTCTTACAACAAGGTATCAGTACTTGATTACATTACAAACATTTACATTTACAACATTCTCATTTCTTGGTTAATTCTAAAACTGGGGTTTGACCTAAAGGCAAACCCCTAATCCCTAACCCCCCAATCTTCCTCTCTTTTCTATGTGTAGGTTGCAGGTACGTGGCTGTAATTGAAGATCTGGAATCCTTGTGCAGAGACGAACAGACCCCCCATCATTTCACGGATTTTTCGGAGGACCGTGTGCACTCCGGGTGCCATCGTCCTGTCAACTTTCACTCAAACTTGCAGGACAGCATTTTCTCAACATTTTACTGCTAATTTCAAGTCCGTAGCTTCATCCCGTGTCCCTATCTCTATCTACAAGCGAATCCTTCTTACTTTTACATACACTCCTAGTTCAATCCTTCTATCTACATTCTTTACAAAAGAGGATATCCTTGCTGTCTCAACCCTTGAAACTCATTTAGAATTCAATCTTGCATTGTGTGGGATTGGATCTTGTGAGTTTCAACCCCTCTTTTGAATGTAAAGTCTCTCCTAAGTGAAAACCGTCAATCCTAGTGACCTCCTTTCTCTCTCCTTGGAGTGGGGGAACTCCTAGGGTTCGATTTTCCACTTTATAGTTTCACATGCTTAAATAGGACTTTTCCAATGACTCTAACCACCTTTGAGTGGTTATGACCATTAGAACCAAAATGCAACTTCTCAGAGCAATATTGCAAAAGTTGTTGACAACATTTTTGATAATTTTGCAACTTTTAGCAATTTGCATCCTCCAAGATTCAAACATGTTTAGGATCTATTATAAAGTCATTTATTTGATAAAACAACATCAAAAACTCTTATTAAATCCTATTCTAAGGTCCTATTGGTCTAATGAGACCCAAGGTTGTCTTAAGGTACCTTTGGGACTCTTAGCCTTATAAATTGGATGAAAAACATTATTAGGTGGATCCAAAGGATCAACACCATGTTTACACCCTATTAACCTCAATTTGCATCCTCCAAGCTTAAAAAATGTTTAGTATCTATTCTAAAGTCATTTATTTTCTAAAACAATATCAAAAACCCTTATGACATCCTATTCTAAGGTCCCATTGGTCTAATGAGACCCAAGATTGTCTTAAGGTACCTTTGGGACTCTTAGCCTTACAAATGGGACCAGAAACATTATTAGGTGGATCCAAAGGATCAACACCATGATTACACCCTATCAACCTCTTACTACAACCTATTGATCTTCTAGAATCTGAGGTATGTCTTGGGTGCCCTGCACCATACTCCCCATGTCAAAAAAAACTCAAGTCCCTTGAGTTGGTATTTCAGAAAGTGTAACTCCAATCATCTTAATGGCCTCCTCGGTCATCCATGTGGCATCTTCTAGAGGTTTTCCCTTCCACTTGACAAGGAATTCATAATATGTTTGTCTCCTTGTTTCTTTTCTAACTCTTTTATCTGCAATGTATTCAATCTCCGATGTAGGTTGAGAAAGGACATCTTCCATCATATAAGGAGTGGGTGGATCAACATAACCTGCAACACCAACATCATGCACAACATTCTTGTAGGCATATATGTCAGCAAGATTATAGATAGGAGATAAACCTATATCAGAGGGCAAGTCAATGTGATAGGCATTGTTGCCATATTTCTTAAGGATCTTGAAAGGACCAATTTTTTTCATATAGTATACTTCTCTTTAGGAAATCTCTCTTTTTTAAGATGAATCATGACCATATCTCCCACTTGATATTGTAACTCTCTTCTTTTTTTGTTTGCATTTAGTTTATACTTTCCAGAGGTATTTTTCAGTTTGGCTCTAACCTACTCATGGATATATTTCATGACTGAGCTGAAAATTCCTCTGCTTGAGTGCTCCTCTTGTCTAGATCTCTAACATCTCTTAATTCCAAGACACCCCTTGGGTGTGTTCTATAGGCAATCTGAAAAAGGAGTTAGACCAGTACTCCTGTTGATTGAGTCATTATATGAAAACTCTTCCTGAGGTAAGATGATATCCCAAGTGGCTCCATGTTGTTTTGTCAAACACATCAATAGGTTACCAAGTGACCTATTAACTACCTCTATTTGACCATCTGAATGAGGATGGTAGGTTGATGAGAATGACAGGTTTGTACCTAGCCTTTTCCATAGAGTTCTCTAAAAATTCCCTATGAATTTAGAATCCTTGTATGATATAATGGACAATGGTAGCTCATGGAGTCTGACAATCTCCTTAAAGAATATACCTTCAATCTGAGAGACATCATTTGTGGTTTTACAATGCAAAAAATGTGCCATTTTGGAAAATCTATCTACAACAACATATATACTATCATATCCTTCTTTAGTCCTTGGGAGTCCCATTGCAAAATTCATACTCACTTAATCTCATGGTTTAGTAGGTATTGGGAGAGGTGTATACAATCTTGAATTAGATGTTTTGCCTTTAGCCTTTTGACAAATCAAACAACCCTCTACATACCTCCTAACATCTATTGGCATCCTTGGCCAAAAGTACAATCTCCTAACTAGTTCAAGAGTCTTATCAACCCCAAAGTGCCTAGCCAAACTGCCATAATGTTTTTCCTTTATGATGTTGTCCCTTATAGATCCCTTGGGAACACAAATTTGACTCCCCTTAAATAACAGATCTTCTTGCAAAATAAATTTAGAAAACTCAATATGATACTTGTTTCCCATTTCCTTGCAAACTTGATATGCCTCTTTGAAATCTTCATCATCATCATACATGTCCTTCATGGAGTGAATCCCCATACTATCCAATTTAACTTCTTGAATGATCAAATTTCTCCTACTAAGGGCATTTGCAACCTTATTTATCACTCCTTTCTTATGCTTGATAGTGAATGTGAAAGCTTGAAGGTACTCCATCCACTTCATATGCCTGTGATTTAGTTTCTTCTACCTATTTAGAAATCTTAGAGCATGGTTGTCCATATATACAAGAAATTCCATAGGCAATAAATAATGTCTCCACTTCCTAAGAGATTGTACCAAAGCATACATATATAGATCATAGGTTGACTATTTTTATTTTGCATCATTTAAATTTTCACTGAAAAAGGCCATAGGTCTACCCTCCTGACTCAAGACTCCTCCTACAACCTTCTTAGATGCATCACACTCAATAGTGAAGACTTTATGAAAATAAGGGAGGATTAAGATGGGTTGCTCTACAATTTTTGTTTTCAAGACCTCAAAAGACTCATTAGCTTCATCATTCCAAGCAAATTGGCATTTCCTTCCTCCTTTGATGTTATCTATCATAGGTGCACTAACCCCACTGAAATTCTTAAAAACTTTCTATAAAAGCTTGCTAAGCCATGGAAACTTTTTACCTCACTTATAGACCTAGGTGTTGGCCAATTGAAGATGGCCTCCACCTTAGATGTATCCATTCTCAGATTACCTTTAGAAATAACAAACCTGAGGAACACTAGATCTTCCTACAAGAAAACACATTTGTCTAATTTGATCTTTAGCTGCTCCTCGTGCAGCCTCTTCAACACCAAATCCAAGTGCATTGGATGTTCATTTCTATCTTTACTAAAAATTGGTATATCATCCAAGTATACTACCACAAAATGATTCATAAAAGGCTTAAGAACCTCATTCATTAACCTCATAAAGGTACTAGGGGCATTAGAAAGCCCAAATGGCATTACCATCCATTCAAACAAACCTTCATTGGTTTTAAATGTTGTCTTCAATTGGTTTCCATCTCTGATCCTAATTTGGTGATAACCACTTTTCAAGTCTATCTTGAAATAGTACTTGGCTCCTCCTAGAAAATCCATCAAATCCTCTATTCTTGGCATTGGGAATCTATATCTTATTGTTATCCTATTAATAGCCCTAGAATCTATACAGAACCTCCATGTTTCTTGCATCTTAGGATCTAGCATTATCGGGACTGCACATGGACTTATACTCTTCCTAATGAACCCTTTATCAATTCTTGGATCTGTCTTGCAACTTTTGCATTTTTCTTAGAGGTCAGTTTGTAGGTTGCCTTATTAGGAAATGTAGTGTCTGGTATAAGATCAACACAATGACCGATTTCCATTTGAGGAGGTAAACTATCTGTGGTACTATTTGCAACTATTCCCTTATACTTATCTAGCAAATTGTTGGCATTTTTTATGTTTATGTTGTGATTGTCATTGATTGACACACAGTTGTATTGAGATCCCCTTTATATGTATGAGCTCATTCTCAACCGGTATTTGTTCCAACTGGTATGTTATATTCTAGTCTTTAGACTAGTAGTGATTTTGTAGAATGTGTTTCCCGATCTAAAGCGGCATGTCGAACCCAAGTGGTTCGCAAATCACAAGCAGTACGAGGAAGCAAAGTGGCACAACACATTCTTACCAGTCTTCATTTTTGTCAAACCAGAAACCGGCATTTTGTATAAACTAGTAATACTCTGTGATGAGTTACCAACCGACATTTTGTGATGAGTTACCAATCCACTGATTGTTTGATGGTGCCGACACATTGATGGTGATTCTTGTGTCGTGTTACTGAGTATGTCTAGATTCACTGAACCTAGGAAATTGTAATGTAATCCTATTGGACTGACATGAAATCAGATTCCTTTAAAAGGATATCATGTCTAGGGTTTTTGAGTTGTTGAAGAAGTTGTGAAAAGGGTTAATGTTGAGCTAGGGTTTAAGGTGGATGTTGAGTTGTTGGAAGAGCGATCTTATCTGAGAAGATCGAGTTGTAACTGAGAGAGATAGAGAAGACTAAAGTAATGTTGGAATGCATTAGCTATGAGCAATACTGGATCTAACCAAGCAGTTTGTGCTATTAGATAGATCAAACACTTGTTGATTACTCACATATTTGACAAGTCTGTAGCCCTTAACAGGGTAGGCCTCAAAGCCTTTGTAAAATCCTCTAACAAGGTGGTTCACACATGTGAATCTAAAATCCTCTAACAAGGTAGTCTTAATCAGACTTATCTCCTAACAGAGATTGAGATTCCTAACAGGATCTGTTTTGGTGAAGAACATTGTAAGACCTTAATCGGTCTGACCTTAACCAATCTGGTTTCTATTCTGTAGATAGTGACTTGTGAGTTCCATCTCATCGTGGTTTTTCCCAGTTGGGTTTCCACATCAAATATCTTGTGTTATGTTTGTATTGCTTTTGTGGGTGAATGTTTTATTCGCATTTTGGTTTGTATGTGTGGTAACCGGTTTGATTATCAGACTGCTTTACTAGTTTATCTTTAGACTGTGTAAGTGTTTTAGTGCAAGGATTTTTGGCATACTAATTCACCCCCCCTCTTAGTATTCATCAATTGGTATCAGAGCCAAACTTTCTATAAGTTTAACTACTTGGAAAGAGATATGGGGGAATACACCTTGAGGGAACTTACTCAATGGCTCATGAAGTCTGAGCAAGCCTATGATGATCTTATGGTCAATTACAAGGCATCTCAAGCAAAAAGAAGAGAACATGCAAAGAAGCTGATGGAACTATCTGAAAGTAGTTCTAAAGATGAAGCTAACATGGAAGCTATGATTGCTGAAGTGAATAAGTTGAATGATTCAAACTCCAATTTGAGAAAGGAGTTGGAAGGACTGACAATTCGGTTTAGCCAAGAGCTTGAGACCTAGAGAAAAGTTGAAGATCTGGTAAAAGATAGAGATCATGAGATCTCCAAGTTGAAATATGAGATTAGTGCACTAACTACTCACCTTCATGAGAGTAGAACGGAAAAAGAAGACATGCAAGGAGAACTAAACATTGCCATCTCTGAAAATGCAAGTCTTATGGAGACAAACACTGCTATCTCCAAAGAACTCTTTGAGTTAAAGTAAATACTTGCTAAGTTTGGCAAAAGTACAATCAGGCTAGAGCAAAAGCTTGAGTCATCTAGACCAGAAAAGAATACCAATGGTCTTGGTTTTTTTGGACACGAGGAAGGAGAATCCTCAGGAACAAATGCTGAAGCATCAAATAAGAAATCAGCACTCAAAGGAAAAGGTAAGCAAAAATTCAAACCTGTTTTCTTTAACTATCTTAAAGAAGGACACACTGCCAATGTATGTAGGAGCAAAGCCTACAATAATTTTCCTTATTTTATCAACAATGTACTTAGATCCAATAAGTTCAATGGTCATTGTTATGCATGCAACAAGTTTGGGCATAGAGCATTTGAATGCAGGTCTGTAATGGATAACACTGGAAGATATCCTCAGAGGACCCAAGGAACTAGTCCTGAATCTTTTATGAACTGGAACCACAACCAGTTTAATGTCTTCAATCATCAGTCAAGAAGTGGTGGTCATCAAGCAGCAAACAGATGGAGAGAAAATTGTATGATCTATCATGGTCATGGTCACACTGCTACAACATGTAGAAGGAAGAATGGAAACATGTACAATGGACCTTGGAGAGCACCTAGACTTGTTTGCTATCACTGCAACAAACCGGGTCACATTGCAAGATTCTATAGAAGTAGAAAAAGTATATCTAATGATATACCAGTCACTCAGGAAGGAGAAATAGATGTTGAAAAAGTTCAAGGAGACATGAAGAAAACATGGAAGAAGAAACCAATATTATTGGAGGAGGAACTGGTTTCTACACCTAGTGTGGAAATATTGGAACTAACAAACTAAGCCTCAAAGGCTTAGGGGGAGAAAATGGCAAAATGCTTTTGAACCCTTGGTTGACACCGGTAAAAGACCTTAACCGGTATGCTACACCTGTCACTTGGTAGAAGACCAAAAATGGTAAAAAGGCAAATTAGGGTTTACGCCCTAATATAGGAGCATTAATGATGGTAGGTGAGAGACATATATAAATGCATTTTTCAAATCATTTCTCACTATCTTTTTTTGAGTGAAGAAAAGTTTTCAAGTGCAGAGCAAAGAAAAGACAATTTAAGCTTAGATTTCAAGAAATTGGAGAGCTTTGAAAGAGATTCAAATATAGTTTGCAAGTGGTAGTGGAGAACTCAAAGCGGTGATTTGGCATCCGACGGAGAGTGAAGTAAAGTAGAATCAGGAAGCCCTAATTTTGTGTTAAGGTATTTTTTTTGTTCTTGAAATACTCTTCAATGGCTTCCGCATTTCATACCAATTCAAGCACATCTATTGAGTCAGAAAGTTTTATTCAAAGGAAGGGCAAATATAATGCTTTGTCACAAGTTCCAGTTGGAGTCATAGTCGAAGAAGGAATTTCAGACTATATTGATTCCAAGATAGAAGAACTAGGGTCCTTAGCCATTCATACTCAATTAGGTCTATTTTGCAGAAAGGACAAAAGGATCAAACCAGAGTTCAGTATCTTAGAGAAGAAGAAACTCCATAATGCGGTGTATTTTTTGGAAGACTTCATAGAGGATCACATCAGGATCATCTTGAGTAGAGTCCATGGTGACAAGATGTACCTGGAGAGAGTGCATGATGTCATGCCTAAGGCAATTCATGTAGTCACTAGTTTTTGCAACACGGGGGAAGTGCCAACCCTAAGAATGGTAAGCAAAATGGAAATGACCAAGCTCACCAATTCGACAAGTGATTCGTGAGGTATGACAGTTAATCCTATCAAGGATGAACTGGTAAAATACACCTGCATGGTGATAGGCTATAGAACATTCTCAGCCAACAGGATTAATTCTGTATCTGCTGCAGTGGTAAATGCCACTTACCGAATGATTATAGAGGATAAATCATTTGACTTATGCACCGGCATGCAGAGGCAACTCCTGTCAAACCTTAAGGCAATCAAAAAGGACAATTCACTAAAATTTAAGTTTGGAAAACTACTGGTAGGGTTGTTTTTCTATTTCCAAGGCTACTTTTCAGGTGTAGGAGATGTTCAGTGGTCCCCTGACCAATCGGTAACCAAGCAGATAAAGAAAAGTGTGCAAGCCATTGGAACCAGCTACCCTGAGGTACTGAACAAATACTTTGATGAGTTTAGAAGAAAGATGAGTTAGAGGGTACGAATCTCAAGTGACATAGTGAAGAAGTATGAAGATGACATCTGTTTCACTATTCAGGTGGACAAATGTCTAATGGAGGCTATTGAGCCTAGAATGGAGGAAGTGGAGCCTATGGGCTATGAGGTCATGTTTGACATGCTGGAAGGGTATGCTTCAACCCTTATTGCCTTGCCTCTTGATCCAAAGGCTAACCGAACCAGAACCTACTTGGAGAGGATCACACTGGTTGAAGAACCATCGGTGAAGAAGGGAAAAGAATCGGCAGCTAAGAAAGCTAAGGCAGTGCCTGCAACATCAGCACTGGCTACTACTGCGACTCCAAGAGTGACCAAGTAGTCACCGAGAAAGAAGAAACTAGAGGTAACATCGGCAAAAGTCTTCGAAAGAAAGAGGAAGACTAAGGCAAATGAACTAGACTCCGAAGAAACTGAGTCTGATGAACAACCAAAGAAGGCTAGACAGACCAAGAAGGTGAAGAAGAATGAACTGGCAACATCCACACCGATAAATATAGATATCTCCTCTTACAAACCTTTGACACATTGTCAAAGAATAGTAAAGAATATTAGGGGAAAGTTACTTCATGATTTAATTGATTTTCATGATGAATTCAATAGTGAAGAAAAAGATGAAGTACTGCAGGAAATCATTTTTTATTTATGCAAAAATGACCGGTCACCATCAGAGATTAAATCTCAGAAACCAGATTCATTATTTAAAGCATTGGATAACAAACGGTGCATTGCCATTGAAAAGGAACAAGAGATTAGGGAGAAAGTTTTTGCACAGTACTTCCCCGAACTCTCAAATTCAGAATTATTTTATGTATTGGATCAAAATAAAGGTCTCTTCTTCACAAGGAGAAGAAGACTTTGGTTGTTGGAAGGGAGAGTTGATGATGTAGAAAAGGATACACATCAACACATGGCCCATGCTATCAGCTCTCACAAAGCTCAAATGGCCAACCTCCAAGCAGAAAAGGAACCGGTTATTTCCAAACTAGATGAGGTTTTTGATGAGGAAGGAAACTTGGTGGAGGAACCAATCGTCACCATAGATGTCGATGCCCTAGATATAGAAGATGTAACTTAGGACATACCTTTTGAGGGAACTAAATAGGGGCAACAGGCCAATCAGGGTGGTGAACGAGCTATGGACACATAGCAAGTGGCAAAAGAACAAGAAGAGAAAAAGAAGAAGGATGAAGATGAGAAACAGGAAAAAGATGAAGAGGAGAAAAGAAAAGATGAAGAGAAGAAGAAGCAAGAAGAAGAAAGGAAGAAGAAAGAAGAAGAGGAAAAGGAAGAAAAGAAGAAGAAGGAAGAAGAAGAAAAGAGAAAGAAGGAAGAGGAAGAAAAGAAGAAGAAAGAAGAGGAGAAGAAGAAGAAGGAAGAGGAAGAAAAGAAAAAGGAAGAGGAAGAGAAGAAGAAAAAGGAAGAGGCAGAGAAGAAGAAGAGGGAAGAAGAAGAAAAGGAAGAGCAGAAGAGGAGAGCAGAGGAGAAGAAAAAGGTAGAGGAAGATAAGGAAGAAGAGAAGAGAAGAGAAGTGGGAAAGAAGAAAGCTGAAGAAGCCAAGGAACAAGAAGTGGCCAAAAGCTCTCAGGTGGAGACTCTAAAGGCAACTAGAAGTCAACCCTCACTGGTTGATCTTTCTAGTCTTATTGATCTCCAATCTGCAAGTGAGTCGGAACTTATGCAGAGCATCAAGGTTGCTCAAGAGCACCTTGAGATCATTCGCAGGAAAAAGGAACAGGACATCATTCAAGCAGTTGTAGACACACTTACCGGTTTAATCCCTGGTACTAATCTTCCTGACACTAATTCATCACTAGCACAACTCAAACTTTTGTGTACTTTAGTGGATGATCAGGTGTAGGGTCTAGAAGAAGCAATAGAGGCCAATGTAAAGAAAGAGCACCAAAAGGCTCTTAATGTTTCTCTCGTGAAGAAATTAAATGAGCTTAGGACTGAACTATTAAAGGATCAAAAGGACATAAGGAGTGCTTTGGATGAGGGAAACTTGCTACTCAGCAAAATCTATCAACCTCATCTATTCTGTAATGATGTGCTAGCCAAGAAGCAATAGCTTCAAATGGACTTACAGTCCTACTTAAGCACATTCAAGACTCCTTATGACTCCTTTGCAACATATGGGCAAATTGTTCACCGGTTCCAGATCCAGTCAGCCAAGATAGAGCAAGAGATCAGCACAAGGTCTAGGGATTTGTAGGAGCTTCAACTGGTATTACTTCCACAATTGCAAATTCTCCAGAAATGCTATCTAAACCTGGATGCCCTAATAGTCACCCAGGAACTGAGCATAATAGATGCCATGGAGGAATAGGTATCACAAATGCAGACAGAGAAGGAAGTGGCGACCTCCCTACTTGAGTCCTAGTCTCTTTCCATGAAATAATTTTTGTAGGACTACAAAGTGGTTTTTGATAAGTATTATTCATTATTGTCATAAACTTTTTTATATACGTGGAAATAGGTTTTTTTCAGTGGTACTTTGTCATTGTTGGCAAAGGGGGAGAAGTATATGGTTTTAAAATTTTGAAATTTTGATATATCAGGGGGAGAAGTATATTAGAGGGAGAAGTATCTGTTTTCAAATTTTGATATATATTGTGATATATGCTCTGATGATTATGCTCTAAATGCAAAATTGCTATACACTCTATTGATTAAGGGATAGTATATATGCTTAGGGGGAGCAATTTTGTTAATGGCAAGTTCTTGTTGTAAAACACTTAGATGTCAAAATTTTATTTTCCTAAGTGTTGCCATCAATGCCAAAGGGGCAGATTGTTGGCATTTTTGATGTTTATGTTGTGATTGTTATTGATGGACACACACTTGTATTGAGATCCCCTTTATATGTATGAGCTCATGCTCAACCGGTATTTGTTCCAACCGGTATGTTGTATTCTAGTCTTTAGACTAGTAGTGATTTTGCAGAATGTGTTTCCCGGTCTGAAGTGGCATGTCGAGCCCAAGCAGTTCGCAGATCACAAGTGGTACGAGGAAGAAAAGTGGCAAAACACATTCCTACTAGTCTTCATTTTTGTCAAACTGGCAACTGACATTTTGTGTATACCGGTAATACTCTGTGATGAGTTAGCAACCGACGTTTTGTGATGAGTTACCAATCCTCCGATTGTTTGATGGTGCCGACACATTGACGGTGATTCTTGTGTCGTGTTACTGAGTATGTCTAGATTCACTGAACCTAGAAAATTGTAGTGTAATCCTATTGTACCGACATGAAATCAGATTCCTTTAAAAGGACATCATGTCTAGGGTTTTTGAGTTGTTGAAGAAGTTGCGAAAAGGGTTAATGTTGAGCTAGGGTTTAAGGTGGATGTTGAGTTGTTGGAAGAGTGATCTTATCTGAGAAGATCAAGTTGTAACTGAGAGAGATAGAGAAGACTGAAGTAATGCTGGAATGCATTAGCTGTGAGCAATACTGGATCTAACCAAGTAGTTTGTGCTATTAGATAGATCAAACACTTGTTGATTACTCACATCTTTGACAAGTCTATAGCCCTTAACCAAGTAGGCCTCAAAGCCTTTGTAAAAACCTCTAACAAGGTGGTTCACACATGTGAATCTAAAATCCTCTAACAAGGTAGTCTTAATCGGACCTATCTCCTAACAGAGATTGAGATTCCTAATAGGATCTATTCTAGTGAAGAACATTGTAAGACCTGTTGTCCTCAAAATTTGAATCCTTTCAATGTCCTTAGAGTAACATGAGTTATACTGAATGCAGAAGAGACATCAAAAGACAAGGAAATCTCAGAGACAACATATGACAAGGTTTGGTTATACCTTCTACACTTCGGGCTTTTCTTTGAGCCCAGATGGGTATACCCTTTGTGACTTAACTTTACACTTCTAAACAATAAACCCACAGCAAACCAGTCCAGAAACCAGTGGATTTATTCACCTTGAAAGTAACTGAAAACAAAGCATGAATACGATACTTGACTTCAGCATTTTGATCAACAAAGTATGCAATAAACAACCTCCATTAATACCAGTGCCTTATCCAAGGTCACAGAGTCACCTAACTTCAAATAAAACTTCCTAAAACAATATATCTATATGCTTCCCATCTGCTCGGTTTCTATTAATCCTTACATGTACCTGACACATACAAGAATTTTATCATTTCACAATAAACTATGGTCCTCAAAATTCAAAGTTCCTCCCAAAGAATTTACTGGTATAAGTGGTCTTGCATATTTAATTTCCTTCCTAAAAAGAAAAGCTAAAAACACTTATACTAAGATTGCCTTGCAATTCCATTCAAACAGAAAAATCCTAGATTATTTCAGAATGAAAATAGCAAATAAATTTGTGAAATAACTTTGAAGACAACACAGAGTTCTACTCAAAACTGATGGCCTGTATATTGATATTCATTCAAAAAGATTTTACAAAAAGTTTTGTTTCTTCATTAACTTCGAAAAGCTCAGATAATTTTCTGCAGCGTTTTCTTACAAAATTTTTGTGATCTCTTTTCCCTCTAGTCCTGGTATCCATTTATAACAATATGGATGCACAAAGCTTCGGACTTCTCGAGGAAAGTTTGTTACAATCATTTCAAAAATTGAAGAGGTTACAATTTTTGCATAAAGCAGTTATGTGCTCTTTTCAGCTTTCCCAGCAGTCTGTTCAACGGGTTGTTTAGTTGCAACCTCTTCTGGCTCTTCAGGGGCGCTCTCCAACTGCTCTGGATCGCGAGTGGAATATTTAACTCCCCACTCACTATATGTCTCCTCTGTCGGCCATACAAAACTAATCACATCATTTTTAACTTTAGTCAACCTTTTCCAAGAATTCCTCAGTTTGTTGACTTCTGAATTAAGAAAACTATAGTGTGATTTAATTCTTTCTATTTCCTATATGGTTATAACAAAGAATGAGGTATCATCCAGATCAATGATTCCCTTGACCCTTGCTGACAATTTGGCATCTATCTCATTGAGCCATATCTGCTTATCTTTCAGCTAATCTGGATTGGCAAAAATTCCTGGGAGCAACTCAAAAACCTGATCAGTGTATTCCTTTTTGCATAAATTGACCTTCCTATCCACATTGTCTACATCTGCAGCCAATTGCATTAAAACTTTAGCAGCATCACAGGTAGATTTTATAATGGGATTGGCCCTTGCTTCATCACAGGAAACACACATGATCTCTAAATCTTGCTCCCTAGGCCTCCATCTGTCAAAAATGGGTGTCAAAAGGGCCTTATCTCTTCTTAATTCAGTCCATATCTCCATGACCTTTCCTACACTATTGTGAAGGAGTGAGGCATTTATAGTGTCTGCAAAACTGGAGATTGTGGCTTTTATCTTCTCCTCATACTTCCCTGCATAATAGGCTTGAGTCTACTTTAGATTCTCCAATTCTTGGGGAGTTATCTCAATCATTTGAGAGCTGGAAGGTGCAGGAGATGGTGGGAACTCAATGATGGGGCTAGTAGGTGGAGGTCTTGCAGGAGAAGAGGTGATCATTAATGTTGAAGACTCACCTTGTTGGCGTTGTCCTACCAGCTGGCTTTGCAATTTGGCAATAATGCTATCTTTGCCTCTTATCTCCTCCTTAGCACTATCATAAGCCTTTAGAACTGTTTCCAATTTAAGCTAAAGGGCCTCTTTTTCTTTGGCTTCCTTTTCAGCCACTGCAACACTGAATTTGGCAGTCTCTAGTACAGTGCTCGTAGCCTCTACTACCCCTATACTCTCTACTCTTTTAATCATCAGTCCACCAATGTGACTTTTCTCTGAGGTGTCTTTACCTTTCTTATCCTCATTTCTTTTAAGGGACCACATGACTAGTGCAGCATTGTCCTTACTGAATGTAACCCCTTCCATGGGTTTGGTCTCTTTTCTTACTGCATCCAGCACCAGAGCATCAGCAATATTCCACTCTGGTAAAATGAGCACTCCAGCTTGTGCTACTAGATCCCTTCCCTATTCAGGAGTGATGGTTTTGAATTCTTCCATCATCTCCTGTTTTATTTCTTCCTCCACTGAGGCTGGATCTTTATTAGGCTGCTCTGCCTTTCTTGCTTCACATCTAGCATTATATTTATCTATATGTTGCTTCTAGATAAATTGCATGAATGCTTCAGATGTGACAAAGCTATCATCAGCTAGAAAGGCACTAGTGGCCTTCTTTATCTCAGGATCCCACTCCTGGCCTTTGAGTTCAGTTGAAGTGATGTCCATCTGTGCTTCAGTGGGCTCTTCTGGCATCCCTTCTTCCACTTCATCATAGGTGTATGCGATCTCGCCCAAGCTGCCCAACTGAGAGAGGTATTCAGTTGCTGCTTTCTCATCTCCTATGTGGAGAGGTGATGCAGAGGATGGAGGATCTAATTGCAAACTTTCATAGTTAAGTATAATATGGACCCAAACCCCTATGCTTCTATGGTGTCTCAAGTGCTCACAATACCTTAATAAGCTCCAAATCTAACTCCACCTTATCCAGGTGTTTCCACTACCTCAAAACACTTTAAATGACCTCAACTAACATGTCTCCAAGGTTACCAAGCCCTCAAATCATCAGCTGATACGAAAACCCAATTTTAGCCCTTCACTAGACCTAGTTTCCTAGTAGCCTGCTGGACTATTTTTGGCTCTTTTCACACACATTTCCCAAAACATGGATCAATTTTATGACTGATTTAGATGCACAATATAAACCTCTATCAACTCCCAAAATCTTGCCTATGGTTGTTTTGGAACAAAGCCTTCAAAAAACTGTTGTCCTCAATCCCCAAGAGGGCTAATTAGGTCCACTTTGTGAAGGAAGTACCCTCCAAACTCACAACCAGATTA
Organism: Cryptomeria japonica; assembly: GCF_030272615.1. Classification (NCBI taxonomy): domain Eukaryota; kingdom Viridiplantae; phylum Streptophyta; class Pinopsida; order Cupressales; family Cupressaceae; genus Cryptomeria; species Cryptomeria japonica. The sequence goes on from NC_081408.1 coordinate 109,829,942, forward strand.
AACCCTTTTGTACAATCTTTATTTGGGCTCCCAATCCAAATATTTTCAAGGTTTTAAGTCTTGGTTGCACTCCTAAATACCCAAACACCAAAACCCTCCTTAAAATGGCTTAAAAACTAGGGCCTTCTTGTTCAAACCCCAAAACTCACTTCCAGAACTTCTCCTTCAATATTCACCATGAATTTACCATCCCCTAACACTGTTTCACATAAAAATACTACCTCTTTCAGGTAGATCTTCTACTGCTACAACTATGGCATAAATCCCATGCATTTCCTAGTCAACTGTCAAGGTGTACACCTGCAACCTTCATTAGTTCCTATCAAAAGAAGTTAAAATAATATTGTACATGTTATTAGACATCCACCCTATGAGAATCAGACATTTACATTCATAGGATGGATCCATACATGCTTGGAAACTCACAAAATCAATGAAAAATCACTGTCTTTTCTGAGACAGTCAGCAATAAAACAAAAAAAATGATATATTTTAGACTTCCAAATGTGTATATCATGCAATGATAAATCAAAGGACCCCTCAAAGCATAGAAAATCCAATCCCTTAGTCTACCAATGCAAAGGAAGCATGAAAAACTCAAGGAATTGACAGAAAATTAGAAGTTTTATTGTTGTTTTTGTATCAGTCCGTACAAATCCGTACCAACATCATCCAACCACACAAAAATGACTTTAGGGACTTTATAATACCTTCCCCAACCAACTCCAACCAATATCCAACTAACCCAAGTGATTAAAATGTCAAAACAACTCTAAAACCTATTTCCCACCAAAACTGAAACTAGTTGTTGAAATTCAAAATTTGAATTTTCAACTTTATTTCTAATGCTTTTAATCCACTAAAACTTATCCCATTCAACTTATTTTGACATAATCAGATCATTTAAGCATATTAGACTCCTAACCAACCTATTTAGACCCCATTTCCCAATTACATTTCATTTTGGTCCTAAGGCCTTTACTAGGTCCTTTAGGACATTTACACATTAAATCACATTTGTCATTACAAAAGGCCATAATAGGCTTTAAAACATTCCAATTAATGGATTTTAATGTCATAACCTGGTCCTCTATCTTCATGTCTTCATTTATCCTCCTAGGTGCTCCTGCACCAAGAGGGGATTGGGATGGGGAATACAGGGGTGTATCTGATTGCACTTCCTTCCCCACCCTCTGCTTCTTTGGGTTGTCCTGGATATCAATGACTTCTTGTACCTTCCTCTTTCCTTTGGATGAAGAGGGTTCCCCTGTTGTAGACACCAACACACTGTAACCTGCTTTCTTATGCAGGGTATAATCACCAGGAGGGATTGCTTTAGTGGAAGCTGATTTTCTTAAAATCATTCTTGCTTTTTTAGGGTTATTCTTAATTACAGCTTCCCTCTTCTCCTTTATTGTTTGCATCACATCCTCAAAGCAAATAATCAAAAATTTTATCTTCTCTTCCAATGGGAAGAAGATAGACAATGGGTCATAGCTAGCATCAAATTGATGCACAAAATCTAGGGCCTTCTTGTAAGCCACCCACTTTTCCTTCCTCAACTCCTATTCATCTAAATCAAATTCATTCCTGATGAGGTCTTCAGGAAAGTGGAATTGATGAGGCCTACCTCTGCATGCTACTTTCTTTCGGAACACACCATTGTAAAAGTCCTCAGGATCAGCACATCTAGACACTGCAGTGGACAAATGGTAGGGTTTGAGGAAATCCTCAAAACAATTCCAACCTCCCTTGGTGATTACAAATTGGTGGGCTATTGTAGCTGAAGGGAAAATAGTCCCTTTACGTTTGCCTGTTAGCTTTGCCTCTTGCAGGCCACCAATTTGTCTGAGAATCTCAGCTATTCCCACTTTGAGGGGGACCTGGTATGGTAACAAAAATGGGGTGCCTCTGGAACCAAAGACTCTGAAAACTGTAGAGACTGGATATAAGTACATATCACCCCAGTTATGAACTATCTTGATATTCTCTACGAATTCTTTTGGTCTTAAGAACTCCAGAAGAACCTTAGGGACTCTTGGGTTGTCAGAGCAAAGGAGAGTCCTTATTTTGGATGCAAAATATTTATCGAATTTTAGAAAACTAGCATCCTCTCTATCCCATGACAACACAGTACTCCATAGTTGCACTGACATCTTCTCTCCCTCCTTTTCTTTTACCAAGTCCATTCCACTGGTGAAATAATCACCACCTTTGAAGAGAAAGAGGTGCATCAAGAGTGAATACCACCCAAATGGCCTATCCACCTTTCCATTCTTTATCCCTATCAACCCTCCATGGATAGCATCGGCAATATAAGAAGCATAATCAAATGTAATAGCAAGAGAAGGATTCAAAATTTGAACAATCATTAACAAATAATGGTTTGGCATGTTTGATTCAGCATCCTCTCCTAGAACTTGGCAAAGTGCCCAATACATCCCTTTCGCCCTCAAGGTAAACATACTTAATGAAAAAGGCTCTTGTGTGTTGGGCCCTACAACTGCTAACCCTCCTATTTTCAGAAAAAGTTCTTTAAGAGGCTCATTCCTAAGATGACTCCTCTGTGCACTGTACACTTGGGCTAATCGTGTGAAGTTTATGGGTTCCAAGAAGTTTGTAAACTCACTGAGCCCAAACGCTGTTCTCAATTCTTCTGCATTGATCTCCACAAGGGTTTTCCCATTTACATCCCGGATGCACCTTGTAACTGAATCATAGTTCAATGCCATTTGGGTTAACAAATCTGTATCCATGAATACTCCTGGGACTACTAATTTCCCAACATCTAGTTCTCAAATGCTATTTTAAGGAGCAGGAGAATTCCTCATCCCAAATCCGACTCTAAATAACCCCAACCCAGACAGTCCAACCTGTGGGTCTCTTAACCAATTACCTTTGTCATATAATCCTTCTCCAATCTTCAGACGGGGAGCCCTGGGTACTAACTCTTTGACCTTAGATGTTTGGTTAGTTGACAGCATCAACTGTTCTAAAAAGTCATCACATACACTTCTTTCTAAATAATCAACCTTACCAGAAAATTCCCTTTTAGGAGCCATTTGAAATACAACAAGATGAATATCACTTCTTAAACACTCCTATAACACGAGAATAATTTCACTTATTACAACACACAAGAATAGCTGCAAAATAAGAAAGAACCTGATGCTTGCTTGAAGAAATTCGCTCTGCAACTGATTCACCTTCTCTGTATTTGCAAAAGATAACTCTGCGTCTGCTTCCTCTACAAAAATCCTTTTAAAAGGTATCTATACTTGGTTGTGAGGAAATCAAATGCTTGTACTCTGGGCCTTAACTATAACATTGATTCCGCATGCTTCGGCCATCCCTTCAAAATCGAATTCATACGAGAATTCATATTTTAGCTCTAACGGGTCGGAGCCTTTCTGTAAGTGTCTCACTGTGAATTTCATTTTGACGGCTTTGTCTTTAGTCTGGGTCCCATCTTTCTATTGGCTACATAATACCACGCGGCATCCGACCATTGGCTTAGAAAATCCCTTCACATTCTGTTTTGATACTGGCCGAATGTCTCCCTTTATACTGTGGCGGGCCCATATTTTTTCCTTTTTGCCATGTCATCATCAAGACACGTGGATGGCCCTCGTTAACTTTCGCTATTTCGCGGCCTTAAGAAGTGAGCACCTTACCTTTGCGAAATAGCGCGGGCCGTTGGATCATCCTTCAAGTTGATCACTTTTTAATCCTTCGAAAAGGTCCTCAGGAATGGTGGGCCCACTGAGTCGTCACTAATACCAGGCATCTAGTCACCTGTTGTGCTGATTTGTCACTCTATCACTTGCCAAAAGAAGAACCATGGGGGCCCCACTTTCATCTCAACAGGTCTATCTCCTACGTCGTCATCAAGACACGTGGACGGGTGATATTCATTCTCGCTATTTCGCGGCCTTAAAGGGTGAGCACTTAACCCTTGCGAAATAGCGCAGACCGTCAGATCTTCTCTGCAGTCGATCGGTGTTTAACCCCTTGAGAAGGCTCTCAGAGATGGTGGTCCCACGGACACGCCATGGACACCTGGCACCTTGTCACTTTTGGAGCCGACCTGTCAATTTTTCATTTGTCAAGCAGGGACCATAGGGACCCACAGTTTCCTTTTAGACCGCGTGTCATCAAGACACGTGGACGGTCCTAGTTAACTCTCGCTATTTCGCGGCCTTAAGAAGTGGGCATCTTACCCTTGCGAAATAGGGCGAGCCGTTAGATCATATCTCAACTTGCTCAGCATTTAAACTCTGTTAAAAGCTCTCAGAAAAGGTGGGCCCATGGACACGCCATGGACACCTGGCGCCTTGTCATTTTCGGAGCTAACCTGTCAATTTTTCATTCGCTGGAAGGAGCCATGCGGTCTCAATGAATTGTAAGAGCTGTCCCTGCCAGGTCATCTCCACCTGTGAGCTGACTAATTCTTCGGGGCCCACTTTTGAACTTTAATCTTAACCCGCTGACTGTGGCGACTTGTGCCACGTGCTGCCTTCTAATACGCTAGAAGAAAACCACGGAAGGGAGCCCTACCTTCTTTGACGGCCACATCTTTTACTTCCTCCACATGACACATGGACGGCTGATATTCATTCTCGCTATTTCGCGGCCTTAAAGGGTGAGCACTTAACCCTTGCGAAATAGTGCCGACCGTCGGATCTTTCTTCAAGTTGATCGGCGTTTACTGGGCCCGACACTTTAGAAGGAAATAATACAAGCGAAAAATTTTCAAATAAACAATATAACCACCTAGGTAAATAGCAAGGGGGGGACACTTCCTACGACCTCGCGACCCATGACTTAAGTGGAATAAAGTAACGACAGAATAGAAACCAGGGGATCTAACACAAAAGATAAAGTTTAAAACTTGAAAAACCCTTAAACCCTCTAGGTTTAGAACAAAGCTGAAGCACTTGGGACCACACCCTATTCGAATATTTTCAAAGTACCATAGCCAATTATGGGGAAAGAAGAACCCAATTTTAAAACAGTGATAACAGCGGCTCTGACTGGGGATGGTTGATTGCGAGATCAACACAAGAAAACCTAGAAACTCTGGAGAAACAGACCAAAACCAGGAAAGCAGGAAATAAAACAAAATATATACAAACAAAGGACCTACCGTGCATGGACATTAAGAGAAATAATGCTTCAGGAATTGTCCATGCACTGGAAATTCCTGTATCTCATCATTCATATTCTTCAAAAAATATGAATCCTTACCATTCAAGTCACAAACTACAAAAGGGCCAATCCAGAGTGATTCAAATTTCTTATGCTTTCCTTTATCCTGCCCTTTTGCATTCCACTGAAGAACCATGTCATCAATTTGAAACTTCCTTAACGATGTCCTTTTATCAAAAAGATATTTTGACTGTAACTGGAGCTTCTGATTTTTCTTATGAGCAGAAGTTCTAAGCTCCTCCACTTCTACAATTTGGATCATTCTGTTCTCCATTGGTTCAGATATTTCCATGTTCTCTTCCTGCAAAAACCTATACACTGGAAGAAGGTTATTTACCGGTAATCTAGCTTGGGTACCATAAACCAACTCAAAAGGTGACATTCCAATGGATTTTTTAACTGTTATTCTATCTGCCCATAGAGCTAATTTCAACTTTTGATCCCAAGACCTCTTGTTTTCTTCTAGGATCTTCTTGATGATATTTAGCAAGCTTTTGTTACTAGATTCTGCTTGTCCATTTCCCTGAGGGTGATAAGGCGATGAGTATGACATGAGTATACCATGACTATTACAAAAACCTACAAATTCTTCTGATCTAAAACACATAGCATTATCCATTACCAATTTTGCAGGTGTTCCAAATCTAGTCACAATATTATCCATCAAGAAATCAATGACAATTTTTCTAGTAGCTCTTCTTGTGGGAATAGCTTCTATCCATTTGGTAAAATAATCTGTGGCCACTATAATCCATCCATGACCTCTTCTTGATTTCTCAGCAATTTCTCCAACAAAATCAATGCCCCATTGGACAAAAGGAGCTTCTACAGAGACTGGATTTAGTGGTAAGGCTCCTTCATACTTGAGCTTAGAAGAAAATCTCTGACATGAATCACATCTTCGAACATATGCATGGGTATCTTTAAACAAAGTAGGCCAATAATACTCAGCCTGTATTATCTTACCAGCCGTAGTCTTAGCAGAGTAATGACCTCCACATACTCCGTCATGCATTTCATTCAACATCTGTTTAGCTTGAAATTCATCCAAACACAGTAGTAACTCCCCATCTCTTTTTCTCCAAAAAAGATCACCCTGAATGAGGACATACTTTTGGGACTTGAGCTTTAAATTTCTCTTTTGGTTGTGTGTCATTCCCTTTGACAGCATATTACCTTTCAATACTTGGATTATCTCTGTGTACCATGGTTGTCTGTCAATACTAGTAACCAAAGTATCTTTAACCTCAACATTGTGTACTTCTACATTCATGAGATTTGACTTAGTCATGAGCTTAGCCAAACCTAACCCTCTCACCAATTTAGTAATCTTTATCTCCAAATTGAATTCTTGAATTCTATTGATCCACCTACATCTCTTCCCAGTAACCTCAGACTGAGACAAAATATCTTTAACTGCAGCATGTGGAACATAGGCAGTGACATTTGCATTCACTAGATATGGCCTAAAAGCTTTAACCACTTTAACCAAAGCATAAGCTTGTTTCTCCATGGTTTCATATTTTAGTTCTGCCGCTTGCAAAGATTTACTATAGAAAGCTATGGGATGTTCATATCCTTCATTATCCTTTTGTAATAATACTGCAGCCACTGTGTGATATGAAGCAAAAGAAAACAGAGAAAATGGCTTACCATAATCTGGGGACTTCAACACTGGTGCTTCCTGGATTGCCTTCTTAATCTCATTAAAAGCTTTTGAGGCTTCCTGATCCCAGTGAAACTTTGCGTCCTTCTTGAGCAGCTTGACAATAGGCTTCACTATCTCAGCAAAGTTTGCAATGAATCTCCTGACAAAATTCACTTTGCCTAAAAAGGACTGGATTCCTTTCACATTCTTTGGTTCAGACACCCTGTTGATTGCTTCAATTCTCTCAGGGTCTATTCTTATCCCTTCCTTGGAAACTATGTGTCCCAATAACTTTCCTTCAGTAACCCCAAAATGACATTTCTTGGGATTCAGTGATACACCAAATTCCAAGGCTTTATCAAACACTTTCTCTAAATGTCCACAGTGATCATCAGCTTTCTTTGAGAAACAAGTTAAATCATCTTGGTAAACCACCATAATAATATTTATGAATTCCTTAAAAGCCACATCCATAGCTCTCTGAAATGTAGCCCCTGCATTCTTTAATCCAAATGGCATTCTCACATATACATAAGTTCCCCATGGGGTAGTAAAAGTTGTTTTAAACTATTCTGACTCCTTTACCAGCACTTGATTGTATCCTGAGAAACCATCCATCATGGATAAAAGATCACATCCTGTCACTCTTTGTAGCATTGCTTCCATATTTGGGGATGAATAATTATCTTTTAAAGAGGCAACATTAAGATTCCTAAAATCAACACACAATCTGATGTCTCCATTTTTCTTTCTTACTGGGACTAGATTAGAGACCCATGAAGAATGTCTTATTGGTTTGATAATCCCCCCTTCTCTCAATTTAGTCAACTCTTGCTGCATTTTAGTTTCTAATAAGGGGTTGATAGGTCTCTATTTCTGTCTGAAAGGCTTAGCATCTGGAAGTAAGGGAACTTCATGCTGAAAAAGATCTTGTCTATACGCCTTCAGGTCTTCATAAGACCAAGCAAAAACATGCTTATACCTTTTCAATAAACTGATAAGGTTAGTCCTAACATGAGGGGGTAGCTTCTTTCCAATATATACCAACTTGGGGGATGATTCTGTCCCCAAGTTGACCTCTTCCAACTCTTCTAACTTGGTGGTAGATTGCTGGTGTAAATGACTGTCATTATAACTAAACATACTTTCTAACTCCACCAACCCTTTAGGTATCTCATTGGTTTCCAATTGGACAATATCATTTCCAAACACTGTCTCTCTGTCATCCACCACTTCCACCAATGCATTACAATCAATTTTTTGTCCATCATAATCATCAACACATTGGATGAACCTAAGAATATCTTCATCATCAGCAAAAACTTGCCAATTATATACATTATCAGGGATAGCAGGCCTAGCTTTTATTTCCATAGTGGAAATACCAGTTAGTGTTGCATCATCATTTTTTAAAGCAACATTAGCTAGGAAATCTGCCATAATATTTTTTGTTCGCTCTATCCAATTGATAGAAAAGGCATCAAAATATTCAATAACATCCCAGACAGCATGCTTATATTGCTTCAATTTATCATTCTTAGATACATATTTAGATCTTACCTGAGAGACAACCAGCTCTGAATCGCCCATCACTTTCAACAGTCGGATTCCATGCCTTTTTGCAACCTCAAGTCCTAATAACAGGGCTTCATACTCTGCAGTATTATTTGTGCACTGGAATGCCAATAAGAATGAATATTTAAAGGTTATACCTGATGGGGATACAAAAAGAACCCCTGCTCCAGATCCTTCTTTGGAGCAAGCTCCATCAAAATACATCTGCCACAACCCATACTGTTGTGCTTGTAGCTCAACTACAATTGGGTCAGTGTTCTTCAATTGAGGTGACACTGGCTGAATTCTGAAATTATCTAAATCCACATCAATCATACAATTTAGCATACTAGGGTTCACATTTTCAACTACTTTAGGAGCTCGTGGCTCCCTGTATAGTTTGACCTTATTGCCACCAACAGGAATAGTAGCATAAGACAAGTCCAATTGAACATTTCCCCCCACTGCTGCTGCCCATTGCCTAGAAAGTAACATGCCATAGTGGGGTTTAGTATCTGTGATAATGACATCCATTTTATAAGTAGCCTCAAGAAATCCAGCTATTTTTACTTCTACATCTTTCATTGTACCTATCACAGGCACTTCTCTGTTATCCATGGCATAACATTTACCATACACAGTAGTCACTGACAATCCTAATTCTTTCATAACACCATAGGGCATTACATTAGCAGCTGCTCCTGAATCTATCATGCAATTTTTAATTAACCGGTTATTGACTAGCAGGGTAACATAGAAGGGATCCACTTGAGAAGGCTCCTAAGTGATAGTGGTTCCAACATATACCTCGGGAGTTTGGAACTCTTGATCCTTTCCAATTCTATCTGAACCAGTGGGTAATACTGAGTCACCATCAGATATACTAGATAATAGAGACAAAGCTGCATCCTTGTGTTCTTTAATCTTTAGTAACTCTACTAATGGGACAGTGACCTTCATTTGAGTTAAAGCTTGGGCCATATTAAATGTAGAATAATTACATTTTTCAGTATTAGCCTTGACCTTTTCTACTTTGAGTTGATTGGCCTTTTTTACTATTTCCGCCTTTTGTACATCACCGACATTTTTGGCATCTGTGATTCTAGATAAGTCTTTAACTTGTTCCTCTTTTTCTTGACTAGCTTTAACAGTAGCAGTAACACTGCTTGATGCCCCTTTCTTAGTGACTTCTTTTACAAACATGGAACCTGGCTCACCTTGATCAGTATCTCTCTTGGTGCTTCTCAGGTTGTAGTTATGTTTTGCTTTGGCAATTGCAGCCTTAGTGAGATTTCTAACTTCTTCTTCACTAGGCCTCCTAAGATGAACTTCTTCATCTTCAATTGTTACCACATTCAATGTAGGATGCCAACCTAAGGCTAACTGTCCTTGCACTAACCTTTCATTATCTAGCACATCACTGTATTCACTTTGTATAGATTCCTCATCACTTTCTATGATAGTTTCAAACATATTAATGTCAAGCTCTGCTTCTGGTCTCATGGATTCTTCCAGAGCTTGAGCCACTGCACATTGATGAGGAGAATGTGGTCCATCACAAGCAATACACCAGGGAGTATTTTCTATATTATTAACAGTTTTCCCTTTGAGAGGATCTGGTGTATCTTGGCTTTGGGCAATTTTAGGCTTCTCAACTTGGGGTTTACCATCCTTCCAATTTGTATTGTATGGCATATCATGTAATCTAGGAGGTCTATCTTGCCAGTTGTAATGAGGTTTATCATTTTTGTTAACCTTAGCAGTCAAATCTTTCATAGCAGTAACCAGTTTTTCTATTTTATCCTCTTCTTTAGCAACTTTGTTTGGTTGATGTTTGTTTTCATGCCATAATCTTTCATCTGTCCTCCTTCCTAATTTTCTAGATGCCTTTCTATTACTTTCAACATTTATGGCAATTCTAAAGGCATCCCTCAGGTTATGAGGATTTTTATCTCTTAGGATATAAGCCATCTTGGAATCAAATGCATTATAATATGTATTAAGGCACATATTGTCATCTAGCCTCATTACCTGATACAATCTATGCATAGCCTTTTGGAACCTAGCATTGAAATCAGTGACTATTTCATTTTCAGATTTTCTAATGTTATTGAACTCATTCAGCATGAAACTCACATTGGTCTTATCACCGTACTGCTCTTGAAAGCAATTTTTGAACTCTTCCCATGAACCTATGCTAGCTACTGGAAGGCCTCTGTACCAATCTCTTGCATCATCAACCAGGGATTGAACAAATAGTTTCATAATAACATCTTCATCAGCTATCTCATAATCATTTATCAAATCCCCAAAAGATTTGAGATGTTCCTCAGCACTGACTGCATTGTTCCCAGCAAATTTATGGAGTTTGTCTCTTAACTCAGTGGGAACATGATTTGGATGTCCTGGGATCCCATCAAAAAACAATTGCCTATATTGTTCTAGATTAATTGGCCTTCTTTGAAAAGGGGAAACAGTACTATTATTCCCCATGATCATTTTAGCTTTTGGGATTGGGGATTGAGATGTTTGGGTGTACTGTTTATTTGAAGGTATGTGGCTTGCTGAGGCAATGTTAGTGTGTATTGCTGGTTGGGTATTAACCTGAGGAAGAGAGATATGTTGGGGATTAGGCTTGCTAAGATCTTCCGATGGGAATGTAATAGGGGGAGCTTTTAGGTAGTTAATCTTTCTTTTAACTTCCTGATTTGCAGCTTCTAACTCAGCCTTTTCTAATTCCATTTGGAGGTCTTCCTTTTCCTTCCTCATCCTTTCCATCTCTCTCTCATGTGCTAGGATCCTATGAGAAATCCCTTCTGCAGTTTTAGACTCTACTTCATCATCTACCTATATCTGTTTCCCTTTGTCTAAATTAACTTTAGGAAGCTGGGAGTCATTAAAAACTTCCTTACTTGGCTGGGCTACTGACTTAGAAACTGGTCTAATCTTAGGGATTAAGATCTCCCTAATCATTGGGCCTTCCTCATCACCCTTTTCTTTTTCCTTGGCAAGCACTTCAAGATCAGCTATCTGTCTAAGAAGCCTATCTCTCTCCATTATTTTGGCTTTAACTTCCTTTTCCTTATTTGCCTCCTTTTGGGCCCTCAAGGATATTAAATGATGAACTCTTTTATTTAATTCTTCAATCTCTTGAGACATTTCATCCTCATCAGGATAATTTTCTTCAGAATCTGATGCATTAATTTGATCTATATCAATCAAACTAATGTTCCCATCTATTGTCCTAGGAACAGAGTGCCTAATTGCATTTGAGCTAGTTCTATCTTTTGCAGAAACACTAACATGAGATAAGTCTCAACTTAAAATAGGCACATCATCAATATTTCCAAACAATCCTGAATGAAAACCTAAAATATCATGCTCTGAATCTCTTGAAGATGAATTTGACTTTGCATAAATAGGTTGGTCAGGCATCTTACCAGTATTGTTGTTTATCTGCACCCATGCAGCATTTGATGGTTCATGCATTACAGATCTCTTCTGTCCTCTTCGTGATTGCTCTGGCAGACCTTCTTGCAAGGTTTCACGAGGATGTTTCTTCATGAATGATCTTGTGTTCCTATTTCCTTGCATCTTGCTTGTCTTTATTTTAGAAAGTTTATATCTCACAAGGACTGGTTCAAAAGTAACAGAGTCGCCACCCACAAAACTTATGGGAAAGATAAAGAACAAGCAGTCTTACTCACAAATACAACGATACTCTCCATAAGTCTCGACACAGATTCTGTGTCTATATCTTTGTGATAACTGTTCCCCAGCAGACTCGCCACTTTTGTTGTCCTCAAAATCTGATTCCTTTCAATGTCCTTAGAGTAACATGAGTTATACTGAATGCAGAAGAGACATCAAAAGACAAGGAAATCTCAGAGACAACATATGAGAAGGTTTGATTAGACCTTCTACACTTCGGGCTTTTCTTTGAGCCCAGATGGGTATACCCTTTGTGACTTAACTTCACACTTCTAAACAATAAACCCACAACAAACCAGTCCAGAAACCAGTGGATTTATTCACCTTGAAAGTAACTGAAAACAAAGCATTATTACGATACTTGACTTCAGCATTTTGATCAACAAAGTATGCAATAAACAACCTCCATTAATACCAGTGCCTTATCCAAGGTCACAGAGTCACCTAACTTCAAATAAAACTTCCTAAAACAATACATCTATATGCTTCCCATCTGCTCAGTTTCTATTAATCCTTACATGTGCCTGACACATACAAGAATTTTATCATTTCACAATAAACTATGGTCCTCAAAATTCAAAGTTCCTCCCAAAGAATTTACTGGTATAAGTGGTCTTGCATATTTAATTTCCTTCCTAAAAAGAAAAGCTAAAAACACTTATACTGAGATTGCCTTGCAATTCCATTCAAACAGAAACATCCTAGATTATTTCAGAATGAAAACAGCAAATAAATTTGTGAAATAACTTTGAAGACAACACAGAGTTCTACTCAAAACTGATGGCCTGTATATTGATATTCATTCAAAAAGATTTTACAAAAAGTTCTGTTTCTTCATTAACTTCGAAAAGCTCAGATAATTTTCTGCAGCGTTTTCTTACAAAATTTTTGTGATCTCTTTTCCCTCTAGTCCTGGTATCCATTTATAACAATATGGATGCACAAAGCTTCAGACTTCTCGAGAAAAGTTTGTTACAATCATTTCAAAAATTGAAGAGCTTACAATTTTTGCGTAAAACAGTTATGTGCTCTTTTCAACTTTCCCAGCAGTCTGTTCAACGGGTTGTTTAGTTGCAACCTCTTCTGGCTCTTCAGGGGTGCTCTCCAACTGCTCCGGATCGTGAGTGGAATATTTAACTCTCCACTCACTATATGTCTCCTCTGTCGGCCATACAAAACTAATCACATCATTTTTAACTTTAGTCAACCTTTTCCAAGAATTCCTCAGTTTGTTGACTTCTGAATTAAGAAAACTATAGTGTGATTTAATTCTTTCTATTTCCTGTATGGTTATAACAAAGAATGAGGTATCATCCAAATCAATGATTCCCTTGACCCTTACTGACAATTTGGCATCTATCTCATTGAGCCATATCTGCTTATCTTTCAGTTGATCTGGATTTGCAAAAATTCCTTGGAGCAACTCAAAAACCTGATCAGTGTATTCCTTTTTGCATAAATTGACCTTCCTATCCACATTGTCTACATCTGCAGCCAATTGCATTAAAACTTTAGCAACATCAGAGATAGATTTTATAATGGGATTGGCCCTTGCTTCATCACAGGAAACACACATGAACTCTAAATCTTGCTCCATAGGCCTCCATCTATCAAAAATGGGTGTCAAAAGGGCCTTATCTCTTCTTAATTCAGTCCATATCTCCATGACCTTTCCTACACTATTGTGAAGGAGTGAGGCATTTATAGTGTCTGCAAAACTAGAGATTGTGGCTTTTATCTTCTCCTCATACTTCCCCGCATAATAGGCCTGAGTCTGCTTTAGATTCTCCAATTCTTGGGGAGTTATCTCAATCATTTGAGAGCTGGAAGGCGCAGGAGATGGTGGGAGCTCAATGATGGGGCTAGTAGGTGGAGGTCTTGCAGGAGAAGAGGTGATCATTAATGTTGAAGACTCACCTTGTTGGCGTTGTCCTACCAGCTGGCTCTGCAATTTGGCAATAATGTTATCTTTGCCTCTTATCTCCTCATTAGCACTATCATAAGCCTTCAGAACTGTTTCCAATTTAAGCTGAAGGGCCTCTTTTTCTTTGGCTTCCTTTTCAGCCACTACAACACTGAATTTGGCAGTCTCTAACACAATGCTCGTAGCCTCTACTACCCCTATACTCTCTACTCTTTTAATCATCAGTCCACCAATGTGACTTGTCCCTGAGGTGTCTTTACCTTTCTTATCCTCATTTCTTTTAAGGGACCACATGACTAGTGCAGCATTGTCCTTACTGAATGTAACCCCTTCCATGGGTTTGGTCTCTTTTCTTACTGCATCCAGCACCAGAGCATCAGCAATATTCCACTTTGGTAAAATGAGCACTCCAGCTTGTGCTACTAGATCCCTTCCCTGTTCAGGAGTGATGGTTTTGAATTCTTCCATCATCTCCTGTTTTATTTCTTCCTCCACTGAGGCTGGATCTTTATTAGGCTGCTCTGCCTTTCTTGCTTCACATCTAGCATTATATTTATCTATATGCTGCTTCCAGATAAATTGCATGAATGCTTCAGATGTGACAAAGCTATCATCAGCTAGAAAGGCACTAGTGGCCTTCTTTATCTTAGGATTCCACTCCTGGCCTTTGAGTTCAGTTGAAGTGATGTCCATCTGTGCTTCAGTGGGCTCTTCTGGCATCCCTTCTTCCACTTCATCATAGGTGTATGCGATCTCGCCCGAGCTGCCCAACTGAGAGAGGTATTCAGTTGCTGCTTGCTCATCTCCTATGTGGAGAGGGGATTGGGATGGGGAATACAGGGGTGTATCTGATTGCACTTCCTTCCCCACCCTCTGCTTCTTTGGGCTGTCCTGGATATCAATGACTTCTTGTACCTTCCTCTTTCCTTTGGATGAAGAGGGTTCCCCTGTTGTAGACACCAACACACTGTAACCTACTTTCTTATGCAGGGTATAATCACCAGGAGGGATTGCTTTAGTGGAAGCTGATATTCCTAAAATCATTCTTGCTTTTTCAGGGTTATTCTTAATTACAGCTTCCCTCTTCTCCTTTATTGTTTGCATCACATCCTCAAAGCAAATAATCAAAAATTTTATCTTCTCTTCCAATGGGAAGAAGCTAGACAATGGGTCATAGCTAGCATCAAATTGATGCACAAAATTTAGGGCCTTCTTGTAAGCCACCCACTTTTCCTTCCTCAACTCCTGTTCATCTAAATCAAATTCATTCCTAATGAGGTCTTCAGGAAAGTGGAATTGATGAGGCCTACCTCTGCATGCTACTTTCTTCTGGAACACACCATTGTAAAAGTCCTCAGGATCAGCACATCTAGACACTGCAGTTGACAAATGGTAGGGTTTGAGGAAATCCTCAAAACAATTCCAGCCTCCCTTGGTGATTACAAATTGGTGGGCTATTGTAGCTGCAGGGAAAATAGTCCCTTTACCTTTGCCTATTAGCTCTACCTCTTGCAGGCCACCAATTTGTCTTAGAATCTCAGCTATTCCCACTTTGAGGGAAACCTGGTATGGTAACAAAAATGGGGTGCCTCTGGAACCAAAGAGTCTGAAAACTGTAGAGACTGGATATAAGTACATAGCACCCCAGTTATGAACTGTCTTGATATTCTCTGCGAATTCTTTTGGTCTTAAGAACTCGAGAAGAACCTTAGGGACTCTTGGGTTGTCAGAGCAAAGGAGAGTCCTTATTTTGGATGCAAAATATTTATCGAATTTTAGAAAACTAGCATCCTCTCTGTCCCATGACAACACAGTACTCCATAGTTGCATTGGCATCTTCTCTCCCTCCTTTTCTTTTACCAGGTCTATTCCACTGGCGAAATAATCACCACCTTTGAAGAGAAAGAGGTGCATCAAGAGTGAATACCACCCAAATGGCCTATCCACCTTTCCATTCTTTATCCCTATCAACCTTCCATGGATAGCATCGGCAATATAAGAAGCATAATCAAATGTAATAGCAAGAGAAGGATTCAAAATTTGAACAATCATTAACAAATAATGGTTTGGCATGTTTGATTCAGCATCCTCTCCTAGAACTTGGCAAAGTGCCCAATACATCCCTTTCGCCCTCAAGGTAAACATACTTAATGAAAAAGGCTCTTGTGTGTTGGGCCCTACAACTGCTAACCCTCCTATTTTCAGAAAAAGTTCTTTAAGAGGCTCATTCCTAAGATGACTCCTCTGTGCACTGTACACTTGGGCTAATTGTGTGAAGTTTATGGGTTCCAAGAAGTTTGTAAACTCACTGAGCCCAAACGCTGTTCTCAATTCTTCTGCATTGATCTCCACGAGGGTTTTCCCATTTACATCCCGGATGCACCTTGTAACTGAATCATAGTTCAATTCCATTTGGGTTAACAAATCTGTATCCATGAATACTCCTGGGACTACTAATTTCCCAACATCTAGTTCCCAAATGCTATTTTGAGGAGCAGGAGAATTCCTCATCCCAAATCCGACTCTAAATAACCCCAACCCAGACAGTCCAACCTGTGGGTCTCTTAACCAATTACCCTTGTCATATAATCCTTCTCCAATCTTCAGACGGGGAGCCCTGGGTACTAACTCTTTGACCTTAGATGCCTGGTTAGTTGACAACGTCAACTGTTCTAAAAAGTCATCACATACACTTCTTTCTAAATAATCAACCTTACCAGAAAATTCCCTTTTAGGAGCCATTTGAAATACAACAAGATGAATATCACTTCTTAAACACTCCTATAACACGAGAATAATTTCACTTATTACAACACACAAGAATAGCTGCAAAATAAGAAAGAACCTGATGCTTGCTTGAAGAAATTCACTCTGCAACTGATTCACCTTCTCTGTATTTGCAAAAGATAACTTTGCGTCTGCTTCCTCTACAAAAATCCTTTTAAAAGGTATCTATACTTGGTTGTTAGGAAATCAAATGCTTGTACTCTGGGCCTTAACTATAACATTGATTCCGCATGCTTCGGCCGTCCCTTCAAAATCGAATTCATACGAGAATTCATATTTTAGCTCTAACGGGTCGCAGCCTTTCTGCAAGTGTCTCACTGTGAATTTCATTTTGACGGCTTTGTCTTTAGTCTGGGTCCCATCTTTCTATTGGCTACATAATACCACGCGGCATCCGACCATTGGCTTAGAAAATCCCTTCACATTCTATTTTGATACTGGCCGAATGTCTCCCTTTATACTGTGGCGGGCCCATATTTTTTCCTTTTTGCCATGTCATCATCAAGACACGTGGATGGCCCTCGTTAACTTTCGCTATTTCATGGCCTTAAGAAGTGAGCACCTTACCTTTGTGAAATAGCGCGGGCCGTTGGATCATCCTTCAAGTTGATCACTTTTTAATCCTTCGAAAAGGTCCTCAGGAATGGTGGGCCCGCTGAGTCGTCACTAATACCAGGCATCTAGTCACCTGCTGTGCTGATTTGTTGCTCTGTCACTTGCCAGAAGAAGAACCATGGGGGCCCCACTTTCGTCTCAACAGGTCTATCTCCTACGTCATCATCAAGACATGTGGATGGCTGATATTCATTCTCGCTATTTCGCGGCCTTAAAGGGTGAGCACTTAACCCTTGCGAAATAGCGCAGACCGTCAGATCTTCTCTGCAGTCGATCGGTGTTTAACCCCTTGAGAAGGCTCTCAGAGATGGTGGGCCCACAGACATGCCATGGACACCTGGCGCCTTGTCACTTTCGGAGCCGACCTGTCAATTTTTCCTTTGTCAAGAAGGGACCATAGGGACCCACAGTTTCCTTTTAGACCGCGTGTCATCAAGACACGTGGACGGTCCTGGTTAACTCTCGCTATTTTGGGGCCTTAAGAAGTGGGCATCTTACCCTTGCAAAATAGCGCGAGCCATTAGATTATATCTCAACTTGCTCAGCATTTAAACCCTGTTAAAAGCTCTCAGAAAAGGCGGGCCCACGGACACGCCATGGACACTTGGTGCCTTGTCATTTTCGGAGCTGACCTGTCAATTTTTCATTCGCTGGAAGGAGCCACGGGGTCTCAATGAATTGTAAGAGCTGTCCCTGCCAGGTCATCTCCACCTGTGAACTGAATCATTCTTTGGGGCCCACTTTTGAACTTTAATCTTAACCTGGTGACTGTGGCGACTTGTGCCACGTGTTGCCTTCTAATACGCCAGAAGAAAACCACGGAAGGGAGCCCTACCTTCTTTGACGGCCACATCTTTTACTTCCTCCGCATGACACATGGACGACTGATATTCATTCTTGCTATTTCGTGGCCTTAAAGGGCGAGCACTTAACCCTTGCGAAATAGCGCCGACCATCGGATCTTTCTTCAAGTTGATCGGCGTTTACTGAGCCCGACACTTTATAAGGAAATAATACAAGGCGAAATTTTTTCAAATAATCAACATAACCGCCTAGGTAAATAGCAAGGGGGGGACACTTCCTATGACCCCGCGACCCATGACTTAAGTGGAATAAAGTAACGATAGAATAGAAACCAGGGGATCTAACACAAAAGATAAAGTTTAAAACTTGAAAAACCCTTAAACCCTCTAGGTTTAGAACAAAGCTGAAGCACTTGGGACCACACCCTATTCAAATATTTTCAAAGTACCATAGCCAATTATGGGGAAAGAAGAACCCAATTTTAAAACAGTGATAACAAGACCTTAACGGGTCTAGTTTCTATTCTATAGATAGTGACTTGTGAGTTCCATCTCACCGTAGTTTTTCCCAGTTGGGTTTCCACATCAAATATCTTGTGTTATGGTTGTATTGCTTTTGTGGGTTAATGTTTTATTCGCATTTTGGTTTGTATGTGTGATAACCGGTTTGATTATCAGACTGCTTTACTAGTTTATCTTTAGACTGTGTAAGTGTTTTAGTGCAAAGATTTTTGGCATACTAGTTCACCCCCCCCTCTTAGTATTCATCACAAATCTTGAACCTCCTTTGGGCATACTTTCCTCCTTTCCTCTTGACTCTTAGGGTGCTTCTTAAATTCATCCTTAGGCCTGACAACTATTTCAAAGCAAGGTTTATCTTCCTCCTTTAAGACCTTCATGAACTCCTCATCTACTAGCATGACACTAGTCACAATATGCTTATCCTTACTATCATCTGGGAGAGGGGTCATGGTGAAGTTCTCTCCATTTTTGGTGATTGTATAGAAATTATTCCTGCCTTCATGCCTAGCATCTACATCATATTGCCAAGGCCTTCCAAGTAACAAATTACAAGCATCCATTTCTACCACATCACACAACACTATATCCTTGTATTCACCTATTGAAAACTCTACCCAAACTTATTCAATAATCAAGTCTTGTTGACCTTTATTAAACTAAGACACCTTATAGGGATGGGGATGTGGTAATCTTTACAAATTAAGTTTAGTAACCATTTCAATAGAATCTATGTTATCTATGGACCCTGAATCCACAATGACTTTACATACCTTGCCTTGTACCTTGCAAGAGGTTCTAAAAAGAGATTTCCTCTGAGGGGTTTCTTTGGTAGTTTTCATCTTCAAGAGGGTCTTATTAATCATCAAGAGTTCTCTTTTCTCTGGATTTATAGACTTTGAGCTAGATGTGTGGTAGGAGGTCATACTTTGACTATCTTCTTCTTGTATTAGATGTGCTCTTCTATCACCTCCTTGGCTACTATTGCTCAGTTTCTCTAGACACCTAAATGACTGATGCCCAGCTTGGTTGCATGAAAAACACCTACTAGAAAAGACACTAGGTCCTCTTCCACCAGATCCTCCTCTACCATCCCCCCTTCTTCCTCTAAAGTTACCTTTATTCCCTGATTCTCCTTCATGTTCTTGCTGATTGGACTCTCCTTGGGGTTTAGGAAACGGTCCCCTATCATTGAATCTGCCTTTACCTCTAAGATTTACACCCCTTCCTCTATTATTGTGTTCTCCACTTCTCTTTTTATTTTCCTTAATTCTAAGTGTCATTTGATAACACTTGTGCACTAATTTTGGATTAAACAAACTTAGTTCATCTTGAATGTTGAACTTAAGGCCATTCATGTACCTTGCTAGCTTTTATGTCTCATTTTCTGGTATCTTTGCCTTGAGTGTCATCTGATGAAACTCCTCAGTGTAGGTACTGACATCCAAATCCCTTTGCCTTAGGTTTTTTAATCTCTTATGTAAGATGATCTCATAGTCCTCAGGCACAAATTGTCTTTTGATCTCTATGACCATATTTTTCCATGAAGTTATAGGCTTCTTTCCTTCTTCATCTCTTTCATTTTGCAGGAAGTTCCACTAACTAAGAGTTGAACCCTTCATTTTGGATTTAGCTACCTTCACCCTTTGGTTATCAGGTACATCCTCACATTCAAAATAATTCACCATGGCCTCTATCCAATCCATACATTCTTCTAGATTCATTTTCCTAGAGAGTGTAGGTAGTTATGCTCTATTTTCTCTTCTTCCCACTCTATTAAGGGCTTCAACAAACTATCTTTGGTCTACCGACATTACTTATCTCTCTACTTCCTCTTCTCCTTCTCCATCAGAGGATGATGTAACTTCTTTTCCTGCTTGTTCTCTCTTCAACTTATCTATCTCTTCCTCCATCTTTTTATTCTTGGCCACCTTCTCTCTCACTATCTTGGCCAACTCCATGTTTGTCATGGGTCTAATGGGGATCTCCTCACTATTCTCTATTATATCTTCCATTTCCTTATCTTTTCCAAGCTTCTTCTAAAGATCTGATACCACCTGATGTAGAGTACACAACAAGAAATGTACTAATGGGCCTACTTCTTGGTTTATACACCCAAAGAGAAGTTAGGGTTCCATCTTTGCACTATCCCTGAAATTAAGGGTTTCTAGACCAGTTAGACCAGATTGAGGACAAAACCAATACTCCAATCACCAAGTGAACACCAAACATAGGAAGAAAATAAATGATTCAATTCACCATCATTCCATGCCCATATTTTTGATCTGGCAATCCGTACTGTATCATACTATCTCAAAAAAAAAAAAAATTGCTCAAGAAATTCAGTGCTTCTCATTCAATTTTCCACCAAAATAACATCTAATCAGTACAAAACTTCACCTGGAAGGTTTCACATGCTTACATATACCCTTTCCAATGCCTATAACCACATTTTGAATGGTTATGACTGTTAGAACCAAAACGCAACTTCTCGGAGCAATATTGCAAAAGTTGTTGACAACATTTTTGACAATTTTGCAAATTTTGGCAATTTGCATCCTCCAAGCTTCAAACATGTTTAGGATCTATTTAAAGTCATTTATTTGCAAAAATAATATCAAAAAATCTTATGACATCCTATTCTAAGGTCCTATTGGTCTAATGAGACCCAAGGTTGTCTTAAGGTACCTTTGGGACTCTTAGCCTTACAAATTGGACCCAAAACATTATTAGGTGGATCCAAAGGATCAACACCATGATTACACCCTATTAACTATTGGAATTTTTGATGATTATGTTGTGATTGTCATTGATGGACACACACTTGCATTGAGATCATTTTTGTATGTATAAGTTAAAGCTCAACCGGTACATGTTCCAACCAGTATGATGCATTATAGTCCTTAGAATATTGGTGTTTTGCAGAAAGTGATTACCAATCTGAAGTGGTATGTTGACCCCAAGCGGTTAGAGGATCTCAAGCGGTACGAAGGACCAAAGCGACAAAAAACATATTTGTCAGTCTTCATTTTGTCAAACCAGCAACCGGCATTTTGTATGAACCAGTAATACTCTGTGATGAGTTACCAGCCGACATTTTATGATGAGTTACCATCCATTGATTGTTTGACGGTGTCAACACTTTAGTGGTGCTTTTTGTGTTGTGTTATAGAATATGTCTAGATGCATTGAACCTAGGAAATTATATTGTAATCCTATTGGACTGACATGAAATCAGATTCCTTTATAAGGACATAATGTCTATGGTTTTAGGTTGTTGCAATTGATGTTGTTGCTAGGGTTTAAGTTGGTTGAGGAGTTAGAGAGAGTATAAATGTGTAGAAGACTGAAGTAATGCTAGAATGCATTAGGAATGAGCTATCAAGGATCTAACCAAGCAATCTGTGCTATTTTCTAGATCACTCACTTGTTGATTACTCACAACTTCGACAAGTCTGTAGCCCTTAACTGGGTAGGCCCAAAAGCCTTTTGTAAATCCTCTAACAAGGTGGTTCACATCTATGGATCTAAAATCCTCTAGCAAGGTAGTCTTTAATAGGACTTATCTCCTAACAGAGATTGAGATTCCTAACAGGATCTATTCTGGTAAAGAACATTGTGAGACCTTAACCGGTCTGGTTCCTATTCTGCAGATAGTTACTTGTGAGTTCCATCTCACCGTGGTTTTTCCCATTTGGGTTTCCACATCAAAATCTCTTGTGTTATGGTGTTTGTTCTTCTGTGGGTGAATGCATTATTTTCTATTTGGTTTGCATGTGTGCTAACCGGTTTGTCTGTTAAACTATTTTACTAGTTTATTGTTAGTCTAGTAAAGTGTTTAAGTGCAAAGATTTTTGGCATACTAATTCACCCCCCCCTCTTAGTATTCATCAATTGGTATCAGAGCCAACCATTCTATAAGTTTAACCACTTGGAAAGAGATATGGGGGAATACATATTGAGGGAACTTACTCATCATCTCACTCAGTCTGAGCAAGCCTATGATGATCTTATGGTCAAATATAAGGCCTCTCAAGCAAAAAGGAGAGAACATGCTAAAAAGTTGATGGAGCTGTCTAAAAACAATTCTTCTGATGAAGTGGACATGGAAGCCCTGTTTCAAGAAGTAGAAAAGCTGAAAGAATCCAATTCCAACCTGAGAAAAGAATTGGAAGGATTGACTATCCGATGTGCCAAGAGCTTGAGAACCAGATGAAAGTTGAAGATCTGGTCAAAGACAAAGATCATGAAAACTCCAAGCTGAAGCAAGAGATCAGTGCTCTAACTGCTCAACTCCATGCAAGCAAAGTGGAAAAGGAAGACATGCAAGGAGAACTGAACATTGTCATCTTTGAAAATGAAAACCTAATGGAAACAAATGTTGCTATTTCCAAAGAACTCTCTAAGTCAAAGGAAATACTTGCTAAGTTCAACAAAAGTACTGTCAAGCTAGAACAAAAGCTTGAATCTGCCAAACCTATCAAGAATACTGATGGACTTGGTTATTTTGGACATGAGGAAGGTGAGACCTTTGGTACAAGTGTTGGAGCATCAAAGAAACAACTGGCATCAAAGGATAAAGGTAAGCAAAAGTTTAAACCTGTTTGCTTTAACTACCTTAAAGAAGGACATACTGCCAATGTGTATAGAAGCAAGGCTTAATTTTCCTTATTTCCTAAATGATAAGCCTAGATCCTATAAATTCAATGGTAACTATTATGCATGCAACAAGTTTGGGTATAGAGCATCTAAATTTAGGTTAGTTATGAACAACACTGGTAGATGTCCTCAGAGGACCCAAGGAGTTGGTCATGAACCTTTTGTGAACCAGAATCACAACCACTTTAATGCCTTCAATCATTAGTCAAGAAGCAGTGGCTATCAAGCAGAAACTGAATGGAGAGCAAACTGTTTGATCTATCATAATCATGGTCACACTGCTGCAACATGCAGGAGGAAGAATGGTAACATGAATAATGGACCTAGGAGAGCACTTGGATTGGTTTGGTATCACTGCAACAAACCGGGTCACATTACCAGATTCTGTAGATCAAGAAAGAACATATCGGATGACATATCGGTCACTCTGGAAGGAAAGATTGATATTGACACTATTCAAGCGGATATGAACAAAACCTGGAAGAAGAAACCAACGATGTTGCAAGAGGAACCAATTTCTGCACCTAGTGTGGAAATCATGAAACCGACAAACTAAGCTTGAGAAAAGCTTAGGGGGAGAAAACGGTGAAATGTTTCAAACCCCTGGTTTACACCGGTAAAAGTCCTTAATTGGTGTATGACACTTTTTAGTCGACAGAAGATCGAAAATGGTAAAAGGGAAATTAGGGTTTATGCTCTAATGTTGGAGCATTAATTGCGATAGGTGAGGGATATGTTTAAAAGGAATTTTCAAATCATTTCTCACTATCATTTTTAAAGCGAAGAAGGTTTTCAAGTGCAGAGCAATGATAAAGTGATTTGTGCTGCGATTCAGAGAAAGTTGGAAACCTTGAAGGAGATTCAAATTCAAATTGCAAACGGTCAAGTGAAGAACACAAAGTGGTGATTCTGCAACCGATGGAGTGTGAGGTGGAGAAGAACCTAAAAGCCCTAAATTCATGATTTTCGAAAGGTATTTTTTGAGTTTTCAGTTTCTATCATGGCTTCTACATCCCATACTAGCTCTAGTGCATCTGTCGATTCAACAAGCTTTATTCAACACAAGTCTAAATATAATGCCCTATCACAAGTTCCAGCTAGTGTGATAGTAGAAGAGGGAATCTTAGATTACATAGATTGTAAAATTGAAGACCTAGGGTCTCTAGCAATTCACTCGCAGCTAGGTTTATTTTGTGGAAAAGATAAAAAGGTCAAACTGGAGTATAGTATTTTAGAGAAGAAGAAGCTCCACAATGTTGTTTATTTCCTAGAGGATTTCATAGATGATCACATTAGGATCATTCTAAGCAGAGTTCATGGTCACAAGATGTATCTGGAAAGAATGCATGATATTACACCGCAAGCAATTCATGTTGTCACTACTTTCTGCAATACAGGGGAAGTGCCAGCCCTAAGGACGGTAAACAAGATTGAAATGTCCAAGCTCATCGGTTCAGTGAGTGACTCACGATGAATGACTATTAATTCCATCAAGGATGACCTTGTGAAATATGCATGTATGGTGATTGGATACCAGACATTCTCAACCAGCAAAATTAACTCTATATCTACTGCATGGTAAATTCTGCTTACTGGATGATCAAGGAAGATGCATCATTCGATCTCTGCACC
The DNA here is from genome assembly GCF_030272615.1 of Cryptomeria japonica. Lineage (NCBI taxonomy): Eukaryota > Viridiplantae > Streptophyta > Pinopsida > Cupressales > Cupressaceae > Cryptomeria > Cryptomeria japonica. The sequence goes on from NC_081408.1 coordinate 109,855,002, forward strand.
AGTATGCAAAGGCAACTCCTGTTGAATCTTAAATTGATCAAACAGGATAATGCATTGAGGTTCAAGTTTGGACAACTACTGGTTGGGTTGTTCTTTTACTTCCAAGGCTACTTTCCAGGAGTAGGTGATGTCCAGTGGTCCACTGACCAACCAGTTACCAATCAGATCAAAGAAAGTCTCCAAGCAATCAGAACCAGCTACCTTGATGTTCTGAACAAGTACTTTGATGAGTTCAGAAGCAAGATGAGCTTGAGGACGAGGATATCTAGTGACATAGTCAAGAAATATGAAGATGATATTTGTTTCACCATTAAAGTGGATCAATGCATAATGGAGGCTATTGAGCCCAGACAGGAGGAAGTGGAGCCTATGGGCTATGAGGTAATGAATGATATGCTGGAAGGATATGCCTCTACCCTTATTGCCTCACCACTTGATCCAAAGGCAAGGAGAACCGACACCTACCTAGAAAGGATAACACCGGCTGAGGAACCCTCAGCAAAGAAAGGAAAAGAACCTTCAGTGAAGAAGGAAAAAGCAGTGCCTTCAGCATCGACACCGGCTACTGTAGCTAGTCCTAAAGTGACCAAGCGGTCACCGACTAAAAAGAAATAGGAAGCAACACCTGCTAAAGTCTTCGAGAGAAAGAGGAAGACAAGGAATGCCTCACCAAACTCAGAAGAAACTATGTCTGAGGAAAAACCGAAGAAGAAACGACAAGCAAAGAAAAAGACAAAGAATGAATTGGCATCATCAGCACCGGTAAATATTGACATCTCCTCCTATAAACCTTTAACACATTTTCAAAGAACTATCAAAAAAATTAGGAGAAAAGTGCTGAATGATTTGATGAATTGTTTTGATGACTTTAATGATGATGAAAAGGAAGTGGTTGAACAAGAAATAATTAAGTAATAATGTGTTAATGACTAGTCACCTTCAGAAATTAGATCTGAGACACCGTATTCTTTGTATAAGTCCTTAGACAATAAATGGCACATTGCCATAGAGCAGGAACAGGAAATGAGAGAGAAAGTTTTTGCTGAACATTTTCCTGGTGTATCAAATTCAAAAATGTTCGAAGTAATGAATAAATACAAAGGCCTCTTCTTCATGAGAAGAAGACTCTTGTTACTAGAAGGGAAGGGTCAAGAAGTGCTCAAGAATACACACACCCTTGCTCTAGAAGCTCTGAAGATGCATCGAGTGGCTAAAACCAACAGGAAGGCTGAGCAAGAACCGACAATAACTAAACCAGATGAAGTGTTTGATAATGAAGGAAACCCGGTCAATGAACCCATAGACACTATTGATGTCAATGCTCTAGATGGAGAGGATGTTGCTCAGGGTACACCATCAGAAGCAACAGGATAGGAGAAGTAGGTAGAACAAGAAGTAAAACAAAAGGAAACTGAGGACAAAAAGGAGGAAGTAAAGAAGCAAGCAGAGAAGAAGAAAGAAGAAGAGGAGAAGAAGAAGAAGGATGAAGAGGAGAAGAAAAAGAAGGATGAAGAGGAGAAGAAGAAGAATGATGAAGAGTAGAAGAAAAAGAAGGATGAAGAGGACAAGAAGAAAAAGGAAGAGGACAAGAAGAAGAAGGAAAAAGATGAGGAGAAATAGAAATAGGATGAAAAGAGAAAAGAAGAAGAGGAAGAAGAGAAAAAGAAACCAGAAGATGCAAGGAAGAAGAAAGAGGAAGAGGATGAGATGAAGAGAAAGGAAGAGGAGAAGTGAAAGGAAGCAGAAAAGAAGAAGGAAGAGGAAGGAAGCAGAGAAGAAGAAAGCAAAGGAGGTTAAGGAAGAGGAAAAGAGAAAAGAAGTGGAGAAGAAAAAGGCAGAGGAGGACAAGGAAGTAGAAGTGGCAAAGAGCTCACAGATGGAGACTCCTAAGGCAATCGGTAGTCAAGCCAAACCAGCTGACCTCACTAGTCCTATTGATCTCCAATCTGCAAGTGAAATGGAGCTACTGCAGAGCATCAAGGTTGCTCAAGAATGCCTTGAAGTGATACGAAGGAAAAAGGAGCAAGATGTGATCCAAGCGGTGCTGGACACTTTTACCGGTTTGTTACTTGGCACAAACCTCCCCAGTACTGACTCATCATTGGCCCAATTGAAGCTCCCATGCATAGTAGTGGATGATCAAGTGTAGAGCTTAGAGGAGGTAGAAGAGGCAAATTCCAAGAAAGAGCATCAAAAGGCTCTGGTGCAGAAGCTTAATGAGCTCCGGTCTGAACTGCAAAAAGCACAGAAGGATATAAGGAATGCTCTAGATGAGGGGAATCTTCTACTCAGCAAGATTTGCCAACCCCATCTATTATGTGATGATGTGCTTGCATAGAAGCAAAAGCTTCAATCTGACTTGCAATTGTATATGAGTACCTTCAAGCTGCCATATGACTCTTTTACAGCTTATGGGAAAACCATTCACCGGTTCCACATCCAGTCTACCAAATTAGTGTTGGAAATAAGCAACCAGACTCGAGATTTGCAAGAGCTTCAATTGGTTCTACTCCCACATCTACAAATACTTCAGAAGTGCTATCTTAATTTGGATGCCTTAACAAGGACATAGGAGATGAGCACATTAGATGCCATGGAAGAATAGGTCTCCCAGATGCAGATAGAGAAAGAAGTAGCCACCTCCCTACTTGAGTCCTGGTCTTTATCTATGAAACAATTCCTGCGGGACTTTAAATGTATTTTTGACAAGTTTTATTCTTTATTGTCATAAACACTTATTATTTTACTAATGACACAAGTGTTAGTTTGTAATATTATTTTTGTCATTGTTGGCAAAGGGGAAGAAGTATAAATTTTGAATGTTGTGATGTATACTTTCATGTTATTTCTGTTAAGAAGTAGTATGCATTGTATTTTCTACAAAAGGGATAGTGTATGTGCTTAGGGGGAGTAATTTTGATTCTGACATATTTTTGTTGTTAAACACTTAGATGTCAAAATTTCCTAAGTGTTGACATCAATGCCAAAGGGGGAAATTGTTCACATTTTTTATGATTATGTTATGATTGTCATTGATGGATACACACTTGCATTGAGATCATTTTTGTATGTATAAGTTAAAGCTCAACCGGTACATGTTCCAATTGGTATGATGCATTATAGTCCTTAGACTATTGGTGTTTTGCATAAAGTGATTACCGATCTGAAGCGGTATGTTGACCCCAAGCGGTTAGAGGATCTCAAGTGATACGAAGGACCAAAGCGATAGAACACATATTTGCTAGTCTTCATTTTGTCAAACTGGCAACTAGCATTTTGTATGAACTGGTAATACTCTTTGATGAGTTACCAACTGACATTTTGTGACGAGTTACCATCCACCGATTGTTTGACAGTGCCGACACTTTAGTGGTGCTTTTTGTGTCATGTTACAAAATATGTCTAGATGCATTGAACCTAGGAAATTATATTGTAATCCTATTGGACCGACATGAAATCAAATTCCTTTATATGGACATCATGTCTAGGGTTTTAGGTTGTTGCGATTGATGTTGTTGCTAGGGTTTAAGGTGGCTAACGAGTTAGAGAGAGTATGAATGTGTAGAAGATTGAAGTAAAGATGGAATGCATTAGGAACAAGCCATCAAGGATCTAACCAAGCAATCTGTGCTATTTTCTAGATCACTCACTTGTTGATTAAGGCTAACCGCCTAGAGCTCACTGCTCAATCACAAAATAGGAGTCACACTAACTACACAATTGGATGGTTAAATCCAATAACAATGTACTGATAAAAATAGAATCTACAATGCTGGATTCAGTACCAGTTTAACCTCTGATCATGAGTTCCAAACACCTTCATAACCTTTCCTTCAACCTTCAAATAATGTCCATGTGATTTCCACAAGGATTTTATCTTCACAATGATCTTCAATATTCGCACACACTCATATTACATTACCACGATCTTCAATAAGATTTTAAAATCATTTATACAAAAGATAAGACCAAATGTTAAGGTCATCTCACCAAAGATATTACAATTAAATCAATTACAAAATAAGTCTTGATGCAATACAATATGTCGACTCAATACATTCAATCAATAAATTGTTGGCATTTTGGTACTAAGTTGTCATTGATGTCAACTGGCATGATGGAGATCCACATAAGGGTGAGCATAAAGAATGAAGGTCTACTTGTAAAGTACAAACAAGTTTGAAAGGAGGTTGTTTGTTTATGATGAAGAGGTAGAATGTTACAAGCTGTCTCACATCACCAGAGGTGAAGATGTGCAACCGATACAAGATGCTTTACCGGTTAACAAAAGAAAAACACTCTACTGGAACAGGGTTTTACTGGTATGTGTCTGCCAGACCAACTACATGTTGGTAGGTCATGTCTTGATTGGTGTGATGCCATATGGAGATAAGGTGGAAAGTGGGTTGTGGTTGATGAAGCCTCATCGACAAGGTTGATGAAATAGATAATCGTCATTAATGAAGGAATCACAAATCAAAGGATTGCATCAGACTGATTGTGCCTTGAGGAAGAAGGAATGTCAGAGGAAGATTAGGGGAGTACTTGGTGCTTGGATTGAAGCAAGAAGATCGGATTGAAAGAATACCATGAGAAGGAAGCATTAGAGGCATTAATAGCAGTTTGACAGTTGTAGGTTGAAACAATGGATCATGTTTTTTTATTATCTAGAAAATGTGTTTTAGAAGGCACGAAAATGGCAGAGATGAATAGATGGACATCAAGAAATATTAGATCATGCAAGATCTGATAGGATTTGGTTTGCCTCATAGATGGTGAGGAATCCCTAACTATCAAAATTTGAATTTCTTTTTGGTAGGAAATCACTCGATAAGGTATGTGAGCTCCAGGCAGAAAGTCGTTGATGCTGTGAAGATTGAGAGGAGAAAAGAGGGAAGAGTGAGTGAGGAGAAAGACATATGAAGGCAATTTGAGCAAGTTACAGTGGGAGAAAGCAAGAAAACTGGTGAGAAGATTCTACTGGTGGTATCATATTCAGATAGTTGAATCTAACTGGCAAGGTGAGGTAAAGAAGACAACATCCTAGTGTGATACAGCGAGTTGAGAGACTATGTGTGAAAGGGAGAGAAAGATAGTAAAGAGATATTTGATTCAAGAGTTACAAAATTCATTTGCAATAAGAAGCTTTAATTGTATTAGAATTGTATTTCAATGTACATCACGAAGCTAGGTGCAGGGGGTGGTGCTCCTTGGGTTGGTGCCCAAAATATTTGTAAGTTGGTAGTTTACTTGTGAGGCTGGATTGGAGCAGTAGTCTCCAACATCTCTTCTCACCAAGGTTTTTCCCATATTGGGTTTTCCTCATAAATCTGGTGTTGTGAATCTCTTAAGTGTGCATGATCTCTTTGTTTTTCTCTCTTGCATTACCGGTATGACTGTTTAGTGGTTAAGTAAATAGTTGATTGTCTAGGATTGGATTGAAAAGAGTTAAAGCTAAGAACCATTGATTCTATTAGGATTCCCAAAGATACTGAGAGGGGGGGGTGGATCAGTATCTGACCAGTTAATGAATTTTCTAAATTTTTTATATGAAAAGCATTCTAAAACTGTGTACCAATAAACCAATATTAATGCAGTAAATAAGAGAAACAACCACAATGAAAGACACACCATAACACAATATTTTTAACAAGGAAACCCAATTTGGGAAAAACCTCGGTGGGATTTGTGACCCACAATATTTGCTTACTGGCTAATACGAGAATATTACTGTTACAATAGGGGCCTACACATGCAAGAAGGCCAACTACCTAAAGATCACTCCTTACATACAAAAAGAGAAGTCTCACTAACTTACAAAATGGATTATACAAATCCAATTTCATGTACTGCTTTAGATCAACATCTTCTATGCCAGGTTCAGTACCGGTTTAAGCTTTGTAATAATAATAAACCCTTTTCCAAGAATCTGCCTTATAATTTGCACATTAGGTCTGCAATAATCTAACCACATCCATACCTAAATGATCTACAAGATCTCATACTTATATGAGTCTTATTACAATCCACCATGTCGACTTACAAAAATATTTTACAATTAAATACAAAATATAATTAAACAACATTCCTGTCAGCCATGGTGCCGATAATCATTCTTTTTGGTGCCGGTGAACTATGTGTCAGTGTAGAGTTTGTTGGTGCCGGTGCCTGCCAGTATCATGTGATTGTATGGTTTCCATCAATGACAATACCTTCAATCACCTACAATTTCTCATTGGAGTGTGCATTTGCCAACAATCTCTCCCTTTGGCATTGATGGCAACACTCATGAGAAAAATCCAAAAAAGTGTCCAAAAATTGTTGTCCAAAAGAATCTGCCAAAATGTCTTATTAAAATTGTGTTATCAAAATGTGTGCTCCCCCTGAGCTGATGATGTCCTTGCTAATCATTTTTCTCATCTCCACTACTCCCCCTTTGGCATCAATCACAAAGGATGTCTTTCACTATCAATGGAGTGTGGTTCCTACCTAGATCCTTGTAACCGGTGGGTTACAATCTGATAGATGTCTGCCAATGCAAAATTCTGACTGTTGTTGAACCTTTCACAGTCCTTTAATGTCGCTTTTGTTCTCTGAATTGTACCGGTGAGTAGGTGCATTTTCTCTTCCAATGTCTTAAGTCCTAGAACCAGAGCCTCAAAAATTTCTTTTCTCAATGAAATGAAGTAATCCAGTTTAGGGCCTAGTTTGCATTTTAAATCCTTTGCCTTAAACTTTATCTTTTCTTTATCTTTTTCTAACTTTTCAATTTTCTCCTCAAGAACTGCAATATTCTTTTCAACTTCCAAAAATGAATCTGATCTTCCTATTAAGTTGTCAGCAATATTGTTGATTTCTTTTTGTGCTTTGTTGATCTCTGAATCTATGTCTTTTGTCAAAATATCAGTTTTGCGGGTATCTCTGTATAGTTTCTTGAAATCCAAAATTGTTTCTCCTAATGTCAGTAACAATGTTTCCATTTGTTCCTTATTCTTCTTCACTATTTCCTCAAAGAATTTTTCTTTCTCCTTATTCATTTTCTCTTTGATTGTATCTTCATTTATCTAGTCCAGTGTTATTAGGTTGCTGGTTATATACTTAGACAATGTGTCTAATTGGCTGGAAGAATCTTTATTATCTATGTTACACTTTGGAGCTATCATCTTCAAAATTGGGAAAGTGTCATCTATAGCTTTATATGCTTGTGCATTACACTTTATTATTTTCTTTATTGAATCCAAGAGTACCTCTGTTACATTTGTAGGCCTGAATTCAGTCATTGATGTGTTGGATTATTGTCCAACTATTTTTACAATCTATAGTCTGATGGTTGTAGTGATAGCTTTGCTTTCCTCTTTCTCTAGAGGATCTGTTTGAGTTTGCATTTCTACTACCAAAGGCTTGGGCTTTTCAGATGAAGTCGGTGGTACAGTCTGAGTAGGTACCTGAGAAGGAGCCTGTTGCTCTACCTGTTTCTCTATGTTTTCCTCAGCAAGAGCATGTTTCTTTGATGGTTTCTCTGTTTGTGCTTCAAATAATTTCACTGTAGTGTCCACTGTCAGTTTTTCTTTATTTACCTCTGTGTTGTCTAATGTCAATGACTCAGTTGGTTTTTCATTTTTAGTAGTTTTTCAGTGCCTCAGTAGATACAACAGTATGCACATCTATGGTCTCTGCCTTTCCAGTGTCCGGGGGTTCATTTGATCCTTCAGTTTGTTGTTGCTCCCCAATTCCAATGTTTTCAACTTCAACATTTCCTGTCGGTGGCTTTGTTGCCACATCTATCTTCTTAGTTGATTCCTTATCCACCACAATATTGAATTCCTGAGTGTCAATGATCATTGTGTATAACACCTCAGAATCAGGATTCGTATCCTCATGTGGTGTACCCATACTCTCAGTTGCTAGTTGTGTGTCAATAGTTTCTACCGGTGGAGTATCAAAGAGAGGTGGGGGCAAGTTATCAGTTATCTTTAGGCTCAGAGTTCCACCTACCTCACCTTTCCCCTTATCCTTTTGGTAGACTTTGATAGTCTTTGGTCTCTTATGTTCTTCCTATTTTTATTTCTCTACAAAAAATATGTCCCACTTATCTGTTGTTTCCTTTGATATCTCATTTACTCTTCCTACCATTGATGCTACATGTCGGTGTCCAATTGAGAATACTATCCGGTTAGCTTCACTGATCAACTCATCAATTTCTTGTGTGGAGTTCACTGGGTGAACTGCAAGTAGATTTTCAATTTTTATTTTCTTGTCTAACTCCACAATGGCTACCCTTCTAGCTTCTAGTCTTTTGTACAGATCATTGGGTATGTCATCTACAATCTCCATCAAAAATTTCTTATTAAATGTCTAAGTGTAAGATTACACTATTTTCTATGCTCTCCTTTTCATCATTTGATAGTGTGTTATACAACTTGCTGATATTTGTCAGTTTGCCATCTTTAGTGATCTCTTCCAAAAGTTTGTCAAAAGTAGGAATAACCTATTTCCTTTTCTTTGGTGTCATCTTTTTAGCTGGGGGCCTCATTGCCTGTTGTTTTTGTCTTGTCTTTCTGGGTGTAGGTGAGGGTGTTGGTGAGGGTTTTCTTTTCCTTTCTACCCTTTTGAATACAACCGGGATCTCACTATCAGAAGAAGTAGTAACCCGTGAGAGATGCGTCTCCGGTTGTAGTCCTTCCAATTCACTCTCCTTAATACCAATTTTATTCAAAACATCTTCCTTTATTGCTTTTGCCTATCTTGAACCTCTCCTAACTATTTGCTCAGTTTTCTTAACTCTTTTCCGAGATTGAATGCCACTTTCAATTGTTTCAGGATTGCCAAATACTTTTTCTTTCAATTTCTTAGGGGCTTCTAAGAGAGCTTTTGCATAAGTTTCAACTATGTTGTCATTGGCCTCATATCCTATCTCTGTAACCCAAACAGTCCTAGGGATAACTCCCTCCATCTAGATTTCATCTTTCTTGATCACAAAGCATATCTCTTTTTGATACTTATCAACAATTTCTTGAGATAGCCTTATTCTTGTCTTCATTCTTGCTTTCAAAGTTTGAATATATTAATTTATGTTTTTCTCTCTGTCATCTCCCATGTTGTTTAGTATGTCTAACAGTTGCTTTCCTACCAGGATATCAAAACCAAAGTCTTTCCTACCAATACCGGGTGCTTCCTTGGTAATGTACAACATTAAGCATACAAGCAAGTTACCAAATCTGAAAGTTCCCTTCTTATCAACTTTGATTTTCTTTAAGTTGTCTATCAGTTCATCTTTAAGCCATTCACATACATCAATTCTTGCATTGGCATTCACCATGTCATATGCACTTTTAATACATAAATTGGAAACAAAGTTTAGTTTGTTTACATGTGTAGCATTATAACCAAGAATCATACTAAAAAATCTAACATTGATGTCCTTATCATTGACTCTTAGGGATTTTTTGTCAAATGTTGCATCAGTTAAGTTCATCAAAGTGTCATTTGAAACTTTCTTAGTTTTGTCAGGCATGCTACCAGTGGAAGGTAAGTCTATTACTGCCCTAACTGCCTCTTTAGTGATCTTATGCATGGAATCCAACCAAAATAACTCTCCATGAACTCTGCTCAAGACTATTCTTATCACATCTTTAGGAAAATTAGGGATACTAAGAATGTCCACAAAGCCTAGGGTTTCCCCTATCTTGTGTTCTGCTTTAATATTACCATTTTCATCACAAATTAGAGTGCTATACATGTTCATCATTTCTTTAGCTCCTAGTTCCTCAATATGACAATGTATATACATTCTAGGATCCTCTGCATAAACTACTCCCTTAGGTATTTTTGAAAAAATGCTCCTAGGGTATCATCTTTCTTTGCAATTTAAGGAATAAGTTTGAACACGGGTCTAGGGTGCTTGATAACCTCAATCATAGTAGGGTTTGCAATAAATTCAGGTGCAGATGAATAATCCATAGTTATAAATACCTTAATCTTCCTTTAGGATGGATTGCTTGGATGAATTGCTTCACTTTTCGTTGTGGATGCCTTCGGTTGAGATTTTCGCGCTCTCTAGAGATTTGAATGCTCAATGAATGAAAAAGGAACCAAAACACTTTCTTTATAATGTTATTTCTTCCAACTGCCACATTTAATACATATCGGTTAAGTCAAAAACTTAAGTCATCTATCGGTAAAGAAGTAATCCAACTTCTCACCATCAACTGAGGGTTAATAAGCATGTTTTCAATTTGTTGCCATACCCCCAAAGGATTATTTCTCAGCTAGATGAAGAATCTCCTACCGGTGGAGTGATACTCTATTTTACTGGTGAAGGAATATCTTCACTAACATTCACGTCAGACTTTTTAATCCATTGTTTTAAAAATTATTGCTTTACCTCTTCAACCTTTTCTTTACCTTTCAAACTGGGTCCTTTGTTATTTGTTGGTGATGCCTTCTACAAAATTTTGCAATATGTCCAATTTTGTTACAAGCATAACAAGTCACATTGTTTTTTTGAATAGCTTTCCCATATCCTATGCCAGTATGTGTTTTGCATTGATTAGATAGATATCCAAATCTTCCACAAATATAACATCTTACATTCATTCTGCAATTTTATGAATTATGACCAAGTTTATTGCATTTAGAACATTGACCGATGGGTGTCTTAGTGTTCTGATAATTTCTAGATCCACAATGATTTTCTCTATGACCGTACTTGTTACAGTTGAAGCATTTTCTATTGAATTTATAAGCATTAGATTGTTTTACCAGTTTGATGTGATCATGATTGTTTGCAGTACCAAATCTTTCACCAGCTTCAAAGCCAAGGACATTTGTATCTCCATTAGGTTTTCGATTCTTCAGCATGTCATCAAGTTCTTCTGAACTTTTCTTGAATTTCTCCTTGTGTTTATTTGCCGTAGCCAACTCATTTTCCAATAAATCTTTCTGTCTCATGAGTTCAGGTCTATCATTTTGTGTATGCATCAAATCTATCTTTAACATATCATTTTCATGACCGAGTCTTGTGTTTTCATTTCAAGCATCATTTAGTCTTCTAACTAAGTCATCTTCATTCTTCTTTCTATCTTCAATGTCTTTACTAAATCTTATAGCCATATCTTGCATCTCATTCTTCATTGTACTATTTTCTTGTCTCATCTTGTTCACAAGGTCATTAAGAGTTTCTTTCTCATCATCATCATCTGCATCTTCTCAAAAAGTTCTCTTCTTTTGTTCCTAGCAATAGTGAGATTTTTCTTAATTCCTTGAATGATTTCCTATGCAGCCTTCAGATCATCTTCAAGTTTGATATTCTTCACTTATTCTGCATCATAGTCTACAAGAGATGTTTCAAGTTGCTTCCTCAAGTTCTCCATCTCTACTGGTGTAAGAATCTTCCTCAAGTTGTTAGGCTTTTGAAAATAGAGGACCAAGCTCTGATACCAATTGTTAGGATTCCCAAAGATACTAAGAGGGGGGGTGAATTAGTATCTGACCGGTTAATGAATTTTTTAAATCTATTATATGAAAAGCATTCCAAAACTATGTACCAGTAAACCAAAATTAATGCAGTAAATAAGAGCAACAACCACAACATGAAAGACACACTATAACACAATATTTTTAACGAGGAAACCCAGTGTGGGAAGAATCTCAGTGGGATTTGTAACCCACAATATTCTCTTACTGGCCAATAAGAGAATATTACTATTACAATAGGGGCCTGCACATGCAGGAAGGCAAATTGCCTAAAGCTCACTGCTTACATACAAAAAGAGAAGTCTCACTAACTTACACAATGGATTATACAAATCCAATGTCATGTACTGCTTCAGATCAACATCTGCTATGCCAAGTCAGTACTGGTTTAAGCTCTGTAATAATTATAAACCCTTATCCAAGAATCTTCCTTATAATTTGCACAGTAGGTCTATAATAATCTAACCACATCCATGCCTAAATGATCTACAATATCTCATACTTATGAGTCTTATTACAATCCGCCATCTCATGTTACAAAAATATTTTACAATTATATACAAAATATAACTAAACAAAATTCATGTCGGCCATGGTGTCGGTAATCAATCTTTTCGGTGTCAGTGAACTATGTACTGGTGTAGAGTCTGTTGGTGCCAGTACCTACCAGTATCATATGATTTTAAGGTTGCCATCAATGACAATAACTTCAATCATGTACAATTTCTCATTGGAGTGTGGATTTGCCAATAGATTCACCCCCCTCTCAGTGGTACTCTATGTTCAACATAAACCATTTCCAAAATGTGTCGTACTAATCTGGAATGTGATATCCTATACCGGTCCATAGCCTAGACCTATCTTCCAGTAAAGGTAAACATGTGAACTCGATTAGACCAATAAGAAAAACACCAAATCCAAACATCCAATCCATGTCTTCAACATAACCAAATGATCTCCAGATGATAATAAGTCATCATCAACTTCTTGAGCTATCGGTGAAACATATATCCTGCCAATGAAGCATATAACGATGACTATGCATAAGCCAATATCCATGCTAGGACCACAATGTACCAGTTCAACAATAACATAATATAACTAGAGTTCCAAATCAACAATGTAGACCTCCATAAAGATAAGTGTTGACATCAATGACAAAACCAATGCAACACATGACGAAGTCATCCATAATACCAACACATTGTATGATGGAGAGTTCGCAATTTCACTATCCTCTCATTGTGCAATTTGATTTACTCTTCCACCTCCAAATGAAGTGGTAGAATTTTTTTAAGGACATTGCCATGCTTGATGGCCTGAAAAATTTGTTGCACTTGTAACACTTTCCAGTGAACCCACTACATACTCCTTATTGGCTTCCAAATCTGTCTCTATTATTGGGTTTTTTTCCTCTAAAATTTACCCTTGGCTCTAAAGTTTGTTCTTGGTAATTACTTGTCTCTCCTTGACACCTTTGGGAGTACTATAAAAGTCCCTCTTCCTTTGAAATTTTTCCTTCCCCTACTAATTTTCTTCTCTTGCTTCCTTTGCAACTTTTCTTTGACCTTCAGAGCCAATTGATAGAATTATTCCATTGTTCTTGGACTTGTGAGACTTTAATCATCTTGTAGGCTATACCTTACCCCATTCAAATACCTTCCAACCTTATCAACATATTCTTCCATATCACTTGATCTAATGCTCAATTTGTAGAACTCTTCTATGCAGGTCTTCATTGTTGGCAATTAACACATCCAATTTAGTTGTGTTGTCATTGATGGAAACACACATCATCTTGGGTTGGACATTTAATTGGTACTCACTGGTATTCATGATTCAACAACCGATATTTAAGTCATCCGACAGACAAGGGAAACTGACAAAATATGAACCGATATATGAGGTTGACATAGGAGATTGATCTGACAGGTTTACACTACAATAATCAGCGACATCGTCACGAAGTTTAATGTATTTATTTTTGTCTATGCTGACATGAAAAAAAATTATGATATCTTTGTAATCTGACATAAGGTATTTATGTTTGTGATTGGGAAGGGTATTTAAGTCAGTCCGGTTAGGTTATTTTGAATATACACATATAGATGTGATATATAGTGATCTAATATTGTACAAGCGATGTTGATCGACTAAATGCAAATATAATATTCTATAGCCGGTCTTGATTATTGGTTTAGAGGTTTGGGATGCGAAGTAAGTTACCAGTAAGGGAGGACATAGTGAAAACTAGTACAGACAATGCTTGAACCAAAACTCATCTATTATAGTAGATACATTCTCTGAGTTCACAATTTTGTTTGCAACTCCATATTTAGTGTTTGTAGTCAGTGAGGATCCTTTTGTGATGAGCAGTGCGCTCTAGGCTATTGGCCTTCCTGCATGTGCAAGCCCCTATTGTAATATTTATTCATTTGACTAGTGGATAGATATTGTGGGTCACCAATCCCATCGTGGTTTTTTCTCTTTGAGGTTTTCCACGTATAAATCTATGTTATGGTGTATGATCTTGTGGTTGCTTCATTTCTACTTACTGTTATATTCTTTTATGTTTATTGATTGCTAAGTTTTTGTGTTAATAAGGTGAAAAATAATCAAACTAACAGTTAATAGAGAGGTACAATGCAACTAATAAGGTAGCTTGTGACAATATGATCACATCACACAAGTTCAAGATGACAGAGGAACTAACAAATATTGATGAGGCTCTTAATTAGGTGCAGTTGTATATATAGGTCTTGTACTAACACCGACAAACTTACAGCTGACCTGGAGGTAAAAATAAAAGTGACAAAGGTCCAGTTGGAACATCTGGCTAACGATTTTGATAGTACTTAGTCATTGACTAGTGCTATTGATGGTCAAATTTTGGTTACAAAATCTGAGATATCAGCCTTGGAGAAAGATATGAATAGATTAATCTAGCGAGCAAGGGAATTGAGAGGATTGGTTAGTCCCCAGTTGAGCACTTTGTTACTTCATAAGCAGGAAAGTATAGAATTGATGAATAAGCCCATACCGATAGATCTAACAAAAGAATAACTACATGCATACATTCTTAATGGGTTTGTATCTATTTTGGGAACATTGAAAACTGGTTGGGATACTTAGGATTTTTGAAAGGTTCTTACCTAGATATATTCAAGTACATCTAGATCCGGTGAACACATTTTGATTTCATTCTTTCATTTATTTTCCCTAGCCTTTGGCATTGATGTCAAAGGGGGTGAGGTTGTGAAAAATGTTAAGGGACATAAGAAGTAATGTATTGCTCAAGGCAAGAAGGGTCATTTTTGGTCATTAGTTCTGGGAGGAACTGGGACATCACTTCAATGATCCATTTTTCACATGAGTGTTGCCATAAATTTCAAAGGGGGAGATTGTTGGCAATTAAAACTCATCTGGTACTCATTTTCCCTTCAATTTTTCCAACACACAACACACAACATCTTGGGTTGGACACTTAACTGGTACTCACTAATATTGATGATTCAACAACCAAAATTCAAGTCATCCGACAAACAAGGGAAATTGGCAAACTAGGAACCGATATATGAGGCCGACATGGGAGATTGATCCGACAGGTTTACACGACAGCAATCAGTGACATCAGTCACAAATTTTAATGTATTTATTTTTGTCTAAGATGACATGTAAATAAATTGTAATATATTTGTAAGATGACATAAGGCATTTATGTTTGTGATTGGGAAGGGTATTTATGTCAGTTTGGCTAGGTTATTTTGAATATACATAGATAGATGTGATATATAGTGATATGATATTGTCCAAGCAATGTTGATCAACTCAATGCGAATATAATATTCTGTAATTAGGCTTGATTATTGGTTTAGAGGTTTGGGATGCGAAGTAAGTTACCAGTAAGGGAGGACACAATGAAAACTAGTATAGACAGTGCTTGAACTAGAACTCATCCAGCATAATAGATGCATTCTCTAAGTTCAAAATTTTGTTTTCAACTCCATATTTGGTGTTTGTAGTCAGTGAGGCTCCTTTTGTGATGGGAAATGCACTCTAGATTGTTGTCCTTGTTGCATGTGTAGGCCCCTATTTTAATATTTATTCATTTGGCTAGTGGATAGATATTGTGGGTCATCAATCCCACCATGGTTTTCCCTCTTTGAAGTTTTCTGCATATAAATCTATGTGTTATGGTGTATGCTCTTGTGGTTGCTTTATTTCTACTTATTGTTATATTTTTTAATGGTTACCGGTTATTGAAATGCTTTGTTAATAAGGTTAAAATTGATCTCACCAGTAGAACACTGATTTAGCCCCCCCTCTCACTGTTCTTGGATTCCAACACTTCACATCCATTTCTTTTTGTTTTAAATTTTGAAAATTCCTATACAGCTGAATGACATAATCACTAGGAAGGAATTTGCCCTTCAATTTTTCCACCATTCTATCCCAAGATGTAATCTTAGGCTTTCCTTAATTCTTTCTCTCTTATTGTACATAATCCCATCATAGGGATGCATTTCCTTTTAGTTTAGTCCTTTCCAATTTTACTTGTTTCTCCTAAGGTATCTCTTCAAAATCAAAATATTTATCCATTTCTCCTATCCAATCTAGGATTTCTTCTCCATTCAAGCTCCCTAAGTACATTGGGAGATCAATCTTGATCTCGGAACCATCATTCTTAATAGCCTTTAGAAATCTCTCCATTCTCAACTCCTCAACATCTCTTTCTACTTCTTGTTCTTCTTGTGGTGTGGTTTCTTCACCCACTTCTTCTTCTTCTTGGTCACTCAAATCTCCTATGAATTCTCCTCTTCTCTGTTGGAAATAATACAACAAACTGAGAGGTGGGGGGGGGGGGGGGGTGAATCAGTTTGCTCAAAAACTTACCGCAACTTGAACCACAAAACAGATCTGATAATTAACAATTAAAGCATGAAAAAACACCACATACATAACACCAATATTTTTGACATGGAAAACTCGGTTAAGGGAAAAACCACGGTTGGAACCTACCCACAATGAGATAATACCTTGTTAGGAGTAAATGAAATTTTACAATGGGGAATGCACGTGCATTTAGGCACACTAATTAGAGCTCACTTCTTAAATAAGAAACCTAGAAAGGCTACAACCTTTAGGGAAGGCTCACTACCTTAGAGGAAGTCTCATTAACTTACAAAAAAAATTGAACAACAGTCCAGATTACATGAACTATGAAAATAGTATCTCCATATGCTTGCATATAGTTTTAGTTAAGCACATAGTCTTCTCTGCAACACTTCTCTTCTTTTTCACACTTCTAAAAGATCAAATCACTTGTTCACACACTTACATTATCATACACTTGCAGATACAATGCAAACATACATCTTACATGATTATTACATTTATTTATACAAACCCTCAACCCATGAAATAGAGGTCGGCTAAACCCTCAATACAAATTAAAAAATAATATTCTAACATACTACAACAATACATGTTGACCAAAACAATGTCAGCTAAGACATAGTCTGGACCCAAATAAATACTACAAACATGAAATACCTCCAACAATTATGCCTCAATCATCCACAGCAGGATACAACCATCAAGAATGTCACATAACATGAATAACATCATTGGAGAAGGAAAATATTCAATGATGCACACAATAATCAACACGGACCACCAATACGCATAGAACATGATCTAGAGATATTTAAAACAACGTGAATTGCACAACAATTGCAACAACTCTGATTACAAGAATCAACATCATTTCTTACCAAAGCTCAAGAACACCATCATAACTAATTGTCAACCTAAAAGATTTGCTTGTGGATTTTCAAACCATGAACAATCAAACTGAGGACACACATGATTTTCTAGAACACATCCCACACATATGCAACTAAAGGTATACAGATTTTGAAGCAACACAAAGTATAAAATAGAATAATGAATAACACGAACAACTGGATAACATCCTCAATACTAGATCTCATAACTCGATCACAAAATCATGCAGACCTTTTCCAATGGGAATGAAGCATCTATAGACAACATACTAGGAACCCTTTAAACCACATCAACTCAACTACAACACATATGCTAAACCAACTCATTCCTCAAACTGCAATACTAGAATACATAAAAGAATATGTTAACAAAACTTCCCAAGAATCTCCTTATCAAAAATCTCCACATATGTTGACATCAATGGCAACATATCAGTTAATATCCAATCATTACCCCCTTTGGCATTGATGGCAACATATGAATGTGAAAAACAATCGATGCAAAGAAAGAAATCAATTCTTAGCAATCTCCCTCAAAATCATGAGGATGATCTCCCCCTTTGACAAACAAATCAAATCTCAAATTCTCTACTCTCACAGAGTTTTTCACATGCTTCTCTCCCCCTTTGACATCAATGACAAAGGCTCAGGAATCATGATTTTCTCCCTTTGAATTAGCTTCACAAATCTGAACATCTGAACCACCAACACTGACACTAACTACTCCCCCTAAGTAGCAGTCACACTCATCAATCTGGAGCATTAAATATCTCTGTGAATTTCACCGGAATGATGAAAATTTATGCACCTTAGTTCTCATCAAGAGGAGAAATCACCCTAACTTCTCTCTAAGATACTCAAAAGTATCTTTAGGCAAAGGTTTCATAAAGATATCTGCAATATGTTCCTTTGTAGATACATACTCCAATTTGACTTCTTTCTCATTCACCTTCTCTCTCAAAAAATAAAATTTGATTGATATATGCTTTGTCTTGGAATGCAACACTAGATTATTTGAGATATTGATAGCACTTGAATTATCACAATATATAGTAATAGGCTCATCATAAATAACTCCTATATCCTTCAACATCTACTTCATTCAAACTACCTAAGTACAATTTCTAGCAACATCAATGTATTTAACTTCTGCACTAGATAAAGAGATAACATCTTGCTTCTTGCTTGCCCAAGAGACCAAATTATTTCCCTAAAAGAGTGCACCACCTGTAGTACTTTTCTGGTCATCAACATCACCTACCTAATCAATATTTGTAAAAGAACTCAAAGTAAAGTCATCATTCTTAGAATTCCACAAACCAAAATCAATTGTCCCTTTCAAATATCTAAATATCCTTTTAATAGCAGTGACATGAGATTCCTTAGTATCAACTTGAGGTCTAGAAACATGACACATATCATTCATTATATCAGGTCTAGTCTAAGTCAGATACAACAAACCATCAATCATAGGTCTATATCTAGTCTGATTAGCTTTCGGAGAGTCATCATCTTTTGTCTACTTACATCTGGTCGCCATAGGTGTACCAAGAGGATTAGAGTCTTCAAAACCAAATTTATTCAACAATTCCTTCACATACTTAGATTGGGATATGAAAACACCTTTATCCAACTAAGTAATTTGCAATCCTGAGAAGAATTTCATTTCACCAATCATAGACATCTCAAATTCATTCTGCATCTCTTCAGCAAATTTCTTACACAGGCAATCATTTCCTCAAAAGAATGTCAACAAAAAAAACTTCAACAATCAAAATGTTATTCTCATCAATCTAGAAATAAAACTTACTATTAGCAAAACCTTTACAGAATCCAAGCTTGATCAAACACTTATCCAATTTGGCATACCAGGCTCTAGGTGCTTGCTTCAATCCATACAATTCTTTCTTCAATCGGGAAACCATGTCCTTTTCATCTATCAGCTGAAATCCATCTACTTTCTCAATGCAAACTTCTTCTTCCAATTCACCATTAAGAAAAGTTGATTTGACATCCATCTTATAAACCTTGAAAATCTTTGTGAGCAACATAGGCAATAAATAATCTCACAACTTCAATTCTAGCTACCAGAGAAAAGTCTCCTCATAATCAATTCCTTCCATTTGTGAATATCCTTTACAAACAAATCTAGTTTTATTTTGGAGAACATCATCCTGTTCATTCAACTTATTTTAGAATACCCATTTAGTTCCAATTACATTTTTATCCTTAGGTCTAGGAACAAGAATCCATGTATTATTTCTCTCAATCTGATTCAATTCTTCTTCCATAGCTTTAATCCAATTTTCATCTTTGCATGCTTCATCAACATTCTTAGGTTCAATTTGAGAAATCAAACAAATTTCTTTTGCAAGTCTTCTCCTAGTTATCACTGTAGATAGGAAATTTGGAATCATCAAAGCAATAAGAACATTAGCCTAGTTCAATCACGAAAGCTAAAATGCAATGATAAAAATCCTAAAAACACTCAATAAAGACATGAAAACAAGACATCAATTCAAACGCAAACCATTGCAAACTTGAATGTCTCCTTCATGTGGCTCCATTTTCCTTCTTTCTCCTTCAAATAGCTTTGTTTGTGGATCTCACCTACTAGTGCATAAGCATGATGTGAAAGCCAGTAGACAAGATGATAGCGCAAGAATACTCGAAGCATGATTGATTCTACAAGGGATCAGGGACCTTGATTGAAGAAATTCATCCAATTTATAGACAAATTGGAGAAAAGATCAAATTAGCATGAAGGGATTTGAATGGAAATTGCAAATCAAGAATGACAAATATGACAAATTATGACAAATTTGCACTTTCTATGCAAGATTGATTGATTGATAATTTTGACAAAATTATGACAAGTTTCTATGTCAAAATTGATTGATTGTCAATTATGACAAATTATGACAACTTGAAATGTCATTCCCATGAAATTAGGAGAAAAATAGGAGAGAATTGAAAATTAGATGAAATAGAAATTAGGCAATTAGGAATTAGAAATTGATGAAAATTAGGAAATAGGAGAAATTAGGTAAATTAATTAATAATTTGTCATTTATTAATTAATTCACAAAAAGAGGAATAATTAGTTAGCCAATTAAATAAACATTTAATTGTGACACGAAGACTTAGGATAAATAAATAATTTATTAATCCTAGAGGGAGAAATGACAAACAAAGTTAAATGATTAAATCATGAAACCCTAGAAGATGAATTAGCAATGCAAGGATGACAATTAGGTTGTGATTGAAGGATCGATTTGATCATGATTCTGACTTCATAAAAGACCAATGCTGACAGACAATTGAGATTGGTTGACAAACTAACCAAGATTGATAAAGAGACCAAATTGATAGGCGCCAATTGATGAGGAACAATGACTAATTGATCCAAATTGACATGATTGAGAAAGATGATGATCGATGACAAATTGATCACAAAATGACAAAATTGCAAGAGGACAAGGATTGATGACAAAATAGATTGCAAAATGGCAAGATTGAAAATGACCACGATCGATGACAAATCGATCGCAAGTCAACAAGATTGAAAATGACAACGATCGATGACAAATCGATCGCATGATGATAAGATTGAAAACAAGAATGATCAATGAAAAATCAATCACATGATGATAAGATTGATAAGAGGACAAAACCTTAATTAGGATTGACGATGTCCAAAATGATGACAAATGAACACACACATTGATGTGACAAGATAAGATCGATCAAAATCATGACTGGAGATTGTTGTTGACAAGACCAAATTCGAAAGCGAGATGAATGAAAAATGCAAAAGAATGACTCGATGCTCGCAAATGATAAAGACCAAGTGCAAATCATAGGAGAAATGTTAATGCGACGCAAAAACCCTAAAATAAGGCAATGCATCAATGTTAAAGTATGACTTCGCAAGCGTTGACCATTTTTAGACGTCTACATTTTGCCCCTCTTTGAGACAATGTGATTTTAAGCATTGTTTCAAAGAACAATACTAAAGATGCCCCAGACACTGACAATGACATATGCATGCCCCCTCAAGGAATTGGCTAGAAACATGCAAAAAAGAGGCCAATTGATTGATAAAAATGATAGGATCGAATGGACTGACAATCAGAGATCGGATACACAAAGGATAAGCAATTGATGGTATAGAAGACTGCGACCAGCATAAGATGGAGAGAGTGCATGTCCATCTATGCACTAACAAAGATCTATAAATAAGACAAAGAGAGTGAAAATTGCTCATTTGCACTAGCCAAAGAGGAGAATTTGTTGCTTTGGAAAAGGACACTTGCAGAGAGATGGTGAACATTCCAATGGCAGATCACCTCGGAGAACGTGTATGCACCTACAGATGACCGGATGATGTGGGAGCAGCAGTATGTATCTCAAAAACCCATATTGTCAATTTGATGAATTTGACTTGCTTGCAGGACATTGCGGGGCCCATAGAGAATGTAGAAACTGACTTCTACGCCTGTGTGAGCACATCCTGCGCTTGTGTAGGGTCTTCTGTGCTTGTGTAGGGTACATAGGCATAGTTTGTTGCTACACAAGTGCAGGACTTAGCACACAGCCGCAATTGTGCTCTAGCAACCCTAATTTGGTCAAAAATGGCATGCAAATGATCTGAAAAGCGAGGATAAGGGTAAGATAGGTCAAAATAGAGTAGAAACACCCTGATTTGTGGATGAAATGAGGAAATACAACCCATAGGAGCAAACCCTAAAACTGATAAAATGTGCCCCAATTGTGATGCAGAGTCGACAGTATCCATTGATCACACGAGAGAACAGATCGGACTGCTTCATGTTACGACATAGACTCAGAAGCACGGATAGAGATACATTAGCAGGACTTGGAATATACTATATCACATTCATGCCCAAGATTAGGGAAAACACAGGATTGCTTATCGCATTGGCAGAGCGATGGCATTTGGAGACCTCCTCATTCCATCTGGCGACTAGAGAGGCGACTATGACACTAGAGGATGTATGGCGTATCCTTCGCATTCTGACTCATGGGGAGATGATAGAGTATGACCCAGTGATAGGGAGAGACACATTGTGCAAATTATTTGAGTGTGACACAGATGATTTGGATATCATAGAGAGGGAGATTGGCTGGGAGACCATGGCATTAGAGTATGATCGACGATATGTGGTGATAGCAGTGGTGATAGCATGCCTACTAGCAGGGGATAGATGAGGACATGGATTCCCTATTGGATGGGGAAGAGTGCTAGAGTATATGGTGATAGAGGGTATGGTGTACGCATGGGGACCATGTGTGTTGGCCATGCTATATTTTCAGTTGCATCAGATAGCATATTAGGGAGTGCAGACTTTGAGCTATGGAGTCACACTGTTACAGGTATGGGCATTTGAGCACATAGCCATATGTTGACCGATTGCAGAGAGATAGGTATTACCACATTGACCATATGTGTACTGCTATGGGGTAGCACTGAGACAGGGTCCTTTTGGATATATACTGTAATGGCGACATGAGCTAGATAGATTGAGAGAGTTCACATGGAGGCCATATCTTGATTGCCCTGGATGGTCAGATGATATTGATGAGCTATCGTATTGCAGATAGGAGAGATACCTGATTGGGTGACCAGTGAATTGCTAGAGAGTGATTGAGATGTACCTACCAGAGAGAGTTTTGGAGAGAGGCAGGATGTACCTAGAGGGACTGCACACTTTGCCTGATCTCACAGAGAGACGAGTCAGTGGGGGAGGATGATTCAGCCACACATAACATATGCTGACTTCACATAGCTACAGTGAAGATAGTGGGATTGGAGATATGATGTGGTGGATGTCGGGATGACAAAGGAGTATGAGCGATTGTTTGCACGATGATGGCCAATGCCATTGACAGATCCTGATATTCCAGTATCGAGGAGATAGGAGGACTTCCTCCTCACTGGAGAGGAGGGAGATGATGAGGATGAGGAGGATGAGGGTGGTGATGAGGATGAGGGGGATGACGAGGATGGAGATGATGATGGGGATGACGATTATGAGCCAGATTCAGGTGATCAGGAGTCATTGTAGGATATACCCATAGAGCTGGAGATAGCTAGCAGAGAGGAGATGGAGATGTGTAGGGCTACCATAGCGAGTTAGCATGATCATATTGCTACATTAGAGAGATAGAATGCCATCTTGAGGATAGAGCAAGATCAGTTCAAAGCGGAGATAGCAAGACTCACAGCAGCTCAAGATATAGCAATAGCGCAGGCATAGCGAGAAGAACAGAGAGTCACTGAGTATATTGGGTTGATTAGGGATGCCAGTGCACGTGAGATGGCACAGATGCTGGTAGAGATCAGAGAGGAGATACGCCATTGGAGGAGACTATATGAGAGTGCAATTCCACCAGAGCAGAGAGCAGCGTCATATCAGGCATGATCAAGGATAGAGAGCAGGGCACGCTCTCAGAGGTCATTAAGCAGCATGGGGGTGAGTGGACCTATGAGACCACTATAGCCAGGACTAGGAGCGACATCATCCTTGAGACATGGCAGGGATGAGGAGGATAGAGGGAGCACCCAGTGATAAAGGCACGTGCTCCTTATGACAGATAGTTGACATTATGTAGTGTGACATTATGTAGTCAGCCTGCGGGCCATACTTAGGACAGATAGTCCAATTTTGTACTCCGATATTATTGTGATATGTGATATGATATGTATTGATATGATGGGATGCAATGTGTTATGACTTATAGTTATTTTTCCATGTATGGATGACTTATGCACTGTTTATTGTGGAACATGTATGGATATATTTTTATGTATTTTTAATGCATTTATAATATGAAATGGATAAAATGCTTGATATGATGCTTGATGTGATGTTTGATATAATGCAAATGCACTAACCAATGAATGTAGGATGCAGCGTATGTGTTTGGAGATCGGAGCACTAGACCGGACTGACTATCCGAACTGACGGAAGAAATGTTAGTAAAAAGAAATGAGACAGAGGACAATTAGAGATGAAGAAAAACTTGCTTTCAGTAATGCACTTTGTAGGTGAGAACCTTTATTTAATATAGCAAAATGGATGCGTAGCATCATGGCATTGAAGGCCAAAGCTGAAATGCAACCCCTTTTTACAAAAGACAGACACATCATAGACAAACAACAATCACAACAAAGAAAGAAAGGGACCATGAACCATCCCGGTCACTCTAAATCACTCAGTGACATCATCGAGCAACATAGGAACATGATCGAAGAGAAATCAGTAAATGATAAGACTCGCTAATTTCAACAAGTCAAACAAACATCTTGATCTTCATTGTCAAAAGTTGAAAGTGCTGATAGGACGATCATGTTGTCTGGTTTCAAGACATGCAGTACCCCGTCTAAGACAGGGCACAGTCTGGTTTCGAGTATACCACACCTTGTATAAGACCCATGATAGTAGTGACAAGGACAAATGATATTGGTGGTAACGTTCGATTGATATGACAATTGTGATCAGTTTGAATGTTTGGTTTGATCAAAAAAGTTCATCTGTTTATGCATGATCTCATTAAAGCACAATGTTTGATTAATTGTCATTGGAGGTATGCTCAACGATCTGTCTATGCACAAAGGGGATATTTTATTGCAAAATGCTTGTGTTTGGATTTTAATGTTTTGAAAAAAAATTTGTGTTCATTTTTTTCAGGACTTTATTTGACTGTTTAGGGAAATTTTTAGGACATTATTTGATTTTTTAAAATTTTTTCAGCACATTTTTCAATTTTTTTGGATTATTTCAAGACATTTTTCAATTTTATTTTTTTTTGGATTATTTCAGGACATTTTTCAATTTATTTTTTGGATTATTTCAGGACATTTTAAATTCAAAAGTTCCAGTGATTGATCATGACAAGGGGAACACACCCAATGCACATCTAAAAGACATATATATAGATCAGGACCGAAACATATGTACAAGAAACCGGAGTATGCAAGACATTGATGTTGACCAATCACGGGCCTGGAACAAAACATTGGGTCAGGACAAAGATAGACATGATAAATTGACCGTGAGAAAGCATAGCTAGAGGTCATGATAGATGACAGAGAAATGATCTCGTTACACATGGTGCCTGATTGCCAGGTTTTCACCATGGTACTTGCCCAAAGCACCTATTTGCCAGGTTTTCACTAGAGGGCGAATCATTTTTCTTTACTCTTTTTGTTCTTTTTCTTTGTTTTTCACTTTTTTTTTTATATATATATTTTTTTGCTTTTTTGATTTTTTTGTATTTTTTCAGGATCATACTTGAAGAAGTGCTAATAGAAAATTATGCCCAGTACTTGCAAAGATGCATGCTATTGACAGGATCAGACAAAGGTTCACCTTCTGGAGTGGCAAGCTGATATGCCCCCAAGCCATAGGCTGTCGTAACTATGAAAGGCCTAACCCAATTAGGTTCAAACTTGCCTTTGATGATGTCTGTAGACTGTGCATTCTTGGGGTTTGCCTTTAAAACTAGATCTCCCACTTCGAAGTGTCACCCTTTGACCTTCTTATTATAAGAGCAATGGAGATGGTTTTGATATGCTTGCAAATGTGTTAGGGCTGTCTGACATTTCTCATCTAACATCTCAAGCTGATGCAATCGAGAGACTCTGTGCATCTCATCATCAATCAGATGTTGCAAGGAAACACGCAAAGAAGGAATCTCCACTTCCAAGGGTAAAATGGCTTCCACACCATACACCAAGGAATAAGGTGTTGGGCCAGTAGGTGTGCGGATAGAAGTGCGATAAGCCCATAGTGCTGGATTCAACTGTACATGCCAATCTCGACCAGTGTCATTGAAAACCTTTTTCAGGATCTTGATAATGGTTTTATTTGATGCTTCGGCTTGACCATTACCCTGTGGATAGTATGGACTAGAGAAACAGTGTTGGATATGAAACTTTTCACAGAGTTCCTTGACATCTTTATTCTTGAAGGGACGACCATTATCTGTGACTATGGCAAGGGGAACCCCATATCTGCATATGATATAATTCAATAAGAATTTTGAAATTTGCACACTAGTGATATAGGTCATGGGGATAGCCTCGATCCATTTTGTAAAATACTCTGTGGCTGTAATGATGAACTTGTGTCCATTTGCAGATGTCGGGTGAATCTTACCAATAAGATCTAATCCCCATTGAGAAAAGGGCCATGGAGATATGACAAAATGAAGCTCTTGGGCTGGTGCATGAATGTAATTTCCATGGATCTGGCATTTGTAGCACTTCTTAACAAAATCATGAACATCTTTTTCCAGAGTGGGCTAATATTACCCAGCACGAATCAACTTTTTGGCTAAGCTCAGACCATTGAAATGGCCCCCACATAAACCATCGTGAACCTCATGTAAAGCCATTTGTGCTTCGTTAGAATCCAAACACCTGAGGAGGGTATGGTCAAAGGAATGACGGTAAAGGATATCAGCAATGATGACATATTTGGTTGTCTGTCGGATGAAGGCTCGACGTTGGTTAGCAGAAAGGTTAGGTGGTAAGGTTTCGGATTTCAAATATTGATATACATCATTGTACCATGGGGAGTTAGGACCAACAAGAATGCACATCACATCTACTGTCAGAATGTCAAAAGAAGGGACAAGCAATTGTTTGACCAAAAATTCACATTTGTCCATATTGTGGGGCATATTTAACATGGAAGCAATCGTAGCCATCGCATCTGCTGACTTGTTTTGCATTCTTGGAACTTGACTGAAATGGATAGCCATGAATTTTGTCTTGAAGAAATCTACCATATGCTTGTAGGGAATAAGCTTTTCATCTTTTGTTTCATAGTCATCATTCACTTGATAGATGACTAACTGAGAATCTCCATAGACTTGTAAATGTGTGATGTTCCAGTGGACCGCTACTTGGAGTCCTGTGACCAGTGCTTCATACTCTGCAATGTTATTGGTACAATGGAAAGTTATTCTGTAGGACTTGGGAATAGCATCACCTTGAGGGGTGACAAACAATATGCCTGCTCCAGACCCAAACTTGGTATGGGACCCATCAAAGTATAACTTCCATTCATTAGAAGATGTAAGAGCAAAGACTGATTCATCCATAAAATCTGTCAACATGGGATGATCATCATAAATAGGAGCCTCTGCAAGTTGATCCACTATGACTTGTCCTTTTGTTACCTTTTACTCCATGTACTCAATATCAAATTCACTAAGGATCATAACCCACTTTGCCACGCGACCCGTCAAAGCTGCTCTGCTAAGCAAGTATTTCAAGGGATCAATTTTTGCAACCAACAATGTTTGGTGATTTAACATATAGTGTCAAAGTTTCTATGTTGCAAAGCCCACTGCTAAGCATGCCCATTCAATAGTTGAATAATTCAGCTCATAACCTACTAGTGTTCGGCTGATATAATAAATAGCTCGCTCTTTGCGTTCTCATCTTGTTGAGCCAAGAGAACTCCTAGTGTTGTTTCAGTTGTAGAAATATACAATATAAATGGCTTTCCTTATATAGGAGGCATTAGAATAGGCGATGACAACAAATAGTCCTTGAGAGCTTGAAAGGTTGACTGACATTGCTCAGTCCATTTAAAAGCAACTTCTTTATGCAATAGATGCTGGAATGGATGACATTTGTCTGCCAACTGAGCTATAAACTGATGGATTGACTAGAGCTTTCCTTGCAGACTTCGTAGTTGACAAAGATTAGAAGGAGGAGGCATGTCCATTATTGCTTTAACCTTGGCCGGGTCAACTTCAATGCCTCGGTGAGAAACAATGTACCCTAGTAATTTGCTGGCTGTGACACCAAAGACACACTTATTTGGATTAAGTCTAAGCTTGTAAGTTTCCATTCAGTCAAAGATTGGGCCCAAGATGGCTAGATGACTATCTCTTGTGACAGATTTGCATAATAAGTCATCAACATAATCCTCCATCAAAGTATGCATGAAATCATGGAAAATTGTCATCATCACTCTTTGATATGTTGCGCCTGCATTTTTAAGACCAAAGGGCATCACATTCCAGTAGTAAGTACCCCAAGCACATGTGAATGCAGTCTTATGTTGGTCTTCAGGAGCAATGCAAATTTGGTTATAGCCAGAGAAACCATCCATCAATGAGAGCATCTCATATCTAGCAGTCATGTCAACTATGATGTCTATATTTGGCAGTGGAAAATCATCTTTAGGGCATGCTTTATTCAGATCCCTAGAATCTGTATAGATTCTAATGCCCCCAGTTACTTTGCTAACTGGTACTAAATTTGAAATCCAGTCTGCATAATCAATGGGTCTAATGAAGCCCACATCTAGTAATTTTTTTAGTTCCACCTTGACCAAAAGAGTCACCTGGGGATGCATCTTTCTAAGTTTCTATTTGACAGGCTTGGCATCTACTTTTAATGGCAAGTGATGAAGGACTAATTCTAGATCAAGGCCAAGCATATCTACATAGGACCATGCAAAGCTGATCTTCTTCTCAAGAAAGAAATTGACAAAATCTATCTTTTCATGTTTTGATAGAGAAGCAGCAAAATGAATGACCTTAAGATTTTCAGGTGTACCCAAATTGATTTCTTTGGTCATTTCCACAAGCAATGTTGATTTATCTTGACTTGATAGGGGTATGTCCACTCTTCCACCTTTGGGCACCTTAGAGAGGTTTTCACTCATAGGTATGTCTTTTATTTTTACTTTTGTATGATCAGAGAGTGCCTTAAGGTTTTCACTCAAAGACCTATTCTTTTGATTTTTTACTTTTTCTTTTCTTTTTTCATTTTGATGATTGGAAGATGGAGTTGACTCCCCAAAATATGCTGTGGAATCCAAATCAATAGCAAATCCTACCTTATGATCACCTTGTGGTATGCCTTCCCATAGTCCAAGGAATTCTGCAATTGCTTCGTCATTTTGAAAACAATCCAATGTGAGTGGTTCTTGTTGGTCATGTTGGATAAGCTGGGGATAGATGAGGGGTATGTCATCATTGGTTTTTAGGAGAGAGAGGACTGAGATGGTAAAGATGTAAACATCTATGGTATCACTATCTGAACTGCTTGTATCTGATTCGGAGTTTGGGTCCTAAAATGGTTCTATCCAAGCATTAGGACATGTTTTGGGAAGGGGAGTTATTTCATGTTTGTCTTCCATAGGCAAATCATCAGGGTCAAGGAAAACATTTTCAAGGGCATAGGAGCTAGAAGAAAGAGAACTCCACTCCCATTCATTGGAATTAGTTTCGGGTTGGGTATCCTTAGGTGTTATTTCATCATTAGACTCACGCCCTTTTCCACACATGGTCACTTTGGTAGATGAGGATCCAATTCGCAATGGTACAAAACCTAACCCTAAAGTTGGAGGTTGCATCTTGGGTATAACAGGTTCTAGCCTTCCCTTCTTGTCCGAGCCTAAGCCACTGCAGCCATCATATCCTTTCTTCTGTAGCATAGTGTGTAGGGGAAAAAGTGACACTAAGCAAACATGCCCTAAGCTTGCTTTCAATCACACACTTGTGGAATACGAAAGAGCCTAGAGGTATCACATAATTGGCTACTTCTTTTTGTGAAAGAGAGAGCCATGGGCTACCTATTAGGATTTCTATTCCTTTGTTGCAAATGATGGATAGAATGATGCAAGTTCAACTATCAACCCTAAAGTGTAAGTATGAACTAGCAACTTTGAGCACAAGATTGTAGAATTGAGATTTAATGATGATCAATTGTAAGGATAAGAGGAGAAATGTAAATGTGTACCTTGAATGGATTTGATTTTGCAAGATCTGCTACTAAAGCCAAAAGCCTAAAATACTGAAGCTGCTACCTCTGAAACTGCCAAAATTCACTGAAATGGACAAGGACCAAGGCGTCCAACTCCCCTGTCCTAGGGACCAGGGCGCCCCACGCCCCTGTCCTGGCTTTTTGGGTTGGAATTTGGTGTGAAGTTATATCTTGGTCTGCTTCTTCTGGATGTGCAACTTGCGGCGTCGTTCAAATTCAGAAATCTGTACTTATATCTGAAATGGTATGGTGGGTGGCTATATAGGGTTTTTCCTTAGTCAAACCCCCGCTTTGGTGATTTCCACCTCTATGAATAGCCAAGTTGTATTGTAAAAGTAGTGTGTGTGCAGACCTTGTGTGTGTGCAAGATCCTAAAATTCAAGTAAGCAAACTAGAGCAACCTAGAAAGTAAACCCTAATTGCTTGTAAATGATAATGTAAATGCTCCAAATCAAGATGCAAAGTGATCTAGAGCATGAATACAAATGATATAATGAGGCTTATGCAAAGACATGAAAACAACATGAAATCATACCCAACCCCAAGGGAGGGGTACAAGCCAATCTTCAGTCGGTGATCCCTTATTGCTCTTCAATGCCTTCAAAGCCCTAAATGGATGAATGAAATTGATGAATGCTTGATGGATGGATGTTGAATGTTATTGAAGTCTTCAAAGATCTGCTCTTTCACTACATAGAAGGTCCTTGAAACCAAAATTTCCTATCCTTTCAAATGAAGAAAGAGAGCTCTTATATATGAAACCCTAGGTCTTAATTTCAACTTTTGGCCGACCTAGAGATTGAATCTCCTGCCAATTTCTTGGGGTTAAGCTTTATTTTATGATTGGATCGCGCTCCTAAAATTTTGAGAAAAATGTCTAGGACCATGTGCACTCCGGGTGCCATGGTCCCGGCAACTTTTCACCAAATTTTTAGGGTCGTCGGATATGATGATTTTAGAGAGAATCCTGAAGTTACAAGTGATTTCGAGATGTTTTGACCCCCGAAATCAAGTTCAAAATAGGACCTAATTAGGGTTTTTGATTAAATGATGTATTGGAGGAATAAAATGAAAAGGGCACACTTTTAATGAAAGGGCCCAACCTTATGATATGGGAGATGATAAAAATAGAACCTTAGACCTAATTAAGTGCTAAAGGGGAAATGCAATGCAAAATGCAAAATGCGCCAAGGCGGGTGCTAAACTAGGTGTGAAATTGTACCACCTTAGCAAGTGCGTATAATTTACGATGCTACATTTAGCCCCCACTTTAGTGGTCATATGAGTACTACGTGCATATGCAAGCTAAAGTATAGAAAAGTAAACATTATTTGAAAAAGGATATATCCATAAGTTTGTCGAACGAAGCCCCCAGCGGTATCTGCAGTACACAGTTAGGAACCGCACCCTACAAAACACATGTTAGATCACAAAATCACCTAATTCTTACTAAGGAAGGTGATGAAAATTCGAGGGTAGCTATATGCCCCCCCTGTTTTGGCTTGCTAATTTTAGTGAGTTGAAAAAGGGTATCATGTTTACCACTTCGAATTGTTAAAGAATATTGATGACAAATGCTCACAAGAAGATTTGATATGAGATCAAAAACTAATGGAGAATCATTTGGTAAGAAAGAGGACTAAGTCTCAATTCCAACACAACAAAGAGTGTGAGGATTTGGGAGTTCTCTAACACAAGATGAAGGATGTAAATGGAAATAAAATGCAAAGAGAAGAAAAGAAAGGGAAAAAGCATGAATACACACACTGGTGATCCATGAGAAGAATAGTGAGAGAGAAAACATGGACTTCTCGCTCCTAGATCTTGTCTAGGTGATCCATGGGAAAAAGGACATGGAAAACTAGCCCCTAGAGTCTGTCTAGGTGATCCATGTAAGGGAGGAGAGTGAGAAAGTCTAGCCTTATGCTGCTAGTTCCACTCAACCTCGTGCATGTGTGTGTAAGTGAGGTTAGAAGCACCTCATAGGAGTCTATGCCCGAGTATGCTACAACCTGTATATGTATAGTACAAAAGCATGACATCTCGCTCTAAGAGTCTGTGCTCTGGTTCCGAGAATAATCACCCTGCATAAAAGAAAAATGGAGACATCTCGCTCTAAGAGTCTGTGCTCTGGTTCTGAGAATGACCCATTGCTCAAAAAGTGTAATGTTTATGTCATAAGCAAAGTAGAACAAGGATACCTACCTTCACCACAAAAGAAGATACCCCAGAAATGCAACAATGTCATAGATCCATGCAAGAGAGTTTTGCACTCTTTAAGCAAGGATAAGATAGTTGAAAAGGGATATCTTGTAGTATGTGTAAAGGAGATCCTTAGAGGAGAAGAGATCTTTGTACAAAAGACACCTATCCCCAAGATGAATTGTCTTAGACAAATATAACATCTTCTAGAATAAGACAAAGAAGAGAATAAGAATGCAATACTTCCTTCTTTTGCGAGGTGAAAGTGATTCTTAATGAAGGATGACACTCTTTTTAACCCAATTGGGAGAGTGAATTCATTATGGATGTATTTTACCAAGTGTAAAAGAGGTTGTAGTCAAGGACTTACACCTCTTGTAAGAGAGAATCCTTGAACAAACAACAACAAATGCATACAAGGAATAACATCAAGTAATAAAGTTCACACCATCCACAAAATAGGAAAAAGTGGATCCTTAGATAAAAATAAGGAAAGATCATTGCCTCCCAAGGATAAGGATAATGAGAAGGACTTACACAATCTTCTAGGGAGAGATTTGGACATAAGCACAATGTACTACATACTCACATGAGTTCATGCAAGCAAGATATTAGTGTATGCAAAATGCTCCTCACAAGAAGTGGGTAGGATAAGAAAGAGAATACACATCTTCTCCAGGAAAAGAGGATTATAAAGAAAAGATGATCAATATTTCCACACTATTACCCCAAAGGGAAATCTTAATCATAAAAAGAAGAGATGTATAAAATCACTCTTGTCCCCATAGGAACAAGAGATAACATAGAAAATTAGGCTATTATGTTGCTTCAAAAATATGATTGCACTTGAAATTGTACCATCATGAATGACAATGAGCCCCCAGTAAATGAGCTACCAATGTCACATAATGATGAGCAACATAATAGCCATTAATGTTATTTAAAGACATGAGGTATTTGAATATGACATGCTAAATGCTCAACTATAAGTGAGATCAAAAACATGTATAAAATGATAAAAATTGAAGAAGAAAAGTCACAAGAAATCTTAGAAGAGGGATGAGTGTAATTTATTAGAGCCTTTTCCCTAGAGGAAAGGACTTTATGATGAATAGGAGATAAAGATTCATAAGTGGATTTAGAAATTTGAGGGGATTCATAAAGAGATTTGTTCATCACCAAGATTTCCTTACGAGGGGAATGAGAGTTGATAGAAGTAGAAGATGATTTAGTTGAAGTGAGATCATCATCACTACTAAATATAGCATTCACATTGAGAGATGGTCTTTTAGATGCTTTGGTGTGCTTGTAGGGATTATAACCGAGTCCAAAGGTCTCATCATAAAGATTATTCCCTAGAGGAACCTTTATCCCTTGTTCGTGAGTGCCACAACCATTTCCATTATACCCATACTTAGCTAAAATATGAAAACCACGACCATAATGATTAGCCATTTCAAAAAGAGAAGGTGGTTTTTCATAAGACAAAGAATCAAATTCTTCAGAATTAGAGGTGTGAGGAGAAGAAGTTTGAGAAGCGGCCACAAAATTATTGTTCATAGGTTTAGGTAAGCTTGATTGATCTTTAGTTTCTTCCTTCTTCTTAACTTTAAGCTCTCTAGGAGGAACCCTATACTCACCTACAAAGGTGGGATTAAAGTCAAGATCCCCAATCGTCTTCTGCGAGAACCTTCTTAGGATCAAAAGCCTTTTCATGTGTAGATTCAAGTTGAGAAGAATCTTCTTCAAGAACTTTAGACTCATCCAAAGAATTTTGATTATTAGAGGGTGATGATTCATCCATAGGTATCTTGTTTAAAGAGTCATCACTAGAAGAGGAAGGTTTAGAAGAACTTCCTTTGGAAGTAGATGTTTGCAAACAAGCTTGAAAATTAGTATCACCTATCAAGGTATATGTCTTATTGTTATAAATAAATTTAACTTGTCTATGCAATGTAGAGGGGATAGCTTGCATACTGTGAATCCAAGGTCTCCCTAATAACAAGTTGTATATTAGATTTCCCAACATAACATGGATAGGAGTAGGCAAAGTAACAGGTCCCACTATGACGGGTAAGGTGATAATACCTAATGAAGACTTAGCCACATTATCAAAGCCTCAAATGGGACGAGAGTCAGGCTCAATAAGGGATGTATCCACATTCATCTTATGCAATAGATTAATGCTACACACATTAAGGCCAGAGCCATTATCTACCAGTGTTCGTCTTATAGCAGTGTCATTTATGATAACCACAATAATCAAGGGATCATATTGATGTTGAATTTCACTAGTAGGCAATTCATCTTGAGTAAACACAATTTGAGCTTTAGGATTCATCACAGAGTTAACCAGAGACACTATATTACTAGATGTATTAGGTGGAGGAACATTCAAATCTTTCAAGGCATCTTGTAACATTCCATGATGAGCAGAAGAAGTTTGGATCAAATCCCAAAGGGATATCTTAGCAGGGGTAGCTTTAAGTTGTTCTATGAGATCATATTCCTTAACAATAACTTGTGAAATACGTGGAACTTGTGGAAGAAATGGTTGAGGATTAGGAAGAGAAATTGGAGTAACAGGAGGAGGATTAGGTTGCCTATTGTTTCTTGTGTTATAGGTATGAGCAACCGCATTATAACTCTCTCTAGTCAGTTGCTTAGCATACTCATATGGGCTCTTAGAAGAATAACCTCCTTGCACAGTAATAATAGGTTTCTTGGGAGTGCAAAAAGAATCATTAGCATAACCACCTTGAACCACTAAGATAGGCTTATTTAAAGGTTGAGAATTTTGAGAAGGACAAGCACCTTGGATAGTGAATAGAGGTTTGTTAGGTGTTTCATTCACATGTATCAAATTGATTGAAGATGGTTTAGAGGAATGAACAAAAGTGTTGGAAGAATTATTGATAGTCTTCTCTTGCACTAAAATCTTATCACGGATTAAATCAATTTTAGGAGAGAGACAAGGGGTAGGCATTGATGTTCTAGTAGGAAGAGTAATACTAGGAAAGTTCATATCATCCTCTATCATCAAAGGATCTACATGGGGAATAAACTCTCTAGGAGAAGGATCAACATTACTCTCTAAAGTCTCACTTTTGAGAGGGAGATCTTTGAAAGAGATGTTAACCATCTTGCTTTGAACTAGGGTATCCTTATGAGTAGAACAAAGTTGAGGAGAGGGAGATGCTTTATTTTTAGAGGGAGAATAATTGAGATTCAAGGAAGGTGAGAAACTATCAAGGGAGTTTTCAATCTTGATTTCATCCTCTTTGGCTAGGGTTCTCTCATGGGATAGAGAATAATCTACACCTTCTTCTAATGGTTCATCCCAAATAGTGAAGTGGTTGAAAGGAATGTTTGAAGTATTGTCAATTTCAGGAGAGGAGATAACATTGTTTATTAATTCCTCATCCTTAGGAGGGAGAGCATCAATAGATGTGTTAAACTCATCCTCTTTCCTCAAAATATGTTCAATATGATCTTTAGGGGAGAGAGAATTAAGGAAATTGCTTATCATTTCATCTTCTTTCTCTAAGGGATGCTTATGGGTAAGACAAACTTTAGGAGAAGGGTAAGCATTTATCATTAATTCATCATTTCTAGTGGGAATTTTGTTGGAAAAGGAAATTCCATCACTAGGAAATGTAGGGATAATGTCATCTTCTTGCACAAAAGGATCCTCATGAAGGGAGTGTTTTTTAGGAGGAACATGAACATATTTCTCCAAAGACTCATGCTTAGGAAGGATATCTTTGAAAGAAGTGTTCATAACCTCTTGTTGCACTAACATGCCCCCATTGGAAGGTGAAGTGACATTAAGAAAGGTGTTTATGATATCATTCTCTTCCTCTAGGATAGCTAAATAGAAAGGGAACATTTTAGGAGAATTGTCAAGATCACTCTTAAAGTCTTCATCCTTAGAGCATGGGAGAGTCTCAAAGGGATTGGTAGCAACTCTTTTAGGCACTAAAATGTTGTTATAGATGGGGGGAGGTTCTTTAGGAGAAGGAAAAATTGAAACAATGGAAGCTAACCCATTATCACATCTATGAAATGAATGCATCATGACAACAATTTTCCTCTTTCAAATGATAACATATGCAAAATAGAAGGAAATGTTTAATTTTAACCAATGAAAGCACTTAGAAGGTAGATTTAGAAAATGAAATTTATGATTCAAATGAGTTCCTAAATCAGATTTGAAATTATTGATCCCAATTAAGCTATCCACAAGTTCAACTTTGAATTGAAAAATTAGGGTTTTAGCAAAAATTTCCTCTAAATTTTTTTTTTTTGAATCTTGCAAGAAATTAAAACTTGTAAATAGCATAAACACTCAAATTTGAAAACATAAATCAGAATTAGAGAAGATTGGAATTCACGTAGGGTTCACCAAAAATGTGTAGGGGAAAAAGTGACACTAAGCAAACATGCCCTAATCTCACTTTCAATCACACACTTGTGGAATACGAAAGAGCCTAGAGGTATCACACAATTGGCTACTTCTTTTTGTGGAAGAGAGAGCCATGGGCTACCTATTAGGATTTCTATTCCTTTGTTGCAAATGATAGATAGAATGATGCAAGTTCAACTATTAACCCTAAAGTGTAAGTATGAACTAGTAACTTTGAGCACAAGATTGTATAATTGAGATTTAATGATGAACAATTGTAAGGATAAGAGGAGAAATGTAAATCTATACCTTGAATGGATTTGATTCTGCAAGATCTGCTGCTAAAGCCAGAAGCCTGAAATACTGAAGTTGCTACCTCTGAAACTGCCAAAATTCACTGAAATGGACAAGGACCAGGGCACCCAGCGCCCCTGTCCCAGGGATCAGGGCACCCAGTGCCCCTATCCTGGTAGGACTAGGGTGCCCCATGCCCCTGTCCTAGTTTTTTGGGTTGGAATTTGGTGTGAAGTTCTGTCTCGGTCTGCTTCTTCCGGATCTGCAACTTGCGGTGTTGTACGAATTTGGAAATCTGCACTTATATCTGAAAAGGTATGGTGGGTGGCTATATAGGGTTTTGCCTTAGTCAAACCCCCGCTTTGGTGATTTCCACCTCTATGAATAGCCAAGTTGTATTGTAAAAGTAGTGTGTGTGCAAACCTTGTGTGTGTGCAAGATCCTAAAATGCAAGTAAGCAAACTAGAGCAACCTAGAAAGTAAACCCTAATTGCTTGTAAATGATAATGTAAATGCTCCAAATCAAGATGCAAAGTGATCTAAAGCATGAATACAAATGATATAATGAGGCTTATGCAAAGACATGAAAACAACATGAAATCATACCCAACCCCAAGGGAGGGGTACAAGCCAATCTTCAGTCGATGATCCCTTATTGCTCTTCAATGCCTTCAAAGCCCTAAATGGATGAATGAAATTGATAAATGCTTGATGGATGGATGTTGAATGTTATTGAAGTCTTAAAAGATCTGCTCTTTCACTACATAGAAGGTCCTTGAAACCAAAATTTCCTATCCTTTCAAATGAAGAAAGAGAGCTCTTATATATGAAACCCTAGGTCTTAATTTCAACTTTTGGCCGACCTAGAGATTGAATCTCCTGCCAATTTCTTGGGGTTAAGCTTTATTTTATGATTGGATCGCGCTCCTAAAATTTTGAGAAAAATGTCTAGGACCATGTGCACTCCGGGTGCCATGGTCCCGGCAACTTTTCACCAAATTTTTAGGGTCGTCGGATATGATGATTTTAGAGAGAATCCTGAAGTTACAAGTGATTTCGAGATGTTTTGACCCCCGAAATCAAGTTCAAAATAGGACCTAATTAGGGTTTTTGATTAAATGATGTATTGGAGGAATAAAATGAAAAGGGCACACTTTTAATGAAAGGGCCCAACCTTATGATATGGGAGATGATAAAAATAGAACCTTAGACCTAATTAAGTGCTAAAGGGGAAATGCAATGCAAAATGCAAAATGCGCCAAGGCGGGTGCTAAACTAGGTGTGAAATTGTACCACCTTAGCAAGTGCGTATAATTTTTGACGCTACACATAGTAAATCCTTTGCCATACCATTCCATTGGCAACCTGACAAGTGGGGTCTTAGTTGGATCCTTATAAAGCCAATCTATGACATCATCATCTAAAGTTTCTTTGTCAAGTTCACCCCATCTTGTAAATGTAGTGGGAGGCTGATATTGAATAACTACTTTAGGTTCCTTTTGCAACAAATGTGGTTTGCCATATGATTTTGGAGATATTGGTAAATTCCCAATGAGGAATGTTTGATCCATTGAATATTCTCCGCATCCTTGGTCCTGTATCTTCAATTTTCCTTTGACAACATCTAACATTTCATTAGGATCCACATAACTATGTGAGTGGGCCTCTCTATTGACTGGGACTTGCTGCTGAGGGGAATCCTTTAGAGTAGCACAAAATTGAAATGGATTAAGATCTCCTAGAATTGTTATCTCAGTTCCATTGTAAGGATATTTTAAACATTGATGATAAGTGGATGGAACTGCTTTCATTGCATGGATCCATGGATGGCCAAGAATCATATTGTAAGGGAGATCAAGGTCTAAGACCTGTAAGAAAGTGTTTTCTGTCACTGGACCAACTCTGATAGGTAATGTAATTATCCCTTTAGATGGGCGCTCACCATCATCATATTCTTTGATTGTTATTCTTCTGGAAGCATCAATGTCATTTTTTGTATAACCAAGGCCAATGACCACTCTCAAGGTACAAATATTAAGACCCACTCCGCCATCTATCAAGACTCATCGGATTTTGCAATTATGGACAAAGACTTCAAGATGTAAAGGATCATTATGAGGGAGCTTATTAGGTGAAATATCATTATCAGAAAATGCAACATTTTGGGAAATAGCTAGATGTCCAATTCGGGCTTGAAACTGGTCAACATCAATGTCTGTCAGGACAGTGGACTCAATTAAAGCTTTATCTAGGACTGTGCAATGCATGGGGGACATTTTCAACAACTCAAGGATTGACATTTGTGTAGGTGTCTTTCCTAGATGATCTAGGAGATTATACTGACTTGCAGGAGTTGATTTGGGAGGAACTGCAGGAGCTCCTTTCAGGACTATTTTGGATTGACGAGTGGTGACTGCATAAGAAGGATCTTGTCCCTTTATTATTATGGTGGAAATATACTCATTTGATGCTCGAAAACAATTGATGACATTGTTATAACTAGTGTTTGCATAATTTGTTGTTTGGGTAGAATTTGAAGAAGATGCTTTACCCTTGTCATGACCAAATAAAGGAGTTTTGAAAATTGTATGATTAGTGTTAGAGGTCATGTTGGGCGGATCTACCTCAATTACTCCTTGCTCTAACAAGTCTTGAATCATATGTTTCAATTGAAAACATGACGCAGTTTTATGTCCTTTTGACTGATGGTACTCACAATAGGCATTATCATTCCACCAATGCAGCTCTACCACTGGTTCTGCCTTGATATCTGGTAACTTGATAAATTTTGCTTGTATTAATTGTTTCATTACTGACTCAATAGGCTCTCCCAATGGTGTAAACTATCGAGGAGGTCCATCCCTTGATCAGAAAGGTTTGCATTGCTAGTTTTGTTATTGGCCTTGTTGTTGATTATATTGTTGAGTGTATTGTTGAGTATGTTGTTGGTATTGTGGCTATTGAGTAACATTGTTCATTGGTGTTTGATTTTGTTCCATAGTTGACATATTAGGAACACTCAATTTCTTGATTGTGAACGGGGGTTGATTTGCATTCACCACTCTTGCATCAACAACTCCATCATTAGTGACATTCTTATTTTTATACCAAAATCTATTTCTGTCCCCTGAATTGTTTGTGTTGTCACTGTCTTTGTTAAGCTTAATGATTCCCTTGGCTACAAGAGCAGTTTCAATGTTCATCCCTTTCTTAATGAGTTTCTCAATATTACTGGGACTTTTCAATTTTAGTTCATACATCATTTCTGGGACCAAATTTTGGATAAACAGATTCACTTGTTGTTCTTCAGGTATATCTAGGGAAGAACGACTATACAAGCTTCGCCATCATTGCAAGAAAGTCATTAATGGTTCACCTTGCTTTTGCTTGGTGTTGCATAAATCTGACGTGGTCACATCACTATTGATGTTGAATGTGAAGTGAGATATAAACTTTTGAGCCAATTCTGACCAAGTCTTTATATTTCCTAGCAGATGTGAATACCAATCCATGGCTTGTCCCATGAGACTTCGTGCAAATAAACGCATTAAATATGTTTCCTCATAACTCACTTCAGTACATGCCATGAAAAATTCTTGAATGTGATCTTTTGGATTGCCATTCCCTTTATATTTCTCAAAATTAGGTGCCTCAAAATGCTTAGGGAATGGAGGCATGTATAAGCTCTTGTCAAATGGATTAGGACATAAATCTTGATCTGTGTACAACTTCTTTGCTCCTTTAGTTTCTAATGCATCAACTTGTCATTGCAACTTGTCAAGCTATTGCACAATTGTATCAGATTTTGGAGGTCCATCATTAATCCCGGTGGGTACTCTTTGTCGATACATCATGTTTTCGATCGGTTGTTGATGCTCTAAAATTGCCGTCTTTGGTGTCTCCGGCATATAATGTTCTTGGTACACCTCTTGTTGTTGTGGTTGTGCCATGCCTTAATATTGACCTTGTTGATGTGCTTCTTGTGGTGGCATCATCGTATGTAGCCTGGGTTGATATTGCAATTGAGGGTGTTGTTGATATTGCACAGGCATCAATTACGGTTGTGAAGTATGATAGCTTGTTTGTCTTGGCACATA
Organism: Cryptomeria japonica; assembly: GCF_030272615.1. Lineage (NCBI taxonomy): Eukaryota > Viridiplantae > Streptophyta > Pinopsida > Cupressales > Cupressaceae > Cryptomeria > Cryptomeria japonica. Next base: position 109,896,078 of record NC_081408.1, read on the forward strand.
TTGAGGCACATGTTGTTGTTGATGTTGACGAATCAGAATTTGTTGACTTTGTGCCAATTGTTGTTGTCGTGGTGTAAATCCCATCATTTGCAAAAAACTTTGTTTGGGTGGTTTTTGTTGTTTCTCCTTAAGATGGGGTATGGCACTTGCATTAACTTGCTGTGTTGTTTGTCCAATCCATTATGGTGGTTGCAAGTTTGCATTAACTTGTAATGAGGCAAAAGGCGCTGCAATTTGTTGTCGAATGCGATATTGTTGTTGTTGTGCATTGTTTGTTTGCACATTTGATTGTACTTTTTGTGTATTACTCAATTTTTGCAACATTTGTTGTTGGTGCAAACCACTATCCGTAGCTCTTTGTGTCACCATTATCAAAGGATCTGTCACAATAGTGTTTGGCAAATATATTGAGCTTAACGAGACATAAGAACTTTGTTGCATTGTGGAATTGTTTTGGACATTGGTGATATCAGGCATTCCAGTCGTGAAGCGTTCTTGCATCTTAGATTTCGATCCAATTTTATGCATGTAAGGAACCACTTCTTGTTGAGGGACAACTGTCAATATTTGCGTGGTCTTCATTTGATCTTGTGTTACAAGTGTTGTGTTAAATAATGGATTATTTATTGTCTCAAATGGTGACTTTTGGGGAATAGTCACTGTCAATGCCTTTGAAGCATGTTTACTCATCAAGGTAGGTTGAGTTTCTTGTTGTGCATTTTCTTCATTTGGATGCAGAGAGAAACTTAACAGCTCACCACCTTGTTGTTTTTGCACATTGATTTGCTCACTTGAGGAGGTCACATTACTCATCATGTCAAGATATTTTTGTGGGAACATCTTAAAGACCTTGTTCAAGAATTTATCCATCTTTTTCATCAACTTTGGATCTTGAAGGAACATATCAACATCATCAGAAGCATTAGAATCTGATGAAGAATCTGGTTGGACATTTAGATTTGTTTCTTGTTGAATGCCTTGATCTAAACCAAATCCTTGTGAAAGAGTTTGTTCCTCATGTAATGTTTGAATTTCATGTTGCAGGTTTGGTTGATTCCAATCGAAAGGTGCATTTCCTCTTGGTGTTGGTGGAACACTCCCATGTCCTAGTTTCATGGGTACAAATACTGGTTCATATAATGGAGGTGGTCCAAGTTGAACCATTCTATATGGTGGTAATGATATGTTTGATGAACCTTCAATTTGTACTGTTTGACTAGTTTGAAACTGTGAATTTGATATGTTGTCAATGGGTTGATACGTTGGTTCGCCCATCTTTTTAGATTTTGACCTTGTTTCAACAGGCATGTCACTATGCAAATGCAATATTTTTGGAATTTTTCAAGGATAATGTATGATATGCAACTAAATGCAAACTAAATAGATGAAAATGCAATCTATGGCAAGAATGCAATCTATGTTTTTGGTTGTTTTTGAAGATTTTGACAAACTTTTGAAATGAAAATCTAAAAAGAGACCCTTAGGAGATTGAAATGATGTCTAGACCTCAAAGGACAAAAGGACAAAATGACAATGTCTCCCCTATATGCTTGGATACTAAGCTAGGTTTGACCAAATGACATTGATGACAAAAGACAAAAGTTTGATAAGGTCTAGACTTCCTAACAATGACTTAGGGTTTATCAAAGATTTGGATTACTCAAGTATGACAAAACCTAGTTTTTGACACTATATGCAAAGGGACAATTACTATGCAAATGACCCTAATATGATATGATAATGACCTAAACTTAATGAAGAGACCTAGGGTATGCAAATGCAAATGTATGACAATGTCAACCTAAGTTTGAATTATGAAATGGTATTACTCTAATGCAAGAGGACACATGCAAATGGACGACCCTTATTGATATGCAAAGGAGTATGACCTAGGTGAAACTTAACCTTGGTAATTGACAATGAATTTGCAAAATGCAAACCTAGGATGAACCTAAACCTAAGTGACATGAATGTTGAGACAAGATTTTAAAAAATGTTTGACAACCATGTTTGAAGATGTTTTGAACTTTTGTTGGATGAAATGTTCTTGTGTTATTTTAACTTAGACTCAAGACAATCATGCTCATTCACACATTTCTTATGGTAGGCAAGGACATTAGGTACTTGAGAGGTAGACTCGTTATGGGATTCAAGGAGAATACATAGATGCTTGACCCCATGGGCTCCCCTCCACAACACTCACTTCTCAGGGCAGCCAAGCATCAGTCCCCATGGAAATCTCCCCATGGCGAACTTAGTATCTCTTCCAAGTATCCGAACTTGTCCTTCTCAAGCAACTACAAGGGTTTTTGGCCTCTAAATACAAGGTGTTTAGTAAGGATTTCTGTTAAGTGTTACTCCTTGGTGTCATGCAAGCATGATTGAGACATTAAACCCACCAAGATACCAAACAAATGTAGTCACACAAGCACGATTTAGACCATGAGGTCCTACTTAGATGTTGATATGAGAAAGAGTTCAAGGGTCATCACTTCCCAAGTAACTACAATTCCCACTTAACCCTTCCTTCAAAGCTTTTGCTCATCAGGTATTTATTTATAGTGAGTTAGAATGCCAAGGTATTCTAGCCATACTCACTTTGGGTTGTTCCCTTCTCACGATTGTCACTTGCTTGCAAAAGCAAATGGTCGGGAAGGCAGGCCCTCTAAAGGTGACACACAATCAAAACATGAGCATGGTATTGAAGATCTGGATTTCTAATCACCCTAAGAAGGATGAGAGCATACTCTCCTACTCCAATGTCAAACTCAACAATCAAAGCAAACATACATTCATTCCATCCTATTTAGAAATCATACTAGGTGCCTAAATATTAATTACAAACACAAAGTTTAGTTGTAGTTCAAGGCAACCTGCAAAACCACCAAGTTAGAAGTTTGATATGTTTGATCTTTGACTAGCGAACCTGCATAAAATTCGTTAGTAGTTTCATCTTTTTCTTTGCCATGTGTAATGCCAGGGTGCTGCACAAAGAATCAGTACCAAAAAACCAAAAAACAGAAACAGAATGCAAAACAAAACAATTTGCAAGAAACACTGCTTTTTACCTCTATTTTTGGCCTTACACGGGCCTAGAATGTCTCACACAAGCGCAGAATGATGCAACACAAGCACAGAATGATGCAACACAGGCACAGATCCCTTTGACATAGGTGTAAACATCTTTGACATAGGTGCAGAATGCTTGACACAGGCGCAGATTGCTCCTACACAGGCGCAGAAGTTCTCAGAAAGCCCTGCATTACCCTGTTTCTTGGGTTTTTGACCTGCAAATCATCTCAAAAGCACTCAAAAGCATGGTTAGGGGGTTAGTTCACGTCGGGTTGACCAATTAATGTAGATAGGAAATCTAGAATCATCAAAACAATAAGAACAATAGCCTAGTTCAATCACGAAAGCTAAAATGCAATGATAACAATCCTAAAAACACTCAATAAAGACATGAAAACAAGACATCAATTCAAATGCAAACCATTGCAAACTTTAATGTCTCCTTCATGTGGCTCCATTTTCCTTCTTTCTCCTTCAAATAGCTTTGTTTTTGGATCTCACCTACTAGTGCATAAGCATGATGTGAAAGCAAGTAGACAAGATGATAGCGCAAGAATACTCGAAGCGTGATTGATTCAACCAGGGATCAGGGACCTTGATTGAAGAAATTCATCCAATTTATAGACAAGTTGGAGAAAAGATCAAATTAGCATGAAGAGATTCAAATGGAAATTGCAAATCAAGAATGACAAATATGACAAATTATGACAAATTTGCACTTTCTATGCAAGATTGATTGATTGATAATTTTGACAAAATTATGACAAATTTCTATGTCAAAATTGATTGATTGTCAATTATGACAAATTATGACAACTTGAAATGTCATTCCCATGAAATTAGGAGAAAAATGGGAGAGAATTGAAAATTAGATGAAATAGAAATTAGGAAATTAGGAATTAGAAATTGATGAAAATTAGGAAATTAGGAATCAGGAGAAATTAGGTAAATTAATTAATAATTTGTCATTTATTAATTAATTCACAAAAAGAGAAATAATTAGTTAGCCAATTAAATAAAAATTTAATTGTGACACAAAGACTTAGGATAAATAAATAATTTATTAATCCTAGAGGGAGAAATGACAAACAAAGTTAAATGATTAAATCATGAAACCCTAGAAGATGAATTAGCAATGCAAGGATGACAATTAGGTCGTGATTGAAGGATCAATTTGATCATGATTCTAACTTCATAAAAGACCAATGCTGACAAATGATTGAGATTGGTTGACAAACTAACAAAGATTGATAAAGAGACCAAATTGATAGGTGCCAATTGACGAGGAACAATGACTAATTGATCCAAATTGACATGATTGAGAAAGACGATGATCGATGACAAATTGATCACAAAATGACAAAATTGACAAGAGGACAAGGATCGATGACAAAATAGATTGCAAAACAACAAGATTGAAAATGACCACAATCGATGACAAATCGATCGCAAGTCGACAAGATTGAAAATGACAACGATCGATGACAAATCGATCGCATGATGATAAGATTGAAAACGAGAATGATCGATGACAAATAGATCACATGATGATAAGATTGATAAGAGGACAAAACCCTAATTAGGATTGACGATGTCCAAAATGATGACAAATGAACATGCACATTGATGTGATAGGATAAGATCGATCAAAATCATGACTGGAGATTGTTGTCGACAAGACCAAATTTCAAAGCGAGACGAATGAAGAATGCAGAAGAATGACTTGATGCTAGCAAATGATGAAGACCAAGTGCGAATCATAGGAGAAATGTTAATGCGACATAAAAACCCTAAAATAAGGCAATGCATCAATGTTAAAGTACGACTCCGCAAGCGTTGACCATTTTTAGACGTCTACAATCACACCTTTATTCTTACTACTAATAATCTGATTTTGTGAATGATTCAATCTCATGTACCTGAGAGTTTGAGGATTTTATTGAATTTTAGGTTCTTGAATTCTTTCTTATGTATTAACATCTGCACCTTCATTCTCAGGCTTTTCTGGAGCAATCTGAACTTGACTTTGGGTCTGTACTTGCTTTCCTTTATTTGAACTGACAGCCTGATCATCAGAATCATATCTAGAAGATCTAATGTTTCTCACATTGCCTTCCCCCCTTCACATTATCACTTTCAACCATCTTTCTCAATCTTTTATTATAACACTGGTACGCCTTACTTTTAGTAGAATAACCAAGAAAGATTCCTTCATCACATATAGTATCAAACTTTCCAAGATCTTCATCTCTTTTGATATAGCATTTACTACCAAAAATTCTAATATATCTAGCACTGGGATCATGACCAAACGATAACTCATAAGGATTCTTACCAGTATCACCTTTGAGATTTACCTGATTAAGAGTGTATACTACATTACTCACAACTTCTCTCCAAAATACATGCAAAAAATTTCCTTCAATCATCATGGTTCTAGCAATATCGTAAATTTTTTTATTCTTTCTCTCCACAACACCATTCTATTGTGGTGTTCTAGGAGCATATATCTATATCTTAACTCCATTCTCTTCACAATATGCATTAAACTCACCAAAAGTGAATTATCCACCTCTATTAGATCTCAGACACTTCAGATTCAATCTAGTCTTAGTTTCAACTGTAGACTTGAAAATCTTGAACTTCTCCAATGCTTCAAACTTCTCCCTTAAGAAGGTAACCCACATCATCCTTGAATAATCATCAATCAACAACATGAAATACCTGTCACCCTATAAGTTTCTCACTCTAGAAGTACCACTAAGATCAATATGTGCAATATCCACCAATCCATTAGAATTATACTATCTGCTCTTATAATTAACTCTTGTTTGCTTCCCTAATTGACATTCCTTACATACCAAATTAGAAGCCTTTATTAACTTTGGTAGATCTCTCATTGCTTGATTAGAACTTATTTTAACCATGCAATCAAAATTTACATGACACATCCTTTTATGCGATAACTAAATGTCATCAATTTGAGCAATCAGACAACTTTTACCACCAGTATTCAAGTGAAATATATTACCTTTAATCTTTGTACCTGATGCAATCTCAGTTCTGAAGCTACGCAAGATCTCACATTTGCCATTCTTGAATGAAAAGTTATATCCCTTATCAACTATTTGACCAACATTCAAAATATTATGCTTTAAACTTTCAATATACAACACATCATCAATATTGTTCTTACCATCAAGAAAAATAGAACCTCTACCATGGATTACACAAGCTTTGTTATCACAAAAATATTACTATACAAACACCATACCTTTCCAAATTTATAAAATTACTTTTATCACATGTCATATTATGAGAGAAACCATTGTCAATTACCCACTCATATTTCTCCTCAACTTTATTAGCTAAAGCTTTCTCCACATTGATGCAACTTGTAGAATATGTAGTTATAGGATCATCTTCCTTGATAGTGGTGCAAGAGCACCTAGAATCTCATTATTGATCACAAGTTGCCTTGTGATGGTTTTTGTTTTATTTTTATGTAATAATTGCCTATGGAGCATTTCATGTTGTTTCTCGTCATATGTAATCATTTTGTATGGTTTTGATTCCATTCGGGCCTTGTAGTCCTACTAGGTCCTGATTGGGTCAACCTTGGTCAAACCATTTCAAGGGGGTCATAAATGGTTGTATATTATTATTTTGGTCTATTGAGGTCCATTTTGATATGGACAAGTGATTAGGTGTGAGTTTTGAGTCATATTGGCTTTTTGAGAAAAAGTTGTCAAATTGCTCAAAAGTTGAATTAGCAACTTTTACAATTTTTGTGTCAAATTGAATCCCAATGGCTAACTAATTCAAAAAGTGGTTGGAAGTTGGTTGGGATGATGTAAAATACTTTAAATATTTTTTCCCTTGGTCAATCCATGGTTGTTGGTGCTTTTTTATGGTGGAAATTCAATCAATAAACTCTGATTTCTACATTTTCTCACATTTTTCTCTAGAACAGTCAATTTGTATGGATCCCCATGACCTGCACGTTGTTGTGACCTATAAAATTTTGTTAGTTTGAGAGCCCCATTTCAAAATTCTTCTCTGCACTTTCATAATAACACTTGATAAATCAACCTGAATCGCTTGGTTTGAGGGCATGAACCATAGAGCTAGTTTCAAATCTATGCGGCCCTTGCTAGCATTCTCCCCCTGCATGCAGCGAAGAGGGTTTTAAAAGGCCAGAGAAACTTCCAAGTTAATGTAGCCAGGCATAAACATTTATCCCACACTTTTCATGGGGAGGAAATGTTTTGTATTTAAATACAAAGCCCTACACATATCTAGTGTCAAAAGCTTAAGGAATTTTGGAAAGTGGAGGCTTAGCATCGGTGGACCCTGCACATGCACGCATCTTGAGGCAACCCAAATTTTGTGACAGGCTAGTGATAAGAGGCTAAAGATTGAGTAGATCTGATGGTCGGGTGAAGAGATCCAAAGGTTGTCACCAAGTTGCGATGGGAAACTGCTCGTCAGTTAACCATTGTGACTTGGTGATAAGGCAGGCCCAGGTCAAGTGGTGGGTCCAGCGAAGATGAAGTGGCGGGTCCAAGTGGCAAGACAAGTGGATCTACAAGTGGGTCATAAGCTGACACATGGAATGAGATGGATGAATGATAAAGAGCATGAAAGTTTGATGAAGATCAACTACCATCGCTATACCGCGATGGGAAACTGCTCAACAGTTAACCATCGCAACATGGCGACCAAGTGGTGGGACCCGATAGGAGACCAGATTGGGCGAGTTAATAAGCGAGTAGGTCCGAGGAAGATCAATGTTGGTCGTTGATTTTCTATGCAGAGATGCACACCAGTTACCCATTGTGGATTAGCGACTGGTGAGATGGTGTCTAGTGGCAGTTGTGGTGGCAAGTTAGATGGTGGCCAATTGGATGCACAGACAAATTTGGAAGTGACATGCAGCATAAGGAAGTAGGTTAAAGTGATTAACGGGTGAGAAGGTCTGAGGAAGATTGATGGTGGTCACTGATCTACAATCTGAAAGAGCCCAATGAATAACCCTTGTGACTCAGCGACAAAGAAGTGGAAGGTCCAGCCTAAGGTGACGTGGTAGTTAGGGTGGCACCTAGATGGATCCAAAGGTGAACTAGAGGCTGACATGTGGTGGGCCCGATAGAAGGGGTGAGTGGCAAAAAACCAACTCAAGACCTCATGACCAAAGCATTTTCATTAACAGTCTCCATCTCGCTAGCATAAAATACTAACACCCAAAAAACTAGAGACCTCGTGAGTGAGTAGATTCGAAGAAGATCCAACGGTGGTCACTAGGTCATGATGGGAAACTACTCGTTAGACTTTCCATCATGGCTAGGCAACAAGGGAGAGATTCATTGCGATGGTGAGTCCAATTGTGATAAGGTGGCAGGACAGGGAATCCAGAGCCAATCTAGTGGTGACACTTGGTAGGCTGCAGAGGGAAAAATTTCAAAGTTAAATATATAGTTTCAGACTATAGTACAAAAATGTCAAAATTTAAATGACTGACTTGCAGAGAGATTGATGGTTGAGGGGTTATTTTCTCCCCAAATATAAATGTTTTATATATCATTGGAAAGCTCTCGATCCGAGGAGTTTTTTTCTGCACTCAGTTGTTGCACACGACAAGTATCTCAAGAACAGTTTCCTTGGGATTTTAGAAGGATTTTTCAGTTTTTCAGAGAAGATTTTCTACAAGCCAAGTGTGTGAGCAGTAAATGCAGAAAGATTTGGGATGATTGTCATTGTTAGATGAAATCCGATTTGTCCTCTCTTCCTTCTTATTTTGAATTCTTCTCATTTGTAGGGGTTCTGGATTTTTGTGAGAAAGGCTCCATAATCTCGGTTTCTAATTTTGAGTTTTTCCAGAGTTTGTATAGTATAATGTCTTTTTTCAAGTAATGGAGTATATCTTCTTGTTGTAGGTGTTTTTTGTTGCAGGTTCTTATGTATGTAAGGCATGCATAAATTCACACAAAAATGTCTTTAGATATATATTTCTTTGTTACAAATTAAATCCTCATGGAGGTTGGAATTTGTCATCTCAATGGGACTATTGTGATTGTTTGCAGGCATTCTTCAAAGAAGAATTTAAATTTCGTAATCAATCATAGATAATGAAATATATTTTCAAGATCTAATGATTTTGTGAATGAGCTGAGTAATGCATTTATGCAAGGCATTGATGCAGGAATATTTAATGATGAAGATGGATTTGCAGTAGAGGTTTTTCATTTGCAGTTTGATGTGTGACTCCATGCCCTTTGATAAGGTACTGGTCTTGCAGATTCTGGGGATTCTTAGAGATTTTTAAAAAATCAAATATCCATTTCCTTTATGTTTATAGTTTTAGTTTGTTCCACCTATCTCATGCTCTAGCACATCTACAGTAACCTCCTAGTTGTTAAGCTTTATGAGATCTATTTGCTTTTATTGATGCTATTATATGTGGGTAATGAGTCTGATTCAATGCATCAAAGGTATACCAACCTAGGTTTTGCAGAGCCTGAAGAGTAGAAGGATTCAAATCCTTGTTATGTTGTCCAAGTTTTGAAGTTCTTCATTGTATGAAGTTGGCTATTTCATAGATAAGTTGCAAGTGAGCTTGTTTTGCTCATTTTTGAGAACAACACACGTGACATTTTTGGAAAGAGGGGAGAGTTAAGTTTCATTTGGATTTTCTTTGGGATCATTTAATTGAGTTTGGAGAGAGATATTGATTTTTTTGTAAAAATAGTCCAGAACCCTCCTTACCAAGGGTTTAGACAAAAAATTAAATAACTCCCATGCCCACCATGGGAAAATTCTGATTTTTGGTGAAATGTTAATTTTTTTTGTATGTAATTTCATATTTCTTTGGTTTTAGGGTAGAATGAGGAGTTTGGGTGGAAATATTTGATGCCCTAGGCCTGGCATCTTTATGTGACAGGCCTAGGAAAGTGACTTAAGGCTGAAATAAGTGGAATGACAGAAGAAATTGACCCCTAAGATGCCTAAATATGATGGGAAGGGACTTTTAGAAGCTAAATGAAAGTTTTTGTGCTCTGAGTTGGATATTGGGGTGGTCATTGGAGTGGAACTTGTGTGGGAAAGGTTGTTTGTGAAGCCTAAAATTGTCACTATTTTAGGACAGTCATAGAAGTCCTTTGTAACAAAATTTGAAAACCTTTTTTTTCTCTTATTCTGGTTGAAGATAATCCTATTTGGTTTCCTTGGAGGTTCTTGGTTGGTTAAGACACTGGTTGTTTGCAAAACTCCATTGGGAAGGCTTCTAGACCTAGTAACCCTGGTAGGTGCAAGACACCATTTTCTTGTCTACCAAGCATTCTCAAGTCAAGGTAAGTTGTTTCTGGGGTTCTATAAGTGTCTCAAATATGTCCAAGTCATTATTTCCATGGGGTAAAGATGTTAAAGCTTTGATTCCCCAAGAAGTGCATTTTCTTGTCAATTATGAGTCCGGGTGTAACAAGGGTTGAAAGGTTTGAAACCTAGTTGTTTCTATTGAACCCATAGAGTTGTGAGAATTGTTTTGTATCTTCATTGTGCCTTTGCATCATATTGGTAGTAGAGCTAGTTTGATTGTTTCAAAGAAAGGTTTTGTGTGTGAAGAAGGAAGTGGAGTAAAGATGCCTCCAAAGGGTGTACCTATTGCAGTCACAAGGGAGTAGATAGCCCTTAGAGAAGAGCTATCAACCATAAAGACCAAAGAAATAAGAAGGAAAAAGGGTGAAGTGGATGTGAGTGACCTTGAGAAAGAAGAAGAAGAAGACAGTGAGAATGGATCCCCTCAAGGAGAGGAGATACCTCAAGAGGAGAGGAGTTTGATTAATGCTATCAACTCAATTAAGGGAGAGACTTCAGAGGCTAAGATGGATCTTCCTATTTCTTGTGGGAAGATAGATGCTAAGGAGGTTATTGAATGGGTAGATTCCCTTAACAATTATTTTGAATATAAAGAGGTACCTAAAGATAGGAAGGTTAAATTTGCTAAAACCAAGTTGAAAGGGGTAACCTTGACTTGGTGGAACTACACCCAAGGGGAAAGAGTGAAGATGGGTAGGACCATGATCACTTCATGGGAGAGGATGGTGGACAAGATAAAGGCCCAATTCATGCCAGTGGATTATGAAGTTCAGGTGTATAGGAAATTAAAAAAGTTGAAGCAAAGATGCTTAGATGTGGCGGCATATATAGAAGAGTTCCAAAAATTGAGCACAAGATCAGGGCATGTGAAATTTGAGAAGGAGAATATTGCAAGATACTTGAATTTTTGAAGTTCAATATCCAAGATGTGATCAACCTCCTAATCCCTATAACCTTGGATGAATGCTTTCAAGTAGCATTGAGGGCAGAAGAAAAGTTGAAGAGTCCAAGAGTGATCAACAAAGTAGGGGAAGAGGTAAAAAATTTAGAGGAAGAGGGTCTTTTAGTGGGAGAAATTAGTCTCGAAGACCACAAGGGGAGTCTAGCCACAATGAGAAAAGTGGGCACTCAAGTAATAGATGAGGTTTTAGGGGCAGGAGACCTAATGGAAGAGGGAGATTCCAAGGACCACGAAGGGGCTCTCAACCCTTTACTAGTAGATGATATAATTGTAACCAAGTAGGACATGCGACCTACAAATGCCCTGAAAAGCAAGGTTTTAGTTCTCATGGAGGAGAAAGGAGAAACCAATTAGTACAAGAGGATGATTCTCCAAGTGTCAACACACCACCTAAGTCTACTGATCCAGAGTTTGGAGAAAGCCTAATGATGAGGATAACTCTCTTGAAGGTGCCAAGTGTAGTGTCCACCCTTGAAATGACTTGTTTTGATTAGAGTTGACTTTTATTCCATGCATGATAGACTTATCTTGACTATTTATGATGATTTGGATGATGATTATTTACATGTTTTAGTTATGCATTGTGATGATAGACATGATTGGGAATATGCTATTTTAGATGATTTATACGATGTTGATACTATCATTATTGATCATGTGATTTGATGGATACTATATGTGTTGGTATTTTGGTACGGTTTTGTCATTGATGTCAACACCTATTGAAAACAAGCACTTTGGAGATCCAGCAACATTCACCAGCAAGCAAGTAAATTGTGCAACAGTTAATGGTATATGGTTCACCGGCAAGATATAATGTTCATTGGTACCTGGAATGATATGGAAGACACTTGGTAATGTCAAAGACATCATGTGGACACTTTGTTTTTAATAATTAATCATTGGTATGTTCATATTTGCATATTTGCTTTTACTACCAAATAGGTCTAGGTTATCTAGGGTTACACTGATAGGTTTATCTTTTCCAGATCAGCATGGCACACTATGAAGATGATTTATTATTGATGTAAATGCATTAAGCCAACATGTTTAGTTAGTTATTGCATTGGATATTATATTGTATGTAAAATGATTTTATTGTAAAATCTTGTAGAGCCGACCTACTAAAATTGGTCTTAGGTTATGGTATAAATGTAAGATCTTATTTGTAAGATCAAGTGTGGAATGCCAAAAAATTATGTGAAGGTATATGTGAGATTAAGCAGAGGTATACATGAAGACATCATTTGAAGATGAAGTTAGGTTTTTGTATAAGCATATCAGCATTACACCGGTACTGAATCTAGCATATGAAGATGCTATTTTGTGCAATACAATCTTATTAGATTTAACCATCCAACTGTAGTCAGTGTGACTCCCATTTTGTGATTGAGTAGTGAGCTCTAGGCTGTTGGCCTTTCTGCATGTGCAGACCCCATTTATGTACACTTACTATCCGCAGTAGTATCATATGATTGTGGGTAAGTTTTCCCGCCATGGTTTTTCCCCTTACAGGGTTTCCATGTACAAATATTGGTGTTATGTGTTGTGGATGACTTTATGTTTATGTTTCATGCATTAATCTTTACTGGTATTGCAATTTACTATTAACACTATCTATCGACATACTTAACTGGTTTACCGATATCAGGAATTAAGTTGGTTAATTAGTTTTTGGTTTGAATTCACCCCCCCCCCTCTCAGTTGTCTATGGGACCTAACAATTGGTATCAGAGCTTAGTCCTCTTTTGCAGAAGTTTAACAACTTGAGGAGATCCAATGTCTACTAATTACTTCAGGAAGGACAGCCCTAAACTTGATGGAACCAACTATGGGATATGGAAGATTAGAATGGAGACACGTCTGAATTGTATTGGTAAAGACATCTGGGAAGTTACTAAGAATGGTTATATTGCTGCTGTAGCTAGTCAGATTGCTCCAACTACCTTAGCTAAAGATGAAGAGAATGATTGCAAAGCAAGAGAAGTACTTTTGAGTGCATTATCAGATCAACAAATCATGGGATTATCAGATAGGTCTACTGCTAAAGCTATTTGGGATCATTTGGAAACACTAAATGAAGGAGATTCCATAGTCAAGATTGCAAAACTTGAAAGCTTCCGAGTCAATTATGAACATCTGAAAATGGAAGAAGATGAAAGGATTTCTGCTTTTATGGAAAGAGTAAATAAAATTGTTTTGGGAATTAAATGTTGTGGAGGAACCTTGAGTGAGGATGAAATTGTTTCAAAAATCTTAAGAGGATTGCCATTGGCATATAAAATGAAGGTTACTACTATAAATGAGTTAAGCACAATGCCTAATACATCAGTAACTAGGGATACATTTATTGGTAAACTTTCAGCCTTTGAAATTGAGGAATTTGGTCTCGTTGCTACTATAAAAACTGATTTAGCCTTTAAAGCATCAACATCATCTGCTCCATCATTTGACAAATCAGACTAGAGAGCCTTTTATGCAAGAGATTTTGAAGAAACCAGAAAGGAGAATGAAGAGCTTGAAGAACTTGAAGCACTATTTGCAAGAAAATTGCCAAAAGGTCCAATTGGAAGTAAGTATGAAGGTAAAGCACCCTTTAAATGTTTTAACTGCAATAAGATTGGTCATATGGCTTCAAGATGCTCTGATAGACATGCTAGACTAAGAGAAGAAGCTAGAAGAACATACAAGCCTAATCCTGAACATCAAAGATACAGATTTAAGAAGAACAAAGACAAATCTTGTTACATTGTTGATGAAGGTGTGACTGATGATTCTGATGAGGATCCAGCAGACAATGGATGGGTTTTTGTTACTATAACAGAAGATCAACCGGCACCTACTACTCAACTGGTAGAACAAGCCCTAGCAGCTAAATTTGAAGCAAAGGATGAATGGATCATCGACTCAGGATGCTCACATCATATGACAGGAGACAAAGGCAAACTATTGAACTTTCAAGAATACAATGGAGGTTTGGTAAGATTTGGAGATGACAAAGCCTGTTCAATCAAAGGTAAGGGTTCAATATCTCTTGATGGTAAGCATAACACTGACAATGTCTACTATGTTGAAGGATTAAAGCATAATCTTTTAAGTGTTGGTCAATTAGTTGAGAAGGGATTTCAGTTACAATTTAAAAATGGAAAATGCAAAATCATGAATAGAACTGGTTTGGAAATTGGAACCGGTAATCAGGCTAGAGGTAATATCTTTCATTTGAATAATAGTGAAAAGGCATGCTTAATTGCACATATAGATGAAATTTGGTTATGGCATAAGAGACTATGTCATGTAAACTTTGATTGCATGGTAAAAATCAGTACTTCTAAGGAAGTTAGAGATCTACCCAAAATTGTGAAACCTCAGAATGCAATCTGTAAGGAATGTCAATTTGGAAAACAAGTTAGAGCTAGTTTCAAAAGTATTCCAGAAAAATCCAATAATGCTCTTGATTTAATTCACACTAATTTATGTGGTCCAGCTAGAACTAAAAGCTTACAAGGTGATAGATATTTCATGCTAATTATTGATGATTATTCTAGAATGTGTTGGGTTACTTTTCTCAAAGAAAAATTAGAAGCACTTGAGAAGTTCAAACTGTTCAAAGCAATGGTTGAAAATGAAACTGGTAAGAAAATCAAATGTTTAAGATCAGATCAAGGAGGAGAATTCACATCTAAGGACTTTAATACATTTTGTGAAGTGAATGGAATCAAAAGACAATTATCAGCACCTCGGACACCACAACAGAATGGAGTTGTTGAAAGGAAAAACAAAACTATTTTGGATGCAGCAAGAAGTATGTTATAAGAAGAAAATCTACCACATACGTATTGGAGAGAGGTAGTTAGCACTATTGTCTATTCATTCAACAAAGTTCACATCAAAGGTGAAATGGGTAAGACCCCTCATGAACTATGGTTTGGTAATACTCCTACTCTTAAGTATTTTATAATTTTTGGAAGTAAATGTTATATTAGAAGAGATGAGTATATTGGAAAATTTGATCCTGAAAGTGATGAAGGAATATTTCTTGGTTATTCATCTAAGAGAAAGGCATATAGATGTTTCAATAAGAGATTGCAGAAAATTGTTGAGAGTACAAATGTAAAGATTGATGAACAATTCAGAGGAACTTCAAGATATATAGACTCTGAACCGGCAACAAAAATTATGACAAATGAACCTATACTGAATCCACTGGTACAGAATGAAGATCTAGTTACTCCGGTATCATTAGAGGATTCCACAATAATTGAAGAACAACAACAAACTAAGACACCCTGGTATGTAAGATTGAATCATTCTGAAGATTAGATAATTGGAAACAAATTTAAAGGAGTTATGACAAGAGGAAGATTGGAAAATGAAGAGGTATGTCATATTTCTCAAATTGAACCATCATCTATCAATAAGGCATGTGAAGATAAATGTTGGATTAAAGCTATGGAAGAAGAATTAGGACAAATTGAGAAAAATAGTACTTGGACATTAGTTCCCCAGCCTAAAGATAAAAATGTAATTGGAACCAAATGGGTATTTAGAAACAAACTTAATGAAGATGGTAAAGTTGTCAGAAATAAAGCAAGACTAGTGTGTAAGGGATATTCTTAGAAAGAAGGAGTTGATTACAATGAAACCTTTGCACTGGTAGCCAAAACTGAGGCAGTTAGATTATTCTTGGCTTTTGCAGCTCACAGGGACTACAAAGTTTATCAAATGGATATTAAATGTGCATTTTTGAATGGAGATCTTGAAGAAGAAGTATATATTGAACAACCTAATGGATTTTCTTTAACAGATGACAATGATATGGTTTGTAGGTTAAGAAAAGCTCTGTATGGATTGAAACAAGCCCCAAGAGCTTGGTATGCAAGGTTGGATAAGTATCTTTTGAAGATTGGTTTTACTAAAGGAAATGCAAATAGCAATTTATATTACAAAATAACTAATGATGACATCTTGATTATTGAAGTATTTGTTGATGATATAATCTTTGGAGGAGAAGATGGATTATGTAAGGAATTTTCTCTTAAAATGCAACAAGAATTTGAAATGTCTATGATTGGAGAAATAAAATTATTGTTAGGTTTTCAGATTTCACAGACTGATTAAGGTATATTTTTGAGTCAATCCAAGTACTTGAAAGAATTACTAAAGAAATTTGGGATGGAGAACTCTAAACCAGTAAGCACACCTATGATTACAAATGACAAATTATCTCAAAGGGATGAATCTACACCTGTTAATCCAACTAGATACAAATCTATGATAGGAGGTTTACTATATTTGACACAAACCAGACCTGATATTATGAATGCAGTATGTATTGTTTCTAGATTTCAAAGTAATCCTAGGGAAAATCATGAATCGGCCGTAAAAAGAATTTTTCGGTACTTACAAGGCACATCAAATCTTGGATTATGGTATCCTAGAGATGAAAATTTTGACCTATGTGCATACACAAATGCAAATTGGGCAGGAGATGTGGATGATAGAAAAAGCACCACTAGAGGAGCATTCTTTCTTGGAAAGAGATTAGTTTCTTGGTTGAGTAAGAAACAGAGTTGTACATCTTTATCAACAGCAGAATCAGAATATGTTGCAGCAGCAACTAACTTTACACAGGTACTATGGCTTAAACAAATGTTGAAAGACATAAAGGTAAAATGCAAGGAACCTATTACTATATATTGTGATAACACTGCAGCAATTGATATATCTAAGAATCCGGTATTACATTCTAAGACAAAACATGTTTCTATCAAACTAAATTTTCTAAGGGAAAAAGTTGAAGAAAAGGAGATAAAACTGGTTTATGTGAATACTAAAGAACAACTTGCAGATATTTTTACAAAACCTTTGCCTAAGGAGACCTCTAAATATCTTAGAGATCATCTTGGAGTCATACCACCATTGGTAGAGACTTAGACAGTTGATGATTGTCATCAACTGGCAGAATTAAAAAGACAAATATTTTATTCTGGTATTTGATGAGGAAGCTACTTCTCAGGGGGAGTAGTTGGTATTTTGTATGAACTTGATTTTTGTAACTTTGGCATTTGATGTCAAAGGGGGAGAGATATCTATGGAAAAACACATTATATTTTTAGGAGAGTTTGGTATTGAAAATAAATCTTTGGATAAACACATGTTGCTCCTAAGGGGAGAAATGGAGATTGTTGGTTTTTGGTATTTGGCATTTCTGTTTTTTTTGCACTTTGATGGTTTTTCCATCTTGTGTTGCCATCAATGCCAAAGGGGGAGATTGTTGGTATTTTGGTATGGTTTTGTCATTGATGTCAACACCTACTGAAAACAAGCACTTTGGACATCCAACAACATTCACTAGCAAGCAAGTAAATTGTGCAACAGTTACTGGTATATGGTTCACCGGCAGGATATAATGTTCACCGGTACCTGGAATGATATGGAAGACACTTGGTAATGTCGAAGACATCGTGTGGACACTTTTTTTTTAATAATTAATCATTGGTATATTCATATTCGCATATTTGCTTTTACTGCCAAATAGGTCCAGGTTATCTAGGGTTACACCGGTAGGTTTATCTTTTCCAGATCAGCATGGCATGCTATGAAGATGATTTATTATTGATGTAAATGCATTAAGCCAACATGTTTAATCAGTTATTGCATCGGATATCATATTATATGTAAAATGATTTTATTGTAAAATCTTGTAGAGCCGACCTACTAAAATTGGTCTTAGGTTATGGTATAAATGTAAGATCTTATTTGTAAGATCAAGTGTGGAATGCGAAAAGAATTATGTGAAGGTATATGCGAGGTTAAGCAGAGGTATACATGAAGACATCATTTGAAGGTGAATTTAGGTTTTTGTATAAGCATATCAGCATTACACCGGTACTGAATCTAGCATATGAAGATGCTATTTTGTGCAGTACATTCTTATTGGATTTAACCATACAACTATAGTCAGTGTGACTCCCATTTTGTGATTGAGCAGTGAGCTCTAGGTTGTTGGCCTTTCTACATGTGCAGACCCCATTTATGTACACTTACTATCTATAGTCATATCATCTAATTGTGGGTAAGGTTTCCACCATGGTTTTTCCCCTTACAGGGCTTCCACGTACAAATATTGGTGTTGTGTGTTGTGGATGACTTTATGTTTATGTTTCATGCATTAATCTTTATCAGTATTGCAATTTATTGTTAACACTATCTACCGACATACTTAACTAGTTTACCGGTATCAAGAATTAAGTTGGTTAATTAATTTTTGGTTTGAATTCATTAGACAACTGATTCATCCCCCCCCGCGCTCTCAGTTGTCTCCGGGACCTAACAATATGCTTACTATGTGATAGATTATCAAAAGATTATATTGATCATGGATTTGATGTTGATTATGATTACTCTAATCCTATTTCATGATTACATTTGATGAGATTCTTATGAGGTGTGTTTGACTATTGTTTGATTGTCTTCATGATAGAGATGATTCAACATCACTCATTACGAGTGGGATGTGTCATTGCGACTCTCTATCACTTGCTTATTATGATATATATGTATATGTTGTATTATCGTTTTATGGTTACAAGACCCATCATGTACCAAACATCGACTACACTTGGCTTCACATGTCTAAGCATTTCTTTAATTCCAATGGCTTATGTGGTTTGAAAATGGCATGATTTCCCTTCACTTACTATATGTCTAAGATGTGCACCAAGTGTTGTAGCGTCTTGGCATAATTCGCAATAACAGTTAGCAAGTTTGATCTTTTCAGTATTGTGAGTATGTTTAGAGATAGTTGATTTATTTGATAATGTTTAGATTAATTATGTGATCCTTGATGTGTGATTTTATAATTATTAATGCTTATTTTAATGCATTTAATTTATTGGCTTTGAGTATTTAATTACTTGATATTTTATGGTTTTTTATTTTGTGTGATTTTTGTGAGATTTTGCCAAGATCAAGAGCTCAATGAAACATACAAAGTGGAGAGACAAGATGTAGAACAAGAATAAACTGCATTCTCATCAATAGATAAAATAATCAATAGTTCTTACATATAATGTTGATGAGCCTTCTTATATAGGCAAGGCTATATGGATATGTGAGCACACAAACAGTGACATGTGGCTCAATAAGAAACAAGGGTAAGTAGAAAATAGGTGAGGTAGGTAGGAGAAACAATAAAATATTTCACATGAGGTGGATCACCCACTGAAGGTGGAATTATCACTCCATAATAAGTGGATATGGTAGAGTAGTAACAAGATCACACCATAAAAAGTGGAAATTTTCCTACACACACTATCCCAATGTGGCACAAACACCCAACTATCTCATACCCAATATACTATGAAATGCATTATCCTATGTAAATTTAAGTAAGGTGTAATAATATCCATAATGAATAATTATTTACACCAACATCCCCCTTAAGTGCAAATTAGGGGAATGCACTTAAGTCTACAATGAAACTAAGCAATGCAAGATGGGTCCCGACTACAAGGCCACATTAGGTACCAATGTATAAATGCAAATCCATGCAAATCAATGCAATAAAAATCTCTCACAAAGTGGGGAAAGAGAGAAAAACCCAATGGGAAAAAACCCTCCCCCAAAAGAGAGATGAAAGTTATGCAAGAGAACTCTCATAGAAGCATGTGAGGAATAAATCCCCATGTGAGTAAAAATTCCCCCCATATGAGAGAAGAAGAGATGCTAGGTAGCCCCCCTTCAATGTATAATCTACACCAATGATAGAAGCTCGATGATGTGTGAAGAAACTGCTCTAGGAACATCAAACAACATTCCTCCCCTTAGGAAGAAAAAAAACCAAAGGTGTATCCATGAAGTCTCCCCAATCATGAAGGGAAGATGTATGAAAAAAACTCATGATGAAAGGAATCTCTGAAAACTACTCAAGTGTCCCCATATCAATGCTGAAAGATACCCCCTCCAAAGGTGGTAAATTGCTCCACACTACTGAAAAAGTAAGTCCAAGATCTAGTGGAGATGAAAGTAGAACAAGTCCCAAAGACTCACATGTCTCCTCTAATGATAAAGAGACCTCCTCTTACTATTATACATAATAATCCACAATCATATCAACCTCGAAAGAATGATCATGTAGAGAATCAATAAGAGGGTCAAAGTGTGCCCTCACAACAATTGAAGAAGGATCATCTTCATCAAAGAGAAGATGAATTTCATCAATAATGTCTCCTAAATCTATAATGTAGCATTCCACAAATAAACCTGTAATGTTTGTCAAGTATTCATCCCATGAAACTGAAGCTGGAAGACAAGATATATCATGTTGCATTGAATCACAAGAAGGAAAAATTGTCACACTATCTGCATCATCAAGTGCAATAGGTGATGTGATATCAATAGGAGGAGATGAAATAAAAGGCTCAAGAATGGGGTCACATGTGAGAATCCCCAAGTTAAAGTACCCAAAGTTCTCCTCAAAATCTGAACCATCACAAGAAGTGTGATCATCATGTGTAGAATAATCATATGTGAAATCATCATCATCAACAAAATCTGAAAAAGAATATAACCAAGATACATGATCAACCACTCCAGTCACAATGATATCTCTAGTCTCCAATTCTCTAATGAAAAATGACTCAGGTGTGTGTTGGCAATTGATACCCTATTGGTTAGGTTTTATTATGTTGTCATTGATGGCAATATAATTTTAGGTTTTGGCTTCATATGGTGTACCGACAAGCACTTCACTGACTATGCATCGATATCGGCACTGATGGGATAGAATATTGCTTTGGTCATTGGCAATGCATGTTGACATTGTATAGTAAAGGTCATCGATATTGGAGGCCGACACATCTTGGATCCGACATCGGCAACTTATTTTAATGTTTATTCATTTATCTTATATGGCCAACATGTAGCCTGATATTGTGTATATCCTTGTAAGCTGACATAAGGCACAAATTTGTACAGGGTATATAGGGCAAATTGATTAGATCATTTATATATAGTATAGAATGTATGGAATGAATCATGATGCGAATGTAATTGCAAAATATATCAGAGAGACTATGTATGTGAGGAACTTAATGTAAGGGTTATTCTGATAAAGGGGTTGAAGGTTTCAACTGGAATAGGTAAAGCTTAAACTGGGATTGTATTCTAGCATAGAAGATGCTATCTTAGTAGTTCAAACTTCTCCAGATTATTGTCTAGAATTTTATGTAGTCAGTGAGCCTCCTATTGTGATTGAGCAGTGTGCTCTAGGCTGTAAGTCTTCCTACAAGTGCAGGCCCATCATATATTGTAATATCTCTTTATATGGCCAATGAATTGATATTGTGGGTCATAAATCCCACCATGGTTTTTCCTCTTTGAGGTTTTCCATGTATAAATTTGTGTGTTATGGTATTCATTTATGTGTTTGTCTTATTGGTTGCATTACTACTTTCAATTTTGTTTATACCGGTTGGTGCATGAATGTTTTGTTAAGGATAGAATCTACTATTCTAGTATAACACTAATTCACCCCCCCTCTTAGTGTTATTGGTTTCCAACAATTGGTATTAGAGCCTTGTGCCTCAGAGGAAGTTTAATAGCTTGAGGAAGATCTTGAAACCAAAATCATTGAATATGGCTTTGGAGAAGCAACGTGAGATGACACTTGAAGATTATGATGCTGAAAGATTGAAGAACTTAAAGATACAAGATGAGTTGAATTCCACTAAAGAATTTATTCTTGTCCCACAAGAGAGGCTATCATATGTTCAAGCTAGGAGGAAGGAAATTTTGCAAAATCAGGATGATGAAGAGAAAAATGCACTTAAGGAACAATGTCAAAAATTGAGTCAGGAGAACATGGTTATGAAGAATGAAATGAAAGATATAACTATGAGGATGTCTAAGGAGATTGAGGAGAGAAAGAAAAAGGAAGAAAATCATATTGTATCCCTAAAGAACAAGTTTGAAGAATGTGGTAGGTTGGTTCATGAAAATGATATGTTGAGAACTGATTTAGTACAATCCCAGAGCAATGAGCAAGCGCTTGAGAGACAAATGATAATACTAAGAGATGATTTAACTACTGCAAGTGAGTACAAAAAAAATTCAAGATCAGCTCAACACAACTTGATGAGTTATTGAAGAGATAGAGGTGGATTGGAGATTCCAGTGGACTTGGATTTGAGCAAGGACAGAGTTCTGGTATTGCTAATGAAGATCAAAACCATAAGGCACTAGTAAGGCAATTTAATGCTTATAAATTCAATGGTAGATATTTTGTTTGCAATAGATTTGGACACATGGCTAGGCAATGTAGAAACAAAGCAAATCTGAACCCTGATTCTACTCTTGGTAAATGTTCTAAATGCAATAAAATTGGTCATAAGACAAAAGACTACAGAATGAATGTAAAATTCTATGCTTGTAGAAAATTTGGACATATGGCTAATCCGTGCGGGTCAAGCAATTTCACCGGTTTTAGCAAGGCAATTCAAAAGAACAATGTTACATGTTATGCATGCAATAAAGTTGGACATATTGCTAAGTAATGCAGAAGAAGAAATCCACTAGTTGGTAATGGAGGATCAAATGAAAAAGGAAAAGAGAAGGTTAATGAAATCCAACAAGATCATACTTAGAGAAGAGAAATCATTAGATGGGAATGTCCTAGTTACCTATATGGCAAAAGAGGTTGCTCCTGCACTAGCAGTGAGCTCATCCGATAACTAAGGCAAATGCCTTAGGGGTAGGAAAAATTTATGAAGATGATGCATATGTTGGAATTTGCATAAATATTGCATTAATGATATGTTATGTTGTCATTGATGTCAATTGAACCGGTAATGGTATTTATGATATTGATGATATTATTGTTGTTATTGCTACTGTCTTGTATTCAATAGAAAGAGCTTTATGGAAGATGTTGTAAACTAGTATGTAAGATTATGAGTTGAATCGGTAATCGGTGCATGAGATAAACCTTATCTAACTGGTAAACCCTATCAATTGTTTTTGTTAAGCCCTAACCGATCAAGTTTGTTGAAATGAGATCTGATGTTGAGCAGTAATGATGGTGACATGTGTGGTCATTGTATGAAGATAAGTTCAAGTTATTTTGGCGCATTTGTTTGATTGTCTAGGGAATGAGAAAAGTGGATTGCATCTAATACAAAGTGCGTGATGAGTTACAAAGTCCGATGAAGCATTGATCATGTAGCGACTAGAATTTTCTTGAAGAATGTGTATAGATTGCTATGTAAATCCAACATTCATACTTGAACCGATTTGTTTATAATCTCTATGAGAGAACTAGGTTTTTGTTATGTTACCGACCTAATTGATTTGTATTTAAGGTCGCTAAAGTTGTTTTGTAAAAGGTGTTGGTAAAAATCAGTTGAGTGTGTGGTTGCCTAACCAGAGAGAGAATCTACAGTTTGTGTAAAGGCATATTGAAGCTTAAAAGGATCTGATCAAGCAAATGCAGTGCTATTCAGACAGATCAACAAAAACCTGTTGTTTTCTAACAATTACAACAAAATTGGAATCCCCTAACCGGGTAAGCTCTAACAAGATTGGTTACTTCATAAATCCTCTAACAAGGTGGTCCATTAGCTTGGATTCTCAAATCCTCTACCAAGGTTACTCCTAATAGGGTATTTTTCTTTTCATCAAGACATTTTGTAAATCCCTTAATCGGGTGATTCCTAACAGAATCAATTCTTAACAGGACTTATTGTAAAAGCTTTATTAGGCTTGGCTCCTAACAAGGCGAACTTCAGAAGAGTTCAGATAGTTATCTTATGAGTCTCATCTCACCGTGTTTTTTACCTATTTGGGTTTTCCATGTATAAATATTTGTGTCATGTGGTGAATAATTTTTTGGTTATGATCTTATTTATTGATTTGATTAACTACTTAACTATGCTGATAAGGCATGATAGTTAGAAGCATTAAGAGATGGAATATGTTAACATTTGATTAAGAATTTGGATGTTTACAAGATTGAAGTTGTTTACTATTAAGTTGGTATAACAATCAAACGGTATTCTTATGAGTATTGATCTTGACAGAGTTATTTTATTGATAAGATTACTTTTGTGAGTTTGAGTTTGAGCTTTGGATGTTTGTATCAATTTTTCAATTTACTGATTCAACCCCCCACCTCTCAGTAATCTATCAGATACTTATTCTTTCATTATACCATCAATTGGTATCATAGCATCTCAGGTCCTCTTAGATCTAAGCCTAACAATTTGAATAAAATATCTTGTAGATCATGATGAAGAAGGAAGGTCCAAAGTTCAATAGAGAAAACTATAGAATTTGGAGTGATAGAATTAAGATTTACATCAAGAGTCTGGGAGGTCAGTATTGGGAACATGTAGATGTTGGTATTTTGGTATGGTTTTGTCATTGATGTCAAAGGGGGAGAGATATCTATGGAAAAACACATTATCTTTGAGGAAAGATTGATAGAAAGATTGGTATTGAAAATAAATCTTTGGATAAACACATGTTGCTCCCAGGGGGAGAGATTGTTGTTTAGGAGAGATTGTTTGTTTTTGGTATTTGGCATTTCTGTTTTGGCACTTTGATGGTTTTTCCATCTTATGTTGCCATCAATGAAAAAGGGGGATATTGTTGGTATTTTGGTATGGTTTTGTCATTGATGTCAACACCTACTGGAACACTAGCACTTTGGAGATCCAGCAACATTCACCGGCAAGCAAGTAACTATTGCACAATTACTGGTATATGGTTCACCGGCAGGATATAATGTCCACCGACACTTGGAATGATATGGAAGACACTTGGTAATGTCAAAGACATCGTATGGACACTTTGTTTTGAAGAATTAATCATTGGTATATTCATATTTGCATATTTGCTTTTACCGGCAAATAGGTCCAGGGTTACCTAGGGTTACACCGATAGGTTTATCTTTTCCAGATCAGCATGGCACACTATGGAGATGATTTATTATTATTGTAAATGCATTAAGCTGACATGTTCAATCAGTTATTGCATCGGATATTATATTGTTTGTAAAATGGTTTTTTTATATCTTGTAGAGCCGACCTACTAAAATTGGTCTTAGGCTATGGTATAAATGTAAGATCTTATTTGTAAGATCAAGTGTGGAATGCGAAAAAGATTTGTGAGAAGGTATATGCGAGATTAAGAAGAGGTATACACAAAGACATCATTTGAAGGTGAAGCTAGGTTTTTGTAGAAGCATGTCAGCATTACACCGGTACTGAATCCAACATATGAAGATGCTATTTTGTGCAGTACATTCTTATTGGATCTAACCATCCAACTCTAGTCAGTGTGACTCCCATTTTGTGATTGAGCAGTGAGCTCTAGGCTATTGGCCTTTCTGCATGTGCAAACCCCATCTATGTACACTTACTATCTGCAGTAGTATCATTTGATTGTGGGTAAGGTTTCCCACCATGGTTTTTCCCCTTATAGGGTTTCCACCTACAAATATTGGTGTTATGTGTTGTGGATGACTTTATGTTTATGTTTCATGCATTAATCTTTATCGGTATAGCAATTTACTATTAACACTGTCTACCAGCATACTTAACTTATTTACCAGTATTAAGCATTAAGTTGGTTAAATGGTTTTTGGTTTGAATTTATTAGACAACTAATTCACCCCCCCCCCCCCTCTTAGTTGTCTCTGGGACCTAATAGTAGAAACTAAGTATATTGCACCTCCTGGAACTTTGACTGATGATGAGAAGAAATAACAAGAAGAGAATCATCAAGCATTGGAGGCTATTATCAGTTCATTATCTGATGCTAGACATGTAGATGTTCATGGTCTTGAAACTGCATATGAAGTATGGAAAAAACTTGAAGAGATTTATAGCGGTGATGAGCATGTTAAGATTGCTAAAGAGGAGAGCCTAAGAGAAAAGTTTGATGACATGAGAATGTATGAAGGTGAGAATATCCAGCAATATGGTCAAAGGATAAAAGAGATAGTTGGTGAAATAAAGAGTGTAGGAGGAAAAGTGGAAGATGCCACAGTGATTAGTAAGGTACTGAGAACCCTACTACTGGTCTATGCTATTTGAGTTGTAGCTATTCAGGAGCTGAAATCCATTGACAAAACTAATGTAACTCTTCACTCTATCATTGAAAAACTTACTTCTTTTTAATTAAATGGTTATGATGATAGTGTACAGAAATCAAAATCTTCTTTCAGAGCTTTTGTCTCTAACCCATCTATGAGAAAAAGTAGAGATATCTGGCATGGCTATGAATCCAGATACAATAGAGATGCTAATGATGAAGACAACTTAGTGGATCTTGAAGCATTGTTGGCAAAACGACTGCCTAGGGGCACTAGAAAATATAGAGGTAAGCTACCTTTAAAGTGTTTTTCATGCAACAAGATTGGTCATATTGCAGCAAATTGTCCTAATGGTGAAAATGAACACAAGAGAGAGAAATTCAACAAGTATAAGGGTAAAGGCAAGAGAGATTGTCTTATAGCTGTTGATAGTGGTATCATAGATGAAGAATCTAATGATGATGCTAGTGAAGATATTGTGTTTCTAGCTATTAAGGAAGAGATATCAGACCAGAAGGCATTAGTGTCCAGGATGGATAACTTTGATGATTGGATCATTGATAGTGGTTGTTCACATCCATAACCAATGATCAGAGAAAATTTATTTCCTTGAAGGAGTTTGATTGCGGTGTTGTCAGATTTGGTAATGACTCACCCTGTATGGTCAAAGGTAAGGGAATTATTTCTCTTAATGGGAAGAGTAGTGTTGATGATGTCTATTGGGTTGAAGGTCTAAAGCACAACTTAATGACAAAGGATATCCACTGGAATTTAGAAATGGTATATGCAAAATCTTTGACAACAAAGGTGAATTGATTGCAACTGGGAAACAAACAAAAGGTAATATGTTTCATCTTAATCCTAAAGTTAGAAACTATTTGATTGCAAAGATATATGATAGCTGGCTTTGGAATAGGATATTTTTTCATTTAAATTTTGATAGCATTGTTAAAGTGAGCAAGTCAAAGACAGTAAGAGGTCTTCCTTAGCTAGACAAACCGGTTAATGCTCTTTGCAAAGAATGTCAGTTAGGAAAGATGACTTCTTCAACTTTCAAGAGTAAGAACTTCTCAGTAAAGCACTTGTTAGATTTGATTCATACAGATCTATGTGGACCAGTAAGAACAAGAAGCATTCAACGTGACAGATATTTCATGATCTTCATTAATGATTGTTCAAGGATGATGTGGGTCACATTCTTGAAGGATAAGAATGAAGCTTTTGGTAAGTTCAAGGCATTTAGGGCCTTAGCTGAGAAAGAGAGTGGCAAAAAGATAAAATGTCTGAGAACAGATCAAGGTGATGAATTTAATTCTGAGGAGTTCACTAAGTATTGTGATGATAATGGTATCAAATGACAAATTTTTGCACCAAGGACACCACAACAGAATGGTATAGTAGAGAGGAACAATCAGTCAGTGGTTGAAGCTACTAGTACAATGTTGATACAAGGAGGTGTAGAGAAAACAATTTGGAGAGAAGCTATCAGTACGACTGTCTACACAATGAACCAAGTTCTAATGAAAAGAGGTAAGGACAAGACCCCTTATGAATATTGGTATGGAAGATCACCTGATGTTAGTTATTTTAAGATATTTGGTAGAAAATGTTTTATTAAAAGAGGTGATTACATTAGCAAGTTTGAAGCTAAGAGTGATGAAGGCATATTTCTTGGCTATTCCACCAAGAGTAAGGCCTACAAATGTTTCAACAACCGGACATAGAGAATTGTTGAGAGTGTTGATGTTCGAGTAGATGAATGTCCTAAAGTTTTTGAAGGAACCAATTCAGAGGAAAAGGATGAAGATCCTTGCATTTTTCTTTTGGAACCTGAAAATGCTAAATTAGAAACTGGAAAAGAAAATTCTAATGCACTTGTTCAACCAAAATAGATAAATTCAGATGAAGAAAATGATGAAGAAGTTGAACCTAAAGGTAATGATTATCTTATTCCTAGATATATGAGATTGAATCACAGTCCTGAACAGATTATTGGAGATAAGAATGTTGGAGTACTCACTACAAGGAGAATACGAGAGAAATATTGCATGATCTCCACCATTGAACCAAGAAGTACTAAAGAGGCTTTTGGTGATGATCATTGGGTTAAATCTATGGAGGAGGAATTGGATCAAATTGAGAAGAACAATACTTGGACCCTGGTACATCAACCAGTAAACAAGAATGTCATAGGTACTAAATGGGTGTTTAGAAATAAGTTGAATGAAGATGGTGTTGTAATTCACAATAAGGCTAGGTTGGTTTGCAAGGGTTATGCACAAGAAGAAGGAGAATATTATGGTGAAACTTTTGCACCAGTAGCAACATTGGAAGGTGTCAGAACTTTACTTGCATTTGTAGCCCATAAGAAGTTCAAGGTATATCAGATGGATGTTAAGTCTACATTTTTTAATGGGACATTGGAAGAAGAGGTTTACATAGAGTAGCCAGATGGTTATATTTTGACTGATGAGGAAGATATGGTTTTCAGATTGCATAAGACTTTATATGGATTAAACCAGACACCCAAAGCATGGTATGAAAGGCTTCATACATATCTGATGAAGATAGGTTTTGCAAGAACTAGTGATGATAGTAACATTTATCTCAAGTCTGAAGGAGATGAAATACTAGTTAGTGAAGTATTTGTTGATGATATTATATTTGGAGGTAATGATGTCATGAGCAATAGTTTTGTAGATGAAATGAAAATAAAATTTGAAATGTCTTTAGTAGGTGAAATAGAATTTTTCATAGGATTGCAGATACAACAAATGAAGATTGGTATTTTCATTACACAATCTAAGTATGTGAAGGAGGTTTTGAAGACTTTTGACATGAGTGACTGTAAACTAGTTGGAACGCTAATGGTTAAAGGTTGTAAATTATCCAAGGAAGATGAATCTAAGTCTATTGATGAAAAAGAATGTTGGTCAATGATTGGGAAATTACACTATGTTGTTCATAGCAGACCGGATATTGCCCATGCAGTTGGTATAGTTGCTAGATTCTAGAAGAATCCAAAGGAAGCACATCTGATAGCAACCAATTAAATCTTTAAATATTTGAAAGGTATAGTTGACTATAGGTTATGGTATCAATATGGAGGAAATTTTGATTTGAAGGTGTACACAGATGCTGATTGGGGAGGAAATGTTGATGACCGGAAAAGAACTACCGATGGAGCATTCTTCTTAGGAGGAAGGCTTGTTTCATGGAGTAGTAAGAAGCAAAGTTGTACTTCAGAATCTACTATTGAAATTGAGTATGTTGCAGCTTATATGAATTGTACACAGGCTATTTGGATGAGGCACATTTTGGAAGGTTTTAAGATGAAGATCTCAGAACCTATAAAGATTTTATGTGATAATACAAGTGCCATAAATATTTCTAATAATCTTGTTTTGCACACAAGAACCAAGCACATTGAATTGAAGTATCATTTCTTGAGGGAAAAAGTTAAAAGAAAATATGTTATCTTAGAGCATGTTTGTACCAAGGAGCATCTTGTAGATATTTTTACCAAACCTCTACCCAAGGCTACATTTGGATGTCTTAGAAAACAACTAGGGTTTGTACCCCTTCATGAGGTAAGTTGAGCATGATGCTGATCTCATCAGTCCCTTAATCACTTGCAAAATTTTACATGGATTGATGTTGAAGTGGATGTATTCCACAAGGGGAGCATCAAGTTGCAATATGTTGTTGATGCACAATGAGAATTTGCAATTACATGTTTTACTATCAATTTGGTATTGTTGTCAAAGGGGGAGAAGAATTATGTGATTAGGAGAAGAATTATGTGTTTGATAAGGTGAACCCATGACAAGATAATTGACAAACAAGATCTTAGTGAATACTTGGGATGTAAAAAAAGATTCCTATTCACTTATCACAAGAACAATCAATGGCATTGATATTTATATTGCCATCAATGCCAAAGGGGGAGATTGTTGGCCCATTTGCATAAAGATTTCATTAATGATATGTTATGTTGTCATTGATGGCAATTGAACTGGTAATGGTATTTATGATATTATTGATATTGTTGTTGTTATTGCTATTATCTTGTAAGCGATAGGAAGAGCTTTGTGGAAGATGTTGTAAACTAGTATGTAAGATTATGAGTTGAACCAATAATTGGTGTATGCGATAAACCCTATCTAACCGATAAACCCTACCAGTTATTTTTGTTAAACCCTAACCGATCAAGTTTGTTGAAATGAGATCTTATGTTGAGCAGTAATGATGGTGACACATGTAGTCATTGTATGAAGATAAGTTCAAGTTATTTTGGTGTGGTTGTTTGATTGTCTAGGAAATGAGAAAAGCAGATTGCATCTAATGCAAAGCATGTGATGAGTTACAAAGTCTGATGAAGTGGTGATCATGGAGCGGTTGGAATTTTCTTGAAGAATGTGTACAAATTGTTATGTAAATCCAATGATCATACTTGAACCGATTTGTTTGTAATCTCTATGAGAGAATTAGGTTTTTGTTATGTTACCGACCTAATTGATTTGTATTTAAGGTCAATGAAGTTTTTTTGTAAAAGGTGTTGGCAGAAATCAGTTGAGTGTGTGGTTGCCTAACCAGAGAATGAATCTGTAGTTTGTATAAAGGCGGATTGAAGTTTAAAATGATATGATCAAGAAAAACCTATTATTTTCTAACAATTACAATAGAATTGAAATCCCCTAACTGAGTAAGCTCTAACAAGATTGGTTACTTCACATATCCTCTAACAAGGTGGTCCATTAGCTTGGATTCTTAAATCCTCTACCATTACTTCATAAATCCTCTAACAAGGTATTTTTCTTTTCATCAAGGCATTTTGTAAATTTCTTAACTGAGTGATTCCTAACAGGATCAGTTCTTAATAGGACTTATTGGAAAAGCTTTAATAGGCTTGGCTCCTAATAGGGCGAACTTCAAAAGAGTTTGGATAGCTTTCTTGTGAGTCTCATCTCACCATGGTTTTTACCTATTTGGGTTTTCCACGTATAAATATTTGTGTCATGTGGTGAATTCTTTTGTGGTTATGATCTTATTTGTTGATTTGATTAACTACTTAACTATTCTGATAAGGCATGATAGCTGGAAGCATTGAGAGATGGAATATGTTAACATTTGATTAAGCATTTGGATGTTTACAAGATTGAAGTTGTTTATTGTTAATTTGGTATAATAGTCAACCGGTATTCTTATGAGTATTGATCTTTACAAGGTTATTTTATTGATAAGTTTACTTTTGTGAGTTTGATTTTGAGTTTGGAAAGTTTGTATCAGTTTTTAGCTTACTAATTCACCCCCCCCCCCCCGCCTCTCAGTAATCTACCGGATACTTATTCTTTCATCATACCATCAACATATGCCCCGAGAAGAGATTCTGGAAGATGTTCCAGATATTGAAAAGGATTATCCAGCATTGATATGTTCAGAGTGAGATCCAATATCTTTCACCAATAGTCATTTATGTCAATGGAAGATTAGCAGTTTTATCTCAATGGATAAAAGGTTGAATACACTTAATTATTATTCACCCATCATTTAGAGAGATTTTGGATCAATTCAGAGTGACTTAGTGCGATCAGAGGCTATTCAGAGGCAATTAGATTTCTTCTTGAGCAATCACACCAATGTCTGGAAGGATTTGTTGAAAGTTTTCATTGACAATGATCTAAAAGGTATTTTTCTTGAATCATGGAAGCGGGATCATATTTTGTTCCTATTTTTGTTGCAAATCTAACTATAGTAGAGGTTAAGGATTGCTCTAGGCCAATTTTCAAGCGGTATCCACATGTGGCTATCAAGGAAGATTCAGTTGGAGTGTTTTCTCACATTCCAGAGGGAGTGGTGTATGTAGAGGATGTTAGGGTATACATCCATTATCATATAGAGGACTTAGGAACTTTAGAGATCAAAGGGATGTGTATGAATGAACTAATGGGAGAATATGGTAAGATCAAATTGACATATAAACACATCAAAGATCTAGGGTTCACATATATTTTGGATATTATGGAGTTTGAGGATGAAATAGTCAGATATGTAATAGGAAGAGTACATGGGGAATTCATATGGTTGGACATACCCTATAAAATTACAAAGGAAGTCATCTGGGCAATTACTGGTTTACCATTGGTACGACAACATCCAGATAAGAAAGTGTCAAATGACTTTGTGAGGAAGATCACCAATGTTACATCAAACAAGAGATCAATGAAGGTGAGCACTATCACCGACATCGACATCAAATTTGGAAGCATGATAATAGGCTACAAGGTAACTCAGTCTAACTGACTGAATTCAGTTTCCAGTTCATGTATTTTGGCTGCATATAAGATGATGAGGGATAATATCAAGTTAAATCTTTGTGGCTTGATTCTTGAAGAATTATTGATCAACTTAGGGAAAATTAAAGGTGAGAAGAAGGGCACCTTCCAGTATGGGAATTTGTTAGTCTACTTAATGCTATACTTTCTAAATGATACACCTAGTTCTGGTAGGAAGCAATTGGCTTTTGACATACTGTTAGGAAGACATCTGAAACAATCAATTGCTGCATTGGGAAGTCTAAGAGATGATAATATATGGGGTTACTATAAAGCTTTTCAAAAATCTAAGAGGTCTAGAATAAGAATACCTGAGCACATAGTAGAGAAATACTCTACAAACATTTGTTTTATGGTTAAGAAGGATGTGCCTCTCATGGAGGCATTCAAGCCCCAAAAGATTTGGATCGAGGAGATGGGATATGAGGTAGATGCACAGATTCTTGATGCCTATGCAAAAATGCTAATTGATGCAGGAATTGATGAGGCAAAGCGAAACTATACAACAGAAAACTTTTGAGGTTGAAACAAAGTTCAATCAGAAGAGAAGAGAAAAACAAGAAGGAAAGGCAAGTAAGTTTATACATGAGGTTTAAAAGGACATTAAGGAACTCATTGATGTTGTACTAGAGAAAGGAAGAAAGAGGAAGGATCTGGTAGTTCAGATTGAACCTATGACTACAGATTTTGAGTCTAAAGATAACACTTTGTTAGCTTTCAAAAGGTTTGTTAGGAAGAAACTGGAAGAACCTAAAGTGGAAGCAAAGAAACAACTGGTTGAAAAGGTCACCATCAAGTTACCCATGCAAAAGAAGGCACCTAAGGCCATATCAACAACTACATCCAGTACTGCCAAAATGAGGAAGAAGAGTGACATTGATTTGGCACTAGAGGTTGGTAATGTGACTATTATACCACCCATGCCTTGTGCTGAAATTGTAGATGAAATTACTAAAGATGGCATGTTGAAGAATGTTAAGTTTTATTATGACAAATTAGAGGATGATGAGCAGAGAGAGGTAGAGGAAGCAATCCTGTTATACTTAGATATTTATAAGAAAGCCTTAATAGAGATAGACAATTAAATACTGGCAGATTTATATAACATGTTAGATGCTAGAAGGTTATCTGATATGCAAGAGGATAAGGACATTAAAATGCAAGAAATTTTAGCTATCTGTGTTGCTATAACTCCAAATGAGATGGAAAAGACAATTGAGGTTGCAGATAGGAAGGTATTCAATAGAAAATAGAGAATAACTAGCTTGATGTTAGGAAGGATGAATGAGGTAATAAAGGAAACTCAGAAATCTTGGATCAAATTTTTGGGAGAACACAAAGGATTCCTTACTTCACTAGAGACCAACACCAAGACTGTAGATACATTGGTTGAAGGGAAAGGAAAAGGAATCATGGGTACTCCACCCTCAGTTTTGAAGAATATCAAGATAGTGGAAATTGAGCAACCAGTTAACAAAAATGTACAAACAAATATAGAGCACTGGTTAATACTGAGAACATTGTACAGGATACTAACATTGAGGAAAATTGTCCTCCAGATACTAATTTACAGGTTGAGGATATTGTTCCTAGAGAGGAACCAACAATTGAACAGACTGCACCAAGTGGCAAAGCCACTGGTGCAAGTGAACAGGTAATAAAGGATAAATCATTAGAGAAAATAGGGGAATCTGGTAGGGAACCAGTTGCTGGCACATCATTATTGACAATTGACACTTCTCTAGTGGAAAATAAAACCATCATAGAGATGAGTCCCACAAAACTAATGATGATGACAACTCAGAAAGTGATGAAGGAGGGAACCACAGACAAATGGATTATAGATCAATTCATAACTATTTTACACATATTAGTCCTAGAGAGTAAGATTGAAAATGAAGTGAGTCCTTCCAGCAAGCTTAAGGTAATAACTGAGCACATATCAAAAGACTTTCAATCCTTACAATAGATCTCCAATCGGCAAGCACTTGGAAAGTTCACTTTGTCTAAGAGAGCCACTTTTGATCAGATCATTGAGAGAGAGAACAAAAAAATCAAGGAGAAGCTAATTTTGATAGAAACTTCTTTGAAACAATGTACTAATATATACAGGGTATGTTGAAATATTGAGATACTTACAACAAATGTAGATAAAAAGATAAAAGAGATATAGGAGAAAATTGCTAATATTGCTAACTCTTTTGATGGACTAATTTCACTGACAACATCTATTGATGGACAAATTTTGACTTTGGGGAACCAAATTTATGCTCTTGAAAAGGAAAGAGATAAGATCATTTGGAGATTTAGAAGTCTTAGAGGTTTGGTGAGTCCAAGATTGGATTCACTTTGTGTACATAAGAAGGAATGCATGGATATGCTTGGAAAGCCCACACCGAAAAAAGTTAATGAGAAAGAATCACTTGCATATTTATTGAGTTGAATTGTATCTATCTCTGACACATTCAAAACCGGTTGGGATACTTATATGGGGTTACTAGAGAAAGATTATCCAAAAATCTTGAAACTGGTCAAACTCTGGTAATACATTTTCGGAGGTATTCAGTGTACAGTACTTATTCTTTGACATTAGTTTTGGGAATTGTTGTCAAAGGGAGAGTAGTATAGATGTGAAAAATGATTGCATACATTAGGGGGAGTTACAAAGTTATACATTTTGCATATTCAGCTCAGGGGGAGTAGGGAAGGATGAAACCGACAGTTGAAACCATGACCATTTTTCACAAGTGTTACCATCAATGCCAAAGGGGGAGATTGTTGGAAATTGACATTCTATTGGTTAGGTTTAATTATGTTATCATTGATGGCAACATGATTTTGGGTTCTGCTTTCATATGGTGTACCGACAGGCACTTCACAGACTTTGCACCAACACCAACACTGACAGGATAGAAGATTTCTTTGGTCACCAGCAATGCAGGACGACATGGTATAGTAAAGGTCATCGGTATTGGAGGCTGACACATCTTGGATCCAGAATCGACAACTTCTTTTAATGTTTATTCATTTATGTTATATGGCCGGCATGTAATCTGATATTGTGTATATCCTTGTAAGCTGACATAAGGCATAAATTTGTATTGGGTATATAGGGAAGATTGATTAGATCATTTTTATATAGTATAGAATGTATGGAATGGATCTATTGGCATTTGGCATTATAACAAATATGGGGAGATTATTGGCATTTCAATAAGGATATTGAGGAGGTTGTTGATGATTATGGATAAAACTGATTAAGGATGTTTACTGTCTTAATATTATTATTTTGTCATTGATGTCAAGAAATTGATTTTCTAATTCAGTATGATGTTGCCATATCCTAAGAAGTATGATTTGATGAGTATAAAGATGTCGGTAAAAGAGACAGATAGAATATGATGGATAAGGGGAGAAATAAGTTATTCAATGGGGAACTATTACCGAGTTAGACAATGATGAGATCATGATGATTAGATTCTTTTGATATCCTACATATGTTATTGATTGAAAGGTTAATACTATACTATGTTACCGAGCAAAGAACCTAGTCGATAA
This sequence comes from Cryptomeria japonica, assembly GCF_030272615.1. Classification (NCBI taxonomy): domain Eukaryota; kingdom Viridiplantae; phylum Streptophyta; class Pinopsida; order Cupressales; family Cupressaceae; genus Cryptomeria; species Cryptomeria japonica. Next base: position 109,932,472 of record NC_081408.1, read on the forward strand.
ACCCTAAGGAACCTAGTCGGTAAACCCTAAGGTTATCGCTATCAGTTAATGAAGGCAGAATGTCTACCGAGTGAAGTTTAGTATTTACCGAGTTGCAACCGAGTAATAATAGAATACATTAAATGATTACATGCATTATTTAATGAAGGAAGCTGATGAGCTAGCTATGATTAAATGATTGGTATGCCATGAATGAAGTTTGTTAAAGAATCTATGGAAAAGGAAAATCGGCAGGAAGATCTACAGCTTAGATTGAACCGCAATACCCTAGCACAAGTTCCAAGAAATGTATGCAAGTTCCAAGGCAGGGTAAAATGTTTTCAGATCGAAGGATACATTGAACCTGGACAAAGTTTGAAGATCTAATGGCTATGATTGATCATGGGATATGTGATCAAGGAGATTAAGCGATTGGCGAATTGTTTATAAATAAGGAACTGTTGATAAACAATGCATGCGGGCAAGTGTATGCATAGGGATGCTACATAGTGATTACCGAGCACAAAAGCTTGAAGACCTATTTTGAATAATGGAGTATAGAGCCCAGCAAATGGACAAGATTAGTTCTATGTCTATATTGTATTGAGAAAATAAGAATCTGCTTTAGCATTTTAGATGTGAAGTTGCAAATAGATTTTTATTACTGTTATTTTGTGAAGTGATAGAAAATCTCTTAACTGAGTGGATTTAACAGTCTTATTTGTAAAACCCTCTAGCAAGGTGACATTCTGATTGAGTGTTTGAAATCCTTTAACAAAGTCACTTCTAACAAGGTGAAGATCCTAATAGATATGAGGGAAATCCCTTAACCGGGTCACATCTAGTAATGTGTTTGTAATCTTTAACAGGATTTGCTTTTAACCGAGCATACTCTAGAAGAGTATATTTCTTAGTGGGTCCAAAATCCCACAATGGTTTTTCCCTATTTGGGTTCCCACATTAAATCTGGTGTTATGAGTGTTATGATGTTTATATGCTTTTGAGTTTGCATGTTTAGTAGTTTTGGTTATATTACTGAAGTATATGTTACCGAGGTTGAATCTGATATTTTTATGGAAGATTAAGTTTGTATGATTCACCCCCCCCCCCCTCCTCATCTTATTAGCTATTGGCATATGTACTTATCTTTAAGTATCATAACTATCAATTGGTATCAGAGCTTTGGACTCTGGAAGGAAAAGTTTAAAGGTACTTGAGGAAAAGATCCAAAGATGTATAAGAGGGATGCACTGAAGCTGAACAAGTCAAGTTTCTCTACATGGCAGAAAAGGATGAAGCTACACCTATCAGGAGTTGGAGAATATGTTGTATATTATCTAGAGAATAATTTAATCACACCGAGCACCTATCCATTGACAATGGAAGAGATAAAGGCAAAGCAAGAACATATCCAAGAAATGATTGAAATAACATTTGCATTGACTAATTTAGAGTTTAATGATCTAGAAGGCTGCAATGATGCAAAGGCAATGTGGGACAAGCTCATATCTATGTATGGAGGAGATGAACATGTTCAAAGAGCAAAAGTGGATATTCTAAGAGGACAACTTGAATCTATGAGGATGAATGAAGGTGAGAACATAACCTAATACAGTACAAGACTAAAGGAGATTGTCAATCAAATCAAAGGAGCAGGTGGAACTATTGAAGAAAAGGATATAGCATGTAAGTTGTTAAGAACCCTTCTACCGGCCTATGCAATCCAACTCCCTGAAATCAACAAATTGAGGTCTGTACCTAATATGCTAGTTAATCTAGATGCTACTATTGGTAAGCTACATGCATTTGAGTTAAGTAACTTTGATAATAGTGGGTCATCGGTAAATAAAGTTGAATCTACATTTAGCTCTTTTCATATTGGTGAATCTGATGATTACAATGATAGAATGAATAAGTACACTAAAGGGGATCATAGTGGAGCAAGTGAAAGATTTTGCAAGAACATGGAGGAAGTACACAAATTGTATGAGGAAATCAGAAAGCAAGAAGAGTTTGAAGCACTATTAGCCAGAAGGTTACCGAGAGGCAAAGGTAACTATAAAGGAAAACTACCTTTGAAATGTTTCAATTGTGATAAGATAGGACATATGGCTTCTAACTATCCTGACAAAGATTCTACTGAAAAGAGAGATTACCAAGATGATAGACAGAAAGATAATCATTATAGGGGACATCGAGACTTCAGAAGAAGAGATAGAAAGTCATGCTTAATAGCCGATGAGGAATCTAATGATGATAAATCAGATGAAACTGATATAGAGGAAGTAGTGTATGTGGCCATCAAAGATGGATTAGATGAAGAAAGGTATGAAGAAAAAGCCCTTATATCTCACATAAATACTAATGATTCTTGGATTATAGATAGTGGATGCTCACATCACATGACAGGTGATAAACACAAGTTTGTTATGTTAGAAGACTATGATGGAGGGTATGTAAGATTTGGTAATGATGCACCATGTCTGGTAAGAGGTAAAGGATCGATAACACTTCTTGACAATGCAAGATGCAATGATGTTTATTGGGTTGAAGGTTTAAAATACAATTTGTTGAGTGTAGCACAACTAAACAATACAGGATACCGAATAGAATTTCAAAAAGGAATTGTCAAAGTTCATGACAAGCATGGAAAGTTAGCTGCTACCGGGACACAAACAAAAGGTAACACATTTCACCTTGACTCAACTCAGAATAAATATCTGTATGCAAAGATAGATGATACCTAGTTATGGCATAAAAGGTTTTGTCATGTAAATTTTGATAATCTGATCAAAATAAGAAAGAAGCACTGAGTAAGAGGTCTACCGAGCCTTGAAAAACATGAGACTACTATGTGTTGAGGATGCCAGATGGGTAAAATGACAAGATCAAGCTTTACAAGTAAGTCCTACACTTCTAAGGGAATTTTAGGTCTTGTGCACACTGATCTTTGTGGTCCTATGAAAGTTCAAAGTTATTATGGTGATAAATATTTCATATTATTTGTGGATGATTACTCAAGGATGATGTCAGTAATGTTTTTAAAGAAAAATCAGAAGCTTTTTAAATTTTTAAATGGTACAAGGCAAGAGTTGAAAATGAAACAGGAAGACAACTGAAATGTCTTAGATCAGATAGAGGAGGAGAGTTCACATTTGATGAGTTCAACTTATTCTGCAATGATCATGGTATAAAAAGATAGGTCTCTACACCAAGAACTGCACAACAAAATGGAATTGCTGAGAGAAGAAACAAATCTATTGTGGATTGTGCCAGAACCCTGATGATTGAAAAGAAAGTGCCACAAACATTTTGGAGAGAAGAAATAAGCACTACAGTTTACACCGTGAACCGAGTACAACTAAAGAAAGGTACTTTGAAGACACCTTATGAAATCTGGTATGACAAGAAACCTAATGTAAGCTATTTTAAAATCTTTGGAAGTAGATGCTATGTACACAAGGATGATAGAAATGGCAAGTTTGATCAAAAAAGTGAAGAAGGAACATTTCTTGGTTATTCTTCTAGAAGTAAAGCATTTAAATGTCTGATCAAATCATCTAACAAAATAGCAGAAAGTGCAAATGTGAAAATTGATGAATTTGCAAAAAGAAATGATGAATGAAATTCCAGGGAACCAGAAGATTATGATGAATTTGTCTATGTTTAACCGACAAGTCCTACTGAGAAAAATGCAGAAGGAAATGAAGAGAATATCCAATTACTGAGTGATAAAGAAGAACATTTAGAGCCTATCGAGCCTATATTAGCCAAATATGTCAGAAGAAATCATGCACCAAGTCAAATTATAGGAGATAAGGATGATCCAATGATGACAAGGAACAAACTGAGACAGAACACATCTAATATTTGAATTTGAATCGAGAATAGTGAAAGAGGCATTTAAAAGTGAAGATTGGATAAATGCTATGACAGAAGAGATTGATCAAATCAAGAAGAATGACACATGGACACTGGTCCCAAGACCAAAGGACAAAAATGTAATTGGTACAAAATGGATTTTCAAAAACAAGATGAATGAAAAAGGAGAGGTCATTCGAAATAAAGCAAGACTAGTTTGCAAAGGTTATGCCCAAGAAGAAGGAATTGATTATGGTGAGACTTTTGCACCTGTAGAAAGACTTGAAGGAGTAAGAACATTGTTGGCATATGCTACTTACAAGAATTTCAAGGTATATCAAATGGATGTCAAATTTGCATTTCTGAATGGTATATTAGAAGAAGAAGTTTTTATTGAACAACCTAAAGGATTTGCTGAAGACAATAATAAAGATTAGGTATGTAAATTGAACAAAGCTTTATATGTTCTGAAACAAGCACCTAGAGCATGGTATGAAAGATTGCACTCTTATTTAATCAAGATTGGTTTTATAAGAACAAGTGAAAACACCAATATTTACATGAAGAATGATAAAAATGAAATACTGATCTCAACCATATTTGTTGATGATATTATATTTTGTGGAAATGACTCTCTATGTAAGAACTTTGGAAATGAAATGAGCAAAGAATTTGGGATGTCATTAATTGGTGAGATAAAGTATTTTATAGGTTTACAGATACTGCAAATGAAAGATGAGATTTTCATTACTCAATCCAAGTACATAAAGGAAATCTTGAAGAAATTTGGAATGGAGGATTCAAAACTAGTAAGTACTCCTATGACTACCAACTATAAATTATCAAAGAATGATGAATCTGCATCTGTTGATGAGACACTTTACTGATCCATGATTGGAAAGTTACAATATGTTGTTCACAGCAGGCTAGACATAGCACATGCAGTAGGTATAGTTGCAAGATTCTCTGCAGATCCTAAGGAAACACACATGATAGCAATCAAGAGAATTTTTAGATACTTGAAAGGCACTAAAGATTATGGCTTAGTATATCAGAAAAGAAATGACTTTGATTTAAAAGTTTATATTGATGCTGATTGGGCATGCAACATTGATGACAAAAAAAGCACAAGTGGAGGAGCTTTCTTTTTAGGAGAAAGACTAGTGAGTTGGCTTAGCAAGAAACAAGGATGTGTTTCACAGTCAACAACAAAAGCTGAATACATTGTTGTAGCATTGAACTGTACCAACATAGCATGGATCAAACATCAGTTGGAAGGTATAAATGAGAAAGTTACCGAGCTAGTAATTATATTATGTGACAATACTAGTGCCATTAACATTTCAAAGATTCTTGTTATGCACTCTAAGACAAAGCACATCTCTATCAAATATCATTATCTTAGATAAGAAGCTCAAGAGAAGAAAGTGGTGTTGGAGTATGTTAGCACAAAGGAACAAATAGTAGATATCTTCACCAAGCCACTACCAAGGGACACTTTTGAGTATCTCAGAAGTAAGTTAGGGGTCCTACCCTTATCTTCTACTCACTGATCGAGTTCAGTGAAAGCATCAATTCGATGACTCTATAGAATATCTTTTTAGGAGTTGATGCTAATGTACACACTTTAGGATGTTTTCTAAAGGTGTGCAGGAAATAATATAGGAAATAATACAGGGAACAAGAATTGAAGACATAAATGCTCTGACCGAGACTAAGTTGACACATAACAGTAGGAAATCACTTCATACAGGAAGAAATTATGTTTTAGTTCTTTACTTTTTGGCATTGTTGTCAAAGGGGGAGAAGATTGAAGAAGAGGAGAAGACTAATGTATGGGAGAAAATTCTGATGACAGGGGGAGAGCATTTTAGCATTTCAGAATCTCACAGCAATCCGAATCAATTAGGTCAAATCATTTGGTTTTGCCATCAATGCCAAAGGGGGAGATTGTTGGCATTTCAATTAGGATATTGAGAAGGTTGCTGATGATTATGGATAAAACTAATCAAGGATGTTTACTATCTTAATATTATTATTTTGTCATTGATGTCAGGAAATTGATTTTCTAATTTAGTATGATGTTGCCATATCTTGAGAAGTATGATTTAATGAGTATAAAGATGTCGGTAAAAGACACAGATAGATTATGATGGATAAGGGGAGAAATAAGTTATTCAATGGGCACCTATTACCGAGTTAGACAATGATGAGATCATGATGATTAGATTGTTTTGATATCCTACATATGTTATTGATTGAAAGGTTAATACTATACTATGTTACCGAGCAAAGAACCTAGTCGGTAAACCCTAAGGTTATCGCTATCGGTTAATGAAGGCATTCTAATGAAGGCAGAATGCCTACCAAGTGAAGTTTAGTATTTACCGAGTTGCAACCGAGTAATAACAGAATACATTAAATGATTACATGCATTATTTAATGAAGGAAGCTGATGAGCTGGCTATGATTAAATGATTGGTATGTCATGAATGAAGTTTGTTAAAGAATCTATGGCAAAGGAAAATCAGCAAGAAGATCTACAGCTTAGATTAAACTACAATACCCTAGCACAAGTTCCAAGAAATGTATGCAAGTTCCAAGGCAGGCTAAAATGTTTTCAGATCAAAGGATACATTGAACCTGGACAAAGTTTGAAGATCTGACGGCTATGATTGATCAAGGAGATTAAGCAGTTGGTGAATTGTTTATAAATAGGGAACTATTGATAAACAATGCATGCGGGCAAGTGTATGCATAGGGATGCTACATAGTGATTACCGAGCACAGAAGCTTGAAGACCTATTTTGAATAACAGAGTATAGAGCCCAGCAGATGGACAAGATTATTTCTATGTCTATATTGTATTAAGCAAATAAGAATCTGCTTTAGCATTTTAGATGTGAAGTTGCAGATAGATTTTTATTATTGTTATTTTGTGAAGTGACAGAAAATCTCTTAACCGAGTGGATTTAACAGTCTTATTTGTAAAACCCTCTAGCAAGGTGACATTCTGATTGAGTGTTTGAAATCCTTTAACAAGGCCACTTCTAACAAGGTGAAGATCCTAACATATCTGAGGGAAATCTCTTAACCGGGTCACATCTAGCAATGTGTTTCTAATCTTTAATAGGATTTGCTTTTAACCGAGCATACTCTAGAAGAGTATATTTCTTAGTGGGTCCGAAATCCCACAGTGGTTTTTCCCTATTTGGGTTTCCACGTTAAATTTGGTGTTATGAGTGTTATGATGTTTATATGCTTTTGAGTTTGCATGTTTAGCAGTTTTGGTTATATTACTGAAGTATATGTTACCGAGGTTGAATCTGATGTTTTTATGGAAGATTAAGTTTGTATGATTCACCCCCCCCCCCCCCCCCCTCTCATCTTATTAGCTTGGCATCTATACTTATCTTTAAGTATCAGAACTATCATGGATCATGATGCGAATGTAATGCAAAATATATCAGAGAGACCATGTATGTGAGGAAATTATTGTAAGGATTGTTCTGGTAAAGGGGCTTAGGGTTTCAACCAGAACAGATAGAGCTTAAATCAGAACTATATTCTGGCATAGAAGATGCTACCTTAGTATTTCACACTTTTTTGGATTGTTGTCTAGAATTTTATGTAGTCAGTGAGGCTCCTATTGTGATTGAGCAGTGTGCTCTAGGTTGTAAGCCTTCTTGGAAGTGTAGGCCCATCATATATTGTAATATCTCTTCATATGGCCAATGAATTGATATTGTGGGTCACAAATTGTTAGGTCCCAGAGACACCTGAGAGTGGGGGGTGAATCAGCTGTCCAATAAATTCAAACCAAAATTAACTTAACCAAAACTTAATGCTTAATACTGGTAAACCAAACTTTATACCGGTAGACAGTTTTATCAGTTAATTGCAGTACCGGTAAAGATTAATGCATGAAACAGAAAGACAATAACATCCACAACACATAACACAAATATTTGTATGTGGAAACCCTATAAGGGGAAAAACCACGGTGGGAAGCCTTACCCACAATCAGATGATACTACTGCAGATAGTATGCATGTACAATATGGAGTCTGCACATGCAGAAAGGCCAGCTACCTAGAGCTCACTGCTCAATCACAAAATGGGAGTCACACTAACTACAATTGGATGGTTAAATCCAGTGATAATGTACTGCTCAAAATAGCATCTTCATATGCTGGATTCAGTACTGGTTTAGCTCTGATTTGCCTTCTTCAAACCTTCCTTCAATCTTGAATGATGTCTGTGTGTATAGCTCTTCTTATATTTGCATATACCTTATTACAATCATTTTTCCAAATCCCATATCAATCTCACAAATGAGATCCTACATTTATACCATAACCTAAGACCAATTGAATAGGTCGGCTCACTAAAGATATTACAATAAAATCATTTACAAATGAATCAATATCTGATGCATCATGTTGGCTCAATGCATTTATAATAATAACAAATCATCTTCATAACATGTCATGTTGATCTAGAATAGATATGTTTGTTGGTGCATAACCTAGACCTATTTGTCGGTAACAACAAATATGCAAACCCGAATAGACCAATGAACAAATCACCATAACAAAGTATCCAAACAATGTCTTTGACATAACCAAGTAGTCTCCAATTCATTCCAAGTGCCGATGAACAATATAACCCGTCGGTGAACCAAATACCAGTGATTGTGCATAAGTCACTGACTTGTTGGTGAACATAATCAAGAGTCTCCAAGTGCTGATAAATGTTGACAAGTGTTGACATCAATGACAAAACCATATCAACATATCCAAAATACCAACAATCTCCCCCTTTGGCATTGATGGCAACACAAGATGGAAAAACCATCGATGTGCCAAAATAGAAATGGCAAAAATAAGAAACCAACAATCTCCCAAAGAGATCATTAACTAGAAACTAAAATACAGATACAAAGAGTAATAATTTCTCCAACAATTTCTCCCCAAAGTAATAGTCTCTCCCCCAAGGGATAATGTGTTTTTCTATAGATATCTCTCCCCCTTTGACATCAAATGCCAAAGTAATACAAAATCCAGATTCAAATAAAAAATACCAACTACTTCCCCTGAGAAGTAGCTCTCCTCATCAAAGCCAGAATAAAAAATTTCTCTGCTAATTCTGTCGATTGATGACAAACATCAACTATCTAAGTCTCTACTAGTGGAGGTAGAAACCCAACTTGTTCTCTGAGATAATCAAAAGTCTCCTTAGGCAAAGGCTTAGTAAAAATATCTGTAATCTGCTCTTTAGTATTCACATAAACCAATTTCACTTCTTTTGCTTCAACATTCTCTTTCAGAAAATTGTATTTGATATAAACATGTTTAGTCTTTGAGTGAAATAATGGGTTCTTAGATATATCAATTGCTGCCATATTATCACAGTAAATAGTTATAGGTTCCTTGCATTTTACCTTTATGTTCTTCAATATTTGTTTAATCCATAATACATATGTGCAATTAGTTGTTGCTGCAACATATTCTGATTCAGTTGTTGATAAACATGTGCAACTTTGTTTCTTGCTCAACCAAGAAATTAATCTGCTACCAAGAAAAAATTCTCTGCCAATGGTGCTTTTTCTATCATCTACATCTCCTACCCAATTTGCATCTGTGTATGCACATAAATCAAATTTTTCATCTCTAGGATACCATAAGCCAAGATTTGTAGTGCCTTGTAGGTACCAGAAAATCCTTTTTACTGCTAATTCATGATTTTCTTTAGGATTACTCTGAAATCTTGAGACAATACATACTGCATTCATAATATCAGGTCTTGTTTGTGTCAAATACAATAAACCTCCTATCATAGACTTGTATCTAGTTGGATTGATAGGTGTTGATTCATCCTTCAATGATAATTTATCAGTTGTAGTCATAGGTGTGCTTATTGGTTTAGAGTTTTCCATGCCAAATTTCTTTAGTAATTCCTTCAAGTACTTAGATTGACATAAGAATATCTTTATCAGTCTATGAAATTTGTAATCCTAAAAAGAATTTTATCTCCCCAATCATAGACATTTCAAATTCTTGCTGCATTTTATTAGAAAAGTCTTTACATAATCCATCTTCTCCTCCAAAGATTATATCATCAACAAAAACTTCAATAACCAAGATGTCATCTTTAGTCACTTTGTAGTATAGATTTTTGTCTGCATTACCTTTGTTAGGATTCCCACAGATACTGAGAGGGGGGGGGGAGGGGTGAATCAGTATCTAATTGGTTAGATGAATTTCTTAACTTAAAACATGTAGAGCAAATTAATACTGTGTACCGGTAAACAAAAAGTAATGCAATAAATAGAGATAGAAACAACCACATGAAAAAAAAACCATAAGACAGTAGTTTAAAGAGGAAACCTGGTGTGAGAAAAACTTTAGTGGGATTTGTGACCCACAACATTCACTTACTAGCCAATAAGAGAATAACACAGTTACAAGAGGGGCCTGCACATGCAGGAAGGACAAGTGCCTAGAGCTCACTGCTCAAATACAAAATGGGAAGTCTCACTGACTTACAAAATGGATTATATAAATCCAATGTGATGTACTGCTTCAAAATAGGATCTACTATGCCAAATCTACTACCGATTTATAGCTCTGCTTCTTAAATAAACCCTTAACCTATAATTTGCATAATAGGTCTGCCTTATTTCGCCTAATTGCATTCCTCCATACATACATTATTCTCCTTACAATGTTCTACAATGAACTCTCTTATATAAGAGTCATTTTACAACTTTCCAAGTTGGCTTACAATGATTTTACAATAATAAACAAAATATATTATCAACAAAATTCTTGTTGGCTTCTATGTCGATATGCTTCCTTTCACTGTCGGTGCCGATGTCTGTGTGTCGGTGTAGAATCTGATCTTGCTAGTGCCAATGAATTGCCTTGCCGGTGTCATAAGATTGTAAGGTTACCATCAATGACAAAACCTTCAATCACCTAGAATGTCTCATTGGAGTGTGCATTTGCCAACAATCTCCTGCTTTGGCATTGATGGCAACACTCATGAGAAAATTCAAAAGTGTATCCAAAAGTTGTAGTCCAAAAATTGTTACCAAAAATGTGTACCAAAAGAATATGTGAGCTCCCCTTGAGCAGATGAGTCTTTTGTTGATTATTTTCTCATACCACTACTCCCCCTTTGGCATCAATGACAAAGGTTGTCAAGGTGTCAATAGAGTGTGGTTCCCTATCTCAACCTTGTAACCGGTTGGTTACAATTTGAAAAAGATCCGCCAAAACCAAATTTAGGCTTTCAAGAAACTTTTTACTATCTTTTATTGCTACCTCTGTCCTTTGAATTGTACCAGTGAGGTGTTGCATTTTCTCTGCCGATGTTTTATGTCCTTGTACCAATTCATCAAATATTTCTTTCCTTAAGGATGCTAGGTAGTCCAGTTTTGGACTAAGTCTCCATTTAAGATCTTTAGCCTTACTTTGAATTCTCTCTTTTTCTATTTCTAGCTTTAGTAGTTCTTCCTCAAAACTTGTTATCTTCTACTCAAAAACTGATAATGTATTAGATGAATTAATGAAATTGTCAGCTAGTTTATTAATTTCCTCCTATATCTTGCTCATTTTTCTATCAATATCAACTGTCAAAAAGTTAGTCTTACAAGTGTCTCTGTACAAAGTCTTGAATTCCTTTAATGTGCTACACAGTTCCGATAGAAGTGTGTCAAACTGCCTTGTACACTTCTGTATTTGTTCCTCAAAGAATTTCTATTTTTCCTTTTCTAACCTCTCCTTGAATGCTTCCTCTTTTATTTGTTCAGCTGTCACAGTGTTGTCAGTAATATACTTAGACAAAGTGTCAAGTTGACTCAAATAATCCTTATTATCTACATTACATTTTGGAGCTATCATCTTCAAAATTGGAATTGTATCATCTATAGCCTTGTATTCCTGAGAGCTACAATCTGTTATTTTCTTTATGGAGTCTAGAAGAACTTCAGTTACATTTGTTGATTTGAATCCTGTAGTTGAAGAGCCAAAAATCTGAATTCTGTTGGTGGGAGAAATATCTTTGCTTATGGTGACCTCTGGTAGGTCATTTTGTGTTTCCATTTCCTCAAGAAATGGTTTGTCTTGTTCAACTATTGTCAGTGGCACTGATTTTGTATTAACCTGTTGTTGTGTTGGAGCCTGTTGCTCTATTTGTTGTTATGTTTGTTGTTCTATTTGTTGATCAACCTGTTTCTCTGCCTGTTGTTCTGTGATACCATATGCCAGTTTTCCTTCTATGTTATCTATTTTATCTGTTACTGGTGGCTCACTAGCCATATCTATCTTATCGGTTGTGTCCTTATCTACCACAATATTAACTTTTTGAGTATCAATATCAACTGTGTATAATACCTCAGAATTAGGATTTGTATCCTCTTGTGGTATATTCATACTCTCATCAGCTAGTTGATCTTCAATTGTTGCTACCGGTGGAGTATTTAGAGGTAGTGGGGGTAGATTATCTGTTATTTTGATGCTTGGAGGTCCACCAACCTTTCCTTTTCCTTTATCCTTGTATTTCTGATATACTTTGATTGGTTTGGGGTTTCTATACTCTTCCTATTTTTCCTTCTCAATAAGGAATATGTCCCATGCATTTGTAGTTTCCTCTGCAACCTCGTTTACTCTACCAACCATCAGTGCAATATGCCAGTGTGCAGTAGAGAATACTGACTGGTTAGCCTGTGCAATTAAATCATCTATTTCCTTTGGTGAGTTTATTGGGTAAACATCAAGTAATTTTTCTACTTTCATTTTCTTGTCAAGCTCTACAACAGCTTGCCTTCTTGCTTCAAGTCTCTTAAACAGTTCAGCTGGTAATTCATCCACAACTTGCATCAAGAATTTCTTGTAGATATCCAAGTGTAGAATTACATTGTTTTCCACCTTTTCTTTGTCATCAACTGATAGTGAATCATATAATTTGTTGATGTTCTTAAGCTTTCCTTCCTCAATTATTTCATCCAACAGTCTGTCAATTGGAGCAATATTTTGTTGAGTCCTTTTCTTTGGTGTTAACTTTTTTTTCTTAGGAGTTATTTTCTTAATCGGGGGCCTTACTGCCTGTTGTTTTTGTTTGGTTCTTCTAGGCGAAGGTGTAGTTGCCGGTGAAGGTTCTCTTTTCCTCACAACTCTTTTAAATGCGGTTGGCATATCACTATCTGAAGAAGTTGCTACCGGTGAAAGGTGAGTTTTAGGTTGTAGTGCTTCTAACTCATCTTCAGTGATACCGGTTTGTTTGAGTACATCTTCTTTGATAGCCTTAGCCTGCCTTGATCCTTTCCTCATAGTTGCCTCTACCTTCTTTACTCTCTTCTTAGATTCAATTTGATTCTCAATGGTTTCAGCACTGCCAAATACCTCTTCCTTAGGTTCCTTGGGTGCTTCTAGAAGGGCTTTTGCATATGTTTCAATTATGTGATCATCTGTTTCATAACCCATTTCAGTAACCCAAATTGTTCTTGGGATAACTGCCTCCATCCAGATCTCATCCTTCTTAATGACAAAACATATGTCATCCTTATATTTATTTACAATTTCTTGTGATAATTTGACTCTAGTGTTCATTATGGCCTTTAGTGTTTGAAAGTACTCATTAATATTCTTTTCTTTGTTTTCACCCATGTTGTTCAATAAGTCAGATAGTTGTTTGCCTACCAGTATGTCAAAACCAAGATTCTTGTTACCTATACCAGGCACCTATTTTGTTATATGTAGCATTAAATAGACAAGCAAATTACCAAATCTAAATGTCCCCTTTTTATCCTTCTTGATCTTTCCTAGATTGTCAATAAGTTCATCCTTTAACCATTCACACACATCAATTTTCACATTACCATTGATCATGTCATAAGCACTTTTAATGCATAAGGTGGAAATTGAATTTAGTCTGTTTGCATGTGTTGTTTTGTAGCCTAAAATCATGCAAATGAATCTCACATTGATGTCGGTTACATCATTCACCCTTAAAGACCTTTTGTCGGATGTTGCACCTGTTAGGTTCATTACTAGGTCATTTGAGACCTTCTTTGTCTTGTCGGGTCTGTTACTGGTGGAGGGTAACCCTATTACAGCTTTTACAGCCTCCTTAGTAATTTTGTGAACCAAATCTAGCCAAAATAATGCACCATGTACACTGCTCAATACTATCCTTATAATTTCCTTAGGGAAATCCGGAATGCTAAGAATTTCAGTGAATCCTAGGGTTTCAATTATTTTGTGTTCAGGTTTCACATTACCGGAATCATCACAAATGATAGTCTTGTACATGTTCTTAATTTCTTCATCACCTAACTCTTCTATGTGGCAATGAATATACATCCTAGGGTCTTCTACAAAAACAACTCCTTTGGGGATTTGAGAAAAAGCACCAACATTATCATCCTTCTTAGCTATTTTGGGAACTAACTAAAAAATGGGCCTAGGGCGCTTGATTACTTCCACTACAGTAGGGTTTGCTATGAATTCAGGTACAGAAGAGTATGCCATGATTATAAATACCTTTTTCTACCTTTGGAAAGATTGATTGTTGAATTGCTTTGCTTCTTTGCTCGAAATGCCTTAGCTCTGGAAATTTTGCGCTCTTCGAATGTTTGAATGCTTGGTGAAGTAAAATGGAGCCAAAAACACTGATTTATAATGTCAAAGTGCCAATTACCACATTTAATGCTTGTCGGTTAAGTAATCACTTAACTTTATCTGCCGGTATAGAAGTAATTTCAACTTCTTACCATCAACTGAGGGAATAATAGCATATTTCACATTTGATTGCCAAACCTTCAAGGGAATTTTCTTCAATTAGATGAAGAGACTCCTGCCGGTGGAGTGCTTCTCTGTTCTGTCGATGGAGGAGTATTCCTATCAACATTTAGTTCTAATTTCCTAATCCATTGTTTGAAAATTCATGCTTAACTTCTTCAACTTTTTCTTATCCTTTCAAACTAGGACCTTTGTTGTTTACCAGTGAGGACTTGCTTCTACAAAATTTAGCAATATGCCCAATTTTGTTGCATGTATAACAAGTCACATTATTTTTCTGAATAGCCTTTCCATAACTTATGCCATTTTGTGTTCTGCATTGATTAGATAAGTGTCCAAATCTTCCACAAACATAACATCTCACATTCATTCTGCAATTTTCAGAATTATGACCAACTTTGTTGCATTTTGAACATTGACCGGTGGGTGTATTGGTATTCTAATAATTTCTAGATCTACATTGATTCACTCTATGACCATACTTATTACAGTTAAAGCATTTTCCATTGAAATTATAAGCAGTAGGTTGTCTTACCGGTTTTCTATGATCCTGTGTGTTTGCAATACCAGAGCTTTCACCAACTTCAAAGCCAAGTCCACAAGTGTCACCATTAGGTTTTTGATTTTTCAATAAGTCACCAAGTTCTTCTGAGCTTTTCTTGAATTTCTCTTTGTGTTGATTTGCAGTATCCAGTTCTCTTTCTAAGATCTCTTTTTGCCTCATAAGTTCATTTGAGTCATTTTGTGTATGCATCAGATCTGTCTTCAACAAATCATTTTCATAGCTAAGTCTAGTGTTCTCATTTGCTGCATCACTTAGTCTTCTAGTCAAATCTTCTTCATTCTTCTTTCTATCTTCAATTTCCTTACAAAATCTTATAGTCATATCCTGCATTTCATTCTTTATTGTCATGTTCTCTTGTTTTAGCTTGCTTATCTGATCATTAAGAGATTCCTTTTCATCATTCTCATTTTGCATCTTTTCAAAAAGTTCTCCTCTTATTTCTTGCAATGATAAAATTCTCTTGAAGTGCTTGAATAATATCTTGAGCTTCCTTTAGATCATCTTCAAGTTTGATATTTTTCAACTTTTCTATATCATAGTCTGAGAGAGCTACTTCTAGTTGCTTCATCAAAATTTCCATCTCTACCAATGTCAAGATCTTCCTCAAGTTGTTAGGCTTCTAAAAATAGAGGACCAAGCTCTGATACCAATTGTTAGGATTCCCACAGATACTGAGAGGGGGGGGGGTGAATCAGTATCTAATCGGTTAGATGAATTTCTTAACTTAAAACATGTAGAGCAAATTAATATTGTGTACCGGTAAATAGAAAGTAATGCAATAAACAAAGATAGAAACAACCACATGAAAAACACACCATAAGACAGTAGTTTAACGAGGAAACCCGGTGTGGAAAAAACCTTGGTGGGATTTGTGACCCACAATATTCACTTACTGGCCAATAAGAGAATAATTCTGCTACAAGAGGGGCCTGCACATGCAGGAAGGCCAAGTGCCTAGAGCTCACTGCTCAAATACAAAATGGGAAGCCTCACTGACTTACAAAATGGATTATATAAATCCAATGTGATGTACTACTTCAAAATAGCATCTACTATGCCAGATCCAGTACTGGTTTATAGCTCTGCTTCTTACATAAACCCTTAACCTATAATTCACATAATAGGTCTACCTTATTTCACCTAATTACATTCATCTATACATACATTATTCTCCTTACAATGCTCTACAATGAACTCTCTTATATAAGAGTCATTTTACAACTTTCCAAGTCGGCTTACAATGATTTTACAATAATAAACAAAATATATTATCAACAAAATTCTTATCGGCTTCTGTGTCGGTATGCTTCCTTTCACTGCCGGTGCCGGTGTCTGTGTGCCGGTGTAGAATCTGATCTTGCTAGTGTCGGTGAATTGCCTTTCTAGTGTCATAGGATTGTAAGGTTGCCATCAATGAAAAAACCTTCAATCACCTACAATGTCTCATTGGAGTGTGCATTTGCCAACAACCTTTAGTAAAACCAATCTTCAAAAGATATTTGTCCAATCTAGCATACCAAGCTCTAAGAGATTGCTTTAGTCCATACAAATATTTCCTTAACTTGCAAACCATATCTTTGTCATCTGTCAATGAAAATCCATCGGGTTGTTCAATATAAACTTCTTCTTTAAGATCTCCATTCAGAAATGCACATTTAACATCCATTTGATATACTTTATAGTTCTTGTGGGCGACAAAAGCCAAGAATAATCTGATTGCCTCAATTCTAGATACCGGTGCAAAGGTTTCATTATCATCAACTCCTTCTTTCTATGAATATCCCTTACACACTAATCTTGCTTTGCTTCTGATTACCTTTCCATCTTCATTAAGTTTATTTCTGAATACCCATTTAGTTCCAATTACATTTTTGTCTTTAGGTCGGGGAACTAATGTCCATGTATTGTTCTTTTCAATTTGTTCCAATTCATCTTCCATAGCTTTAACCAATATGTATCTTCACATGCCTCATTAATTGATGTTGGTTCAATTTGAGAAATAAGACATACCTCTTCATTTGCCAATCTTCCTCTAGTCATAACTCCTTGATACTTGTTTCCAATTATCTGATCTTCAGAGTGGTTCAATCTTACATACTGGGGTGTTTTTATTTGTTGTTGTTCTTCAATGACTGTTGAATCCTCAGATGATGTTGGTGTAACTGGATCAACATTTTGTACCGGTGTACTCATTTTAGGTTCATTTGTTATTATCTCTATTGCCGGTTCAGAGTCCATGTACCTTGAATTTCCTCTAAACTGTTCATCAATCTTCACATTTGCACTCTCAACAATTTTTTGCAATCTCTTGTTAAAACAACTATATGCCTTGCTCTTATATGAATAACCAAGAAATATTTCTTCATCACTTATATGATCAAATTTGCCAATATACTCATCTCTTCTAATATAGTATTTACTTCCAAATATTCTGAAATACTTAAGAGTAGGAGTATTACCAAACCATAGTTCATGAGGTGTCTTACCGGTTTCACCTTTGATGTGAACTTTGTTGAATGTGTAAATTGTTGTATTCACTGCTTCTCTCCAATATATATGAGGTAGGTTTACTTTTGATATCATGCTTCTAGCTGCATCCAAGATAGTTTTGTTTTTCCTTTCCACAACTCTATTCTACTAGAGTGTCCGGGGTGCTGATAACTATCTTCCGATCCCATTCACTTCACAAAATATATTAAATTCCTTAGATGTAAATTCACCTCCTTGATCTGATCTCAAACATTTGATTTTCTTACCGGTTTCGTTATCTACCATCACCTTAAATAGTTTGAATTTTCCAAAAGCTTCTGATTTCTCCCTGAGAAAAGTAACCCAACACATTCTAGAATAGTCATCAATGATTAGCATAAAATACCTATCTCCTTGTAAACTTCTAGTTCTTGCTGAACCACATAAATCAGTATGAATTAAGTCAAGAGCATTATTGGATTTATCTAGTATACTCTTAAAAGATGCTCTAACTTGCTTTCCAAATTGACATTCCTTACATACCGCATTGTGAGGTTTAACAATCTTAGGTAAATCTCTTACTACCTCAGTTGTACTAATTTTCACAATGCAATCAAAATTTGCATGACAAAGTCTCTTATGCCATAACCAACTTTCATTAATATGAGCAATCAAACATGCCTTCTCATAGTTATTCAAATGAAAGAAATTACCTCTAGTTTGATTACTAGTTGCAATTTCTAAGCCAGTTCTATTCATGAATGTGCATTTACCATTCTTGAATTGTAATTGAAATCCTTTTTCAACTAATTGACCAACACTCAAAATATTATGCTTCAAACCTTCAACATAGTAAACATTATCAGTATTGTGCTTACCATCAAAAGATATAGTGCCTTTTCCTTTGATCAAACAAGCTTTATCATCTCCAAATCTCACTAGACCTCCATTGTATTCCTAAAAGGTTAAGAATTTACTTCTATCACTAGTCATATGATGTGAATATCCCGAGTCAATGATCCATTCATCCTTATCTTCAATTTTAGCTGCCAGGGCCTACTCTACCGGTTGAACAATAGGTGTTGGTTGATCTTCTGTTATAGCAACAAAAGCCCATCCATTTTCTATCGGATCCTCATCAGAATCATCAGTAACTCCTTCATCAACATAGTAACAAAATTTGTCTCTATTCTTCTTAAACTTGTATCTCTGATATTCAGGGTTAGGCTTATATGTTCTTTTAGCTTTTTCTTTCAATCTTTCATGTCTATCAGGACACCTAGATGCCATGTGACCAATCTTATTGTAGTTAAAACATTTAAAGGGTTCTTTACCTTCATACTTACTTCCAACTAGACCTTTAGGCATTTTCCTTGCAAATAGTGCTTCAAGTTCTTCCAATTCTTCATTTTCTCTCCTTCTTTCTTCAAGTTATCTTGCATAAAAGGCTTTCCAATCAGATTTATCAAATGATGATGATGATCATGCAGATGATGTTGATGATTTAGAAGCTAGATCTATCTTTATTGTAGCAACAGGACCAAATTCCTCAAGTTCAAAAGGTGAAAGTTTTCCACCCAGAGTGTCTCTAGATACTGATGTATTAGGCATTGTTCTCAATTCATTTATAGTAGTAACTTTCATTTTATATGTCGGTGGCAATGCTCTTAAAACTTTAGAAACAATTTCATCTTCACTTAAGGTTCCTCCACAACATTGTATACCCAAAACAATTTCATTTACTCTTTCCATAAAAGCATAAATCCTTTCATCTTCTTCCATTTTCAGAATTTCATACCTGACCCGGAAGCATTCAAGTTTTGCAATTTTGACTGTGCAATCTCCTTCATTCAATGTTTCCAATTTGTCCCAAATAGCTTTAGCAGTAGATCTATCTGATAATCCCATGATTTGCTGATCCGACAATGCGCTCAAAAGTGCTTCTCTTGCTTTGCAATCATTTTCCTCATCTTTAGCCAAGGTTGGTGGATTAGGTTGACCTTGAGTAGGAGCAGTATAACCATTATTTGTAACATCCCATATGTCCTTTCCAATGCAATTCAAATGTGTCTCCATCCTGATCTTCCATATGCCATAGTTGGTTCCATCATGTTTAGGACTGTCCTTCCTGAAATAGTCAGAAGACATTGGATCTCCTCAGGCTGTTAAACTTCTGCAAAAAGAGGACTGCACTTTGATACCAATTGTTAGGTCTCGGAGACAACTAAGATGGGGGATGAATCAGTTGTCCAATAAATTCAAGCCAAAATTAACTTAACCAAAACTTAATGCTTAATACTGGTAAACCAAACTTTATGCTGGTAGACAGTTTTATCAGTTAATTGCAGTACTGGTAAAGATTAATGCATGAAACAGAAAGACAATAACATCCACAACACATAACATAGATATTTGTACGTGGAAACCCTGTAAGGGGAAAAACCACAATGGGAAGCCTTACCCACAATCAGATGATACTACTATAGATAGTATGTGTGTACAATATGGAGTCTGCACATGCCGAAAGGCCAAATGCCTAGAGCTCACTATTCAATCACAAAATGGGAGTCACAGTGACTACAATTGGATGGTTAAATCCAATGATAATATACTGCTTGAAATAGCATCTTCATATGTTGGATTCAGTCTTGGTTTAGCTCTGATATGCCTTCTTCAAACCTTCCTTCAATCTTGAATGATCTCTGCATGTATAGCTCTACTTATATTCGCATATACCTTATTACAATTTTTTTTCCAAATCCCATATCAATCTCACAAATGAGATCTTACATTTATACCATAACCCAAGACCAATTGAGTAGGTCGGCTCACTAAAGATATTACAATAAAATCATTTACAAATGAATCAATATTTGATGCATCATGCCGACTCAATGCATTTATAATAATAACAAATCATCTTCATAATGTGTCATGCTGATCTGGAATAGATATGCTTTCCAGTGCATCACCTGGACCTATTTGTCGGTAATAGCAAATATGCAAACCCAAATAGACTAATGAACAAATCACCATAACAAAGTGTCCAAACAATGTCTTCGACATAACCAAGTAGTCTCCAAGTCATTCCAAGTGCCAGTAAACAATATAACCTGTCAGTGAACCAAATACTGGAGATTGTGTATAAGTCATTGACTTGTCGGTGAACATAATCAAGAGTCTCCAAGTGCTGATAAATGTTGACAAGTGTTGACATCAATGACAAAACCATATCAAGATATCCAAAATACCAACACAAATCCCATAGTGGTTTTTCCTCTTTGAGGTTTTCCACGTATAAATATATGTGTTATGGTACTCATTTATGTGTTTGGCTTATCAGTTGCATTACTTCTTTCAATTCTATTTATATTGGTATACCGATTGGTGCATGAATGTTTTATTAAGGCTAAAATCTACTATTTCGATATAACACTGATTCACCCCCCTCTCAATGTTATTGGTTTCCAAGAGTGTGAACTCCACAATTCTCTTAGTTGCGCCATGTGTAATTTGATAGATAGAAATAACATTATTTGTCAAGTGGGGTACACACAACACATCACTGAAGGAGTTATCCCCAATGGCAATAGATCCTTTCCTAATCACATCCATGTATGTATGATTGCCCATCAAAATCTGCGGCATGGTGCAAGGCTCAAATGTAGAGAACATAGACTGTGAAGATGGCATATGATGAGAAGCCCCTGAATCTAGAAGCCATCTCCCTGAATCATGACTTGTAGTAGCACAAAGAGATTTTCCTTTTCTTGTCCCAAAAGAGTGAGTCTTCCCACTTGTAGAAGCCATGAATGCTTTTACTTTCCCTTTTGATTGTGAGGAAGTGGAAGTTGATGAATCATCCTTCTTGTAGACATTAAGTAAATCAATGTTATGCTTTTTGAGGATATGTGTGAGCTCATCAATCTTCTTAGAATGGAAACGATGCTCCTCATGACCAAACTTTTTACAATAGGCACAAGTAGTTCTCTACCTCTTTGGTGAATTGTCCCTCTTGGAAGAGGATGAATCTCCTTGTTGTGGAGAAGGTGATTCTTTGTCCTTAGGCTTTGATTGCCATTTCTTCTTGTTTGAGTTGTCCTTTCCTTGATTTCCTTTGTTCCCTTGATTTGCCTCTAATGCTTGAGACTTAGAAGTCTTAAGAATTCCCATGCTTATCAACTTAGTTTGTTCCATCATCAACATTTTGGTGAAAGCATCAAATGTAGGTATTGTATAGCTTGAACTCATTGTCATCCTATGGGTTTGGAAACTAGAAACAAATGCTATGTATTCTTGTGGAAGCTTTCCCATCAAATTGAAGACCAATTGAGTATACTTCTTATCAATGACACAATCCTTGACTTGTGCCCTCAACTCTTTTTCCTTAGTGACATAATCTTGTATAGTATCAAAGTTCTTGGAATCTAACATGGTGAGATCACTATCAATCTAATATCCCCTAATCTCGTCAACTTGACCATACAAGTCTTGAAACTTTTGCCAAGCATCCTTAATTAGAGTACATTTCTCAATATGAAAAATGAGATCCTTTGATACATACTTTCTTAAGCTACCAATTGCCATGATAGTTTTAGTGATCCAATCCAAGCGACCAACAAGATCAGCCTTAGGATCAGCAGGAGCAACAATAGTTCCATCAGTATAATGATTTAGTCCTTTTTCCATTAGTTTACTCCATGCATCAATTTTCCAAGTAGAATAATTATAAGTTAAGAGAGGAAACTTAGGAGAACCCATAGTAGAAAAAAGGAAGGAACACAAGAGCACAAAAGCACAAGAGACACCCCCCCCCAAAAAAAAAAAAATGATGATTTTGGCACTTTATATGTAGTGCGTGTACAATAGGCCACTTTCAAACAATGAAAAGGTGGAATTTTGATTTTGTTTTACAACTACCCCAATAGGCTGAGAACTACAATGCAAAAGACCAACAAGATAGATATATGCAATACAAGTGCCAAATTGGCCAATAAAAAAGACCATATACTAAAAGTATAATTTATGCCCAAAATCGCTACAAACTGATAGCATTTATGAGATTAGACAAAAAATTATGCACTTGAAAAAAATGACACCTGAAAAGGAGTTTGTATGAGCCCAAACGAAGTCTTGAAAGTTACAAAAATGAGGATTAGACAGGTACAGTCACAAAAAAATGAGATTTATAAAAAATATATCCATCAAAATCAGAAAATAATTCCACCACAAGAAAGTACATGAAAAATTATCCCATTTCAAAAAAAATTGCTCCAAAAAAGGAGCAAAAATGAGCAAGATATGGCCATTTGAAGTTGAACTGCAAAATCAAAAAGCTCAATGGAGGGGGTCTGCCAAATTTTCAAAATAATAATGACATCATCAAAACACAAGGTTAAATTTGGTGGCCGTATGGTCATTGCTAAAACTTCACCTCCTTGCTGACTGGGCATCTGTACAGTACAAACGTGCTAATGTGGCACGGTCTGGTTGGTCGAATGTGCTTATGTGTTCGTACGATTGACTACATGGAGGGCTAACGTGGCAATACTAAAGTGATGACTGAGCAAATCTTACAGCAGAGGTGGCAGGTAAGTCAGTAGGTCATACACTTGTGTGCCCAATCAAATAGGCACCAATTAGGCGCTAACTCAGTGTCCCGCATGGAAGCCGTGTAGAAGATGGGGTCCAGCAAAGTTGACGTAGTGGCTTGGGGTCTGCAAGGAGATCCGATGGAAGACACATGACATGATCAGCAAGTATGGGCAAAAAATGATGCTGACAGCACGAGCAGGACAGGGTGCTGACAACACGGGCGGGATATGATGTCAACAACATAGAGGTGATCGGTGGGACACAATGCCAACATCATGGAGGTGACCGAAGGGAGGCAGGGTCGATGCCGACAGGGAGGCAAGAGGTGGGGCCGGTGTCGGCAAGTAGTATAGCGAGGACGGCGATGGGGGAGCATAGGCAGCAACCTGCAACCTGCAAAATTTGTAGGGTTGTAAACCCCCAAAATAATAATAAATAAAAAAATCGATTTTTTAAAAAAAAATTTTGATTTCCAAAAATCTTTTTGGTGAATTGGATTTTTTTGCAGAAAATTAATTTTTATTTTTAAAAAAAAATTCATACCGTATCGCCCAAATTGAGCAAAAATTTTCTCCAAGCCCCAAATTTGACTTTCACCCAATATAGGTGAAGTTATTGTCAAAATTCATGGAAATGGCCACCCGGACGCAATGACATGGTCGGATCTAGTCTAGGACGCCTCCAAAAGATGTTGCTCCTTAGATCTACCTCTTGATGTCGCAATAATGCCTCTCAAAGACGAATCAATGACTCTCTAATGGCTTTGAAACCATGTGAGATTTTGACAAGATCAAGAGCTCAATGAAAAGTACAAAATAGAGAGACAAGATATAGGACAAGAATAAACTATATTCTCATCAATAGATAAAATGATTAATAGTTCTTACATACAATGTAGATGAGTCTTCTTATATAGGCAAGGCTATATGGATATGTGAGCACACAAACATGACATGTGGCTCAATAAGAAACAAGGGTACATAGAAAATAGGTGAGGTAGGTAGGAGAAACAATAAAATATTCCACATGAGGTGGATCACCCACCGAAGGTGGAATTATCACTCCACAATAAGTGGATATGATAGAGTAGTAACAAGATCACACCATAAAAGGTGGAAATTCTCCTACACACACTATCCCAATGTGGCACAAACACCCAAGTGTCTCATACCCAAACTACTATGAAATGCATTATCCTAAGTAAACTTAGGTAAGGTGTAATAATATCCATGATGAATAATTATTTACACCAACAATTTTAATATTTATTTGGTATTTATTGTTTACTCTTTATTGAGGTTTGATCATTTATTTGACATTTAATTATTTATTTATTTATTCATTTAATGTTTATGGTTTAATTACTTATTTGGTATTTAGTGTTTATTTATTTATTATTGATTTATAGTTTAATTGACATTTATTTATTTATTATTTAATAGTGCTTTTATATTTTAATGTTGATTAATATTTATTGGCAACTTTTAATTTATTTATTGAGCCTTGGTTATTTTATATTTATTCATTTAGTCGGCTTTTATTTTATTAGCCTTGACAACTTGTATTGAATTATTTAATTGGTTTTATTTTAAATGGCCCTTAAATATTTAATATGGCATGGTCATTATTGTTTGTGCATTGATAATCAATACTTTATAATATCTTATTACATTTCTCTTGTTACTTGGTAAATAATATTTTATATAATTTTAGCTATTTCTCTCATTACAAGAGTAAATGAGTTTATTATATTTCCCACTTACCGTTAAATGTTATTGGCTTGATTATTTATCTGATTATATTTAATTTAATTTAATTTAATTAATTAATTAATTTATGACTTATGTTTTATTTATATAGTTGACTTTATTTATTAGTGGAAGTGTATGAACATATGTGAATAAAATAATAATATCTTCCCACTTAGTTGTATAAGAAGATTTTGTGTTACTTCTACCTACCCTCCATTTTCATTGGTTGAATTTGGAATGGAAAATATAAAAGCAACCTAACATGGGGTTGGTAGAAAATATTGTATTTTGGTTTATTTTCAATGGGTACAATTTTGCTTTGAATTTATTTTTATTGGGTAGTCTAGGCTTATTGTCGAGTTACCATTCTTGGAGATTTTTCTACAACATTTGGATTTTGGCGTGGTTTTTGGATTGCTGGAGCTTGTGTTTTGGATTGGATTTGGAGCTCTTCATCAATTTCTTCCATAACTTCTAATTCCAAGTTGGAGCTCTTGTCTTTTGTAAAGATTATAAATGAAGTGAACCTTAAGAAGCGATATGGATCTTAGCAAGAGATGAAATAGAGATGATATATAACTCCTAGATTTAAGAGGGGGCTTGGACTCTTCATCAAGATTTTAGATTGGAAATAATTATGGATGACTAAGGATGTCAAAAGGTACAAGACCAAGTTTGAATTAAGTTAATCTAGATCCTTGATGATAAGGGATTATTTTGGGATGGTATCCCTTGCTTACTTAGGATAGGGGAGTTCCTAATAAATATTGGATAGGGATTTTCAGAGACTAACTTGAGATTGCCAGTCTCTAAATATAATAAATCTTAAACTAAATAAAGGACAACTTAATATAATACTAAAGATAGACAAGTTCCTAAGCACTGTACAAGGTAGAGATAAAAAAAGGATGAATGATCTAGACTCAACTTTCAAAAAAACTTATTTTTTATTTTGGGATTTGAATTTAATTTGATGTGAGGATTGAATAAATTTTTGGATGAATGATTAATGATGATGAAAAGAGACAATATTATGTTTAAATTCCAAACTAGGATAATGATGACCTTTATTAAAGGAGGTAAAAATAAAAGGCATGATAGTATATGAAAGATTTAGGATAGAATTGTTGAGTGTAAGTGATGAGAAAATATGATATGTCCAAGTTTGAGAAAATGGGCAAGTCGATAGTAATGAATAGTAGATAGAGTGTGATGGTGATTAGGTATACTTTTCAAGTCTAAATGTTGGCTAGGTTTGGTTTTAGGTCTACAAACTATGATATTTTTAGATCAAGACACCTAAATATGTTGAATTTGGACTAAGTTAGTGAAGAAATTGCAAGAAAGGACATAGGTGCAACAAGTTAGGATGTAGGCCATGAGAGTTTTTGTCATAGATGCCAACACAAAGTTCATAGATGTAGAAAAAATGGACAAGGGAACAACAAGTCAAAATCTAGGAATTGAAGTATGAACATAGGTAGAGTAGGTAAAAACCAAAGCATTAAAATTTAGAAAACAAGCATAGCAAGCAAAATCCAAACATCAAATGTCTGAATGTGGGCACATCAAAATGTAATGCACATGTAAATAGATGTGATAGAGACGCTTAACTATAATATAAATTCAATAATTGATCTTTTGACGAGAGAATTAACAAACATGAAAATGAATTGGTTGGACAAGCTTTAAAGGGTAATGAGGTTGATTGATTTTTACTAGTTTTTTGCAAGAAGACATACCAATCACATTATTACAATCCTAAAATTATTTAGGTGGGTATGTTATTCCTTGTAGACTATCCACTCTTTAATTGAAAGGAAACATCCATCCTATTAATGCCATATTACCACATGAAATGGATAGATAGGGAATATAAGGTCATGTACCATGTTACATCCCTTTCATTGGAGGACTAGCCTTGCCCAAAGTAAACTCTATCTCACCACATAGAGACATAATGTGAGAAATTTCCCTACTCAATAATGGTGCACCACTTGGAATAACGACCAATGATCTTAAAGGATTATAATCACAAGGTTCTTGGTGGTATCTATGAACAATGAGTCCATTTATAAAAGCTTTAGATTAGGGGTTCTCCCTTCTCCTTAATAAATAAGTTTCAATGGATCAAGGGCCTTGCAGCTTGGATTTGAACAATATTGGTAATACTTTGAGGTAGAACTTTTTCTCCCCCACACCTTTATATACCTCACCAAAAAAATGGTTGAAATCACCTTCAGGGTGATGAAATCCCTAAGCAGGCCTCCTAATAGGGAAACACCTAGCTATGTGTTTTTTATTAACCAATATTGCACGAAGTGCAATGGGAGAGCATACACACAAAACTAGTAAGCCTTGGGTAATGCAAATCTAATCTAAAAAATAAATAAAGAGTGCAATATATTTGATCTCCAAGGTTGCACTAGGTTCAAGGATAGATCATATGTCTACACAAACTTCCAAATATGACAAACAAATTAATTGACCCACTACTTTAACTTTAGTACCTAAACTAGTGAAAAATAAATGCAAGTTTTGGACAAACAAAGTTGCAAAACCACATGCTAATAGTTTGACAACCTTGTCCTTGACTAGTGAAAAAGAGAAGTTGCATCACTGTATTAGTTTCAACAAAACAAGTTAGCTTAAAAACCCAAAATCAATGAACTAAAATACATACACAAATTTTTAGAACAAAGGCACAAAAAACGTAACAAAATAATTGAAAGAATGCAAGCTTACACAGGTGAAGGGGAGTGACACTTGACAGGTGCTAACAATCTTGGATTTATGGTTTAGAAAAAGTATTATTATTTTTTAATTAATTTAAAATTAATTGATTAAATAGGCTTTAAAAGAATCAAAGTGTGGGAACTAAGGTTAAAATAATTAAATTACCTAACACTTAGAAGAAGATAATGTATATGCTTAATTAAATAAAATTTAGTTAATTATAGTACAAATGAGAATTAATTATTTAAATATTAAATTTAATTAATTATTGAGGATAAAAGGAAAATAATGAATTAACTATTTAATTTAATTAATTATGATCGATCTAGATGTCTACAAGATCAATATCATGTTTATCCAAAATGTCACTAAGATCATTTATACATCATCAATTCTAGCGCTAAACACACATTCTTTTATTTAACTGTAAGACATTATTCAAATAAAGGCCTTTAACTTTTGATAGTAGCATACATCCTTTGGTATCACGTAGGCTAGGGGTAGACTGGACCTCATGACCTCATACTTTACCATAGGAAGCTCTCGCCAATCAAACCAACCTCCAACATGCTAAGAAGCAATGATTAAGGATTTTTCATCCCACTAAAATCATCTATAGATATGATCCTAGTCTCATCCCTTATATTATATCTCTAAAAGATTTGAACTTTATTGAATGACAAAATTAAAGAATATACTATCATTCTCACCAAATATACTCAACCAATTGAATTACAATCCTTTAATACCCTATTCTCTTTTTTACCAAAATAAAGTATTATTTTCTTATCTTCTAGATCTCACTCTAAGAATAATAATAATAGATACCCCCACATCATTCTTCTTAAATTTATCTCCTTTACTTACCATAATCTAAATGGGACGTGTCTATTCTGGTTTCAAACGGCAACACCTTCAATTTTGTAATAAACGGCTACGATTGACTAACACATCAATCCGTTTTGAAGCCAGAATAACCGCGACCATCTAAATGTCTACCACTAATTCCCATTGCCTGTTATTTTTTTTTTTAATATTCAAACTTTGCACAATTATAAATTGATTTCTAGCTGCCAAACTCTTTTTTTAAAAGCTAGCACACCCTTTGAGAATTATTTGAGGATTATTATTATTATTATTATTATTATTATACTGGGTACTTTGCACGCATGTACCCATTTTTCTATTGCTTACAGCATGTGTTTTTATCTATGTATTGATGCTCAATTTTTTTTATATTACTAATATGAGTCATACTTGATTACAATTTCCTAAACTGAAATCTCTAGAAGATTCGTCAGAAATTTTACACGTGTTATTAGAATCTTTAATTCATTTAAATGACAATTCTGACCAGACTGCTGTCTGTATTCTGCCAGTCTCTGACTTTTTATCAGTGAGCTTTATTCTTTTATTAGCTTTAATACTATGACCAAATCTGGGTTCTTAGAGCAATATTCAAACTTAACAATTATGACTGAAGTAAAATATATTAATGTTCATTCCTATTATTATTATTATTATATTTTAAGTCTTAAACTATAGATTCCTCACAGCAAGGCAGTACCATAAATTATGATAAAAAGATGTTAAAACATACATAAAGAAAGACTGATTGGCTATGGCAAGTAACCTTTTGAAACACTTTAACTTTTTCTTCTATTTAACTGCCTAACTATGTGATGTTTCCTTTTTTCATTCTTGTTCAGTCAATACTGCTCTAAGTTTTATTCTTTCACAAACTTTAGGATTTTTTAATTTGCTATAATTTAATAATATTTAATATAAATAAATTATAATGCAATTGTTTTTGGAATAGATTGTGCAGAAATTTTTGTCAATATTCTGAAAAGACAGTAAATTTCTACTGTCGCCTGAGATTTTTTTGCATCAATGTTTCGATCAAACTCCATGATGGACCATCATCCAGATGTAATTGAGAGCTGTAGGAACAGAGCTGAAGGTTCCTTCGTTTCTCAACTACATCCTGATGATGGATCATGGAGTTTGATTTGATGCAAAAAAATCTCACACAATGTAATCCAGAAATAGCACAATAATAATAGAACACAGCTTTTATCGATTTGTTAGCCTAACTATCAGCTTCCCATAAAGAACACAATATACTTAACTATATTCAGCATGCATGACTGTTTAAGCTAACAGACCAGACAATTCAGTCAGTTGGATCATTCAGAATTAAATGTTGTAGAGTTGGTCAAATTATCATTATCTTATCAAATTCCATTGAACCAAAAGTTACAGGATACATCAATATTAATTGTTTTTTAATATTTGAACTTATCAAAATTTGTATGTACAATTGAATTTTGATGTTGCTATTTTCCAGTTTTACTTTCCTTTCCTATTTAATTTATATCTGATAGAGAATTTAATTTTCCAATTTTTTATAAAAAAAGGTTTGAATTTTGTTTAATTTTGGTTTCTAGAAGAAAATTGAATCTGATGAATCTAGTCATATACATGAACAAACAAGTTGTGGGTCAGAAGGCTTATAAATGAAATTTTCAAAAAAAATTATAAAGTAAATAGGAATTTGATTCTAAATTCTAATTTTGTGGGCTGGTGTTTACATCTAGCTTATCAAATAAAAGTAATTTAATTCTCGTTTTTTTAAGAGAGAATCTATTTAAAAAAATTAAAAATTAAAGGTTTAGAAATGTAATAACTTATAATTATTATATAAAAAATTTATGGTGAGAATTTGGATACATATATCTATTAGAAAAGCTTAATTGAATCTAAATTTCACTCATAGTTTGAATTGTGTGATAGTTATTTGATCACCATGTAGGCATCTCCATTTCACTTAGATTTATTTGTTTCATCATTTGAATTTGAATTTTTTAAGAATTCAAGTTTAATAAAAAGAAGGAATATTTATTTGTACTTCGTTTTAGATATTTAAATTTCAAATCTCTCAATTTGTAGTATTTGTATTAAGTCAGAGGATTATTTTGTAACTCGATCCATGCATCATGATGCAAGTTTTGATTTCAAAATCCTTGCCAACCAACTAAACCAATCCAAAAACTTGATGCCATTAATGCTAGTAACTTTTAGCATGTCGTGAGTATTTTACGTCTAGATATATGTTGAGTAGTTAAACTACAATTCCAATGATGTGTCAATTTAGAGGGTAATCCTAATTCATAGGATTTTATAATAAATTTGCCTTGGAATGTCAAGATGTGTGTAAGTTCACATCCTGAAATGCATTTTTTGTGTTTCTCTATGGTTTGGTGTGTCTTTTATTGTAATGTTGCTTGGTTTGACAATCCTTAAGTGAATACTCAAACCAAGATCATATCAAGTTCCTTATTATTGGAAACCCCTGGTGTAATATATATATATATATATTATTTAGTATTGTTTATGTGTTTATGCTTTGTAGATCACTTCATATATATTGCAGACTATCCATTTTTTTCTTAATTGACAAATGTTATTGTATATTATATTATACATCTAATCTTATTTATATTTGAAGGTTCTTTACACTTACTGAAAATTTCAATTTAATTTTTTGGTGTCAACCTAAAGTAAAAAATATTTAATTTTCGATTTTAATTTACTAATCTAGTACTTATATGGACCCAAATGCCTTATAATATTTATTGGTATGGGAAAGAACCAGTAAGAAAACCCTTCAGTTTTGCTTAAGTAACACAAGCCTATTCTACCCAATACCAAATGCCCATTGGCATAGTACATCAAAACCCATCCCAATTACATAAGCCGCATTAGATATAAAGGAAGCCACCAACAGAAGCATATAGAAGGAAGATTAATGTATGATCACCGAAGGATGCATATCCATTGCTGCCAAAAAACACCAGTCTGAACCACCCCTGTCTGTGAAACACAATTCTCCAAACCACTGGTTAGAATGATACCACATAGCAGAAATGAAACCATAATCAGAGACCCTGTCAAAATAAACATTGTGATCAAGCATAGCAGAACCCACACCAATAAAAAGCCACACCAAATAAGGAGGTTGATGAACACTACAACTATGCCCTTCTTTACTTCAAATATTCCAAAACCGAGGAAGGGATCTCATCCACACTTACCTCTCGCATATTAGCTTCACTGTCAATAGCTAAGTTAGCCAAGAAATCTACAATCTTATTCGCTTCCCTATAACAGTGGGAAATCAAAAAATTCTAATTTTTGCAAAATATGATCAAGTATATATTGTAATTGCCAACAATTCGACTTCTTTTTCATGACACTTTGAATAATAACCATAGAATCACCCTCGATTATCAAGCCCTTAATTCCCAAAGATATAGCCATATCCAAACCAAAGGACAAAGCAAAGAATTTTGCACAATTGTTAGACTTGAAACCAATCGCATGACAACGAGCCTGAACAAATCTTACCTTATGATCATAAATTACCATACCTGCCCCTGCCAGGCCAGGGTTCCCACGAGAAGCACCATCAAAATTCAATTTAAAGTGCCCTTGCGGAGGAGGTTTCCAGCAAGCAAAATTTCTCTTACTTATAGCATTAGTCTTATTTAAAATAGATCCATGAGAAGGTAAGACTGATAACATTCTCCAAACTCAAGTTACCCTACCATCCCAATGAGAAAAAGAGGTAAGGGTTTCCAAATTCTTGTAGATAAAAGACAAAGCAACTTCAGAGATGGAAGATTCAATCCTCAATAAAACCTCAGCCAAGGAAGAACTTGTTTGTTTAAAAATCCTATTATTACGCTCTAACCAAATATTCCAAATCACAATAGATGGACAAATAATCCAAAGACACGAATAGAAAGATGAGGCAAACATGAGAGGCCAGGCTCTAAAGTGGGAAAGGAGATCCTTACCAATAACAAAGGATAGATTAAGCTTTTCAAACAACCACTGCCAGCAAGCATAGGCAAAATCACAGTGAAGAAACAAGTGTTCAGAGGATTCTAAATTTTTATTACAAAAGACACAAGAAAATACTGCCGTAATACCCAACCTGTCCAACCTCATTCCTGTACTGCTAACCAAGCAAAAGCACCAGCCTTTGGGAGGCAAGCCATATGCCAAAACAGCTTGTATGGCCAAGTAGATAAATCTTTAGTAACCAAGAGAGAATTATAGCCATCCTTAACTGTGTACTTACCAAAGATATTCCTTGTCCAGATAAGCTCATCGTCGGCATCAGAAAGAATTATTACTCTCTCCCCCAACATCTTTCCATATTCCAATTTCACATTTTGATCAATATCTAGAAACTCAATTGATTTCCATTTTGCCACCTTAAGATTCCCACTATACTCAATTTCAAAATAATCAGCCACAAAGACACCCCAAAGGGAAGAAAGAGTGGAAATTAAAGGAGACCAATCCCTCGAGTTCACCAAAGGGGGATGTCCATTCCAAACTTCCTCCCAAAACCTGACCTTTCTACCATTATGAACAATCCATGAGAGATGAGGCAAAATCACTGATCTACAATTACATAGAAAATTCCAAATAGCTGAACCAGACGGTAAATTAGAAACTTGAAAAACATACTCTTTTGGTCCGTTATTTAAATATTTAGCAAACATAATTTGTGCCCAAAAGGAGAATGGTCTCTCATACAATTTCCAAACCAACTTAGCACCTAAGGCTAAATTTTGACTTTCCAGACTCCTAATGCTTGTGCCCCCAAGGTTTTTAGGCAAACAAACTTTATCCCATGCTACCAGAGGGAGTTTCTTCTTACGTTCTTTATTATTACTCCAACGGAAGGACCTAAGAGTATCTTGCAAACTAACAAGAACTACTTTCGGAGACTACAAAACAGACACAAGATAAATAGGAACAACATTTAGGACAGACTTAATAAGAACAATCTTACCAGCCAAAGATAACCATCTATGATTCCAAGATAGGATCCTTCTAGAGATAACTGAAATGATCTTATCCAAAAACTCAGCTCTATCCTTCTTAATGAAGAAAGGTATACCAAGATAAGAACAAGGAAGATTTCCAGATGCAAATCCCCAAAAAATCTTCAATCTATCCTGAACCAATTGTGAAGCATGAAGGAAAAAAATCTTTGACTTATCAACATTGACTCTTTGACCAGAAAAGGATGCATAATTTTGTATTATCCCCTTTATCACTCTTGTCTCACCCAAAGAGGCCTGACCAAATAACAAGGTATCATCTGCAAACAAGCAATGCGAAATGCTTTGTGGAACATTATGAATCCTAATTCCCTTCCAAAGCCCTCCCAGCTTAGTGGCTCTTATAGCCCAACTGAACGTTTCAGCTAGAAGAATGAACAAGAAAGGAGACAGGGGATCCCCCTACCTCAAACCCCTAGAAGAGGAGAAAAAACCACAAGGGGAGCCATTAATTAGAACCGAGAACCTTGCAGAAGAAATACAAGCACGAATCCATTTGACCCATGCCTTGGAAAATCCCAATTTAAGTAGAACAACACACAACACCCCCCATTCTACTCTATCATATGCTTTCATCATATCTAATTTGAGGATCATGGTCGAGATTCTCTGAGTAGAAATAGAATGCAAAACCTCATGCGCCACTATAGCTCCCTTTGTCGTCTCCCTTCCTGGAACAAAACCACCTTGTTCTAAAGAAATGATCCTAGGCAGAATTTTAGCCAACCTTAAAGAAATAGCCTTGGTAAAAATCTTGTACAAAGTATTACATAAAGCAATAGGGCGAAAAACAACAAATGTCTTAGTAACCTCTTTTTTAGGAATAATTGCAATCATTGTAGTAGTAAGCTCTTTCAAAACAGACCTATTCCTTCTAGCTTCCTCAAGGGCCAACAAAACATCATTTCCCACAAAATCCCAGCATTTCTAAAAAAATAAAGGAGTAAATCCATCCGGTCCCGGAGCCTTATCAGGGTTCATTGCAAAAACAACATTCTTAACTTCATCCAAAGAAAAAGGAGACATCAACATTTTATTATCTTCCGAAGATACCAAAGAAGGAATATTAGAAGAAATGTTATAATGAAGATCTCCATGCTTTGAAGACAATAGTGACTTAAAAAACCTAACTGCCTCTGAAGCAATATCCTCCTGTTCTGTTAAAAGTCTGCCATTTGGACACTCAATACAAGATATCCTATTTCTACTTCTCTTAGTTTTAGTTGAAGAGTGAATTTTTTTTGTATTTCTATCACCATCTGAAAGCCAAATCACCCTTGATTTCTGTCTCCAATAGATTTCTTCTCTGGACAAAACTTCTTCAAGCTCTACTTTTAGCAATTTTAGTTCATCAAAAGCAAGAGGCACCATACCATGTTGAATCACATGTGAATTAAGACATTCAATCATATCTTGAATCCTTTGTTTTTCCTGAAAGATGTTCTTAAAATGCAATATATTCCATTCTCTAATATTAAATTTCAAAAATCTCAACTTCTTAGCAATCTGAAACATTCGGGATCCAGAGCAATAAGGAGCAAAACTCCACCATTTTTTGAGCAAAGGCAAAAAGGAAGAACCTCTAAACCACATAGGTTCAAATTTAAAAGGTGACTTAAAAGGAGCTTTATCTTCCAGAATTGATAGAGAAATTGGAAAATGATCTGACCCCGAAACTGGAAGAATAGAGGAAAAAAATTCAAACTTTGAATCAATCCAAACATTTGATAACAAAAACCGGTCTAACCTTTCCGCAATCTGAGAAAAATCTCTTCGCATATTTGTCCATGTGAAAATCCCATTCTGAAACTGACAATCAAAAAGACGCATGTCCTTAATGAACATCCCAAAGTCTTCCATAATTTTTTTATTAGGAAGAATACCTCCTTTCTTTTCTCCCAAGTTAGTGATAGCATCAAAATCCCCCCCAAAGATTATAAAGGAACCATGCCTTAAAGGGGAGGAAATCCTCTTAAGTTCTCCCCATAATTTAGTCTTCCTTTGAATACTAGAAGGAGCATAAATATTAAAAAGCCAAAACTTAACCTTCGAAAGCTTGCTTTTAACTAAGGCCAACATCTAGTTTACAGTAGAAGCAACTAGCTCAACCTCAATGTTATAGTTATTCTAAAGCAATGCCAAACCCCCTGATGCACCACAAGCTGGAGAGGAGAGGAATTCCCACTTTCTCCAAGAAGAAAAAACCAAATCAGCAGACTCCTTCGACAATTTTGTCTCTTGCAACATGAAAATATCATGTTTAACTAAGTCCATCTGGAACTTAATTAAGTGCCTCTTGTTAAGGGCATTTAAGCTTACACATGCTGAACTGGTCATTGTCTAATGATTTGTTTGTTTAATCAAGCCTAGCTTTACCAGGTCAAATGAAGTTTCCCTTATGGAGGCTTTAATTGCAGGCACTGAATTACCATGATTACCATTGGAAATGCAGAAATATATGTTTTCAATTGCTATACAGAATAAAGAAATGAATCCAGACAAACAGTATTAACAAGTATCCATTGAAATGGCTTAATACAAAAGAATACACTATAACACCAAGTCTCCTTTTACCACACTTTAACTGTTTTACACACAATAAGGATGTGGGTAATTTGTACATTCCTATCCTGTTCAAACTGCATAACTAAATCAATGATCATTTTCATGGAATGAGTTTTCATGATCTTTAATCCATTGATGCCTTGGAAATTCAATAACATTTTGAATGACATTCTGATAATGGATAACGAAATATGATCCACGAAATATGATCCGAAATGTCGATATATAAAATTCACCCAATCTAAATCAAAAGCAACAACAATTTCGTCTCGAAAATCTGCTAGCTAACATTAATTTTGAATGACTACTGGCTGTCAAGGGCTGAGAAATTGAAGGCTACAAGTACCAAGACTTCATATCCATTGGAATTGGATGCACAAAACCATCTGATGAAGTCAAATCAAGGCCATGCATTACCCCTTCCCATTGCATTTTGATATTCAGAGATTGCAGCTTGTGGCTTAAATCCATGGCATGTGACCGAAGAAGAGAATTCTCCTCTTGCAGCTGCATGTAATTGTGTGAAACAATGTTCAATTTTGTGAATAACATATTGTTTTCTGCTCTGAAATAATCTGCATCTGTATTCAGTTCATCTAAATGCTGCTGCTTTCTCAATCTGGGTTTCCTTGCAGATTCTCTGTTGGCAATCATTCTTTTGTGCTTCCTCTTGTCAATGATTTGATTTGGGTCTTTCTCAGAACCTGAGCTTTGTTGTGTGATCACTCGCCCACTGGAAGATGTTTTCGGATTTGTGCTAGCACTCACGCCCTTCGTTGAATTGGGCACAATCAAGTTTGATGGAAGAACCATGGTGGTACAGAAATTAGCAGTAAATTTAAAATTTAACCAAAGGTAGTATATGGAATTGGGATTCATATATCAACAAAACATTGGAGTATTGTAGGATCCTACAAATCGCTGTCCACCCCGAGAACAAATAATGGAAATGGTCATGAAAGCCTTCAGATTAGATTA
Organism: Cryptomeria japonica; assembly: GCF_030272615.1. Classification (NCBI taxonomy): domain Eukaryota; kingdom Viridiplantae; phylum Streptophyta; class Pinopsida; order Cupressales; family Cupressaceae; genus Cryptomeria; species Cryptomeria japonica. Next base: position 109,969,700 of record NC_081408.1, read on the forward strand.
AGCAATTTGGATGTCAATTAGAATTTTTTATATTGAATAAAGTTGACATAAAGAATAGCAGTCTAAAAAAGAGATGCAAATAAGAAGAACACAAAAAAACAATCAGTCTAAAGGTCCATTACAATAAACATTAGAGCCAAATAAATGTTATCAAAAGCACAGTCCAAACAAAGTTGAATCAACCATACAACCTCAAAGACATTGATTTCAAAATTATATTTAGCTGTCATGGTAGAAGGAGCTAATGCAGTCTGAAATTAAATAGACTTTGAAGCTGTCTTGCACAACAGATATCTCTCTCATGTGGTTTCCTCCAACCATTTGTGATATATGCCATCTTCTTTCAGCTGGAAACATAGAGAAACAAAATGTAGTATAAAGTTGGATTAAAACTTAAGAATTTCAGTTCCTGAAAAAAAAAAAATGATTAAAAAATATGGCTGAACATCTAGTTTTCCAAATGTTAAGTAAGATAGTGTGTCTCAGCAATAACACTATTATGAAGTCCATTACCCAACAAAGCTTTTTTCCAACTCAACAAATGATCTAATATTGTAGGTAATTGTGTATTTACGACCTTCCATTTTTTTTTGACAAAGAAAAGTCCCAAAAGATATGCTACAAGTTTTCAGTGTGCTGAGAGAAACGCACTTGGCTGGTGTAATCTTCAAACTTTTTAGTCCATCCCCAACTAGAAGCTTAAAATGAAGGATCTTTCATGCTAAGATTTGAGCACTAGCCTCTTCTTTAGACCTCCAAATTTGAACACTTAAGTTCATTCATTTTTTCCCCAAAAATTGTAATCCCATTTCTTGTTTTTGTTATTTGAAAAAAAGTAGTATTTAATTAAGTAAAATTACCAATAATAAGGGTGTCTTTTGGTAAAGGGATTTCAAGGACTTTTTATGGACTAGAAATTCAATGAATTGATTTTTTTGTTATAAGGAAAAATTCAAATTTCTTTTAACCAAGGTTGCGGACGGAGGTACTTGGAGACTCCAGAGATTGGTACCAGTATTGGTACGATGGAGATGCCAAAGACGGGGGTACCTTGAGACGCCAATTTTTTTAATAAATAATATTTAATAATTTCCAAAACATATCATGACAGAGAACTTTGAAAACAAGAATAGTGGTAAAGTTTAACATTAACTTTAAAATTGAAATTAAAATTGCTTATATTGCTGATACCATAGCCAGTCTAAATTGTTTAGTGAAAATAGTAAAGGCAATTTCTCTTTAGATTATTACAATGATAAGAAAATCAGTCCTCTCAAAAAGTCTACACTATCAATAGATCTGGTCACTATAACTTTGCATGGATTTTTGTCTTCCTATGAAACAGTTTCCTTATTAGTCGTTTCCCTACGAATTTGATTTGTTGCAAGCTTATCTTATTTGTTTACTTTATTTTTTTTGCCTTTCTATTGTATTTTTCCCCAAGTTTTCTCAAAGGAGGCGTCAATTTTTGGTCGGGACACTTTGGAGACGGCAGCCAAAAGCACCTTATGCATCAAGAAGTTTCCGGAGAAGTCTTCAGTACTGGTACGGGTCTCCAAGGGTAGGAGACAGGTCTCCTGGTAACTATGCTTTTAACCTACGTTTTCTCATCCATTGGCAGGATGCTCTATTATTGAGCTATCGACACGCTTGGCGAGAGTGCATTTGGTTTAGGTGTGGGTCATTTTTCAACATCCCCTTGAGCCACATTGCAAGTGCTTGGGGATCCTAGCTTGCTTAAATTTTGTTGACTTGGTTTCTAATACCATGTTAAACTTTTAATGGACCATCTAGGAGTCCAACTTAAGACATTCATTTGCTATTGGGGTGCTTTACCATTGAGCCATCGACTCTTTGGTGAAAGGAAACTAGTTGATAGAATAATTCTTACACTAATCTATACAAAAGAGTGAATGTAAAAAATCTTTAAAACTTTTAACAATGAGAAATTCAAACGCACATTCAAATAAACATAAATAAATATTCAAAAAAGAATAAACTCATGAGACAACATATACGTAGGAACCCTTTTGGGAAAAAATTCATACTCCAAACACTTATCTCAATTATATAAGTCAACAACAACAATAGTTACAATACGATCTCATAGCTATGTTCTTTAGGAGTCTTCATACTATTATAGATTTCTAGAACAATTATGGCTACATAACGTCTCCAAAAAACTTCAACCTGTCATATAAAATGAGCTAAGGACCCACATATTTATAACCATAATCATTCCTGCAACATAAAGAATGGATATAAAACATGTCCAAACCTAACTCTCACACCTAGAAGTGAATAAGAGTTCAATATGACATGTTTTTTTGTGATTAGGACTTAGCGAAAATGGTAAATTACTAAACCATCACTTGTTAACTTATCCCAAATCTAAACTTTCTATGTCAAATCATCATGCCACATGCCTAACATGCATGAGAAATAGGCAACTGCAAAAAAAGAACTTCAAACCATAATAAAAATTGCAAAACAATACTCTTTTTTCCACATAGGAAATCACCAAATCAATTTCCACTCCAAAATGGAAATATATGATGACATCTTCCAAGTGGGTGCGAACTTCCTAGAAATAGGGATAATGCCATCCCATCACCTACCATGTAGGATGCATGCTAGCTCACCAAGAGGTCCCACAAAGTGAATGACAACTCAAGAAGTTAATAAATAACTCAGAATATAAATAATTATGTACACCCATTTTTAATTAATATCAAATAATCAATGTTAGGAATCTAAGGTTGAGACACCTTAATCCAAACATTCTCCCACTCGTCAAAGACTTGTCAAAGGTTTATAACATCAACTTCTTAGGGTTCCAAGGCTCATGGAACTAGCACACCATCTAAAATTTTTAGTGCTCACTGGCTTTGTCAATGCATGTGCAAAATTTGTCAAAGTATTAACCTTTTCCAACTTCACCTTTCTATCTTCCACCATATTACAAACAAAATGAAACTAAACATCAATGTGCTTTGTCCTAGCATGGGAAATAGGATTCTTAGCTAAGCTAATGGCACTTTGACTATCACGACAGAGTGTAATTTTTCCTCCATCAAAACCAATATTAGAACACAATCTCTTAGGCCAAATGACTTCCTTACAAACATGAGTAACTACCATGTACTCTACTTTTGTAGTGGACAAAGAGACTGCGATCTGCCACTTATTTATCCAACTAATAGCACTATTGTACATCGTGAAAGCATATCCACTAGAGGATATTTTACTGTTAATTTATCACTATCCAATCGGAATCCACAAACCCACAAATACAAACTAAATGCTAAGGTCCGCTAGGATAGCCATGAAAACATAGGGAATACTTAGAAATACCCCACAAATATTTGAACACTCTGTTCATTGCATCCCATGTACCTGTCTAGGATGAGTCATAAACTGACTTAGAATGCCCATTGCTTGGGAAATGTTTGGCATAGTACAAACCATGACATACATCAAAAACTACCTACAACACTCGCATACGATACTCTTGTCATGTCCTCTATCTCAATAGGAGATTTTTGACAATCCTCAACTGATAACTTTGTTCCTTTCAAAACATGAACTACCAATGATTTCCAAGCTGACATGTTGAATCTCTCTGACACCAACCTCATATAATTGCTTTGGTTTAATCAAATTTTCATGCTATCTTTATGTCTATCTCTTCTAATCTCCATCCCAAGGATATACCTTGCTGCACCTAAGTCTTTCATATCAAACTGCACTAACAACTGAAACTTCAAATCTTAAAACATATTACCATTCCCCAAAAATAGCATATCATCTACATATAATGCAATTATGAGAATGCAACCATTCTCAGTTTTGAAATACACACAATGGTCAAATTTAGGTCTTTGAAATCCTAAACTCAAAACATAAGTGTCAAATTTCTGGTACCACATCCTAGGAGATTGTTTTAAACCATACAAACATTTCTTCAGCTTACATACCAAATGTTCTTTACCTTCAACCACAAAATGCTCTCATTGTGACATGTAAATCTCTTCTTCCAGATCACCATAAAGGAATGTTGTCTTCACATCCATATGCTCAATCTCTAAATCATACACTGCTACAAGTGATAACAAAAAATAAATGGATGCCAACTTTTCTATATGAGAGAAAATTTCACCAAAGTCAATTCCCTCCTTCTAAGAATGCTCTTTTGCAACCAATCATGCCTTATTCTTTTCAACACTACCATAAAGACCCAATTTTGTTTGACACCCATTTACAACTAACAAGTTTACATCCATTAGGCAAAAGGCACAAAATCTCAAGTATCATTTTACTTCAAAGCAACCATCTCTTCATCAATGGCTTTCAACTAGGAATACACATCATCCATAAAAATGCCTCTCTAACAGTCCTAGGCTCATTAGTGTTAGCAATCAAACATAAAAATACAATTTGAATTCAACAATAAATAATCAAACCTTTTCAACAATTAATATTTTAGGTTTTTGCCTATCATGAGTAGACCTCCTCAATTGTTGAGGTTGAGGTTCTTCATCTTCTTCAGTTCTTTTAGACATTCTTGGGCTCTCCTCATCATCAAGTCTAATAGGAGCCTGTAGTTCTTCTTTTGTCAATAAGTGGAACAAGAACTACCTCCTTTGTATAAGATAATGCATTGAGTGCTAGTATCTTTGGAAGTTTGAGAAACCCATTCTCTACTATATCTTCAGAGCTAAACAAAGTCTTTCATTGAGACAAATATTCATAATCCTTGTCATTAATTCAAGAATTTATAATTTATAAGACTTATATGACAAAATGCTAACATAATTTATTTTTATACAAAAAAAAAAAAAATTGATCATATAAAAACTTCCCTTCCATTATACACTTTGAAAAATTACATAAAACAACAAAAATAAAAATAAAACTAATAAAATCTCAAAAAAATAGAATACATATTTTTACTTGAAACAAAATTGTTGTTATTTAAAAAAAACAAAATATCCTCCTCTTATATCTTTTCAGGATTAAGGGCCGAGCATGGTCCGCTACAAAATTATTAAATATGATAAATCAAAATCTTAAAAAGGGGATGGAGGCAGATAAGCCCAAAGTAGTTGGAAATAAAAGTCTATTAAATGTAGTTGTGGCACATTTTTTGCTTAGTGAGAGGATAAAGGGAGAAGAAAATTACTATGGTAATTGTTATTAGTTATGTGCGCATGTGCATATACATACATACATATATATACATGTATATGTATATATATATATACATATACATATAGATATATTTTATATGTAAATATATATATATATATATATATGTATATATATATATATATATATACATATATATATATATATATATACATATATATATATATATATATATACATATATATATATATATATATATTGTTGATGTGTTTTTTATGCACAAAACATTTCAGAATAAAATACCAAGGTAATTTACCCTCTCTTGAACAAAATCATTTCAGATGCTAGGAATGAGATCAACTAAAATGATTCCAAGGTTTCTACATGTCAGGTCTTGACGAGTGGGTAGCTCAATGGTCGATGTGATTTGTTGTGTTCACTTGGGGACTTATGCAAATATTTGGATTATCATGAATGATGCAGAATAGGTGTGCTGGCAACTTAAGATTTATCAATATGGCTTTGGATTTACTTCTTACTAAAAAAATGGGCAAAAGGAATAGGGTTCAGGAAGTCTATTCTAAGCCTAGGAATGTAGGAAATGATGAATGGATTTAGTGGAATCAAACCAGGCAAGGTCTCACAATCAGGTATTGACACAAGCTTAGTGCAATCGTCTAAGGTATACTTAAGGATTTTCAGGCTATCACCATCAAATGTTGACACCATCCAAGTTGATGCTTGTCAAGGGATGCGTAATAGTTGAAGTTAAACTTACTTAAATTCCAATTGACCACACAAGGCGCACTTACCAGCGGCAAGAGGCTAGTTGTATGGACTAAGGATTCCACACAAATGAATTCAACAAATCTTCCACTCAATCTAACATACATGAAAATAAATTCTAATCTAAATTCTAATCTAACTTGGAGGAATTGAGAACCATGAATGCAAAGACAACATTTGAAGAGCAAAATCACCAACAATTGAACAATGATTAGGATTCAAATAGTTGTAGCATATACCGACAATTCTACAAAAACTCTCTCTTACAAATGAGAGACAAGGAGACATATATAGAGTCTCTTACAAAATGGATGGCAAAGATTGATCTAAGATCAATGGCCGAGATCATGCCAATAAAACCCTAGAATCACCCTAATTAGGGTTTACATCAAAAATGGTGCCACCAACATATGGCCCAATGAAAAGATACCTAGTCATCAAATAAGGAATCTTCTGGAAGATTCCTCCCTGCATCTCTCTCTCTCCTAGCATACTTCAAGAATCTGGCCAATACTGAATCTAACTCCTCCATGGAAATGCTAGGAAAGGTATCTTGTTGTAAATCAATCACGTCTAGTGAATCCGAGCAAGCATTCAAAGTGTTCTCCCATTATGACATGAGCTTCTGCGAACTATGAACATGAATCAACAAAGAGACCAAGTCATCTATCTGACTCTTCTTCAAAGAGTCCAACTGACAAAATAACATAAATTTCATCTTGTCTCTTAATTCGGCTAAGTGTAAACCACTAGCATCACTAACATCAACACCCAATAATTCCTCAATCGAGGCAAGGATCTTCATCTGAATGTCCTGAATTAATCCTTCCATCTCCATACAAATTGACTGGGCATTCTCATAAGTTGATTTCTTCACGGCCAATGAATAATACCAGTTATGTAAATCATATTTGTCTCCACTGTGCACAATATTCTCACTGACCAAGGTGGAATTAGGAATCCTCTTCAAATCCTCGAGGCATGGAATAGTCTTGTCTTGGATAGGCCGAAATTCTTCCCAAACTCCCTCCAAATACTTGATTCTGAATATGAGCCCTATTGTCCTATCATATGCATGGACAAACTGAGTAAGGAAATCATCTGCCTTCTTTCTTGCGCTCTCAATCCACTTTTCCACCTTCGAGAGTGTACCTCTCGCTACCTCACTGTGTGAATGCATTCCATGGTCAACTGCAATAGGGGAAATAAGGGTGGGATCTCCACGCCTTGTCCCTGCAATATATTCTCTAAGTCTAATATTCTCTTCTCTGTACCTTTCTTTCTCCACAATCTCTCTATCTAACCTTGCATCAATTGCCTTGAGGTTTTCACCAACGTCCTGAAATTCTTGCTTTCTGGATGTATGACCAAGGGCAACTGAAGTGATCTAGAAATCCATAGGAGTAGCAATGTCCGTTGTCATGCCTACAATAGGAACAACAATCTGTGCAATCCGTATTCCTGTCTCATCTCTAGCTATGTGTGACAAAATCTCCACTCTCTTGGGCTCCTTCTCCTTAGCACTCCTAGCTAGGTAGTCATCAATATCATCAATAGGTTGTACCTCTATCATTTGTTTACTTTTCTCCATACTTCTCATCAACAATTCAGGAATAGTGGTCATCTCCATACCATCATCGAGACATATTTCTCGATCAAGTCCTCTCAATGTCGAGATAACATCCTCAATATCATCAAGATTATTTCTGGTCCAATCATATACCTCATTTCCCAAACTAACTTCCAAAAGGACAGTAGGGGATTCCGGCTGATCATCATTCTCATTAGGAGGTGCAGATGTTGCTGTGGCATGAAATTCTTGGTATTCCTTGGTAGTATCACTGTGTTGGAACACTGCTGAGTCTCCTTGTTCTGTTATGTTACTTCAATCACTTCGATTGATGAGACACTGGAAGGGGGTGAAGGAATGATAAGTGGAGGAATGCTAATATTTTGTTTCTTCTTCACCTCCTCAATCTTCTTCCCTCTGGCCTTGACTTCTCCTGACATGTTCTTCCTTCTCTTGGGAGCTTGACTCTCTTCGTCTGCATGAATCCTGACATCACTGATAGTCCTCTGATCATCCTCGGAAGTAGACTCTTCCGACTTCATCCTTTCATAAGTGAAGGGAACACCCATATCAACTAACTTATTCATCTGTATATCTACCCATATGTGGGAGAAATTCAAGACCTCTCTCATCAATATATTCAGGTCAATCTCCTCTGACTCTGACCAATTTGGCAATAGGATTGCCTTCTTCATTTTACTCTCATACTGTGGATGTGTATGATCTCTATCATCTAATACCTGATCAGGAATGAGGAAAATTCCACACTTCCTAATGAAATCCACTGACATTCTGGAACACATTCTTCTCTTCACTTCTTGCTCATCCATCAGGTTAGCCCAATAATCTTCAATGTCAATTTTGTGAGCAATCTTCTCTCCCCTGATCCTTCCGACCTTCTTGTCTGGATCAAATATTTCTCTTTTCTTGTATGTAGCAAATCGATAGAATTCAAGCTCCTCACTCGCAATGCTAGCGGCTATGATGGTCTGGCAAACCTTTGATGTCTTCCCAACTGAAATAGGGAATGACATGCCTGTCTTGTGCTTCTCTCTCTGAATAACATCGAACTCTAGAAGCTGCCTCACCACTTCCAACAATATCATTCTATCAGTCGGATACCTAGGAAGTCTGTAGGGTTCAGATTGAAACCCATGAATCTTGAGGTATGTGAAAGTGGGAAAATGTATATACCACGATCTATATTTCTCTATTAACTCTTTTGCCTCCTTGGACAATCTTCTATGGATTCCGCCTTGCAGCATCCATGTGATGTACATAGTGAATGCATCATTCACTCTCTTATAGTCTTCAATTCTATACATGCTCAGCTAGGGGTAGCACTCATGACTCCAGAAGTGTCCTTGCCCATTCCCAATCTCACCTTTGCATATTAATCCTCTATATCAAACAAACCGTGCAAGCAAGTATACCAGGTAAGAAGTCATGGTGAATGACTTAGACTGCTCTACATTCCTCAGCTGAAAATCTAGGTTGTCACTTATAATCTTGGACCAATTTACTAGTGTTCCTCTAAGACAATCCTGAATGAAGTAGAACATCCATCCATCAAATATTTCTCCCTGCAACATCCCCATCACTCTATTGAGTAGGAATATGAAATCACTATACTCCTCCTTAAAATCTATGCACGTGAGTGTCTTGGGAGCCTTGGAATGATGAGACCTAGGCTCAATCATCTACTCTTTGTTAATTAAATTCTTGCATACACCCATCTTCTTTGTGTATCTTTCCACATATTCATCCTTGGTCATGTCCTTCATGTCCATTCCGCATGGAATTCCAAACACCTCTACAATAGCATCCTCAGCAAGGTAGGCGATGACAACGCCCTTAGGAGTCTTGATCATTCTTGTGAGTGTATCGTAACATCGTGCACACTCTAGGATAAGCTCACTGCACTATATGGACTATGTAAATCCAACAGCATGGAAAATGCCACTCTTCATAACATTCGCATATGTTGGGGAAGGAACTTGATCTTCGATTTTGAACATCCGCCGTTGCATCTGGTCGAAGTTGTTGGATATGATAGCATATGGTGAACCAGTATGTTGATATGATGATAATGTATGTTGTCATTGATGTCAATAAAGTTGGTGAACCGGTATGAAGAAGCATGAAGAGATGCAGTGAACCGGTGTTAGGGTTTCACTTAGTGTGACTACCGGTTGGTAGTCTCAGCTCTATGGTTATCGGTTTGGCGATCCAGCTTGTGCGATGCAGTCGATGATACTCTATGATGAGTTAACTAAGAGATGTGAATGAGATCGAGGTGCCATGTCATCTTTGCACACGTGAAGGATTTTCTTGAGGATCTTGTATGAGAAGATCGACTGTGTTTGAAGTCTACCTCGAGAATGATCATTCTTCTTAATGGTATGAGAAGAAAGCATGATGGGTTACTGATTCCCATGAGTGGTGATGAATGAACGATGCAGATTGTCTTGTGATCTGTTTGAAATTGTAATACTCTATGCAATATGTTTGGACGGTCAAGATTGGACTGCCTGTGTTGTAAACCTAAGCATCTTAGGGTTTAGGGTTTACATTACCGACCTAACTATTGTCTATAAGGTCGATGATGTTTGTTATTGTAAAGTTGTTGGGAAATGTTGTGTGTGTGTATCTAAGTAAAGAGATACGTGATACTTGCTAGACCAGTAAGAGGGAAACTGCAAATTGTGATTGTAGAGTAGAGGATATGAAAAGGATCTGCCTTGGCATGTAGTGTTGTTATTAGATCAAGAGTTTTACCTATTGTCTTCTAATCATTTCAACAGTTTGAAAATCCCTTTACCGGGTAGCTTTAACAAGCTTATTGTAAAACCTGTAACCAAGTGACTCAAGATCATTAAGTTCTTTAAATCCTCTAGTGAGGTAACCTTTAATAGGGTTTCAACCTTTAACAGGGTATATAGCCATCCCTTAACCAGGTGATCTCTAATAGGATCGGTTCCTAGCAGAACCTTATTGTAAAGTCTCTAACCGGACTAGGCTCCTAACAAGGTGAGCTTCAAAAGAGTTCAAAACAAGCTTGTGGGTATTCATCCCCATCGTGGTTTTTCCCATTTGGGTTTCCACGTGAAAAATTTGTGTGTTATGTGTTATGCATTTTTCATGTGATGTTTATGAAGTATTTGGTTGAAAGAGTATGCATGTAAAATTTATAGGTTATGGTATTTCTAGTATACCACATGCATATGTTTATGGGTGAAATTGAAGCCGAGTACTGATTGTATTTGAAGTGTTCAAACTTATCAGTTTATGGTGTCTGATGTCTTACTATGTTTAACCGGTATTGCCATGGTTAAGTTCAATAATGATGATAACTAGTTGGTATTGCTTTAGCTAGACAAAGTGGTTGAAGAGTGTATTTATCTGTATTGATTCACCCCCCCCCCTCTCAATACCGGTTGGGGTATCTGTTGTTCATCATTATTCATCAATTGGTATTAGAGCGACTCCAGGTCCTCGATAATATAAGTTTAACCACTTGAGGTAAAAGATCCTACTGTAATGATGAAGAGGGAAGGTCCTAAGTTCAATAGAGATAACTTTAAGATATGGAAGGACAGAATGAAGATTTACATCAAGAGTATGGGTGCTCAACATTGGAGTTATGTTGAGAATGCCTATGTGATTCCTACTGGCACTTTGACTGATGATCAGAAGAGAGAAATCCAAGAACATGGGCAAGTCATGGAAGCCCTTATCAGCAGCCTGTCAGACATTGAGTTTATTGATGTACAAGACAAGGACACTCCTAAGGAGGTATGGGATGCACTGGAAACCATTTATGGTGATGATGAGCATGTAAAGCAAGCTAAGGAAGAAAACCTTAGAGGAAAATTTGAAGACATGAGGATGGTTGAAGGAGAGACCATTCGGCAATATGGTATTAGGATTAAGACAGTAGTTGGAGATATCAAAAGTGCTGGTGGAACAATTGATGATGCCACTATTGTTAGTAAAGTCCTTAGATCATTGTTGCCAGTCTATGCAATCGGAGTTGCTGCTATCCAAGAGCTAAGGTCTATTGATAAGACCAAGGTATCCTTAGATTCTATCATTGTAAAGTTAACTACATATGAGTTGAATAGCTATGATGGTAGTGTTCAGAAGATTAAGTCAGCCTTTAAAGAATCTACTGTACCATCTAGAAAAGGAAAAGAAACTAGTACCAGTTATGAATCCAAACAATGCAAAGATATGGATGATGAAGAGATTCTAATGGAGTTCGAAGCCCTTCTTGCTAAAAGACTTCCAAAGGGAATTGGAAAATATAGAGGTAAATTCCTTTGAAATGTTTTTCCTGCAACAAGATAGGACATATAGCTGTTAATTGTCCTAACAATGACAATAAGGATAAACTGGAGAGGTTTAGAAAATCTAAAGGAGGAAATAGAAGAAATTGCCTAGTTGTTGTGGATGAAGGTATCACTGATGAAGAATCAAAAGATGAAGAAAATGAAGACATAGTGTTTGTAGCAGTAAAGGAAGAAGTGTCAGACAAGAAAGCTCTTGTCTCCCACATTGACAATTCTAATGAGTGGATAATTGATAGAGGTTGTTCTCACCACATGATTGGTGACCGGAGAAAGTTTCCATCTTTGGAAGAATATGATGGAGGTGTTGTCAGATTTGGCAACGATGCACCATGCTTGGTGAAAGGAAAATGATCCATCTCATTGAATGGAAAAAGCAGTGGAAATGATGTCTACTGGGTAGAAGGTCTTAAGCATAACTTGTTGAGTGTTGCTCAACTGAATGACAAAGGATTAGTTCTGGAATTCAAAGGTAGAATTTGCAGTATAATTGGGAAGAATGGTGAAGTTATTGCCACTGGTAAATAGACCAGAGGTAACCTATAACCTATAAAATCCTATAACCTATACTAGAAATACCATAACCTATAACCACACTAAGTTATAGGATTTTATAGGTTATAGGTTATAGGATCGAAAATCCACACTCCAAACTCACTTTACTTGCAAAAAAAACTCCCTGGTGGAAAATCGACCTCTGTCTGGATGAATATCCAGACTCAAAACTCTTCAAAATACTCCCAGTGGAAAATCAACCTCTGTTTGGATGAAAATCCAAACAAAAATCCATACTAAGTTGTCACAAATATCCTGGTGGAAAATCAACCCAGGCATGGAATCATCCTCAACGTTGTCTGCACTATAGTCCACACTACAGTCCACACTCTTGGTGGAAAATCGATGGCAGTAAAAAAAAATCCCGACACTTAGCCAAATTTTAGCACTTCCAGGGGAAAATCAATCCAGGTGTGGATAAACAGTGGGGGAAAATAGTAGCTAGTATGGATTCCAGGGGAAACCCATGTGTAGTATGGATTTTGATTGGGGGAATGGGTTGGGTAGTCTGGAATGTGAGGGGAAAAGCACCTCTAGCATGGAATTTGACCCTCTAACCCTTGGAATATGGATTTCCCTTAGGATTTATCATTTTAACCACTCAAAATCACTTAGAAACTTCAAAATTAGACTGGACTTAGGCAAATTTTCCAAAAATATGAGCGAAACGCTAGGAAAATATTGGAATAAAGTGTGAAATCAATTTAAATAATACCTTAGGAGTGAGAAAACAACTCCAAAAGGTCTTGGAATACCTTGGCACTTTAAAATCACTGATGTGTGTGTTTAAAAGCACGTTAAAGCTCAAAAGGTCAAACACTTAGACAAAACTTAGGATCATTAAAATATCAATGTTTGCAACTTGATCCTATAACTTCAAAAACCCTAGACCACACTAGGCATGATCCAAACTCTGAGACTCGGGCACGAGAAACGCAAAATTGCCCACTAAGCAGTTAGAACCCTAACCTAACAACGCAGAAAGCCGAAAAGAGGGGGTCCCCATTAGCAATGGGGCAATGTGTGAAAATGTCACAACACACACACACACACACACATATTAGTTTCAATTCAACAAATAAATGAAGGAAAATTGACTATTCATTTCTTTAATATTTTATAAAATATTTAACATAAAATTGTTGATACTCTTCATTTTCGAAAAATAAAGGAGGGGTTAAAATTTATTCAAAGCAGAACAAGTACAAAGCAAGGGCATCAAATAGCCCTGTCAAGATCCACTAAGTGATCTAACTGATGAGACAAATCTAGGGGTAATTGACCCTCAATCGACATGCACTCCCTAAAGATATAATGAAGATATTCTTCATTTTCAGATTAAAAGATTTTCATTACATTGTTTTTTGGAATTTCCTTTTCACTGACCATCTTAGAAAAAAACATTGGCATGAAGGTGAGCCATTGAACTTTTTATTGATTATCCTTTACTAGTAGGGTGATTCTTCTTAAATCAATATTTAATTCTTTGTTTTGGGATAATTCTTGAGAATATTTAATTCATACAAATGACAACTCTGACCAGATTGCTATCTGTATTTTGCCAGTCTCTGACATTTTGTACCTGTGAGCTTTATTCATTTATTAGCTATAATAGTTGAAAAAAAATCCATGACCAAATCTGGGTTCTTAGAGAAAGATTCAAACTTAACAATTCTGACCAGATTTGCAGTGAGGGTGAAGTAAAATATATTCATGTTCATTCCTATTATTATTAATATTATTATTATTATATTTTAATACTTAAACTATAGATTCCTCATAGCAAGGCACTCCCATAATTTATGATAAAAAGATGTTAAAACATACATAAAGACAGACTGATTGGCTGTGACAAGTAACCTTTAGAAACACTTTAACTGCCTAATTTTGTGACGTTTCCTCTATTCATTCTTGTTTAGTCAATACTGCTTTGAGTTTTGATTCTTTCACAAACTTTAGGACTCCTTATTTTGGGATAATTCAATTGTATTTGATATAAATAAAATGCCTAACTTGAGCTTTGAAAACAAACATAGTACAGTGAAAATAGTTATAGAGCACAGTTTCTATCAATCAGTTAAGCCCAACTTCACCTTCCCATAAAGAACACAATATACTAAATTTTTGGTTAGTGGGTTAGTATGTGTCCAAAGAGTTCATATTGATCTTCCTGGAAAGATATGTACAGAAAAAATTATAATGAAATCAAGCTATATTCAGCATGCATGACTGATTAAGTTAACAGACCTGAAAGTTCAGTCAGTAGGAACATTCATAATTAAATGTTGTAGAGTTGGGTCAAATTGTCATTTTCATATCAATTCCATTCAATCAAAAGTTACAGGATACATCAATATTTTTTTTTTTCATTAGAACTTATCAACCTTACTTTTCTTTTTTTATAAATTGTCTGAATTTTGTTTAAATTTGGTTTCAAGAAGGAAATTGAATCTGATGAATCTAGTTATATAGATGAACAAACAAGTCATGGGTCAGAAGCCTTATGGTGCAAAATATCAAATATAATCATAAAAATTTGATTGTTGAGTTACTTTTATGGCAAGTCTTCGGATGTTTCTGGAAAAGGTTTTAGAGGTCGAAAATTAAATAGTAAAGAGGAATTTGATTCTAAATTCTAATTTTCTGGTATGATTTTTATATCTAGTTTATCAATCAAAAGTAGTTTGATTTTTGATTTTTTTTTATAGATTTTATTTGTATGTTTGGAGAGAAAATATATCTTTTAAAAAATATGTTTTGAAGGTTTAAGAATGTTATAATGTTTTATTATATAAAGTTTTTATAATAAAAATTTTGTTACATATATTTATTAGAAAAGTTTAATTGAATCTAGATATCATTCTACTTATAATTTGAGTTGTGTTAGTTGTTTGATCATGATGTAGGTTCAGATTTATATATATTTCACTTGAATTTATTGTTTTATCATTTGAATCTACTAGTCATCAAGTTTTTTTCAGGTTTAGAAAAAGAAGGAATATTTATTTGTACTGGATTTGGAAATTTAAATTTCTAAATCTTTCATTTTGTAATATTTGTGTCAAGTTGGAGGATCATCGTACAACTCTATCCATGCATCATGATCCATGTTTGGGTTTCAAAATCCTTGCCAAACAACTAAATTGATCCAAAGATCCAATGCCATTAATGCTAATAACTTTTAACATATCAAGAGTATTTCACACTTGGACTGATCTATGTTAAGTAGATAAACTACAATTACAATGTTGTGTCAATTTAGGAGGGTCATCCTAATTCATGGGAGATTGTAATAAATTTTCTCTTGGAATGTCCAGATGTGTCAAAGTACACACCTTGGAACCTTGAAAACCTATAAGTTCTTTATTGTTGGGAACCCTTGGTGCAACATATGTATATTATCAAGTAGTGTTTTATGTGGATATGCTTTGTAGGTCACTTCATATGCATTGTAGACTATGTATTTCCTTTCTAATTGACACGTCTATTATATTCTACACATAATCTTATTTATATTTGTAAGTTCTTTACACTTTTGAAAATTTGAATTTAGTTTTTTGGTGTCTGACTTAAAGTCACAAGTATTTAGTTTTGAGTTTTAATTCCATGATCTACTGCTTAAATGCACTAGCATGCCATATTTGTATTGGTACTGATGCCCTGCAAAATGGACAAGGTTAGTCTAAGATAAACCACACAAGAAGAAACCGTTAGTGTTAGTCAATCAAAAACTAATCTAAACAGACATATCAAAAGAGACACTAAAATCATGAAAGCATATTTAACTAAAGAAGCAAATATGATGAGGCATCTCCATATACCTCCTAACATGCTCTTAGCTCCTTCTCCCTTGTTCCTCTCCTCTCCAAGTTCCAAAATAGTGTAGCTCTCAGCAACTTTTTGCACTATGCATGCTTATGGAGGATTGAGATTTTAGTATTGTGCTCTAAATGTAAATAAAGAAGCTAATATTAGGCTATTGATACTAAAATGATTTGTTTTAACCAAAATGACAATACATGAGTTTGCTATGCTAAAATGCTCTCTAAAATGCCTATAGGTTAAATGCATACAAGTTTTTAGGATCTGGATTATGAAGAAATGGGCTCCATTTATAGGAAAAATGGAGCAATGGATGGTTGAGATTGAGTAATCTCAACAAAGGTCAGGATTGAATGGTATTCAATCTATGTGAGGACTTTCAACCCAATCCCATGTTGACAAGTGTTACCATGAGGAGGCTTGAGAGGAGAGATGAGGAGCATTAAATGCTTGAGGGGACATGATGGTTACCCTAGTCAAAGAAATAAATGCTTTGAAGAGACACATGGGTTACATGAGAGTTAAGTTAGGGGTCAAAGTCCTTAACCATGGGTGCAAGTGGAATTAACCATTAATGGTCATGTAAGAGTCATAAGTGGTTTGGAAGACTTTAGAGGTTAATTTGTTGAACACACAAAGCATTAATTGCTTTTCAAAGACTTTGGAGTCTTTGAGAAGTGACTCCAATTTGCTTAAGAATGTGACAATATTTAGGGGATGGATTAGGTTAATTAGGAAGGGTTTAGAAGAATCTAAAAGGGGTTTAAGCATGCAAGTGGATTTTGTAGGAAAATGCAAGTGGGAGGAATTTTGGTATTTTCAATTAAAATAAAATCATTTATTTCAATTAAATGGTGTAATTTGCATTTGGGTAAATATTTAAATAAATATTAATTTATTTAAATGAGAAAAAGAAGATAAAACATTAAATGCTTGAAGACTTTGAGGGAAACCATTAAAGGCTTAAGAAGACTCTAGAAGGAAGCCATTAAGTTTGAAGACTTTAAGGGAAACCATTAAAGGCTTAAGAAGACTTTAAGGGAAGCCATTAAGTTTGAAGACTTTAAGGGAAACCATTAAAGGCTTAAGAAGACTCTAGAAATAAGCCATTAAGGGAAACCATTAAAGTCTTAACAAGATTTTAAGGGAAGCCATTAAGTTTGAAGACTTTAAGGGAAACCATTAAAGTCTTAAGAAGACTTTAAGGGAAGCCATTAAATTTCAAGTGGGTGAGGATAAATAGGATTTTAAATAAATAATTTATTTAAAATAGTTGTGCAACTTGCATTTGTAGGAAAATGCAAGTGGGTGGAGGATAAAGGTGATTTAAATAAATGATTTATTTAAAATAGTTGTGCAACTTGCATTTGTAGGAAAATACAAGTGGGTGGAGGATAAAGGTGATTTAAATAAATAATTTATTTAAAATAATTGTGCAACTTGCATTTGTAGGAAAATGCAAGTGGGTAGAGGATAAAGGTGATTTAAATAAATATTAATTTATTTAAATGTGAGAGGTGGGATTTTGGGGGATTTAAATAAATATTAATTTATTTAAATGTGAGAGAATATTTAATTAAATAAATATGATTTATTTATTTAATTAATGGTTTGAATTTGGTTAAGTGAATTAAATCAAATAAATTGAATAATTTATTTTAAATAATCAAATAAATACTAAATATTCATTTAATTAAGTAGACAGATTTATGTGACTACAAGTACAATTTAAAAAGTCAGTTTTTTTATTGAAAGTCCCAATCAGAGCTTTGGTTTAAACTCAAATTCACAAATATTTGATTATGAGTTATAATCTCATGATTATATATCTATATGCACCTTATATGTTTCACTAAAATTCTAATTATATCCTTTGATGTAGACTCAAATTTATAATTAGTCCAATCTAAATTCTAATCTTACAATATATATATCCATACAAATAAGATCTTACTGTAAAACCCAATTTATATTTGATATGCTACTTATATACCCTTACATATCTTATAACTCTTATTAATTTAATTAAATATTTTAATCTTATACTTCCGTGCTTATATACAACTTATTGTCAGTGGAACAACATAAAGTCAATAAAATTCTTAAATTCATGTGTAATTGGTTGTGCGTTCTCAAACTTTATTACAAAAGAAACTTGAAAAACTTATGATATTATATTCTTTTCTCTTTAGGAAAGCAATAAAAAGATTTATTGATAATTCTGCAAAACATGTTTCATGCCGTAAGACTTTGAATTATAAACAATTTACATAAATTTGCCTTTAAGCTTACACATGCTGAACTGGTCATTGTCTAATGATTTGTTTGTTTATTCAGGTCAAATGAAGTTTCCCTTATGGAGCCTCTAATTGCAGGCACTGAATTACCACGATCACCATTAGAAATGAAGAAATAAATATTTTCAATTAAAATTACAATTGCTATACCAAATAAATAAAGAAATCCAGCCAAACAGTATTACCAAGTAGCCATTGAAATGGCTTAATACAAAAGAATACACTACAAGTCTCCTTTTACCACCCCTTAACAATTTTACATCACAATAAGCATGTGGGGAATTTGTCCATGCCTTATCCTGTTCAGACTGCATAGCTGAATTCATAATCATTCTCATTGAATCATTTTTCATGATCTTGATTGAAATTTCAAACATTTTGAATGACATTCTGATCATAGATCACAGAGTGTGATCTAAAATATTGATGAAAAAAATTCACGCAATGAAAATCAGAAACAACAAATCTATGAAAATCTACTAACAAATGACTACTGATAAATTTCTGTGGCTGTTAAGGGCTGAGGAGGAATTGAAGGCTACAAGTACCAAGGCTTGATATCCATTGGAATTGGATGCACAAAACCATCTGATGAACTCAAATCAAGGTCATTCAATACCCCTGCCCATTGCATTTTGATATTCAGAGACTGCAGCTTGTGGCTTAAATCCATGGCATGTGACCGAAGAAGAGAATTCTCCTCTTGCAGCTGCATGTAATTGAGTGAAACAATGTTCAATTGTGTGAATAACATATTGTTTTCTGCTCCGAGATTATCTACATCTGCATTCAGTTCATCTAAATGCTGCTGCTTTCTCAATCTGGATTTCCTTGCTGATTCTCTGTTGGCAATCATTCTTTTCTGCTTCCTCTCATCAATGATTTGATGTGGGTCTTTCTCAGAACCTGAGTTTTGTTGTGTGATCACTGTCCCACTGGAAGATGTTATGGGATTTGTGCAAGCACTCATGCCCTTCATTGAATTGGGCACAATCAAGTTTGATTGAAGAACCATGGTGGTGCAGAGGTTAGCTATCTGGAAAAACCACACAGATCAATCAACAGTAAATTTCAAATCTAACTAATTGTAATATATGGAATTTGGATTCTGATATCAATAAAACATCGAAGTATTGTATGATCCTAAAATTCGCTGTCCACCCCGAGAACAAATAATGGAAATGGTCATGATAGCCTTCAGATTAGATTTGTCCAATTTGGATATATAAAAGACACTGTTAGATGCCTAAAAAGACTTTGCGACAATTCTCTAAATATAAAAATAAACAAAGTTGAAAAAAATACATAAAGAATAATAGTTCAAAAAGGACTAAATAGTTCACAAACTTCAAAACTCCTGTTTTTACTGTAATTCAAT
Source organism: Cryptomeria japonica (assembly GCF_030272615.1). Lineage (NCBI taxonomy): Eukaryota > Viridiplantae > Streptophyta > Pinopsida > Cupressales > Cupressaceae > Cryptomeria > Cryptomeria japonica. The sequence goes on from NC_081408.1 coordinate 109,989,605, forward strand.
AATATTTGATATAAATAAACTGCCTAACTGGGGCTTTGAAAGCAAACATGATACAGGGAAAATAATTAGAGAACACAGATTCTATCAATTTGTTAAGCGTAACAATCACCTTCCCATAAAGAGCACAATATACTAATTTTTTGGTATGTGGATTAGTACGTGTCCAAAGAGTTCATATTGATTTCCTAAAGAGGTGTGTTGGAAAAACATTTAAAATAAAATCAAGCTATCTTCAGCATGCATGACTGATTAAGCTAACAGACCAGAAAAAAATTCAGTCAGTTGGACCATTCAGAATTAAATGTTGTAGAGTTGGTCAAATTATCATTTTCATATGAATTCCATTGAACCAAAAGTTACAGGATACATCAATATTAAAACAAAATTTAATTTGTACAAAATTGAATTTTGATGTAAAATTTTAAAAAATTCTAATTTTTATCAAAATTGTTTGAATTTTGTTTAACTTTGGTTTCAAGTAGAGTTATCCAGTCTGGAAGGAAATTTAATCTGATGAACAAACAAGTAGTGGTTCAGAAGCCTTACCTACTTTTATGGTTTCCTTTGGTTACCTACTTTTATGGTTTCCTTTGGTGTCATGTGGAAAAGGTTTTGGACATCAAAAATTAAAAAGCAAAGAGGAATTTGATTCTAAATTCTAATTTGGTGCTTATATCTAGATTATGATCAAAATTAGTGGTAGTTGTTTGTTACTTTTATTTTTTAAAAGAATTTATATTTTTTAATAGAATAAACTCATAAGACAACATATACATGGGAAAACCCTTTCATGAAAAACCCCACTCTAAACACTTAGTTCAATTGTATTAATCAACAAAAACAATAGTTACAATACAATCTTAGACCTATGCTCTTCAATACTTTTCAAACTATTACAAGATTCTAGAATAATTTTGGTAGCATAAAAACACCTTTGAAGATTTTCAACTTGTCATACAAAATGAGCTAAGGGACTACGTACGTATTTATAACCACTTCTACATGAAGAATGGATTCCAATAATGCCCAAAGTCAACTCTAATGCTTAGAAATGGCTGAGAACTGAACAAGAGTCCAATATGGCATGTTGTCATTGTCAGGTCTCAATGAAAATGACAATTTAACAAATCACCACTTGTTAACTCATTCAAAATCTCAACCTACTATGTCAACTCATCACATGTGCCACATGCCTAACATATGTGAGAAATGTTAGCTACTAAAATACAACTCCAAACTATAATAGAAATTGCAAAACAATACTCTTTAGTCAACATAGGAAATTGCCAAGTCAATTTCCACTCCAAAATGAAACACATATGAAGCATCTTTCCCAAATATAGCATCTTCCAAGTGGGTGTCAACTTCCTAGACAATAGGGATTATACCATCTCATCACCTACCATGTAGGATGCCACCTCACTAAGAGGTTTCACAAAGTGAATGACAACTTCTAAGACAGTTAATAACTTAGGATATAAAAAATTATTTACATCAATAATTAATTAAAATCAAATAAACAATGTTAGGACTCTAAGGTTGAGACACCTTAATCCCAACTTTTTCAACTTCACCTTTCCATCTTCTACCATATCACAAACAAAATGAAACTAAACATCAATGTGATTTGTTCTGACATGAAAAATAGGTTTTTTAGCTAAGCTAATGACACTTTGACTGTCACAATATATTGTAATTTGTCTTACATTTAAACTAATATTAGAACACAATCCCATAAGCCAAATGCTTTCCTTGGAAGCATGACTAGCTACCTGTTGTGACATTTTCACACATCGCCCCATTGCAAATGGGGACCCCTGTTTTTTGCTTTTTAGGTCTTTTAGGGGTTTGTCAGTTGGCTTTTGCATTTTTTGAGTGCTGTCGGGGAGATCAATAGGATAGCAAGTCCTGCTGGAGTGAAGTCTTGATCCTGAAAATTTGGCTAAGTCTGAAAGTCCTGATCCTGAAATTTGGCTAAGTCTGGAATGTCCTGATCCTGAAGTTTGACTAAGTCTGGAAACTGAAAAACCTCAAAAAACTAGATTTTGCAATATAACTCTTGGAGGTCTGAAACCACTCTCAAACATCCTAAAAGTATATATGGAATATAACTTAAAGTATAAGAAAGAAGAAAGATAGAAGTATAAGAAAGAAGAAAGATAGAAGGAAATGTAAGAAAGAAGAAAGATAGAAGGAAATGTCACTTATACTTAAATGTTATATTCCATAAAAATTATCCTGATAGAGAGTTCAAAAAGTCAAATTTCGCCCCTATCCTTCACTAAGGATCCAAAGTAAATTTCGCTCCTGTCCCTCTCCAAGGGACCAAGGCAAAGTGCTCCTGTCCCTCACCAAGGGTCCAGGGTGAAAAGGCTTATTTGAGCCATTCCTGGCCTTGTTTGGTTAAATTGAGACATCAAAAGCATGGTGAAGGACGAAATGAGCATGATAGAGCATCCAGACTTGATCAAAGACAATGAAATGATGGAGTTTTTATCTACAAAGGTAAAAGCGCTCCTGTCCCTCACCAAGGGACCAGAGCGATTTTCTTTATATACACATTTTTTAGACCTTTCTTAGACTTGAACTCTTATTCATGGCGCGTAACAAGATGATATCTTCCTTAGCCAGGACATTTCATGGTGAAAAGTGAAGCATTTTGGCCTAGAAGACAAAATTCGCTCTTGTCCCTCACTGAAGGACCAGAGCTTGAATTTCAAATTTGCACTGTTCTTGCAGGATCAAGACAATTTTATGATTTGAAGAGACCAAGGAAAACATGATTTATCCATTGAATATAATTTGGAAGGCTAACAAAGGACGGATAAGCTTGGATTTGCAAAATCGCTCCTGTCCCTCTCCAAGGGACCAGGGCGAAAAACCTAATATCCAGTCCTTCTCGCCAAGTTTGGATGAATCTAAGCCAAGGCGCGAATTTGAAATGATGTTTAAAATGCCTTGAGGTTGATATGATCAAGAATTTGCACAATGGATGCAAAAGGTGCTCCTGTCCCTCACTAAACGACCAGGGTGATTTTTATAAAATCAACAATTTCCCTCCGAGATTATGCTAAGGCAAAGTTGAGCAAGATTGGAAAGCTCTTCTAAATCATGATGAACAAAGGTTTGACTCCAAAAACTTGATGATCCTAGGCCAAATGCAAAAGGCGCTCCTGTCCCTCACTGAAGGACCAGGGCGAAAATCTCTAGAACATCAATTTTGCCTTGCAAAAAATGAGTTGAACATGCACTGAAGGGACGAAAGGGATCATTGCTAGCCCCACAACATGAATTGGCAATTAAAAAATGAAGGATTGAGGACAAAAGTGAAAAGGCGCTCCTGTCCCTCTCCAAGGGACCAGAGCGAAGTTATTAGCATTCACTATTTTCTACTTGGGCATTAATATCCTCCAAATCGCATGAAATGCCAAAATCATCAACTTCGAAATATTTGAAAAAATTAATTAAATTGGCATTTAATAAATTAATTTTGGGCCTCAAAAAATCGAATTTCTATTATAAAGGCATTTAAAATTAATTTTTGTGAAATAAAAAATTCAAAGTTGAGCGCACAAGGCATTATTTTGTCTTTATTTATCAAGTCGGCCTTCTTCTTAGTGTTTTTTATATTTTATTTTTTGGCTTATTTTGTCAAGTCGGCCTATGGGAAATGAAATGGTGAGTGCTCTATATATTTGGGGTGTGTTTTTTCATTATCCAAATCATTCACTAATTATTTCAAAGTGCGATTTGGAGGGCAAAGAAGAAGTGCGAAAGCTGGCCTATTTGGAGCGAATTTTCCTCAAGTGTTGAAGACTAAAGGTGGTGGAGTTGATGATTGTGAAGACTAAAGGGGGCGCATTTTGCTAAAGGGAGTCTTGATCTACATTTTGCCTGGCGAATTCTCCTATTTTTGCATCATTTTTTAGAGTTAATTCCCAAGAGGAGGTATGGCGAAATCATCTTGACACCCTTGTTCAAGGTTTGATTTTTTAGACATTTGTTTTGGAAAATCTAAGTATTGCGTAGTTAATTAGGAAATGATAATTCAAAGATTTATCATAAAGTTTCCTAATTAAAATCTTGAGTCTTCCTTTTAAAGTTTAATTTTTAGATTTCAAGATATATTACTAATTTTGAAATGTTGTGTAGGTATCAAGATGGCGACTCCCAAGCTCGAACAATCTACAAGTCGGAAGACTCTCCTCAAGGAAAATCAAGCCAGATCAAGGACGATCAAGCAAGGACAAGGGCGACCTCCTCTAGCCTAGCATCGACAAGGATGGCCTTCTTTGGACTAACGTCATCAAGGGCAACTTCTCCAATCCAGTATTCCAAGGTGAGGTACACCAATCATCCTGCACATCAAGGACACAAGAAGTTAGAACAAGGGTTCATTGAAGAAGCAGATAGTTCCAGATGAATTAATTAAAGCTAGCTTCTCAACAACATCAAGTTGAATATTTACCAAGTTACAAGTGTCAGACGAGGTGGCATCCTAGTCATCACTTCTCCAGTTAGCGTGGTCCACCTCAGCATTTCCAGATTCAATGTACCTAACTCATGGAAGGTGGCACAAACTCCAATGTACCTACCCCAGCTATCCATTGGTGGAATTTTCTAGAGAGGACATGTGTCCAAGCAATATAGTTTTATCATTGGTCAAGCATTAAATGTTATGTAATGGTTGTAACAAACCCTAATTAGGGTTTTCATTGTAAAATCTTGGCCATTGATCTCGAATTGATCTCAGCCATCGAATTGTATTATGGGCACTATATAAACCCCGACTCTTCATTTTGTAAAGAGATAGATAAGAGATATAGTTGGAAGCAGTTAGAAGATAGATAGATAAGTAATAAGATAGAATAGCAATTAAAGTAGAGTAGAGAGAGAAGGCAAAGATTGTTGCCAAGATGTTGTTGTAAAAGAATTGTAACTTCATTGAAGAAATGGTGAAATTTATGGGTCGATTCGACAATTTGCATGGTCTTTATACTTCTCATATTTGATTTCATGTTATTAGATGAGTGGAAGAAATGTGCTTGATTGATGGTGAAATTCGTATATCTATACTACTAGCAGTTTGTTGATTGCAGACTTGCCTTGCGTAGTCAACTGGAATCATTCAGCTTAAGCTTAACTTCAATTGTCGCTTCTTCATCGATATGCATCAGCCTGATGGTGTCTATGCCTGCAGTGATGATTTGAACATCATAAAGCTTTCCTTCGAAGATCGCACTAACCTTGTGGAGATGGTCCTGCAATGTCAAAACAAGACTTAGTTAGAATTTCATCAAAGATCATTCATTGCTCTTACATTCTTAGTATTGGGATTAGATTCTTTCCTCGCCCTCATCTTTTTTCTTTTTTTCAAATCTAAGCTAGTGAAAATCCCGTGTTCTAGCAATATTCAAAGCAGATCAGACGTTCAATCATCAAATGTAAGTCCCCTTGTGATTCCAGCAAATCACATCATACCACAGAGAGCTTATCCACACGTAGAGACCCTACATACAAGAACCTTGGAGTCATCCTGATTGATCCTTTTTCGCGATATCTTCAGCAATCAGAGGCTTTATTCAAGAGAGGATAAGGTACCCTTGGGTATTTTATTCTGTGTTTGATAGTGTACAAAATACATGTCAATACTACCATATGCCCTACTTTTGTAGTGAACAAAGCAACTACAACCAGTCATTTAATCACCCAACTGATAGCACAACCATACATCATGAAAATATATCCACTAGTGGATCTTTTATTGTCAATATCACCTGCCCAATCTTAATCCACAAACCCATGAATGAAAACTGAATGCCAAGGTTCACGGGGATAACTATAAAAATATAGGGAATACTCAAATGTACCCTACAAATATTTGAGCACTCCCTTTCTCTCATCTTGATGTACGCATCCAAGATTAGCCATAAACTAACTCAAGGCTCCCATTTCTTGGGCAATGTCTATCCTAGTACAAACCATGACATACATCAAACTACCTATAACACTCTTGTACAATACTTTGGTTGTGCCCTCTATCTCAATATGAGATTTCAAACAATCCTCAACTAATACCTTTGTTACTTGCAAAATAGGAACTGTTGGGGATTTGCAAGTCAACATGTTGAATATTTTCAACACTTAGTTCAAATACTTTCTCTGGCCTAACCAAAGCTTTGTACTAGCTCTATCTCTTTTGATCTTCATCCCCAAGATATATCTTGTTGCACCTAAATCTTTCATATCAAATTATGTTGACAAATAAAAATTTGAATTCAAAATAATATTACCATTCCCAAAAGGAGCATATCATCTACATACAATGCAATTATGAGAATGTGTTTAGTTTTAAAATACACACAGTGGTCATATTCAGATCTTCGAAATCTCAAACTCAACACATAGATGTTAAATTTTTGGTTCCACATCCTAGAAGATTATTTTAAACCATACAATAATTTATTCAACTTACATACCAAATTTTCTTTACCTTCAACCATGAAATACTGTAATTGTGATATGTGTTAGGATATAATGCTCTAAACCTAGAATCATTTAATCCATTTTCTACATAACCCATGAGAGAAAAGAATGCATACAAGCTTACAAAATCACCATTATGCAAAGATCAAATGAAAAAGGAAGAAGATAACACAAGATATACCTTGGGAAAACCCTTATGAGAGAAAAATCATCCTCCAAAAGCATCCACACTCCATCATATGAATCATCCACAAAGCAATACAAAGAACTTACAGAGTTACAATGAATACCCTTTAACCATCAAATCCTCCAATGCATTCCCATGTGTCCAAGCATGAATCCACACATTCCATGCCTTGCTCCACAAATGCAATCTTCCAAAAGACTCAATACAATGACAACCCCCAAACCACCAGCCGAACTTAACCACTAAACCTGTGCTTTCTTTTATAGAATCAAGCTCACACAAATACAACAAGTGGTAAAGTAAAATCATGTGCTACCTAAACATTGACCCCACATTTAATATTGGGTACTAACTTTTCTTTTTTAAAGTACATTTCTCCAATTTTAAATAATTGTAATATAATATTACAATGTTACAATACAATATTATAAAGGCCTCGAGAACATTCTGATGAAATCTCTACCTGTTACAAGTCCATGTGCAACTCACATAATAAATAAATTATTATAATTAAATAAACATTATTATGCAATGTGTACAACACCTATTTCCTAACATTCTCCCACATTTTGTATACATTGCATAGGCATCAATCAATGAAATACATCATCATAGCCATACATGTAACCTCATGAATCTCCAACATGCTCTCGTGCTTCATCAATATAGTTGCAAGTAAAACCTAGTGACCACCATCAAAAGAAAGAAATCCTCTCATCCTCCAATATGCCACCTATGGAAGAAAATGAACAAGCAAAGGTGAAGATGCACCAATCCAAAAACACAAACATCAAATCCAATATGATAACAAAGGCTCCAAGTAGTTGTCATAAAGCAAAAACCCATATGATAAAAAATGATATCCATAACACATGCAATGCATCTAACCATTCATAATTCCTTGGTATAATCAACATTAGTAAACTCATGCCAATATCATATCAACCCATAAACCACAATTGAGCTCCTTGTATCAAAACCAATGAAGTATACACATATCCAAGAACTCCCACTACATGGATAATACCAAATCTGAAATGAAGCTCAAAGCATATCAAGTCTCCCAATCAATGCTCGTATCAAGGTGTGATAAGTAAATCAAAACATGTAGTACCAGGGACAATCACAATGATCCACACAAGCAATCCAGTAGCTACATACTCTCCCAAAATATGTCACAATCCTCCCAAAACATAAGAGAAAACATAGAATGAAGAGAGAAAACCTATAAACCATAACATGTCCTTCTACCAACACCTCAAAGAAGCAAAATTTTGTCAAGTATGATCTCCTCCAAAATACCCCAAATAAAAAGCCATAACACCCCTAACCCTATTCAATCTTTTAGATCAAAAAGAATAAGTATCATGTAATGGACATGGATGCAAACCTCCCATAAGCAAGACGATCAAACTTATAATACCATTCCCAATTAAGAAAATCAGCCCACTAAACCATTTCCTCATATCCTCATATTGATGATATCATAAAACAACATATGCACAAGGAGATAACCAATTCCAAGTATCTCTCAAATTGAATCCCTTAGAACTAACAAACTCAATAGCTCAAGATCCATATCTATGAAAGATAAGCATAAACACAATGCACCTAAAAGGAACAACGGGAAATACCTCATAAGTAGTAAACCACTAAGTAGACCAATAGTGGGGAATGAGAATACTCCTCAAGCTATCCAAGTCATCATGACACACTAAGAACAAACTTCTCTCAAGTCTATACTAGGTGAAAGCTCCTTGGTCTTCCTACTAAAACCATCAACGATCTCACCATATTTCTCTAATCACAAGAGAATACCAACATCAACTATGTCTCCATGTCTCCATGTATCCATGATCACTTGTAATCGATCAATCCATATCAAACTCCAAATGCAACATAACACCATCCAGAAGTATCGAGAAAATGATCATGTGCACAAACAAAGAGAACCAACAAGATCAATGTCAAAGCCCTTATCACAAACCAAGAACATAAACATGACAACATGATCTAACCATCTCATTTGAGGAGATCACATTCTCCATATGAACATGACAAACAACTAGATACCATGCCAAAACTCTAATCCGCAATCAAGAGTATACCATGACATAATAGAAACCATGATAACATGTCAAATGAAAGCATAAACCACACCTCAACCAGAGACTCCAAGAGTCCTCCATAGCTTCAAGATGTCAACTATTCTTAATTATCATGAATATCACCATCTCCCACAAGTGTACCTACAAATGTGAAAGACCCTTCTACAACAATAAGATCTAAGAGCTCAAACATCTACAAAATAAAGAAGATCATCCACCATCTAATGGTGAATTCACATCACTTCCAACCCACTGAACCATGATAACAAGTCACACATGGCATTGTGACAACCATCTCCTAAATGAAGATAATCTAGGTCTACACATATACAACTGAAAAGTCAAAAACATCAAGTGTAACCATGATATCCAATTCAAGAAGATACATACAACTTCCAATAAACCGCCAATCAAGAATCAATCCTACACTGCCAATACATCATAGTCAAAAGTTCCCACTAAAAGTGTAACCAATGAATAAGCAAGCTAGCATGATATCATGGTAAACCACATGCTACAAGTCCCAAAATCAATAATCCAGCTACTATAAATGTCATCCATCTTCTCATCTCAAAACAAACATACCAATACACTAATTACCATAGACAAGGACAACTAGAAAGTATGTACCACAATGAATCAAACTTGGTGGATATAGACAATCAACAACTGACTCATCCTGCTGCAATCAATAGGCCACGTACCTTACAAATCACATAACTTCTAGATATAATCACCCAACATGCAAACTCATCATCGCATTAGTAAATTGCAAACTGAGATATCAAAGAGAATAATTCTATAGACCAAATGACTCTAACACAAAATCAACATCCAATCTAATTTGTCAAACATGTCCACAACCAAGTATCATAGTCAAGGAACCAAATAAGCATCTAGGAAACAATCAACAACCTCCTAACATCAAAAATAAATCACCACAAACATGATCATGTCGTGTCAATACAAAAAGTACACTTTCATAACCATGACACCATAATCATCACCAATGTTGTACCTATTGGCATTTTTGATGCTTATGTTGTGATTGCCATTGATGGACACACACTTGCTATGAGATCACTTTTTGTATGTATAAGTTAAAGATCATCCGGTATTTGTCCCAATCGGTATGATGTATTATAGTCTTTAGACAATCAATGTTTTGTAGAAAGTGTTTACCGATCTTAAGCGGTATGAAGACCCCAAGCGGCTCAAGGATCTCAAGCGGTATGAAGTAATGAAGCGACACAACTCATATTTCCCAGTCTTCATTTTGTCTAATCGGCAACCGGTATTTTGCTTAAAACAGTATTTTGTTTGAACCGGTAATACTCTGTGATGAGTTACCAACTGACATTTTGTGATGAGTTACCATCCACCAATTGTTTGGCGGTGCTGACACTTTAACGGTGCTTTTTGTGTCATGTTACCAGATATGTCTAGATGCATTGAACCTAGGAAATTGTATTGTAATTCTATTGGACCGACATGAAATCGGATTCCTTTATAAGGACATCATGTCTAGGGTTTTAGGTCGTCACTAGGGTTCAAGGTGGTTGAAGAGTTTTGTTTTTGTAAGAGAGATCATAGAAGAGAAGTTTAGGTTTGTGAAAAGCAGAGTTTGAATGTGTTGAAGACTGAAGTAATGCTAGAATGCATTAGGAATGAGCTATCAAGGATCTAACCAAGCAATCTATGCTATTTTCTAGATCACTCACTTGTTGATTACTCACATCTTTGACAAGTTTGAAGTCGTTAATCGAGTAGGCCCAAAAGCCTTTTGTAAATCCTCTAACAAGGTGGTTCACATCTATGGATCTAAAATCCTCTAGCAAGGTAGTCTTTAATCAGACTTATCTCCTAACAGAGATTGAGATTCCTAATAGGATCTGTTCTAGTAAAGAACATTGTATGACCTTAACCGGTCTGGTTCCTATTCTATAGATAGTTACTTGTGAGTTCCATCTCACCGTGGTTTTTCCCATTTTGGTTTCCACGTCAAAATCTCTTGTGTTATGGTGTTTGTGCTTCTGTGGGTGAATGCATTATTTGCTATTTGGTTTACATGTGTGGTAACCGATTTATCTGCTAAACTATTTTACCGGTTTACTGCTAGACTAGTAAAGTGTTTAAGTACAGTGATTTTTGGCATACTAGTTCACCTCCCCTCTTATTATTCATCAATTGGTATCAGAGCCAACCTTTCTATAAGTCTAACCACCTGGAAAGAGATATGGGGGAATACACTATGAGGGAACTTACTCATTGGCTCACTCAGTCTGAGCAAGCCTATGATGATCTTATGGTCAAATAAAAGGCCTCTCAGGCAAAAAAGAGAGAACATGCTGAAAAACTGATGGAGCTATCTGAAAATAGTGCTTCTGATGAAGCGGACATGGAAGCCCTGATTCAAGAAGTAGAAAAGCTGAATGAATCCAATTCCAACCTAAGAAAGGAGTTGGAAGGACTGACTATTCAAATATGCCAAGAGCTTGAGAACTGGAGGAAAGCTGAAGATCTGGCAAAAGACAAAGATCATGAAATCTCCAAGCTGAAGCAAGAGATCAATGCCCTAACTGCTCAACTCCATGCGAGAAAAGTGGAAAAGGAAGACACGCAAGGAGAACTGAACATAGCCATCTCTGAGAATGCAAACTTGATGGAAACAAATGCTGCTATTTCCAAAGAACTTTCCAAGTCAAAGGAAATACTTGCTAAGTTCAACACGAGTACTACTAAGCTAGAGCAAACACTTAGAGCGGCCAAACCTGTCAAGAATTTGATGGACTTGGTTACTCCAGTCATGAGGAAGGAGAGACCTCTGGTGCAAATGCTGAAGCCTCGAAGAAGTAACCAACATTCAAAGGTAAAGGTAAGCAAAAGTTCAAATCTGTTTGCTTTAACTGTCTTAAAGAAGGACATACTGCTAATGTGTGTAGGAGTAAAGCCTACAATAATTTTCCTTACTTTATAAACAATGTGTTATCAATGTTTAAGAAATGGATTTTCTTTCCCCATGATTGGCTAGGTTTTTTGAAATTTTGAGTCAGGTATGATTTTTAACTGCTTCAATCTGTTTTAGGTCTTTAAAGGTTAAGGGTTTTAGTTTTAAATCGCTCAAATGTCTGATCAAAACCCTCTGGTTTCTATTCCTACATTACTTTATTCACTTAAGTAATGGGTCTTGGGGTTGTGTGAAGTGTCCCCCCTTGTTATCTACCTAGGCGGTTGTTAAATAATCGTAAAAAGTCTATGCCTTATTTCATTTGCCTTCTAATGTTGTCGAGTCCAGTAAGTGTTGCGCAACTTCCAGATGAATCTACGACTTTCGCCATTTCATTAGGCGAAGCTGCGGGTGTGTTAAGCTATGCAAAATAGCGAAAGGAAAAAGCATGTTCAACTATGTGCATTTGATCTGGTTTAATAAGACTCCATCTCGCTCAAGATCTAACGACTAGCATTAATTTGTAGTCGAAACGAGCGAGTAAATTACCTTTCACGAAATCGGGAAAAGGTTTGGCGGGACCCAACGATGAAGAATTTTCCATGGCTAAAAGGTGATCAAGTTCAAAAGAAATCGACGGCTCTCATTGTTTCGTGACTAATAGATGCTCACATGTTATGCCCTATGAAATAGTGAAAGGTTTTATGAGAAGCATAACAGATGCGTAGGTTCCCAAAGATCTAATGGCTAGTGTAGTTTTGCGGGAGAAAGATGCTCGAAAGATAGCTTTCGCAAAATAGCGAAATAACATGGCGTTCCAAGCAACCAGTCCAGCTGGTTGAGATGGCAAGTAAGATAGTGACACGTGGCCGAAGATCAATGTGGTCAACGAATCAAATTTAAGGATTAAAAGGTGGGTCCAAGAAGATGAGTCATGTTGGGGGATAAGAAGTGACCTAGCAGATACAGGTGGCAAGGATAAAGTGGATCCTGATATTTTCTCTTAGCGAATAAAAAGTTGACATGTTAGTTCAGGAATGACTAGACACCAAGTGGATAAAGCTGAGTTAGACAACCCACGTCTGCCGGATTCAAGTAGGTTGTTAAGCATCAGGCAAGTTTGATATGATCTAACGGTTCGCGTGAGTTTGCGAAGGCAAGATGCTTGTGTTTTAAGGTCTACGAAATGGCGAAAGAGCTAGTAGGCTCGAAGAAATAGATAAGGCATAAAGGTAAAAAAGGATCAACTTTGTTTTGATCCAAGGGTTCTCATTGTTTTGTGGCTGCAAATCAACCAAGGATTAAGGCCTGTGAAATGGCGAAAGAGAAAGAGAGTTTCTTCCCAGCATGACATGGAATGACAGCTGTTACTTCTTGTAAGGATTGATGGTGATGTGTCGTAACACACGTAGTTTCAAAAGGTGATTCAGGGCCCGCCAAGGTGTAACTAGCGGTTATGCAGGAAATAAGACATGTGGTTGACTCCGAACTAAACCCAAAGAGTTTCCCAGAGCTAATGGTCGAGTGCCATGTGGCATTTGTTAACTGGTAAATAAATGGGGTAAGTAATAAAGGTCTCACTTAAAGGATGGTCATCTCGAGATTGATCCAATGCCTCTCGTTGTTTTGTGGCCCGAAGGTGTAAGTGGATTAACCTCTAAGAAATAGCAAAAAATCATTAGCCGTCAACATGAGGCGCGGTTAGTGAAAAAGTTGACTATCTCGACAGGGGTTAAAGTCCAGACGGTTAGAGTTCCATCTAACACTTGGTGTAGCTTCGCGAAAGGAAAATGCTCGGGGGATAAAGCTTGCGAAATGGCGAAAAGGAGGTAGGGCCCAATGCAAAGGCAAAGAGGTTAAAATAGTGTAAAGATTGACCAAGTCTCATTTGATTAGACGGCTGGCATGATTTCATTGAGTGAAATTGTGAGGATGTTACACTCTGCGAAATGGCAAAAGAGCAAAAAGGAAAATACACAGACATGTTATGACCCGTTGGAGTGAAATTTTTGAATTCTTCTATGAATTCAATTTTGAAGGGACGACCGAAGCATGCAGTATCAATGTCATAGTTAAGAGCCTGACTACCGTATATGATTTCGCATCAATTGAATGAAGGCATCATTTTGAAGAGTAGTTGTAGAGAAGCACTTGCAGAGCAAATTTCTTCAATTGCAGAGCAAATTTCTTCAGTTGCAGAGTAGATTTCTTCAATTGCAAAGAAGATTTCTTCAAGCAAAAAATAGGTTCTCTTGTACTCCTGTTTGGCAATTACTTGACAGTGTGTTTTAATTGAGGTTTTGATTTATTACAGAACAGTTGGGGCTAGTAATTAAATTACTTTCATAGTTTTTAAGATGGCACCTAAAAGAGAATTCTCAGGAAAGGTTAATTATCAAGAGAGGGCTATCTGTGATGATTTCCTAGAACAGTTGACATTGTCAACTAATGTGGTAGCAAAGGTAAAAGAACTAGTGCCAAGAGCTCCTCACCTAAAAATAATAAAGGGATTATATGATAAGGGTAATTGGCTAAGAGACCCTCAAATTGGGTTGTCTGGGTTGGGATTATTTAAGGTTGGATTTGGCATGAGAAACTCCCTAGCCCTAATGAACAGTATCTGGGAGTTGGATGTAGGCAAATTGGTGGTCCTTGGAGTATTCATGGATGTGGATCTCCTAACTTAGATTGCACACAACTATGACCAAATCACAAGAAGTGTTAAGGATATAAGTGGGAAAACTCTCATTGAAATAAATATTCAGGAGTTCAAAAATGCTTTCGGGCTTAGTGAATTTACCAATTTTTTAGAACCTATTAATTTCAAATCACTAGCTTAGGTTTACAGTGTGCAGAGGAATCACCTTAGAAATGGGCCTCTTAAAGAATTCTTTGTGAAGATAGGCGGGTTAATAGTTGTAGGACCTAATACTGAGGAGCCTTTTTCTTTAAATCTATTTACCCTTAGGGCCAAAGGATTATACTGGTCACTCTGCCAAATTCTAGGAGAAGATGCTGAGGCAAATATGCCAACTCATTACATGCTAATGGTTGCTCAAATTTTGAACCCTTCTTTGGTAGTAACCTTTGACTATGCTTCCTATATCACTGATGCCATCCATGAAGGATTGATAGGAATAAAGAATAGGAAAGTGGATAGGCCTTTTGGATGGTACTCCCTCCTCATGCATTTATTTTTATTCAAAGGTGGTGATTAGTTTGCAAGTGGAATGGATATTGTGAAAGAGAAAAATAGAGAGAAGATGCCAGTGCAGTTATGGAGTACAGTGTTGTCATGGGACAGAGAAGATGCAAGCTTCTTGAAGTTTGATAAATGTTTTGCATCTAAGATTAGGACTCTTATCTATTCAGAAAATCCAAGAGTTCCTAAGGTTCTTTTGGAATTCATTAGGCCAAAAGAATTTGTTGAGAATGTTAAAATTGTCCACAGTTGGGGTGATATCTACTTATACCCTATCTCCATAGTTTTCAGAGTATATGGCTTCAAACGCACTCCATTTTTGTTGCCCTATCAGGTCCCTCTTAAATTGGGAATTGCAGAGATCCTTAGGCAAAATGGTGGTGTGCAAGAGGTAGAGTTAACAAGCAGAGGTAAAGGGACCATTTTCCCTATAGTTACCATAGCACACCAATTTGTGATAATTAAAGGAGGTTGGAAGTGTTTTGAAGATTTCCTTCAACCGTATCATTTGTCAACTGCAGTAACCTAATGTGCTGACCCTGAAGATTTCTTCAATGACATGTTCAAAAAGAGGGCAATATGCAGAGGTAGACCCCACCAATTCCAGTTTCCTGAAGACCTCATTAGGAATGAGTTTGATTTAGATGAGCAAGAGCTAAGGAAGGAAAAGTGGGTGGCCTACAAAAAGGCTTTAGACTTTGTACACCAATTCGACACTAGCTATGACCCTTTGTCTAGCTTTCACCCTTTTGAAGAGAAGATAAAGTTCTTAATTCTTTGTTTTGAGGATGTGATGCAAACATTGAAAGAAAAGAGGGAGGTTGTAATTAAGAACAACCCTGAGAAAGCAAGACTGGTTCTAAATAGGTCTGCATCTACCAGAGCAATCCCTCCTAGTGATTACATGTTGCATAAGAAGTCCAACTATAGTGTGTTGATGCCTACAACAAGGGAGCCCTCTACCTCAAAAGGGAAGAGGAAGATACAGGATTCCATTGACATTCAAGATAGCCCAAAGAAACAAAGAGTGGGAAAAGAAGTACAATCTGATAAACCTTTGTACTCTCCATCTCAATCCCCTATTCATATAGGAGATGAATAGGCAGCAGCTGAGCAACTGTTACAGTTAGGCAGCCTTGGAGAGATAGCATACACATATGATGAAGTGGAAGAGGGAATGCCAGAAGAGCCCCTTACTACTGAAATGAACATCACTACTAATGAGTTCAAAGGCCAGGGTGGGATCTTGAGATCAAGCAAGCCAGTGAAGATTTCTTGGCTGATAATAATTTTGTCACATCAGGAGCTTTCATGCAATTTGTGTGGAAGTAGAACATTGATAAATTTAATGCTAGGTGTGAAAAGAGGAAAGGTGAGCAGCCCCACAGGGATCCAGCTGTGGTGGAGGAAGAGATAGAGCAAGAAATGGTTGATGAGTTTAAGACCATCACTCCTGAGCAGGGAAGAGACATGGTAGCACAGGCTGGGGTACTCATTCTCCCCGAATGGGATATAGCAGATGCCTTGGTTTTAGAGGCAGTAAGAAAAGAGACAAAACCTATGGAGGGAGTCACTTTCAACAAAGATAATGCTGCATTGGTCATGTTGTCTCTTAAAATAGATGAAAATAAGAGGAATAAGGACACCCCAGGGTCAAGCTACCTTGGAGGAATGATAGTGAAAAGAGTGCAGAGCGTTTGGGTAGTGGAAGCTGTTAGCACTGTGCTAGAGACTGCAAAGTTTAGTGTTGCAGTAGCAGAAAGGGAAGCTAAGGAAAAGGCAGATCTCCAAGTTAAGTTGGAGATAGTTTTAAAAGCTTATAACAATGCCAAGGAAGAGGTAAGAGGTAAAGATAGCATCATCGCCAAGCTACAAAGCCAGTTGGCAGGACAATACCATCAAGGTGAGTCCTTAACACTAATGATCTCCTCTTCTCCTACAAGACCTCCACATACCAACCCCATTATTGAGTTCCCACCATCTCCAGCACCTTCTAGTTCTCAGTTGATTGAGATAACTCCCCATGAGTTGGAGAATTTAAAACAGGCTCAAGTCTTATATGCAAAGAAATATGAAGAGAGGGTAAAGGTTACAATTTTAAGTTTTGCTGACACTACAGGGTCTTCATTAATGTATAACAATATGAGTAAGATTTTGGAAATGTGGGATGAATTAAATGGGGACAAGGCTGTATTAATGCCTATTTTTGATAAACGGAGACCCAGAGAGCAAGATATAGAACTGATTTGTGTATCCTATGATGAGGCAGGGGCTGACCCTTCTACAAATGATATGACAAAGGATTTAGTAAAATTGGCAGAAGGAGTAGATAATGCAGATAAAAAGATCAACTTTTACAAGAAAGAGTACACTGATCAAGTTTTTGAATTACTCCCAGGAGGTTTTGTCAGCCCAAACTAATTAAAGAACAAAAAAATATGGCTTAAGGAATTGGAAGCCAAATTGTCACTTAGAATAAAAGGAATTGTCAAATAAGAGGATGCCTCCATATTTGTTAAAACAATTGAAGAGATTGAGAAAATCAAATCTCATTATGGTTTCCTAAATTCAGAGGTCAATAAAATGAGGAATTCTTGGAAAAGATTAGCCAAGACAAAAGCAAAAGTAATTAACTTCTCATGGCCTGCTGATGAGGTGTATCAGGAATGGACAAGAAAATATGTCGTGCTTGATGTGGAGCAGTTAGAAAATGTTGCAACAGAACAACAAGAGGAAGAAGCCACGGATGTTGAAAGAGACTTGTAACTACATTCGTAAAAGGTTTTGTAACTTCTTCTTGAGAAGTAATGATTGTAACAAACTCTCCTAGGAAAGTCTGGAGCTATGTGTGCATCCATATTGTTATAAATGGATACCAGGACTAAAAAAAGAAGGATCGCAAGGAATTGTAAGAAAACACTGCAAAAATTTATCTGATCTTTTCCAATTTTAATGGAGAATATTCGAAGGTTTTTGTAATACTTTTTGAAGAAAATATCAATATACAGACCATTGGTTTTGAGTTTAAACTTTGTGTTGTCTTCAAGTATGTTTGTAAGTGTTTACTATTTCATTATGAGTAATCTAGGGTTATTTCGTTTGAATATGGGTTGTAAGGCAACTTTCAGTATATATGTTTCTTAGCTTTTCTCTTCAGGAGGGGAATTAAATACACAGGAATCATTTCTACCAGTAAATTCTTTGTGGGGCACTTTGAATTTTGATGAACACAGTTTAGCTTGATATGAATAAATTCTTATGTGTGTCAGGCATGTATAAGGATCTATAGAAGCCAAATTGATGGAATATGTAGAGATATTTGATTGTGGAAGTATTGTTTGAACTTAGATGACTCTGTGACCTTGGATAAGGCATTGGTGTAGATCAAGGTTGTCTATTAAATATCTTGTAGGTCAATACTGAACTTGAGTACAATTTTCATTTATTTGTTTCAGTTAGTTTTAAGGTGATTAGATCCACTGGTTTTTGGACTGGTTTGCTGTAGATTTATCTTTTAAAAGTGTGAATTTAGTTCACAAAGGTATACTCGCCTAAACTTTGAATAAGTTTGAAGTGTAGAAGGTTAATCAAACCTTGTCATATGTTGTCCTGAAGGTTTCCTTCTCTTTAATCTCTCTTCTGCATACAGAGTTATCATAGCATTATAAGGATTTTAAAGTGAATCAGATTTTGAGAACAACACAATGTACCTAGATCCAATAAGTTCAATGGTAATTGTTATGCATGCAACAAGTTTGGGCATAGAGCATCTAAATGCAGGTCTGTTATGAACAACACTGGAAGATATCCTTAGACGACTCAAGGAGTTAGTTCAGAACCTTTTGTGAACCAGAATCACAACCGGTTTAATACCTATAATCATCAGTCGCATAGCAGTGGCTATCAAGACTCAACCGGATGGAGAGCAAATTGTTGGATTTACCATGGTCATGGTCACACTTGTGAGGCCTCACCTTGACTCAGTCTGACATTCAGTGGATTTTATATTTTAGACTATTATGGATTCTTTATTTTGATGCATTTTGAGACTTAGAACTTATATGATTTCAGGATTTGGATAACATTGCTATGATTTGATGATTTACTTACATGCTTTATGAGACAGAACACTACATGATTATTAGATAGAATGATATTGCAATGATAGATGTCGTTATTGAAATTGCAGGACTTTACTCTGAATATAGAACTATGATGTATGTTTTGTTCATGTGAATTGGGATGAAAATTGCTTATGTGAATTTGCTTGACAAAAGATGTATTCAATCTATGCAGATGAAAATTGTATGCAAGTGATGATGTGCACTGTTATATTATTGAATTATATTATATTTGGATATTTGGAAGTACTAATGTGTAAATTGAGATGCGTACGAAATTTACCATGTGACCATGGAAAATTACGGAGAATCAAACCTAGACCTATGTATGTTCGTGAAGCCAGGGTTTGTCTATTTGGAGAGACAACACCCCGTTTGTGTTGTATTTTATTCGTAACAGTATATGCTGCATGAGTGTTAAGTGTTATTTAAATTTTAATGTGTAAAAACCTCAAGAGACTATTTCATGTTTTATTTTATTTGTGTCACTTGACACGTGTGTATTTAAATTTAATTATTTTATTTTGTCTCTTGGTGGGAAAATGTTTAATTATAGTTTTCTTAAATAAATTAATGTGTTGTCAAAAATGTTTTGGGAATATAATATTTGGAGTGGTCAACTTATGTTTGACCCGAAAATAAACTTCAGAGGGGTTTAAAATGGGTTAAATGAACACCTAGGGGTAGTTTAATAGGGTTTCCTAAAGCCCATAAGGTATATCTAGGGGTTAGGGGTAATTTTAGGCAAGTTTCTACTTTATAATGATCTTTTTAACGCTTTAAAAATTGGTTTTTTTGAGTTGAGCGAAAATTGAAAATTGAAGTTAAATCTAATCAAGATTTTTTTTCCTTTTGGAATGAGAGTCTTTTTGCATTTTTGCTTTCTTTCTTCTTTTTGGTTTTTTTTAGAATCCTGTGAGAACTCAGAGAGTAAGCTTCTTAAGGAAGATTTTTGGGAATAGTAGGGTAATCACCCACTCTCCATTTTTGGAGACAGAAGAAAATTTGTAAAGAAAATAATGTTATGGAATAGAGAAATTGAATAAGGGTAGAAGGAAAAAGATTTGTGGATTGGGCAGCTCTTCTTCAGATATCATAATAACCTTTGGGCAGATTAAGGTTGGTTTCAATTTTTACTTTTAATATCTTCTTCTTGTTCATGTCTGGAAGTTATTGGTGTAAGAAATCTGTATTCTTGAAAATTTATGTTTGAAAATCTTTTGGTATTTTGTTTTATGAATTGATGTGTTTTGGGAGTTTTCTCAAGATCTCTTACTCTTGGGAGAGAAGACGATCTTGAGGGTGGTAGCAGTGATAGCCCTCGAGTGAGAGACTCTCTTTTGAGAGCGATCACAAGGGATCTTTGTGTGACCCTTACTGCATGGCCTGTTTGTGCAATGGGGGTCATAAGGAGGGTTATAAGGCTAGAATGCCTTTGGGGGGCATAAGGATTAAGGGGTTGAGATTCTTGATATTTTTATTGTGCCATGAGGTGGCTTCTTGTTTATTTCATACTTGCAGTTCTCCTCAGGGTATTTGGTCCACTACCACCCTTGAAAATGTTCATCACTAAAGTGTGGTGTTGTAAAAGCCAAGTTGGGAATGTGTCTAGAAAATTTGTATGCATTGCTTTCTATGTGTTTGCCTATTTGTTACCCGTCTAGGAATTGGTTCTCCGAGCTTGGGGGTGGCTACTAGTTAGCCTAGGCTGGGAGGTGAGCACTCCATGGTCATATTTGTGTCTTCTATTATGCAGGAAATTCAGAGGAAAGAGAATAGGAACCATGAAAGAGATACAAAAGATTGTTATTGAAGATACTTGAATTCAGTTGCAGATGTTTGTTTAAAATTGTTATAGAAATATACCTCATTCATAGAAAAGAGAAGCAAGTTGTAAATTGTGAAAATAGACTTGAAGTTTTTTATTGTTGTGACTATTCAGAGAAACATCCTGAAAATTTGGTAGAATATCTTAGAGATGTTATTAAAAAGAAAGGCTTGTTATTTCTACTTCTGGTTTATTTGAAAAAGAAAAGTTAATTTGTGTTGCATGCAAAAGCTTCTTGTATTATGGAAAGAAATAAAAGAATTGTTTTCATTTAGATTTTACCTATATTTTTACTTGAGGCAAAATAGAAGTTTATTTATGCTGAAAGATTTTAAGCATTTTAAATAGAAAAAGTTGTTTTATGTGAATATTTTATTAGAAGAAAAAAATCAATGAATTTCTTTATTTCCAGAAAAAGTATAATGTATCTTTGAATAGTATTCTAAATTGTATTTTAGTTAGCATTGATTTAAAAGCTTATTAATTTTACACACACACACACACACACACACACACACACACACACACACACACACATATATATAAATCTGATTTAACTTAATGTTTTTCCCTTTATTAAATTAGCTTAAAATTTTGCATGTAAATTCTCTTTTAAAAATTTATATATATTTATATTGAAATAAATTTCATCCTTTTAACTATGCTTATTTAAGTTATGTAAATATATATATATATATATATATATATATATATATATATATATTTATATATATATATATATATATATATATTTATAAAAAAAATTTTAAAAAAAAATATGTTTTGGGTCCCCGCGGACTTCACTGTGTGTACGTACAGTGGACGGCCGCGCGGCGCCCACTATGTGCACACACAGTGGAGCCGCTTTCGGCTCCCACTCTGTGGGCACACAGTGGACGGCCACGGCCGCCACTGTGTGGCCACACAGTGGGGAGCCGCTAGCAGCGCCCACTGTGTGGGTACACAGTGGTGCCACGACGCCCACTGTGAGCTCACACAGTGGCGCGCGCGGCCAGCCGCCTCCCAAACTCCCGTGAGCTGCAAACAATGAAATCGTGGCCGCCTTTAGGGTCTTCGGCCTAGCAAGAAACTTTGACTGTTAAAAAAAAAATATATGGGTTAAAACCCTAGCCCGGATGGGGCTAGGGCAATTCGGTTTTAAAAATAAAAGAAAAATGTTAATTAGTTTAGATATTATAAATGTGAGAAAATTGGAACCCTAATTAGGGTTGGGGAAAAATATGGTTTAATAATTAGGAAGTTAAAAATGGCTTTTGAGTTAGAGTTAAAATAATTAACATATAAGTAAAATATATATATATATATATATGTTTCCATATATATATATGGGAATATATATATATATGTATATATATGAATTTTGAGCTTTTTGAATAAGTAATTAAATTATAAATATTTAAATATATGTATATACAAATATGTATATATATATATTTTTATATATTCCTGATATTAATTTGGAATAAATTATAAAGAGAAATTTAAAAAAAGTTGATAAGACTATATAGACATATGGGAGGATAAATTAAATTTTTCTCTCCTATTTCCTTTAGCTTGATTAATTTAATAAACCTATTGACTAGGTATCTCTTGGAGATAGAATTAAACCAGTAGGTTTTCCGCAATTAAAATTTAACAATTTATCGATGCTTAGATCGTTTCAGAATTAGCTCGAATTTAATAATGGAAATTTCATTAACGCTTGTCGCAAGAGTGAACTTGTTAATTAAATTTAGTATGTTTTTTTAAAAAAAAATTTGTTCCGTTTTTGCCCTAAATTTTGGGCATGACATTTTGGTATCAGAGCAAGGTTTCCACACTAGGAGCCTTACTCACTTACGTTTCGCCTTAAATATATTTAAAATTATTTTGTTAAATGGAATTTAGAATTTAATTGAATTTAATTATAAAAGAAATAAAGTAATTATTTTGTCTTATTTCCTCTTAGGATGCCTCCGTTGACGCGACAAGCTCACAAGCGCGGACGGGGTCCTAGACGTGTGCACATAGCATGCGATGAGGTAGAGAGGGAGGCATCGGTTCCAGAGGAGAACCCAGGAGCACCTCCCGAACAGCCAAATGAGCCTAACCTTGACATTTTAGCAGCCATTTAGAATCTTATTGGCATTGTTCAGGAAAGGATTCCAGCAGAGAACCCTCAGGGTAGGAGTTATGACTCTGGGAGTTATAGATCTGTTGATAGAGAATGAAGCAAGAGCCCAGCTCCGATTCCTATAGAGAGTCAGGGTGGTAATGAGCCAGAGTCAGTGCATATGCCAGGACCACCTCTTGTGGTGGAACCAGTTTATTTTGAGAGAGGTCGTCGAGATCCAGGGGATCTCATCAGGTAGGTCATGTGCCTCCAACCACCATCCTTCGGAGGTTCTACAGATGGAGTAGAGGCCGAGGCATGGCTTCTGAGTCTTGAGAGGTGCTTTGTGTTGCGTTCTTATGAGAGCAACTTGAAAGCACGTGTTGCAGTTCATCTTCTGAGAGGGACAGCCTCCACCTGGTGGAGACAGGAAGAGTACAAATGCGGATTAGTTCCTGATACACTCACCTCAGAGATATTCACAGAGAGGTTTCGTGAGAGGTACCTATTAGAGCATTTCAGGCAGCGTCATATAGATGAATTTCATGATCTCCAACAAAAAGGCTTGTCAGTAACCTAGTATGAGAGTAAATTCTTTGAGTTGTTTCCATATGTAGATTATCTAAAGGATGAGAAACTTCTTGTAAACCGCTTCATCAGGGGATTGAATGCCGGTATAGTCGGGCCTGTTAGGATGTCCGCTCCAGAGAGCCTTCGGGTTGCTGTAGAGAAGGCACTGATTGCCGAGGAAATTTAGGTTAGACCACAGGACAATAGGGATCGGTATCAGAACCGAAATCCCGCACCTCAGCCTTATGGATTCTAGAAACCACATTGGAAAGGGAACAACCGAAATTCTCAGGGGTTCTCCAAACCCCCTCCTCCACAATAGACACCACAGAACTAGAAACAGAAGCCTCCACAGTATCAGCAGGGCTCCAAGCCCAAGCAGTGGTAGACTTAGGGACAGAAACGTGATCAGAGAGCACAGGGGCAGTACACACAGCCGGCGGGACTCAGCAGTCCTCCAGGGGTGGGTACAGTAGATCCAGTAGGACAGGAGGTCAGGGATTTTCTAGGCCTCGGGGTGCCCAGTTCCAGGCACGGGGTGCTTGCTTTACTTGTGGAGCCATGGGGCATTTGGCGAGGGATTGCCCTCAGGGACAGGTAGCAGGGAGTCAGCGGATGGCCGCTTCAGAGCCAATAATTGGTGATATGGGTAGGTCCCATAGAGTATTCACAGTGGTTGACAACCGCCAGGCTGATCATCAGGCCACGGTTATCGAATCTTCAGGTATAATTAGAGGTAACAATGTATCTATTTTGTTTGATTCAGGAGCTACTGACTCCTTTATATCTCCATCGGTTGTGGAGCGTTGTGGGCTAGTGGCAACTAGGCAGGGTGTCAGTTGGGAAGTGGAATTAGCTTCAGGGGCTAGAGTGTCAGTGGAATCAGAAGTTAGGGCATGTCAGCTGCAGATTGGCAAGACCACCACTTTAGTAGACCTTAGAGTGACTCCACTTGGATCTTATGGAATCGTACTTGGCATGGATTGGCTTTATGCCCACAGAGCCAAGATGGATTGCCGCCTGAAAAAGATCGAGTGTGAGGATGATCATGGTTCGCCCATAGTTATCACCGGGATTCAGAGGCCCGTGTCTCTTCGTATGATCTCCGCAATGCAGCTTAAGCGGAGCATGCAGAAGGGATGTCAGCTTTTTGCTATCACTATCAGTGACAGAGAGGAAGAGGAGGAAAAAGAAACATTGCTCGATGACCATCCTATCCTTAAGGGATATTCAGATGTATTTCCTTCAGAGTTACCGGGAATGCCTCCCCGCAGAGAGATTGATTTTCATATAGACCTAGTACCAGGAGCCGAGCCAGTTTCCAGAGCACCATATAGAATGACCACAAATGAGCTTAATGAACTTAAAATTCAGCTTGAGGAACTTCTTGAGAAGGGTCATATCCGTCCTAGCATATCCCCGTGGGGTGCACCAGTCATCTTCGTTAAGAAGAAGGATGGATCTCTACGATTGTGTATGGATTATCGGTAGCTAAATAAAGTAACCATCAAGAACCGATATCCTTTGCCCAGAATTGATGATTTATTTGATCAGCTTCAGGGTGCCAAAGTCTTTTCCAAAATAGATCTGAAGTCAGGATACCATTAGTTGAGAATAGTGGAAAGTGATATCCACAAGACCGCATTTCGCACTAGGTATGGTCACTATGAGTTTACCGTAGTCCCCTTTGGACTTACGAATGCCCCAGCAGTTTTTATGAGCCTCATGAATGGGGTGTTCCGTACCTTTCTGGACCGTTTTGTTATTGTGTTCCTCGATGATATACTGATATATTCTCAGAATGAGAAGGAGCATGAGGAGCACCTGAAACAGGTATTGCAGTGTTTGCGAGATAACTAGTTGTTTGGCAGCCTATCGAAGTGTGCTTTCTTTCGATCTGAGGTCAAGTACCTTGGACATGTTATTTACGGTGATGGGATCTCAGTTGACTTATCAAAGATTAGGGCTATTATGGATTGGCTAGTGCCTACCAGTGTGACAGAGGTCAGGAGTTTCATGGGTTTAGCAGGTTATTACCGACGTTTTGTTGAGGGTTTCTCCAAAGTCGCACACCCTATTACCTCTCTTCAGTGTAAAGGGAAGAAATTTGAGTGGACAGAGAAGTGCGAGAAGGCCTTTCAGGAACTCAAGAAGGCACTTACTAGCGCTCCTATCCTTGTTGTACCAGATCCTTCAGCTGACTTCATGGTTTGTATAGATGCTTCCCTAGAGGGTTTAGGGGTAGTTCTTATGCAAGGTGGTAGGGCCATAGCCTTTGATTCTAGGAAACTTAAGACTCATGAACTTAATTATCCCACTCACGATCTTGAGCTCGCAGCAGTAGTGCATGCACTTGTGAGGTGGAGACACTTCCTTTTAGGACATCACTTCAAGTTGCATTCAGATCATCAGAGTCTTCAGTACATCTTCACTCAGCCGAACCTTAATGCATGTCAGAGGAGATGGATGGAGTTCTTGTGCGAATATGATTTTGACATTCACTACATCAAGGGAAAGGAAAATGTAGTTGCAGATGCCTTGAGTAGGAGACATCACGAGGTTTTCACCATATCAATGGGCACAGACTTGAGGGACCGTATACTTCGGCACTTGTCAGAGGATGGATGGTATGCAAAGGTGTGTCAGGTATTACGTTCTCAGGTTACTCTAGAAGGGAAATATGTGGATTATTCTTTGGAGTTCGATGGAATGTTACGCCACAGAGGGCGCATTTATGTACCTTCCTTCGGAGGGTTGCGAGAGTTCATTGTCACGGAAGCTCATAGAGCTCCTTATGCAGCGCATCTCGGGGTTAAGAAGTTGCATGTAGACTTGAGGCAGTTGTATCATTGGTCGGGAATGCGGTAGCTCATTGCTGAGATAGTAGCTTGGTGTCTCGAGTGTCAGAGGGTAAAGGTGGAGCACCGCCATCCAGGTGGGTTGCTTCAGTCTCATGCTATACCACAGTGGAAGTGGGATACTATATTCATGGATTTCATCATTGGTCTTCCTATGTCTTCTCATCGCCATGATGCTATCTTGGTGACAGTTGACAAGTTGACCAAAGTAGCTCACTTTTCACCAGTTCGTACTACATTCATAGCTCCAGCAGTAGCATAGGTGTTCTTGCGAGACATTGTTAGGCTTCATGGCGTATCTCGCAAGATTATTTCTGACAGGGATTCTCTTTTCACTTCTACCTTTTGGAAGTCATTACAGGCAGCTATGGGCACTAAGCTCAATTTCAGTATAGCCTATCACCCGGAGATAGATGGTCAGACAGAGAGGGTCAATCAGGTGTTAGAGGATATGCTTCGTATGTACATCATGGATCATCAGACCTGGTGGGAGGAGTATCTTCCCTTAGTGGAGTTTGCCTATAACAATGGGCATCACACTTCATTGGGGATGCCACCCTACCAAGCATTATACGACAGGCCTTGCAAGACGCCCTTGAGTTGGGATTGCATAGAGAATAGAGTTGCTATTGGTCCTGAGTTAGTTCGGGATATGGAACAGCAGGTGGATTTGATTAGGCAGCATCTCAGAGAGGCTCAGGATAGACATAAGAAATATGCCGATGCAAAGAGGGTTGATCGTAGTTACTTGGTTGGAGACAGAGTTTTCCTGAGAGTACGACCGCATAAGAGTCCAATCCGTTACGGAAAGGGTTCTAAGCTCGCACCTCGCTTTGTAGGACCTTTTGAGATTTTGGAGAGGATAGGCCTAGTTGCCTACCGTTTAGCTTTGCCACCTAGCCTGTCACGCATCCACGATGTGTTTCATGTTTCAGTTTTGAGAAAATATATCTATGATGAGTCTCACCTTTTAGATTGGAATGCCTTGCAGGTGGAGTCGGATGGGCAGCTAGCTTTGGAGCCCATTCGCATTTTGGCACACCGGACATTGGCCCTTCAAGGTCAAGAGATGGACCAGGTTAGGGTCCAGTGGGATTGTTATGATGAGGTTACGGCTTCATGGGAGGACGCAACACGTATGAGATCAGAGTACCCTCACCTCTTTGATGAACTCTAGGAGGAAGTTCATGCCTAGAGGGGGAGGATGTGAGGCCTCACCTTGACTCAGTCTGACATTCAGTGGATTTTATATTTTAGACTATTATGGATTCTTTATTTTGATGCATTTTGAGACTTAGAACTTATATGATTTCAGGATTTGGATAACATTGCTATGATTTGATGATTTACTTACATGCTTTATGAGACAGAACACTACATGATTATTAGATAGAATGATATTGCAATGATAGATGTCATTATTGAAATTGCAGGACTTTACTCTCAATATAGAACTATGATGTATGTTTAGTTCATGTGAATTGGGATGAAAATTGCTTATGTGAATTTGCTTGACAAAAGATGTATTCAATCTGTGCAGATGAAAATTGTATGCAAGTGATGATGTGCACTGTTATATTATTGAATTATATTATATTTGGATATTTGGAAGTACTAATGTATAAATTGAGATGCGTAGGAAATTTACCATGTGACCATGGAAAATTACGGAGAATCAAACCTAGACCTATGTATGTTCGTGAAGCCAGGGTTTGTCTATTTGGAGAGACAACACCCCGTTTGTGTTGTATTTTATTCGTAACAGTATATGCTGCATGAGTGTTAAGTGTTATTTAAATTTTAATGTGTAAAAACCTCAAGAGACTATTTCATGTTTTATTTTATTTGTGTCACTTGACACGTGTGTATTTAAATTTAATTATTTTATTTTGTCTCTTGGTGGGAAAGTGTTTAATTATAGTTTTCTTAAATAAATTAATGTGTTGTCAAAAATGTTTTGGGAATATAATATTTGGAGTGGTAAACTTATGTTTGACCCGAAAATAAACTTCAGAGGGGTTTAAAATGGGTTAAATGAACACCTAGGGGTAGTTTAATAGGGTTTCCTAAAGCCCATAAGGTATATCTAGGGGTTAGGGGTAATTTTAGGCAAGTTTCTACTTTATAATGATCTTTTTAACACTTTAAAAATTGGTTTTTTTGAGTTGAGCGAAAATTGAAAATTGAAGTTAAATCTAATCAAGATTTTTTTTCCTTTTGGAATGAGAGTCTTTTTGCATTTTTGCTTTCTTTCTTCTTTTTGGTTTTTTTTAGAATCCTGTGAGAACTCAGAGAGTAAGCTTCTTAAGGAAGATTTTTGGGAATAGCAGGGTAATCACCCACTCTCCATTTTTGGAGACAAAAGAAAATTTGTAAAGAAAATAATGTTATGGAATAGAGAAATTGAATAAGGGTAGAAGGAAAAAGATTTGTGGATTGGGCAGCTCTTCTTCAGATATCATAATAACCTTTGGGCAGATTAAGGTTGGTTTCAATTTTTACTTTTAATATCTTCTTCTTGTTCATGTCTGGAAGTTATTGGTGTAAGAAATCTGTATTCTTGAAAATTTATGTTTGAAAATCTTTTGGTATTTTGTTTTATGAATTGATGTGTTTTGGGAGTTTTCTCAAGATCTCTTACTCTTGGGAGAGAAGACGATCTTGAGGGTGGTAGCAGTGACAGGCCTCGAGTGAGAGACTCTCTTTTGAGAGCGATCACAAGGGATCTTTGTGTGATCCTTGCTGCATGGCCTGTTTGTGCAATGGGGGTCATAAGGAGGGTTATAAGGCTAGAATGCCTTTGGGGGGCATAAGGATTAAGGGGTTGAGATTCTTGATATTTTTATTGTGCCATGAGGTGGCTTCTTGTTTATTTCATACTTGCAGTTCTCCTCAGGGTATTTGGTCCACTACCACCCTTGAAAATGTTCATCACCAAAGTGTGGTGTTGTAAAAGCCAAGTTGGGAATGTGTCTGGAAAATCTGTATGCATTGCTTTCTATGTGTTTGCCTATTTGTTACCCGTCTAGGAATTGGTTCTCCGAGCTTGGGGGTGGCTACCAGTTAGCCTAGGCTGGGAGGTGAGCACTCCATGGTCATATTTGTGTCTTCTATTATGCAGGAAATTCAGAGGAAAGAGAATAGGAACCATGAAAGAGATACAGAAGATTGTTATTGAAGATACTTGAATTCAGTTGCAGATGTTTGTTTAAAATTGTTATAGAAATATACCTCATTCATAGAAAAGAGAAGCAAGCTGTAAATTGTGAAAATAGACTTGAATTTTTTTGTTGTTGTGACTATTCAGAGAAACATCCTGAAAATTTGGTAGAATATCTTAGAGATGTTATTAAAAAGAAAGGCTTGTTATTTCTACTTCTGGTTTATTTGAAAAAGAAAAGTTAATTTGTGTTGCATGCAAAAGCTTCTTGTATTATGGAAAGAAATAAAAGAATTGTTTTCATTTAGATTTTACCTATATTTTTACTTGAGGCAAAATAGAAGTTTATTTATGCTGAAAGATTTTAAGCATTTTAAATGGAAAAAGTTGTTTTATGTGAATATTTTATTAGAAGAAAAAAATCAATGAATTTCTTTATTTCCAGAAAAAGTATAATGTATCTTTGAATAGTATTCTAAATTGTATTTTAGTTAGCATTGATTTAAAAGCTTATTAATTATATATATATATAATCTGATTTAACTTAATGTTTTTCCCTTTATTAAATTAGCTTAAAATTTTGCATGTAAATTCTCTTTTAAAAATTTATATATATTTATATTGAAATAAATTTCATCCTTTTAACTATGCTTATTTAAGTTATGTAAATATAAATATATATATATATATATATATATATATTTATATTTATATATATATATATATATTTTTATATATATATATATATATTTATATATATATATATATATAAATTTTTATATATTATATTTTAAAAAAAAATTTAAAAAAAAAAAATGTTTTGGGTCCCCGCGGACTCCACTGTGTGTACGCACAGTGGACGGCCACGCGGCGCCCACTGTGTGCACACACAGTGGAGCCGCTTTCGGCTCCCACTGTGTGGGCACACAGTGGACGGCCACGGCTGCCACTGTGTGGCCACACAGTGGGGAGCCGCTAGTGGCACCCACTGTGTGGGCACACAGTGGTGCCGCGGCGCCCACTGTGAGCTCACACAGTGGCGGGCACGGCCAGCTGCCTCCCAAACTCCTGTGACCTGCAAACAATGAAATCGTGACCGCCTTTAGGGTCTTCGGTCCAGCAAGAAACTTTGACTGTTAAAAAAAAATATATATGGGTTAAAACCCTAGCCCAGATGGGGCTAGGGCAATTCGGTTTTAAAAATAAAAGAAAAATATTGATTAGTTTAGATATTATAAATCTGAGAAAATTGGAACCCTAATTAGGGTTGGGGAAAAATATAGTTTAATAATTAGGAAGTTAAAAATGGCTTTTGAGTTAGAGTTAAAATAATTAACATATAAGGAAAATATATATATATATATATATGTTTCCATATATATATATGGGAATATATATATATATATATATATATATATATATATATGTATATATATGAATTTTGAGCTTTTTGAATAAGTAATTAAATTATAAATATTTAAATATATGTATATACAAATATGTATATATATATATATATTTTTATATATTCCTGATATTAACTTGGAATAAATTATAAAGAGAAATTTAAAAAAATTTGATAAGACTATATAGACATATGGGAGGATAAATTAAATTTTTCTGTCCTATTTCCTTTAGCTTGATTAATTTAATAAACCTATTGACTAGGTATCTCTTGGAGATAGAATTAAACCAGTAGGTTTTCCGCAATTAAAATTTAACAATTTATCGATGCTTAGATCGTTTCAGAATTAGCTCGAATTTAATAATGGAAATTTCATTAACGCTTGTCGCAAGAGTGAACTTGTTAATTAAATTTAGTATGTTTTTTTAAAAAAAAATTTGTTCCGTTTTTGCCCTAAATTTTGGGCATGACAACACTGCTGGAACATGCAGAAGGAAGAATGGAAACATGAATAATGGACCTTGGAGAGCACCAGGAATGGTTTGCTATCATTGCAACAAATCGGGTCACATTGCTAGATTCTACAGAAGTAGAAAGAACATATCAGATGACATACCAGTCACTCCAGAAGGAAAGATTGATATTGACACTATTCAAGCGGATATGAATAAAACCTGGAAAAAGGAACCAGGAGTGTTGCTAGAAGAACCAGTTTCTGCACCTAGTGTGGAAATCATGGAACCAACAAACTAAGTATCAAAAAAGCTTAGGGGGAGAAAACAACGAAATACTTTGAACCCCCGGTTTACACCGGTAAAAGACCTTAACTGGTATGAGATACCTGTCAATCAACAAAAGACCGAAAACGGTAAAAGGCAAATTAGGGTTTACGCCCTAATATTGGAGCATTTGTTATGGTAGGTAGAGAACCTGTTTAAAAGGAATTTTGAAATCATTTCTCACTTATCATTTTTCGAGCGAAGAAGTTTTTCAAGTGCAGAGCGAAGGAAAAGTAATTTACACTGCGAATCAATGAATTTATCAAATTCTCGAAGAAGAATCTGAAGCAAACATCTGTTGGAGGAGTGTAGAATGCAAAGTGGTATCTCTGCAATCAAAGGAGTGTCAAGCAAAGTTCAAATTGTGAAGCCCTAAATTTCAATTTGCAAAGGTATTTTTCAAAATTCTTCATTTATCATGGCTTCCGCATCTCATGATAGTTCTAATGCAACTGTTGATTCTATGGACTTCATTAAGAGAAAGTCAAAATATAATGCCCTGTCTCAAGTATCGGCTGGTATTATAGTAGAAGAAGGGATTTATGATTACATAGACTGCAAAATCGAAGACATAGGGTCTCTTGTGATCCATTCCCAGCTGAGCTTTGTAGTGTCCACCCTTAATTCGACTTATTTTGACTAGAGTTGACTTTTATATTTCGCTTGATAGACTTATCTAGACTATATTTTGATGATTTGGATGATGATTACTCAAGTGCTTCAGTGACTTATGATTGATATTAGATACTATTGGACATATGCTATTTTGATGATCTATATGGATGTTGGTATTATCATGATTCATCATGTGATTTGATGATACATGTACTTGATGGACTTTATATGCTCACTATGTGATGGATTATTGATATATTAGATTTATCATGGTTTTTGATGATGATTATGATTACGCTAACCCTACTTTGTGATTACAGATGATGAGATGTTTATGAGATGTGTTTGACTATTGTTTGACTATCTTCGTGATAGAGACGATTCCATATCACTCATTGCGAGCGGGATGTGTTGTCGCGATTCTCTATCACTTGCTTGTTCTATATATGTATATGTATACGTTGTGTTATCATTTTGTGGTTGCAGGATTTTGCAGGTACCAGACATCGACTCCACCTGGCTTCACAAGTCTAAGCATGTCTTTAGTTCCAATGGCTTATGTGGTTCGGAGATGGCATGAGATTCCCCTCACATACTCTAGGTCTAAGTTGTTCACCATGTTTAGTTAGCGTCTTGGCATAATTCGCCATGTCAGTTAGTAAACTTGGTCCTTTGGTATTGTGAGTCCAGTTTATGCCAGTTGATTTACTTGATGATGTTAGAGTAATTATGTGTAGTTTTCTATTTGGAAATGTTTATTTTAATGTATTTAATTTATAAGTTTTCAATATTTAATTATTTGATATTTATATTTATTTGATAATTAACATTTATTGATTTTATGATTATTTTAATATTTGATAAGCTTTATTGTTGTTTAATATTTATCTAATATTTGCGACTAATCTTTAATGGTATTTGACTATTTAATTATTTATTTGACTTTTTATGATTTAACATTTATTTGACATCTTTTATCTATTTGGTTCTTTAATTTATTTTATTAGCTTTTGGTTTAATTGATTTTAATTCCCTTTTGGATTAAATTTATTTTCATCTTATATTTATTTAATAGTTTGACTTTTTATTTCTAAGTGGGGTGTATGAGCACAATAAATTAAATAAAGAAATAAAAAAAATCCCACTTAGTTGAATAAGTATATTTTATTTACTTTACCTACCCTTCACTCTCATTGGTTAAATTCAAAATGGGTGAATAAATTATATTATATGGTGGGTTGGTAAAATATACTCCAAAATGAAATATTTTGATTGGTCGAAATTGAGGCTAGGGTTTTTGGATTATTGTTGCTTTTAATTTTCATTCCCCTAAAGTTTTTCGGTTGGATTTTTGCTATTCTCTGGAAATTTCTCCAGCAAGTTTTCTTCCTTGGTTTTGGATTTCTACACTTTTGATTTTTGACTGGAGCTTGATTGGATTTTGGTTTGGCTTGTGGGAGCTCTTCTTCAACTACAAACCATCACACAAGTTGCAGGTTGGAGGCTTCTCCATTGGTTTCTTGTTTTGCTTTCAAAGTTTGAAACTTTTAATCTCCATGTTTGATTTGATAAAAAAAATAATAATAATAATTTGGTTTATGCATTCTCTTTAATCTTCCTAGATTTGGAATGGGTAGCCATGAGATTTTAGATTCTTTGCTTGGTTTATAGTTCTGGAAATAATGCTCCCTGTGCATTGCCATGAATGTTCAACATGAGGAATATCTTGCAGATTTTGTATATGTCTTGTGTGAATTATTTTAATAAGATCTCTATTGTATATTAAGGAGATTTAAACTTGGTAGATAAGTTCTTATGGAGATTGTGAATATAGGAAAAAGGAGAGTCTTTGTGAGCTCCCAATCTGGCTCTGTTGTAGAGGAGACTCACAGGACTTTTTCCCCTTTTTTTGTTTTCACACATCCCCTTGTGTATGGAAGTTATTGGTTATGTGGAATGTCTTTTAAAATGTATTTGAGTCATATATTATGCTTTCTATATTTTAGATTCAAGGTTGTAGTATTTCCTCAGTTTTTGACAGTGCTGGAGATGTTCTTCCTCCAAAAGTCTGCATTATGTTTTCAATTGGAGTTCCTTGGGTGAATTTTATTATTTTATTTTGTTCACATATTCTTATAGTTTATTTCGTGCCGATTCCAACGAGTATAAATACGTCATATTTGGCTATTTATATTTCGAGCAATTTTGATTTTGCACTTAAGTAGTTTTCTGCCAAAATTTACTTTTTTTTTTTATGCACTAAAATATCAGTCATATGTGCCATTATGTGTATTTTTAAGGTTTTGTCCAGTTTGAAGTCTGTTTGAGGTCAGTTGGATTTGGGTTTATACCAGAGGCTTTTTGAGGGCATTTATGATGTTGTCTAAAATTATTTATGATTGGTGATGTCTTCATATGATTTATTTATTTTTGTTTTGTATGCATTTTACTCCATTTGAGTTGTTTGTGCTTCCTCTCTTGTTGATACACCAAGAGAGAGATTGAGATTCTTGTGATTATGTGCCAGCAATTGGATAGGCCTTGCTAAGATTATGTGATGATTCATTTCAGATTTGATGGCATTTCTTATGGCCTTGATATGTTTATTTGGCCAAGAGGCTCATTGATTTTTGGTTCTCATGATGTTAACTTTCACATGTTTCATGATTATGAGATGATATTGTTGTTTGCATATGGATTATTTGTGGTTTTAGATTTATGTATATTCTTAGATTCAATTATGATTCTAGAGCTTCTTGTGTTGTCATGTTTGAGACCATGTTAGGGGGGAGTGGGCTTCCTTGTGATGACCGGGGTCATGAGAGATAGGCTTGTATGAGGTTCCTTGTAAGGATGCATGAAGTCTAGACCACCAGGGCACATTGGAGTTTTCCATGATTTGTAAATAAGTGATAACCTAATAATTGATGGGTTGGGTAGTTAGATTAATTAATAAGATGATAAGTTGATTGTGCCTCATGACTTAGTCCTAGGGAGGATGTTTTAGGTTAAGCATGAGAAGGTAGTGAAGACGGTAAGCTAATCTTCCTTAGTCTCTCATAGGTTGAGATGGCTCCACATGTCCATCAGGCTAGCACCTTGTGTTATTATGTTATTGTGTTATGAGGATGGCATGTGATGACACTCCACTCCTACATGTGTTTCCCCTTATTGATTTATGGTTATTCTTATTGGATGCACTTATGTCTTGATGAGTTTTATGCCTCTGGGAGTTTATTCTTGTTATATTGTGTAAGTTTTTGCTTGAGAGTCTTTGTGTGGTTAGTCTCCTTGGTTTTAGGTGCCAGCTTAGGTTTAGAGTGTATGTTGGGACCTTGTGTCATCTCCTAGCATGGGGGTTGGCTCCTTTGGTTCCACATGGTCGAGAGGTTGGTGCTTTTTAGCCATTGGGATGTTCTTTTGGATTCTACTTGCGTGGATGTGGATTCTTCTTCATGATGTACTATGGATGTACCTTATAGGAGATTTATGTAATGGATAAGATAAAATGTATGTAATGTAATGCTTTTTGTATATCATAGATAGAATCTTGTAGTAGAAAGAGCTATGCTCATGATGTATTTAATGTACTTATATTTGTAGATGAATTGTAGTTGGAAATTGGAATTAAGGCCTAGTTGTATTGTACTATTGTAGAGAGGTGATCTTATGAGTCATGGAAATGAATGGATTATAGTTGGAATAGAATGGAATTGCATTATGGATCAGTTGTATTATCTCATGGGATGATTAGAGGCTAGTTAGAATGTTAAATAATCTTGAAAGAGGAATGTTCATGGAGTAATAAATGAATATGTTATAGGATGTTAAATTGATTTAGTAAACATGTATGATTCATATAGATGCATTGGTAGAAAGAAAATTATGCATATCATGGGAAGTAAGTAATGTTGTAGGTTGCATATCTCATGAGTAGATGATTATATTATGATGCAATAATGAAGGTGAAATATATCTTTCACGTACGTAGTATGCTTTTGTGGAAATGAATTTAAGTAATGGTGCTAAAGTACCCTAGGGAAAGATTAATGATGTTGTGATATTTCCGCTTGCTTTAATTCATGAAATGAGTAATGATATATGTTCATATTGGTTAATTGATGAACGAATGTAAATAGATAGAGATGTTATGTGTTGCATTAATTGTTATTAGATGTTAATTAAATTTTTTTTATCTCCATTTGTATATTTTTGTTTAGTTTCTTTAGGGTATTTTGGCGGGCATTACAACTTGGTATCAGAGCCCATGTTCAACACTGGGTACTCTGGTTTTGTTTGAGCCCATTGTGCATTTTAGCATTTGGCATGGGGTAGCCCAGTTGTTTTATCCCTGCTATTTATTTTCTTGTTATAGTTTTCTTAGATGTTTAGCTTATATTCTCCTTTGCCTTTTTCTTAGATAAGATGTCTGTTAGGGGTAGAGATCGTCGTCATGCCGGTTGCATGGGTACTCGTAGGAACCCTCACCCCAAGGTTTCTGAAGAGTCACGCCATGAGGAACAAGAGTAAGAGTAGCCTAGAGATGATCTGATTCCACAGTTGGTGAATGTGCTTTAGGAGCTTCTTGGTTGCCTAGGACCGAGATAGGAGGAGAACCAGCAGGAGGGATCTCGTCATTCAGAGCATCGAGAGAGAGAGCGTTCACGTTCTCCTAGGAGGAGAATTGAGGTGGATCAAGAGGCACTTGCAGCTAGTCACATCAGGGATTTGAATAGGACTCATCCTCCTACATTTGATGGCTTAGGTAGTGGCATGGAGGCAGAGACTTGGTTATTAGACTTAGGTAGGTGTTTTGCTATGCACCAATGTAGCAGTAACACCAAGGCGAGATGTGTGATTGTGCATCTTTGCAATTTTGCGATGACATGGTGGCACATGGAGGAACAGAAGTTACATTTGGACATAGTGATGATATCATGGGAGTTATTCTTGGAGCGGTTTCATGCTAGATTTCTTTCAGATCATTGGATACAGAGGAAGGCTGATGAGTTCCATGATTTGAGACAATAGAGGATGACTGTGGAGCAATATGAGGGCAGATTCTTTGAGCTTAGGCAGTATGCTGGATATGCAGATGATGAGTCGATGTTGATCCAGCACTTTGTTAGAGGTCTGAATGATCATATTGGTGGAGAGGTTCAGATGCATGAACCTAAGACCTTAGAGGCAGTGGTGGAGAAGGCGAGACTAGCAGAGGAGAATCTTTCATTAGCATCAGGAGGAGCGACTGGAGGACAAACAGTTAGTGCACCTATTACAGGATCTACGATGAGAGGACCACAACAATAGTCTATAGGATATGCTAGGAGCCATCCTTCTTCTTTTCGTAGTCATCAGTGGTTTAAGAAGAGGTTTTCTCAGGGATAGAGCTTTGCTTGAGGTGCCAGATTTCAGGTTGATAGGAGTCACAATCGTTAGTGTGATAGGAGACCTACTCCTTCCCAGCCAGCTTCTAGTAGAGGCAGTGTTCAGCAGTCAAGTACAGCACCAGGTAGTAGAGTGTTTGTCAGGAGAGATTGCTTCGCATGTGGACAACCAGGTCACATTACCATTCATTGTCCTTAGTGTACTTCTCAGATGTCAGGGCAGCAAAAGCCAGCTACTTCTGAGCCTACAGTTGGAGATGCAGGCAGGTCTCATTGCATTTTTGCGGCGGTTGATAACTGTCAGGTTGAGCATCAGGCCACCGTTGTAGAGACATCAAGTGTGATAGGCGGTATCTCTTGTTCCATGTTATTTGATTCTGGAGCATCAGACTCTTTTATTTCTCCTTTTCTAGTAGAGCGATGTGGGCTTGCTATGGCAAAGCAGGATGATAGGTGGCAGGTAGAGTTAGCTACTGGGTCCAAAGTGGTAGTGGATTCCCTTGTGCTCAAATGTCCTTTAGTTTTAGGAGAATGCCAGACTTCTGTGGATCTTCATGTTATGTATTTTGGATCTTATGATGTGGTTCTTGGTATGGATTGGCTTGGATCTCACCAAGCGCAGATAGATTGTAGAGGTAAGAGAGTGCAATGGAAGGATGATAGTGGGAAGAGTGTGGAGATTGTAGGTATTCAGAGACCTATCTCTCTTCGCATGAATTCTGCTATGCAGATGAAGAGGTGTGTGCATAAGGGTTGCCAGTTGTTTGTGGTTAGAGTGAAGGATGTGGATGGGGAAGTTAGCTCAGAGGATTTATTGCAACAGCATCCCATTCTTCAGGAGTTTGCAGATGTTTTTCCTAGTGAGATTCCAAGTATGCCCCCTCAGCGAGATATAGATTTCAGGATTGATTTGCTGCCAGGAGCTGAGCCTATTTCTAAAGCTCCCTATCGGATGACCACACAGGAGTTGGATGAGTTGAGAGTTCAGTTAGAGGAGTTGTTGGAGAAGGGATTTATTCGTCCTAGTGTGTCCCCTTGGGGTGCACCTAAGCTATTTGTGAAGAAGAAGGACGGATCTCTTCGATTATGCATTGATTATAGACAACTTAATAAGGTGACAATGAAGAACCGATATCCCTTACCTCGGATAGATGATTTATTTGACCAAATTAAGGATGCCAAAATATTCTCTAAGATTGACCTTAAGTCCGGGTATCACTAGTTGAGGATTCAAGAGGCAGACATTCATCGCACAGCTTTTCGTACTAGATATGATCATTATGAGTTCACAGTGGTACCTTTTGGTCTCATGAATGCACCTTTGATTTTCATGAGCTTGATGAATGGTGTATTCAGGTTGTATTTGGATAGATTTGTATTAGTATTTCTAGATGATATTTTGATTTATTCGAGATCGATTGAGGAGCATGAGGATCATGTGAGGTAGGTTTTGTAGTGTCTTAGGGAGAATCAACTATACGCCAATTTGGCAAAGTGTGATTTCTTCCAAACAGAGGTGAGGTATCTTGGTCATGTGATTTCTGGAGAGGGTACCGCAGTTGATCCCTCAAAGATTCTGGCAATTGTTGATTGGCTAGCACCTACTAATGTGGGAGAGGTGTGTAGTTTCATGGGTTTAGCAGGATATTATTGTAGATATGTTCAGGATTTCTCCAAGATAGCTCATCCTATCACTTCTGTTTAGAGAAAAGGAAAGAAGTTTGTTTGGATAGAGTAGTGTGAGAAAGCATTTCAGATCCTTAAGGAGCATTTGACCAGGGCACCTATTTTAGCAGTACCAGATCCTTTGGGAAATTTTGTGGTGTGCACAGATGCTTCTTTGGAGGGTCTAGGAGCAGTATTGATGCGGGATGGTCATGTGATTGCATATGAGTTGCGTAAACTTAAGAATCATGAGAAAAACTATCCCACCCATGATCTTGAGTTAGCGGCAGTGGTTCATGCTTTGGTTAGGTGGAGGCACTTCCTTCTTGGACATAGATTTGAGTTGCACAGTGATCATCGCAGTTTGCAGTATATCTTCACGCAACCAAATTTGAATGCTAGGCAGAGGCGTTGGATGGAGATCTTATGCGAGTACGACTTTGAGGTGAGATATATTCAGGGTAAGGAGAATGTGGTAGCAGATGCTTTGAGTCTCAGGAGGCATGAGATTTCAGCAATGTCTCTTAGTGTAGATTTGAGGAGCCCTATTCTTAGTGCTCTTCCTTCAGATGTATGGTATCAGGAGATTATTGCAGAGGTTGCTACAAGTAGAGCTCTTGAGGGAAGATATGCAGGTTACTTAGTAGAATCAGATGGACTTCTTAGGCATTTGGGATGCATTTATGTTCCACCATTAGATGGTCTTCGAGTTTTGATCATGTCGGAGGCACATCATGCACCTTACTCGGCACATCCAGGTGTCAAGAAGATGCACGCGGATTTGAAATAGATATATCATTGGTCTGGTATGAGGAGAGATATTGCAGATTTTGTGGCATGTTGCCTAGAGTGTCAGCGAGTGAAGGTAGAGCATCAGCATCCCGCAAGATTATTACAGTCACATTTGGTTCCAAGATGGAAATAGGATATTATATCTATGGATTTTATAGTTGGATTGCCCATGTCTTCACGTCATCATGATGCTATTATGGTCACTATAGATAGATTGACCAAAGTAGCACACTTTTCTCCGATCAGGTCTTCATATATAGCAGCAACAGTAGCTCGATTTTTCTTGGAAGGAGTTGTGAGGTTGCATGGTATTCCTCGGTGGATCATATCCGATCGCGATCTAGTGTTCACATTAGCATTTTGGACAACTCTTCAGCATGATTTGGGTAGGCAGTTGAACTTTAGTTCAACTTATCACCTTGAGATAGATGGGTAGACAGAGAGGGTGAACCAGGTATTTGAGGATATGTTGAGGATGTACGTAATGGATCAGCAGTCTTGTTGGGAGGACTACCTCTATTTGGTTGAGTTTGCGTACAATAATGGTTACCATAGCTCTATAGGTATGTCTCCTTATCAGGCGTTATATGGTAGACCATGTCACACGCCCTTGAGTTGGGATAATTTAGAGGATAGAGTGCATATCGGATCAGAGATGTTGCAGGATATGGAGGATCAGGTGGCTCACATCAGAGAGCATTTGTTGGCCGCTCAGGATAGATAGAAGAAATATGCGGATGCTCATCAAGTGGAAAGGCAGTTCTCTATTGGTGATAGGGTATTTTTGAGAGTTCACCCACGAAAGAGTCCGATCCATTATGGGAAAGGATCTAAGTTGGCACCTCGATTTGTTGGACCTTTCGAGATTCTGGAGCAGATTGGTCTTGTGGCTTATCGCCTTGCCTTGCTACCTAGCTTGTCTCGCATCCATGATGTCTTTCATGTTTCAGTTTTGAGGTTATATCATCCTGATATTTCACATGTGTTGGATTGGAATGCTTTGCAGTTCGAG
The DNA here is from genome assembly GCF_030272615.1 of Cryptomeria japonica. NCBI lineage: Eukaryota > Viridiplantae > Streptophyta > Pinopsida > Cupressales > Cupressaceae > Cryptomeria > Cryptomeria japonica. Next base: position 110,030,840 of record NC_081408.1, read on the forward strand.
GACGGGCAGCTTTCTATGGAGCCCGTGCGCATTCTTCAGCACAGAGAGATGTCACTCAGAGGCCGAAGCGTAGAGCAAGTAAGGGTCTAGTGGGATCCGATTGATGATTCTTTGGTTACATGGGAGGATGCAGTGCGAATGAGAGAGGTATATCCCTATTTGTTCTCAGGCTTCCAGGAGTAAGCCTAGGCAAAGGGGGGGAGGATGTAGTGTCCACCCTTGATTCAACTTATTTTGACTAGAGTCGACTTTTATATTTCGCTTGATAGACTTATCTAAACTATATTTTGATGATTAGGATGATGATTACTCATGTGCTTCAGTGACTTATGATTGATGTTAGATACTATAGGACATATGCTATTTTGATGATCTATATGGATGTTGGTATTATCATGATTCATCATGTGATTTGATGATACATGTACTTGATGGACTTTATATGCTCACTATGTGATGGATTATTGATAGATTAGATTTATCATGGTTTTTGATGATGATTATGATTACGCTAACCCTACTTTGTGATTACATATGATGAGATGTTTATGAGATGTGTTTGACTATTGTTTGACTGTCTTCGTGATAGAGATGATTCCACATCACTCATTGCGAGCGGGATGTGTCATCACGATTCTCTATCACTTGCTTGTTCTATATATGTATATGTATATGTTGTGTTATCATTTTGTGGTTGCAAGATTTTGCAGGTACCAGACATCGACTCCACCTAGCTTCACAAGTCTGAGCGTGTCTTTAGTTCCAATGGCTTATGTGGTTCGAAGATGGCATGAGATTCCCCTCACATACTCTAGGTCTAAGTTGTTCACCATGTTTAGTCAGCGTCTTGGCATAATTTGCCATGTCAGTTAGTAAACTTGGTCCTTTGGTATTGTGAGTCCAATTTATGCTAGTTGATTTACTTGATGACATTAGAGTAATTATGTGTAGTTTTCTATTTGGAAATGTTTATTTTAATGTATTTAATTTATAAGTTTTCAATATTTAATTATTTGATATTTATATTTATTTGATAATTAACATTTATTGATTTTATGATTATTTTAATATTTGATAAGCTTTATTGTTGTTTAATATTTATTTAATATTTGCAACTAATCTTTAATGGTATTTGACTATTTAATTATTTATTTGACTTTTTATGATTTAACGTTTATTTGACATCTTTTATCTATTTGGTTCTTTAATTTATTTTATTAGCTTTTGGTTTAATTGATTTTAATTCCCTTTTGGATTAAATTTATTTTCATCTTATATTTATTTAATAGTTTGACTTTTTATTTCTAAGTGGGGTGTATGAGCACAATAAATTAAATAAAGAAATAAAAAAAATCCCACTTAGTTGAATAAGTATATTTTATTTACTTTACCTACCCTTCACTCTCATTGGTTAAATTCAAAATGGGTGAATAAATTATATTATATGGTGGGTTGGTAAAATATACTCCAAAATGAAATATTTTGATTGGTTGAAATTGAGGCTAGGGTTTTTGGATTATTGTTGCTTTTAATTTTCATTCCCCTGAAGTTTTTTGGTTGGATTTTTGCTATTCTCTGGAAATTTCTCTAGCAAGTTTTCTTCCTTGGTTTTGGATTGCTGCACTTTTGGTTTTTGGTTGGAGCTTGATTGGATTTTGGTTTGGCTTGTGGGAGCTCTTCTTCAACTACAAACCATCACACAGGTTGTAGGTTGGAGGCTTCTCCATTGGTTTCTTGTTTTGCTTTCAAAGTTTGAAACTTTTATGCTCCGTGTTTGATTTGATAAAAAAAATAATAATAATAATTTGGTTTATGCATTCTCTTTAATCTTCCTAGATTTGGAATGGGTAGCCATGAGATTTTAGATTCTTTGCTTGGTTTATAGTTCTGGAAATAATGCTTCCTGTGCATTGCCATGAATGTTCAACATGAGGAATATCTTGCAGATTTTGTATATGTCTTGTGTGAATTATTTTAATAAGATCTCTATTGTATATTAAGGAGATTTAAACCTGATAGATAAGTTCTTATGGAGATTGTGAATCTGGGAAAAAGGAAAGTCTTTGTAAGCTCCCAATCTGGCTCTATTGTAGAGGAGACTCACAGGACTTTTTCCCCTTTTTTTATTTTCACACATCCCCTTGTGTATGGATGTTATTGGTTATGTGGAATTTCTTTTAAAATGTATTTGAGTCATATATTATGCTTTCTATATTTTAGATTCAAGGTTGTAGTATTTCCTTAGTTTTTGACAGTGCTAGAGATGTTCTTCCTCCAAAAGTCTGCATTATGTTTTCAATTGGAGTTCCTTGGGTGAATTTTATTATTTTATTTTGTTCACATATTCTTATAGTTTATTTCGTGCCGATTCCAATGAGTATAAATATGTCATATTTGGTTGTTTATATTTCAAACAGTTTTGATTTTGCACTTAAGTAGTTTTCTGCCAAAATTTACATTTTTTTTTATGCTAAAATATCAGTCATATGTGCCATTATGTGTTTTTTTAAGGTTTTGTCCAGTTTGAAGTCTGTTTGAGGTTAGTTGGATTTGGGGTTATACCAGAGGCTTTTTTAGGGCATTTATGATGTTGTCTAAAATTATTTATGATTGGTGATGTCTTCATATGATTTATTTATTTTTGTTTTGTATGCATTTTACTCCTTTTGAGTTGTTTGTGCTTCCTCTCTTATTGATGCACCAAGAGAGAGATTGTGATTCTTGTGATTATGTGCCAGCAAGTGGATAGGCCTTGCTAAGATTATGTGATGATTCATTTCAGATTTGATGGCATTTCTTATGGCCTTGATATGTTTATTTGGCCAAGAGGCTCATTGATTTTTGGTTCTCATGATGTAAACTTTCACATGTTTCATGATTATGAGATGATATTATTTTTTGTATATGGATTATTTGTGATTTCAGATTTATGTATATTCTTAGATTCAATTATGATTCTAGAGCCTCTTCTTTTGTCATGTTTGAGACCATGTTAGGGGGGAGTGGGCTTCCTTGTGAAGACCGGGGTGACGAGAGATAGGTTTGCATGAGGTTCCTTGTAAGGATGCATGAAGTCTAGACCACTAGGGCACATTGGAGTTTTCCATGATTTGTAAATAAGTGATAACCTAATAATTGATGGGTTGGGTAGTTAGATTAATTAATAAGATGATAAATTGATTGTGCCTCATGACTTAGTCCTAGGGAGGATGTTTTAGGATAAGCATGAGAAGGCCGTGAAGACGGTAAGCTAATATCCCTTAGTCTCTCATAGGTTGAGATGGCTCCACATGTCCATCAGGCTAGCACCTTGTGTTATTATGTTATTGTGTTATGAGGATGACATGTGATGACACTCCACTCCTACATGTGTTTCCCCTTATTGATTTATGGTTATTCTTATTGGATGCATTTATGTCTTGATGAGTTTTATGCCTCTGGGAGTTTATTCTTGTTATATTGTGTAAGTTCTTACTTGAGAGTCTTTGTGTGGTTAGTCTCCTTGGTTTTAGGTGCCAGCTTAGGTTTAGAGTGTGTGTTGGGACCTTGTGTCATCTCCTAGCACGGGGGGTGGTTCCTTTGGTTCCACATGGTCAAGAGGTTGGTGCTTTTTAGTCATTGGGATGTTCTTTTGGATTCTACTTGCGTGGATGTGGATTCTTCTTCATGATGTACTATGGATTTACCTTATAGGAGATTTATGCAATGGATAAGATAAAATGTATGTAATGTAACTCTTTTTGTATATCAGAGATAGAATTTTGTAGTAGAAAGAGCTATGCTCATGATGTATTTAATGTACTTATATTTGTAGATGAATTGTAGTTGGAAATTGGAATTAAGGCCTAGTTGTATTGTACTATTGTAGAGTGGTGATCTTATGAGTCATGGAAATGAATGGATTATAGTTGGAATAGAATAGAATTGCATTATGGATCAGTTGTATTATCTCATGGGATGATTAGAGGCTAGTTAGAATGTTAAATAATCTTGAAAGAGGAATGTTCATGGAGTAATAAATGAATATGTTATAGGATGTTAAATGGATTTAGTAAACATGTATGATTCATATAGATGCATTGGTAGAAAGAAAATTATGCATATCATGGGAAGTAAGTAATGTTGTAGGTTGCATATCTCATGAGTAGATAATTATATTATGATGCAATAATGAAGGTGAAATATATCTTTCACGTGCGTAGTATGCTTTTGTGGAAATGAATTTAAGTAATGGTGCTAAAGTACCCTAGGGAAAGATTAATGATGTTGTGATATTTCTGCTTGCGTTAATTCATGAAATGAGTAATGATATATGTTCATATTAGTTAATTGATGAACGAATGTAAATAGATAGAGATGTTATGTGTTACATTAATTGTTATTAGATGTTAATTAAATTTTTTTTATCTCCATTTGTATATTTTTGTTTAGTTTCTTTAGGGTATTTTGGTGGGCATTACAAGCTTGTTCTATGGAAAGGATAAGAAGATTAAACCGGAATTTAGCATTCTAGAAAAGAAAAAACTCCAAAATGCAGTTTACTGTTTTTAAGAATTTTCGGATGATCACATTTGCATTATTCTAAGCAGGGTACATGGTGACAAGATGTACCTAGAGAGGGCACATGATATCACACTGGAAGCGATTCATGTCGTCACTAGTTTCTACAGTGCAGGGGAAGTGCCAGCCCTAAGGAAGGTTAGCATGACTGAAATGTCCAAGCTCACCGGTTCAATGAGTGACTCATGTGGTATGACCATCAACTCAATCAAGGATGATCTGGTGAAGTATGCCTGCATGGTGATAGACTACCAAACATTCTCTGCCAGCAGAATTAATTCTATCTCTGCTGCAACGGTAAATACCACTTATAGGATGATCAAGGAGGATGCATCGTTTGATCTGTGCACCTGTATGCAAAGACAACTTATGTTGAATCTTAAGTCAATCAAACAGGACAATGCACTGAGATTCAAGTTCAGACAACTACTGGTTGGGTTGTTCTTTTACTTTCAAGGCTACTTTCCAAGAGTAGGTGATATTCAGTGGTCTGCGGACCAACCAGTAACAAAACAAATCAAGGAAAGTCTACAAGCGGTTGGAACCAGCTATCCAGAAGCACTGTACAGATACTTTGATGAGTTCAAGCGCAAGATGAGCCAAAGGATAAGGATATCTAGTGACATAGTAAAAAATTATGAGGAAGACATCTGCTACACCGTCAAAGTGGATGAATGCATAATGGAGGCCGTTGAGCCTAGACAGGAAGAAGTGGAGCCTATGGACTATGAGGTAATGAATGATATGCTGGATGGGTATGCTTCTACCCTAATCTCCTCACCCCTTGATCCTAAGGCAAAGAGAACCGACACTTATTTGGAAAGGGTTACACCGGTTGCAGAACCCTTAGAAAAGAAAGGAAAGGCAGTGCCTTCAACATCGACACTAATTACAGCAGCCAGTCACAAAGTGACCAAGCGGTCACCAATTAAGAAGAAACCGGAAGCGTCACCTGCAAAAAGTCTTTGAGAGGAAGTGAGACAAAAAGCAATACACCTAACTCAGAAGAAAATGTGTCAGAAGAACCGCCTAAGAAGAAGACTAGGCAAACAAAGAAAAAGACAAAGAATGAACCGACATCATTTGCACTGGTAAATATTGACATTTCTTCTTACAAACCTTTGACACATTGTCAAAGAACTATAAAAAATATTAGGAAAAAAGTGTTGAATGATTTAATTGATTGTTTTGATGATTTCAATGATGATGAAAAGGAAGCAGTTGAATAGGAAATCATTAAGTATTTATGTGTTAATGACTGGTCACCTTCAGAAATTAGATCTGAGACACTTGATTCTTTGTATAATTCTTTAGACAATAAATGGTGCATTTCCATAGAAAAGGAACAGGAAATGAGGGAGGAAATATTTGCTCAACATTTTCCTGATGTATCAAATTCAGAACTTTTCAAAGTTATGAATAAATACAAAGGCCTCTTCTTCATGAGATGAAGAAGACTCCTGTTACTGGAAGGAAAGGTTAATGACGTGATCAAAGATACACATAATCGTGCTCAAGAAGCTCTTAAGATGCATCAAGTGGCTGAAGCCAATAGAAAAGAAGAGCGAGAACCAGAAACTGGCAAACTGAATGAGGTGTATAACAATGAAGAAGAACCAGTCACAGAACAAATGGACCCTATTGATGTAGATGCCTTAGATGGTGAAAATGTTACTCAGGATGCACCATCAGAAGGAACAGGATAGGAAAAGAAGGTAGAAGAAGAAAAGAAGCAACAGGAAGTTGAAAAGAAGAAACAGGCAGATGAAGAGGATAAGAGAAAAGAAGAGGAAAAGAAGAAAGAGGAAGAGGATAAGAGAAAAGAGGAGAAAAAGAAGAAAGAGGAAGAGGATAAAAGAAAAGAAGAGGAGAAGAAGAGAAAAGAAGAGGAAAACAAGAAACAAGAGGAAGAGAGAAAGAAGAAGGAAGAGGAAAAGAAAGAAGAGGAGAAGCAGAAAGAGGAAGAGAAGAAACAGGAAGAGGAAAAGAGGAAGAAGAAGGAAGAGGAAAAGAAAGAAGAGGAGAAGCGGAAAGAGGAAGAGAAGAAATAGGAAGAGGAAAAGAGGAAGAAGGAAGAGGAGAAGAAGAAGGATGAAGAAGAGAAGAAGTGAAAAGATGAAGAGAAGAGACAAGAAGAAGAGAAAAGAAAGAAAGAAGAAGAGGAGCAGAGGAAGGCTCAAGAAGACCAGCAAAAAGCCAAGGACAAGGAAGCAATGAAAAAGAGCACACAGGTGGAGACTCCAATGGAAACCAGTAGTCAGGCTAAACTGGCTGCAATTACCAGTCTTATTGACCTCCAGTCTACAAATGAATTAGATCTATTACAGAGCATTAAGCTTGCTCAAGAGCAATTGGATGCTCTAAGGAGGAAAAAGGAGGAAGATGTTATCCAAACTACAGTGGAAATACTTACCAATTTGATACTTGATACGAACCTTCCCAATACCGATTCCTCACTTGTGCAATTGAAGCTCCTATGCACAGTTGTAGAAGACTAGGTACAAAGCTTGGAAGAGGTCACAGAAGCAAATGCTAAGAAGGCACAACAAAAGGCTCTGGACACTGCCCTAGTGAAAAAGCTAACAAAGCTCTAGTCTGATCTCCAGAAGGCACAAAAGGCCATTAGAGATGAAATGAATGAGGGTAATCTTCTACTCAGCAAGATTTGCCAACCTCATTTATTCTGTGATGATGTGCTCACTCAGAAGAACAAACTGCAATCTGATGTGCAATCATTTATTAGCACCTTCAAGATTCCATATGATTGCTTTTCCACATATGGACAAACTGTTCACAGGCTTCAACTGTAGTCTGCAAGACTAGAGGCAGAGATAAGCAACCAGACACGAAATCTGCAGGAACTTCAACTGGTCCTAGTGCCAAGGCTGCAAATTCTCCAGAAATGCTACCTAAATCTTGATGCCCTAGCGGTCACTCAAGAGATGAGCATGATAGATGCCATGGAAGAATAGGTCTCCCAGATGCAGACAGCGAAAGAGGTGGCTACCTCCCTACTTGACTCATGGTCCTTATCCATGAAGCAATTTTTACAGGACTTTAAATCAGTTTTTGACAAGTTTTACTCTTTACTATCATAAACACTTATTATTTTAATGAGACAGGGGTTAGTCTGCAATACTTTTGTCATTGTTGGCAAAGGGGGAGAAGTATAAATTTTGAATGTTTTGATGTATACTTTCATGTTATTTATGTTAAGGAGTAGTATACATTGTATTTTCTGCAAAAGGGATAGTGTATATGCTTAGGGGGAGTAATTTTGATTATGGCATATTTTTGTTGTAAAACACTTAGACGTCAAAATTTTCCTAAGTGTTGCCATCAATGCCAAAGGGGGAGATTGTTGGCATTTTTGATGATTATGTTGTGATTGTCATTGATGGACACACACTTGCTATGAGATCACTTTTTGTATGTATAAGTTAAAGCTCAACCGGTATTTGTTCCAACCAGTATGATGTATTATAGTCTTTAGACTATCGGTGTTTTGCAGAAAGTGTTTACCGATCTGAAGCGGTATGAAGACCCCAAGTGGCTCGAGGATCTCAAGCGGTATGAAGGAATGAAGTGACACAACTCATATTTCCCAGTCTTCATTTTGTCTAACCAGCAACTAGTATTTTGCTTAAACCGGTATTCTGTTTGAACCAGTAATACTCTATGATGAGTTACCAACCGGCATTTTGTGATGAGTTACCATCCACCAATTGTTTGGCGGTGCCGACACTTTAACGGTGCTTTTTGTGTCATGTTACCAGATATGTCTAGATGCATTGAACCTAGGAAATTGTATTGTAATTCTATTGGACCGACATGAAATCAGATTCCTTTATAAGGACGTCATGTATAGGGTTTTAGGTTGTTGCTAGGGTTTAAGGTGGTTGAAGAGTTTTGTTTTTGTAAGAGAGATCATAGAAGAGAAGTTCAGGTCTATGAGAGAAAGAAGAGTGCGAATGTGTTGAAGACTGAAGTAATGTTGGAATGCATTAGGAATGAGCTATCAAGGATCTAACCAAGCAATTTGTGCTATTTTCTAGATCACTCACTTGTTGATTACTCACATCTTCGACAAGTTTGAAGCCCTTAACTGGGTAGGCCCAAAAGCCTTTTGTAAATCCTCTAACAAGGTGGTTCACATCTATGGATCTAAAATCCTCTAGTAAGGTAGTCTTTAATCAGACTTATCTCCTAACAGAGATTGAGATTCCTAACAGGATCTGTTTTGGTAAAGAACATCGTATGACCTTAACTGGTCTGGTTCCTATTCTGCAGATAGTTACTTGTGAGTTCCATCTCACTGTGGTTTTTCCCATTTGGGTTTCTACGTCAAAATCTCTTGTGTTATGGTGTTTGTGCTTCTATGGGTGAATTCATTATTTGCTATTTGGTTTACATGTGTGGTAACCGGTTTGTCTGCTAAACTATTTTATCAGTTTACTGCTTGACTAGTAAAGTGTTTAAGTACAATGATTTTTGGCATAATAATTCACCCCCCCCTCTTAGTATTCATCAATACCTACACTCAATTATCACCAACATGAAACTCCAAGTCTGAAACCATGTCCAACCATGTCCAACCATGTCCTCAAACCGAAGACAACTTGTGTACATGTCACCATTAAAGTCCAACTATGAAAACACTTGCAAATGTGTACCAAGGAGCATCAAACTTGATAATCATCTATAGCATCTTAAATATCTCATAAAAATATTTACTCGCTCAAGGTTGCCTCCTGACTTGTCTGGATTCTCACACAATCACAACCTGAATCTTAAACACCTACATGTTATCAAACAAATACACAATTCTCTATCCTTATCAAACTGATAAAATAACAACACCACTGTTTAGTAGACTGAACATGCTCTCCAACGCCTCTTTGAAATTGAAAATTTGATTCCATATATAAAAGTTATAATCCAAACTGCGTAATGAAGAATATCTAACTTCTAGGCAACATGTCAAAACTATAAAATTAGAGAAATAAACATATACCACTGCATAGTGCTCAAAACTAGCTTTCCAACGAGTATAAGATGTCCAAAATCTCTCGGGTGAAAATTATGCCTATTTGAAAAAAAAACCAATTTTGCTACTTAAGCAATACATTTGTGGATTTCAAAACTTTTCCCAATCTAATTAAATTTAATTTCCAAATATTTAAAATAAAAAAATAATATTGTCAGCCCATATTAGACCCAACCCCATATTATTTTGGATTTTCTTTGGCAGATTTTATTAAAAAACTAATAAAGTTATTTTTTTATAAAAAATGACAATTTATATATATTAGTGAACCATTTTGAATTGACCCTGCCACTTGCAGATGAGATTATAAATTGATTACAAGAAGAGTATGGCAATTTTAATGTTCACGAGGCTAAACATAGCCTAACATATATGCATAGATTTAGCTCCATTTTGATATTATTCTTGTTGTAGATTTTATCAAAGCTTTTGCTTATTCCTTTAGTGGCTGATATACTAGTGGAGAAGGGACCACAGAACAAGATTTTGAATTTTTTCAAGTGATCTAAGGAGAGGAGTCAGAAGATTACCAGATAGTCAAATATTACCATTGAATAATCTTATTTTAGGCCGATTTGTTAAAGATTTCTTTAATGTGGAGTTTGTATGTGTTGCAAAAATTCATGATAGCTTGAAGGCCATGAGGTTTTTGTAATTTAATTATATTTTTCATATATTTGTCAAATAAGACTATATTGAGAAGTTTGTTAAGTTTACTTGAAGACTAGTTAAGTTAGCAAATGAAATAGAATGTTTGCAACCCATTATGACAGTAAAATTAAAGAAATTCCTTGCTAATAGTCTGCACATTTTCATTTATATTGGTCAAATTGGTCTTCCTAAAGAGGTGTGCAGAAAAAAGTTTAATATAATATCAAGCTATATTCAACATGTCTGACTGATTAAGTTAACAGACCAAAAATTTCATTCTAGAACTTTTTGTAGGACCATTCATAATTAAATGTTGTCGAGTTGGTCAAATTATCATTTAATTATTATAATTAAATGTTGTTGAGTGCAAGCAAGTGGTGGTGTAGAATTGTCACCACTATGGTAATTGAAGAAATTAATAAGTCGACACTCCTAAGTTAGTTTAAGAAGTTTGGTTGATTAACTTGGTAGTTGAGAAATTAAAAAAAAATAGTATCAACTGAGGGCAGTTTTTACACCCTTTAACAATTACAAATTTAGATGTACATTAAAATAAACATTAACAAATGTTCAAAATAGAATAAACTCATAAGACAACATATACGAGGGAAAACCCTTTCAAGAAAAAACCCACACTCTAAACACTCAGTTCAATTGTATTAATCAACAACAACAATAGTTACAATACAATCTTAGACCTATGCTCTTCAGGACTTTTCACACTACTACAAGATTCTAGAATAATTTTGGTAGCATAACAAAACCTTTAAAGATTTTCAACTTGTCATACAAAATGAGCTAAGGGACTACGTATTTATAACCACATCTACATGAAGAATAGATTCCAATAATTCCCAAAGTCAACTCTAATGCTTAGAAGTGGCTTAGAAGTGAACAAGAGTGCAATATGGCATGTTGTCATTGCTAGAACTAAATGAAAATGACAATTTACCAAATCACCACTTGTTAACTCATTCAAAATCTCAACCTACTATGTCAACTCATCACATGTACCACATGCCTAACATATGTGAGAAATGTTAGCTACTAAAATACAACTCCAAATCATAGTAGAAATTGCAAAACAATACTCTTTAGTCAACATGTGAAATTGCCAAGTCAATTTCCACTCCAAAATGAAACACATATGAAGCATCTTTCCCAAATATTGCATCTTCCAAGTGGGTGTCAACTTCCTAGACAATAGGGATTATACCATCTCATTACCTACAATGTAGGATGCCACCTCACTAAGAGGTTTCACAAAGTGAATGACAACTTCTAAGAACGTTAATAACTTAGGATATAAAAAATTATTTACACTAATAATAAATTAAAATCAAATAATCAATGTTAGGACTCTAAGATTGAGACACCTTAATCCCAACTTTTTCAACTCCACCTTTCCATCTTCTACCATATCACAAACAAAATGAAACTAAACACCAATATGCTTTGTTCTGACATGAAAAATAGGTTTTTTAGCTAAGCTAACGACACTTCGACTATCACAATATATTGTAATTTGTCTTACATTTAAACTAATATTAGAAAACAATCTCATAAGCCAAATGGTTTCCTTGCAAGCATAACTAGCTACCATGTGCCCTACTTCTGTATTGAACAAAGCGACTACAACCTATCATTTAATTACCCAACTGATAGCACAACCATACATCATGAAAATATATCCACTAGTGGATCTTTTGTTGTCAATATCACCTTAAACCAATCTTAATCCACAAACACGTGAATGCAAACTGAATGCCAAGGTTCACTGGGATAAATATGAAAACATAAGGAATACTCAAATATACCCTACAAATATTTGACCACACTCCTTCTTTCATCTTGATGTATGCATCCAAGATTGGCCATAAAATAACTCAAGGCTCCCACTTCTTGGGAAATGTCTAGCCTAGTACAAACCATGACATGCATCAAACTACCTGTAACACTCTCATACAATACTTTGGTTGTGTCCTCTATCTCAATAGGATATTTCAAACTATCCTCAACTAATAACTTCGTTACTTCCAAAATAGGAATTGTTGGGGATTTGCAAGTCAAGATTTTGAATATCTTCAACACTTAGTTCAAATACTTTCTCTGGCTTGACCAATTCTTTCTACTAGCTCTATCTCTTTTGATCTTCATCCCCAAGATATAGCTTGTTGTACCTAAATCTTTCATATCAAATTATGTTGACAAATAAAAATTTAAATTCAAAATCATATTACGATTCCCAAAAAGAGCATATCATCTACATGCAATGGAATTATGTGAATGTGACCATTTTTAGTTTTAAAATACACACAGTGGTCATATTTAAATCTTCGAAATCCCAAACTCAACACATAGATGTGAAATTTTTGGTTCCACATCCTAGAAGATTATTTTAAACCATACAATGATTTCTTCAACTTACATACCAAATTTTATGTACCTTCAACAATGAAATACTATAATTTGTATATGTGTTAGGATATAATGCTCTAAACCTAGAATCATTTAATCTATTTCCTACATAACCCATGAGAGAAAAGAATGCATATGTAAGCTTACAAAATCACCATTATGCAAACATCAAATGGACAAGGCAAAAGATAACACAAGATATACCCTAGGAAAATCCTTATGAGGGAAAAAACCATCCTCCAAAAGCATCCATACCCCATCATATTAATCAACCACAAACCAATGCAAATAACTTACAAAGTTACAATGAATACCCTTGAACCATTAAACCCTCCGATGCATTCCCATGTATCCAAACATGAATCCACACATTCCATACCTTGCTCCATAAATTCAATCCTCCATAAGACTCAATACAATGACAACCCCAAACCACCAGCTGAAGTTAACCATTAAACCCGTGTTTTCTTTCATAGAATCAAGCTCAAACAAATACAACAAGTGGTAAAGTAAAATCATGTGCTACCTAAACATTGACCCCACATTTAATATTGGGTACTAACTTTTCTTTTTTAAAGTACATTTCCCCAATTTTAAATAGTTATAATATAATATTGCGATGTTTAATACAATATTATAATGGCTCAGAGAACATTCTAATGGAATCTCTACATGTTACAAGTCCATGTGCAAATCACATAAAAAATAAAATATTATAATTATAAATGCAATGTGTACAACACCTATTTCCTAACATTCTCCCACTTTTTTTATACATTGCATAAGCATCAATTAATGATATACATCATCATAGCCATACATGTAACCTCATGAATCTCCAACATGCTCTCGTGTTCCATCAAGATGCCTGCAATAAAAACAAGTGACCACCATCTCAAGCAATAAATTCTCTCATCCTCCAATATGCCACATGTGGAAGAAAAGGAACAAGAAAAGGTGAAGATGCACCAATCCAAAAACACAAACATCAAATCCAATATGATAACAAAGGTTCCAAGCTGTTGTCATAAAGCAAAAGCCCATATGATAAAAAATGATATCCACAACATATGTAGTGCATCTAACCATTCATAACTCCTAGGTATAATCAACATTAGTAATCTCATGCCAATATCATGTCAACCCATAAACCCTAATCGAGCTCCTTGTATCAAAACCTGTCAACGAAGTATACACATATCCAAGAACTCCCACTACATAGATAATACCAAATTTGAAATGAAGCTCAAAGAATATCAAGTCTACCAATCAATGCTCATATCAAGGTCTGATAAGTAAATAAAAACATGTAGTACTAGGGACAAACACAATGATCCACACAAGCAATCCAGTAGTTGCATACTCTCCCAAAATATGTCACAATCCTCCCAAAACATGAGAGAAAACATAGAATGATGGGAGAAAACCTATAAACCATAACATGTCCTTCTAGCAACACCTCAAAGAAGCAACATTTTGTCCAGTATGATCTCCTCCAAAAAACCCCAAATAAAAAGCCATAACACCCCTAACCCCATTCAATCTCTTAGATCAAAAAGAATAAGTATCATGTAATGGAAATGAATGCAAACCTCCCATAAGCAAGAAGATCAAACTCATAATACCATTCCCAATGAAGAAAATCAACCCACTAAATCATCTCCTCATATCCTCATATTAATGATATCATAACAACAACATATGCACAAGGAGACAACCAATTCCATGCATCTCTCAAATTGAATCCCCTAGAACTAACAAACTCAATAGCTCAAGATCCATATCTATGAAAGATAATCATAAACATAATGCACCTAAAAGGAACATGGGTAAATATATCATAAGTAGTAAACCACTAAGTAGACCAATAGTGGGGAATGAGAATGCTCCTGAATCTATCCAAGTCATCATGACACACTAAGAACAATCTTCTCTCAAGTCTATACTAGGTGAAAGCTCCCTGGTCTTCCTACTGAAACCATCAACCATCTCACCACATGTCTCTAATCACAAGAGATTACCAACATCAACTATGTCTCCATGTATCCATGATCACATGTAATAGATCAATCCATATCAAACTCCAAATACAACATAACACCATCTTGAAGTATCAAGAAAATGATCATGTGCTCAAACAAAGAGAACCAACAAGATCAATGTCAAAGTGCTTATCACAAACCAAGAAAATAAACTTGACAACACGATCTAACCATCTCCTTTGAGGAGATCACATTCTCCATATGAACATGACAAACAACTAGATACCATGACACAATTCTAATCCACAATCTAGAGTATACCATGACATAATAGAAACCATGATAACATGTCAAATGAAAGCATAAACTACACCTAAACCAAAGACTCCAAGATTCCTCCATAGATTCAAAATGTCAACCATTCTCAATCATCATGAATATCACCATCTCATACTAGTGTACCTATAAATGTGAAAGGCCCTTCTGCAACAATAAGATCTAAGAACTCAAACATCTACACACTAGAGAAGATCATCCACCATCCAATGGTGAATTCACATCACTACCAACGACTTCCATTGAACCATGATAATGAGTCAAATATGGCATTGTGACAACCATCTCCTAAATGAAGATCATCTAGGTCTACACATATACAATTGAAAAGTCAATAACATCAAGCGCAACCATGATATCAAATTCAAGAAGATACATACAACTTCCAACAAACTACCAATCAAGAATCAATCCTACACTGCCAATACATCACAATCAAAAGTTCCCACTAAAAGTGTAACCAATGAATAACCAAGCTATCATGATATCATGGTAAACCACATGCTACAAGTCCCAAAACCAATAATCCAGGTGCTATAAACATCATGCATCCTCTCATCTCAAAACAAACATACCAATACACTAATGACCATAGACAAGGATAACTAGCAAGTATGTACCACAATGAATCAAACTTGATGGATATAGACAATCCACAACTGACTCGTCCCACTGCAATCAATAGGCCACGTATTTTACAAATCACATAACTTCTAGATATAATCACCCAACATGAAAACTCATCATCACATTAGTAAATTGAAAACTCAGATATCAAAGAGAATAATCATATAGACCAAATGACTCTAACACAAAATCAACATCCAATCTAATTTGTCAAACATGTCCACAACCAAGTACCATAGTCAAGGAACCAAATAAGCATCTAGGAGACAATAAAAAATGTCCTAACATCAAAACCAAATCACCACAAACATAATCATGTCGTGTCAATACAAAAAGTACACCCGCATAACCATGACACCATGATCATCATCAATTTTGTACGTACACTCAACTATCACCAACACGAGACTCCAAGTCTCAAACCATGTCCTCAAACCGAAGACAACCTGTGTACCTGCCACCATTAAAGTCCAACTATGAAAATACTTGCTAACGTGTACGAAGGAGCACCAAATGTGATAATCAACTATAGCATCGTAAATCTCATAAAAACATTTACTCCCTCAAGGTTGCCTCTTGACTTATTTGGATGCTCACACAATCACACCCTGAATCTTAAGCACCTACATGTGATAAAAAAAATACATAATTCTCTATACTTATCAAACTGATAAAATAACAACACCACTGTGTAGTAGACTGAACATGCTCTAGAATGCCTCTTTGAAATTGAAAATTCAATTCCATATATAAAAGTGATAATCAAAACCATGTAGTGGAGAATATCTAACTTCTAGGCAACATGTCAAAACTACAAAATTAGAGAAATAAATCTATACCACTGCATAGTGCTCAAAACTAGCTTTCCAACGAGTATAAGATGTCCAAGATCTCTTGGGTGAAAATTATACCTATTTGAAAAAACAACCAATTTTGCTACTTGAACAATACATTTGTGGATTTCAAAACTTTTCCCAATCTAATTAAATTTAATTTCCAAATATTTTAAATAATAAAATAATATGGTCAGCCCATATTAGACCTGACCCTATATTATTTTGGATTTTCTTTGACAAATTTTATTAAAAAATTAATAAAGTTGTTTTTAATAAAAAATGACAATTTATATATATTAGTGAACCATTTTGAATTGACCCTGCCACTTGCAGTTGAGTTTTGAAATTGATTACAAGAAGAAGAGCATGACAATTTTAATGTTCGCGAGGCTAAACATAGCCTAACATATATGCATAGATTTGGTTCCATTTTGATAATATTCTTGTTGTAGATTTTATCAAAGCTTTTGCTTATTCTTTTAGTGGTTGATAAACTAGTGGAGAAGGAGATCGTAGAATAGGAATTTTAATTTTTTCAAGTGATCTAAGGAGAGGAGCCGAAAGATTACCAGACATTCAAATATTACCATTGAATAATCTCATTTTAGAGGTTATCATTGTGCTGATTTGTTAAAGATTTCTTTAATATCGAGTTTATATGTGTTGTAAAAATTCATGGCAGCTTAAAGGCCATGAGATTTTTGTAATTTAGTTATATTTTTCATATATTTGTCAAATAAGACTCTATTGAGAAGTTTGTTAAATTTACTTGAAGACTAGTTTGTTCTGTAGGACCATTCATAATTAAATGATGTTGAGTTGGTCAAATTATCATTTTCATATTGAATCAAAAGTTATAGGATATACATCAATATTAATTCATTTTTCTTATATTTGAACTTATCAACTTTGAATTCAAAATTTGTGTACAAAATTAAATATAGAAAGTAAAGAGGAATTTTGTGAATTATTTTTATGCCTTTCTTTAGTCTCCGTGGGAAAGTTTTTGGAGATTAAAAATTAGAAAATAAAGAGGAATTTAATTTCTAAATTCTAACATTCTAATTTTGTGGGCTGGTGTTTATATATAGCTTACCAATCAAAAGTAGTAGTAGTTTGTTTTTTGGTTTTGTTTTATAAGTTTCATTTTTATTTTTGAAGAGAATTTTATATTGTATTATATGAAGTATTTTAAGAGGGCAATTTTGCTATGAATGTTTATTAAATTTTGTTGGATGATGGTTTGATGTAGGCTCAGATTTTGTGTATAACTTAAATTTATTTATTCCATCATTTGAGTCTACTACTCATCACGTTTCTTTTAAGAATTCAAGTTTTATAAAAAAGAAGAATATTTATTTGTATTCAATTTGAAAATTTAAATTCTAAATCTTTTAATTTGTAGTATATATTTTATAGGGATTTCACTAAGATTTATTTGTTTCATCATTGAGTCTACTAGTCATCAAGTTTCTTTTAAAAATTTAAGTTTTATAGAAAGAAGAGATTTTTAAAAAAAAATTGTATCCAATTTGGAAATTTAAATTTCAAATATTTCAATTTGTTGTATTTTTTTCATAGAGGACTATTGTACAATTAGATCTGTGCATCATGATCCATGTTTAGGTTTCAAAATCCTTGCCAATCAATTGAACCAATGAAAAAGACCTAATACCATTAATGCTAATAACTTTTAGCATGTCATCAATATTTTACATTTGGATTGATCTATGTTAAGTAGATAAACTACAAGTCCAATGATGTGTCAATTTAGGAGGGTCATCCTAATCCATGGGAGATTGTTAAATTTTTTGTCTTAGAATGTCAAGATGTGTGTAAGTATATAGCTGGAAATGCATTGTGAATTGTCTTCTTTTTTTACAAGTATTGAGTTTTTTATTTTAATTTCATGGTCTAGTCCTTAATGCCTAATTTCTATTGGTACTATTGAAAAAGTGAGTACTATGTTGAAGGTCTCAATCAAATTCTTTGATTTCAACTCAAATTCACAAATGTTTGGTTATAAGTTCTAATCTCAAAATCAGATGCATGTATGCACTTTACATGCTCCACCATCAGTGATGTGTTACAAAGCCTTAAAAACCGAGTTCCTCATTGAAGGTTCTAATTAGATTTTTTGATGTAGACTCGAATTCACAACTATTACATTGTAAATTATAATCTTACAAGCTAATGCCAATAAAAACAAGTGTTGCAAGGAAGCTTAGTTCCTGCCCAGTGCTGCAAGGGTGGGTGTGGATTGCAAATGTCTATGTATGGAGATTGACCTTGTCAATTGCTTTCATTAATAAGTCTAGTTTTGTTAATGTATACATGATAATAGTGCTTTATTTTTGAAGTATACACAAAGTATCATAGACAATACAGACATAAACTTGCATTTGAAAACTACACAGAATCCTGGGATTTGGCTCACCATGGCAGTTGGTAGTTAACTGATTTTGGGATTTTGCTTGTACGTGCTTCATAGATTAAGGCTATTCATGAAGAAGACAAGTCATTGTGTCAACAATTAAAGCTATGATCATTATAATAAAATATATCATTGTCAAAATAGAGTGTAACACTAATGTTAGTTTCCTTGATAACTCATCTTTAGTTCATATTTCAACTTTATGATTATGAATATCATAGCTATTGAGTTTAGACACCATCACAAAGATTGTTGGTGTATGCATTTGTTCCAATTTGTAATAGATGCTATAATAAATATAATATATTTTTAATATTGAACAACACAGATTGCATAATAAAAGAACAAAGAAGAAGAACATTACAAATTAGTAGCAATACAATCAATAGATACAATTTCAACTATTACATATGCAATTGAAGGGTTTTGTGGCTATCTAGAAAACCTAACCATCACTTAGCAGCAACAAAAAACTATTTTCAAATTACATCTTAAATTGCAACAACATTACAATCAATAGATACAATATCAGCTATAAAGGGTCAAATGTTTATGGTTGCAACTTCTCAACTTAATCAACTTCATGAAATTTGGGCACTGGGCTGGTAGGTTCTGAGGCAAAGGAGGTTGAGGAAATCTACAAACTCCACATGTATAAGGTCCTTATATCCAACCTTTTTGTCCATGCAAATTCCAAAATAAATGCAAAATCAGTTGTAGCAAATGCTCCAACTACTACTCCTCCCAATACTTTTCTAAATGGCAAATTTTAGAAATGAAGGAATTTCAATGCTTTGAGAGACGAGGGCATTGTACCTAAAAGGAAGTTGGAAGAAAGATCCAAATATCTCAGATTTTGTAGATTGTTGAGTGGATTGGGAAATGAACCTTCTAATCCATTTCTTGATAAGTTAAGATACTGCAATTCAATATAGTTTCCAAGGGTCTCTGGAATTACACCATTCAACTTGTTGTGGGAAATGTCTATAGCTCGAGCCCTCACAAGTCTACTAATCTCTTGAGGCACAACACCCTCTAGAAAATTGAATCACAGATTCACATAAGTTGTTGCATGAGATAGATTCACAACTTCTTGTGGTATGCTTCCAGTCAGACAATTGTGAGATAAATCCATCGCTTGTAATTTTTTGCAGTAGCCTAAGCTGGCCGGTATCACATCTGACAAGTTAGTAGAATCTACTTGTTAGGACCCGCGAGTTTGCAGAAACTCTCTAGCTTCTACAATCTTCTTAGACCAAATGAAAGACTAGCTAATTCTGCCATAAATAAAAATAGATACCCAATCAAAATTATTCTTAAAACATTAGAATTGATTCTTTGTATATTATACATTTTTTGCAAATTGTCAAGTTTTGGACTATTCTTGTTAAATGAAATCTGAGTCAGGTTTAGAAGTAAGAACATGGATTTGATCAAGAAATATTTCCCTTCTAGCATTGGTTATGTGGGTCTTTGTTTCAATAGCATTGGAAGGTCCATGAAATGTAAATACAGAATTAGTAGTTGATTTTATATTCCCTAAAAAATTTGAGAGCCAAACATAATAATTCTCATCATATCCACAATAGAGAACTTGACTAATAAATTAATACAGAATTTTAATTGAGACCAATTAACAAAATGTAATCAAATTCATAGCCTAACAAAAGATAAGGTTTACAAGGAAATCATTGATTAATGATATGTAGATGCATGAGGGGTTTGCTAAGTGGCAGATATAAGTCGATGAATATATATATATAGCCATAGACACAACACTGCAGTACAGAGTAGAAGGAAATACATACTAGAAGGAAATATGTATTTATATTGACATATATTTGTTGACCATTGTTAATTGATTTTCATGGAATTTAAAATGAAAATACTTGTCCTCAACATTGTTTGCCAGTTAATTTTGTACAAAACTATTACAATGGTAATAAATTATTTAATTTCATTTTCCTTTTTTTGACTCAATTTCTTTGTGGACTTTCTGACTATATTGAGCTTCTGCATTCAAAAACCTGCAAAATTCATTATATTTGGTAATTAGCTTCCAATCAAATAAGCCATGATACAAAAGTTGGACTACAACAAAAAATATTGTGAAACATAACAATGATTTTTTCTACACAAAAATATATTGTTATTAATATAGATATAATTTCCAAGTCTTCTAGGTTATGCTGACAAGTAAAATGCAGTTTTAAGTTGTAGAATAAAAACATGATGTTGCAATATGATGCAACATAGCTCTAAACTTTCTCTATTATGGTAGGATGTCTAATTTCATGTATACACAAACACATCAGACAACACTAATACCAAAACTATTTTGCAAGATCCTATAGTAAGATACAAATACAAGCAATTTTCAAGATCCTATAGTAAGATACAACTAGACATTGCATGGAAACATACACTAAATCAGATATGGACATGGTGTTAGATACAGATACAAGTAATTTTACGAGAAAAGAGGGTTCTGAAAATTCTTTTGGTTGGTGACTTTTGTATATGCATTCTTTTGCACTGAGGCATATTTGTAATGAATAGTTTATAATAAGTATTATGTCATTTTATAAAAGTTTTTTTCAGTTTTAATAGAAATGAAATCACATGTCTCCAGCTTTGTTTGTTTTGAGTTTTATTTCTTGGTGTATTTCCTTTTGATTGGCAATCATAGTTGGAATCTGTTTGTGTCTAGTTGGGCATTTTAATTTTCATTAGTAAAGCCAAATTCTATCTCACTATTACTATTCTCCATGTTAGATGTGTATGAAAAATTTGGAAGCATCGACAAGGTGTATGGACTATTTTATATTTCTATAATGAGTTCTGTTTAATGTCTGGAGGTGTATACATGTCCTTATTTATCTAAAGTACAACTTATGGAGTGCACAAGAAATTTCTACGCATAGTTAGTCATAAACCCAACATTAAAGGATTCATATTCCATTTTAGAAATATTTGGAGACAAAGATGCAAAAGTGCCATTCATGGCCACAAGAACCTTTGCCAATAATCTGGCCAAGCAGCTAGAACTATCCACATCCCACACAAGAGTTGGTATAATCAAAGACAAGTGACTTTTGTTCTCGGCTAATGGCCATCATGAAATTAGATGTATGCATTCAGATATAGGTTATTGGTGTAAAATTCAAACTTGTGGGCAGGTGGCAGGATGGACAAAGGCATATGGACATCTAGTAGAAGGGAAGAATTAGATAATTGTTACTTCATTTAAACTGACATCTTGTTGAAGGAGACCATGTTATTTCTCAACTCATATTTATCTACATGAGGGTTGTCTATTTATAGATAAAATTAGTTGTGACTCACTTTGAGAAAATGTGGAATAACATATTAGATTGAAAGTAGAAGTTTTGTGGGCTCTGAGAAGCTTTGAGTAACATGTTTGACAATCCATTTTCAGTCAAATGTTCATATACAAAAACCTGTAGACACTAATTCATAAATAGTAAATGGTTTCTACTTCAAGCACTTTGTTATTGGAGTAAATACAATAAGTTTGATTTGGATGTACAGTTACCAAGTTTTATGAGGAATTGGAACTTGGAAGTGATTAGAAGAATATGCATTGTAGTGTTAGAGATTCAAATTTAGCTTCAATAAATCTCACTCATTTAAGGAGTAGCCATATAATGAAATATTATTGAACAAGAGATGATAATCTGTGACCAAATAGCTAGAATCCCATCTAGAAGCATGCTTGAAAAGTCACAAATAAGACATCCATTATCTTAGACAAGGAATCTTCTTTAGACAAATTATAGCTTGCCATTATTAGTATTGATTCTAAGAACAAAATTTCTACTAACACACTTTTATTGAGTATTGTAAACTTATAGAATTAACCATTGTCAAGACTGCTTGTAATGTCGTGTTTGTAGTTAATTCACTTTTATGAACCCAAGAACCCATTTTAATATTTTCTAGGGATAGGGGGAAGTTGTTAGGGAGATAATTTAAATTTTTGGCTTCAAATTGATTGTTAATCAACACAATGGATGACAAAGACCATTTAAATAATGAAATATTATTGATTGTTGTAATCGCCCCAAAATGGGACATGGAAATTCTTAATGAGGGCCTAAGCTAACCCCAATGCATTTGGAATCTTCATTATGATTAATGTATTACAATAATTCTTTCGTACTTGTTGATATCTTGATAACAAGATAGCAACAGATTGGCATTTTGTAGCAAATTTGATTTGTCAAGTTTTGTACAAATTTTTTAGGTAGTAAAATATGGCAATTTGCAGTTTTAACATGTTATCTTCTGCATTTTGAATAATTTGCATTCTATCATCCCTTAAATTGCTCCAATTAATAACACATTTGAAAATTTTTGAGTATGATATCTCTTGGATGCATAGTGTAATTATAGCAACATAGTGTCGATTTCTACATTCTAGTGGTATTCCACATTGCTTGAATATTTGAAGTTTGTATGTCTAAGTGTATGGGGTTCGAGTACAAGAAGCCTAGTCTTGAACTTCTCAATCCTTCATTATACATCACAATCTAGGCATATGGAAGGAAAAATCTATACCAAAGATACCAACTTTGAAATGTTTAAGAAGATAGAGAGCACTTGGTGTTGATAGAGAAATTGATAACAAATGTTGACAGTGTTGTAAGAAATTTAAATACTGTATTCTAAATCCAAAATAAAAGGTTGTGAAAAAATGAATGCGACTCTGAAAGTTTTAGGCATGACAAGCATATAGGAAACAAAAGTGAAAGGAAATTACAAGCCAAATATCTTATAGGCAATAAATAGTGAAAAAATCTCTACCCAGTAGAGTCCCCTCGACTATCGCACTTATGTTTCACCTATCAAAAAATACATTGACTAAAAGATTAAACCAGTTCTTGTAAAATAGGGTACAAAAAGAGAGTGAGGAAAAAAATCTAGCTACCTCTGCATCAGCCATGGAAACGACATTTGTGAAAATGGTGCAAGATGTTGGGAGAAAGAGCTCCCCATTTTACATTATAGTGCACAATTCAAGAGATTACAGGTCCCATACTCATCAATGCCCAGATATAAAACCCCAAATGCCAACTATTCATTTCTAACAATTCTTGCTCTATAGCCTCCTGCAGAGATGATGATCGTGAGAAATGAGTACCCTGAGACCATTATTTTGTCATCCCTGGCATCATAAGTTGTGCATTCTCTCGTATTGGTAAGACTGAATTCCTCTGCTAGCCATCTGCAGGGCCAATCAAGGGCTGCCAAAATACATTGCATAAAAATGTTGCATAAAAAATATGCATCTTGTACCTAACACATCTTCAAAAATATTTTTTATGAAAGATCTCGACAATTTGACTGGGTGAGTGACAATAGATTAATCACTGTTTTAATTCTATGCCTCCGCTATAAATATTATTTTACACTACCATCTCCCACTTGTGCAATAATAGTTGCTCTAGCCTACATGCCCAAAATGAAAGCCTCCATAGCCATATGTTTGCTGACTCACCTCCATGTTGTATGGCCTTAGCCCCAAATGCCAACTTCTTGCCCTATTTTGACAACCCTTGTTTACAGTTCTCTTGCATTGAGCTCTGCACCATCTCTGTCTCTGCCATCTACAGAATGCTAAACACTCTAGCCCTACATGAACCGCCAAAGCCCACCTCATTCCATGTGAAGGCAAGTATATCATTCCAAAAATTTAATCCAATAACAAGTCATATAATTCATTCATTTCTGCATTCCTGTTAAAAATTGTTTAAATCAAACAGCTTAAACATTGCAAAATAAGAAACTGTATGAACTAAACATTTTATATCTACAATGTGATTAGCAGGAGATAATAGGAACTATTGGAAAGATAATGAACACCCTTGACAATAGTTCCTTGAAAGGCAAGAACTAATAAGTTCCTTATTATAAAGCCAAATTTTCTCTTTGATACTTATATACCCAAATTAAATATTTGATTCTATATTGTAATCTTATTCTTCCATGCTTATATAGACCTTATTCTCAATAGAGAAACATCAATTCTTGAAGTCTACAAAATTCTTAAATCACGTGTAATTGGTTGTGCATTCTCAAGAAAACTTGAAAAACAATAACATCATATTATATTATTTTCTCTATTCTTCTTCGGAAAGCAAAAAAAAAATCTTATTGATAATTCTGCTAAACATGTTTCATACCGTAAGTCTTTGAATTATAAATAATTTATGTAAATTTGCCTTTAAGTTTACACATGTTGAACTGGTCATCGTCTAATGATTTGTTTGTTTATTTGGACCTATCTTTATCAAGCCAAATGAAGTTTCCCTTGTGGAGGCTCTAATTGGAGGCACTAAATAACCATGATCACCATTAGAAATTAAGAAATACATATTTCCAATTGCTATACCAAATAAACAAGGGCTGCAAGGCAGCGAAGTTCCTGCCCAAGACTGAAAAAACAATTTTTATTTTGTTTGGTTTGTTTATACTAAATAATAGTTTTGTTTGATTTGTTTACATTACAAAATGGCTTGATCTAAGGTCAACAATTGGTCTTGAACACATTGACAAAACTACAATAGTTCAAACGGTAGAGCAACCAAAGGTGAAAGGAGATTCTAGGATGGAATCCTTATAGTATGTGCTTTTGCATCAGCACAACTACATGATCAACCAATGAGAAAATGCACAAAACACATTCATTGTCTTATTTTCCATTTCTCACACTATTATATCTAGTCTAGTAGAAATGGGAATGACTTAAACAAGCACCATTTTTCTCATTGAGTTTGGGGAAGATTGATTGTAAATTTTCTATTTAATTAATTGTTAAAAATCTGCTAATTTTGACCATATGGCACTATCGTCAAATTCCACTGCAAGAAGGTTTAGGTGCCAACATGGATACACCAAAGTTGCACTCTGCAAACTAGTTGCAACAGAAAGTCATTCCTACAACAAATTGCAAAAACTAGATGGCTTGTGTCAAAGTTTGGCTATAGGATAGTTAATGATAGTGTAGTGTCATAAAATTCTGACCCTAGCAATTTTTGACTAATTAGAGACCGAAGACTGCTCAACCCTCAGAATCTGCTTCTCCCTTGGCCTCTGCACAACACTTTATGCACTCTTCCTTGGAGAAAGTGGTAGAACAGGGGCATAGTGCCCCTATCCCTGCCCTATTTTGGGGTAGGACCCTTTCTTGAGCATGCATTGTAGGTTGTGCAATGAGCGGGAAAACTTTGTTGTTGTCGGCCTGTGATGAAAATCAGTTTCATTAACCCTAATTGCCATGTATATTTAAGTTGTATTTTCCCTCTCATTTGGATAAGTTCAAGAGGTTCAATGAGTGGAAAGTTTACATGAGCTCAATCATTCAAGAGCATTCAAGCATTCTTTTCCAGCATTGAGCTTTCACAAGTCTCCCTTCAAGGCTAGGTGCTACATTCAAGTCAAGAATTTAACCATTGAAGAGGAGATGGATTCCAACATTCCATTCCACAAATGGATTTCTATCAACATTGCTATCACAACCTCCCTTGAGGTGATTTACATTTTAGTCTTTCATTTACATCTACTTGCAAGTACTTTATTTCATTACTTGGTTAATTCTAAAACTGGGCTTTGATTTGAAGGCAAACCCCCAATCCCAACCCATTTTCCTCTCTTTTCTGTGTGTAGGTTGTAGATGTGCAGTTGTACTTTCGGATTCAGGCTCCATTTGCAAAGGAAGAAAAACCCTTTTCATTTCATGGATTTTTTGGAGGACCATGTACATTCCCGCCACGGTCCAAGCAACTTTTCCTCAAATTTGTAGGGCCGCTTCGTCTCGACATATTACTACCAGATCCAGGTGCACAACTTCATCCCATACTTCGATCTCAAATTATAATCACTTCCTTGTCACTTTTGTACTACATAATTCAATAAATTCCTTTCCATTTCAAATAGGAAGAGGGGATCAACTTATCATTCCCATTTCATTCAGAATTCTATCTTCTTATTTGGAGGTTGAATCTAGTGAATTTTCCTCTCCTCTTCCGTAGTGAAACTCTCATCTCTCCTTGGAGGGAAAGGGTAGTTTTCCTCTTGATCTCTCATTCACACATTTTTCACCCACTAATACATTTTGGTGACATTACATTTTGGTGAACCTGACGTCTTGCATGCTTTCTTTTGAACAAAATTATATATTTTTCATTTGCAAGTTTAAATTTTCTGCAAACTTAGTGGTTAAATCGTTAAAAACCCTAGTTTTTAAAATTAAAATCGAACTTGTGATTTATAAAAATTGCTTGTGGTTATCTTAGATTTGAAAATTATTTTGTTTGTCAAATTTATTTTCCTCATTGTCTTGTTCAATTTGAAAATCAAATTTACAAAATTAAGAGGTTACTTGTTAAAACCCTAATTTTTGAAAATCATCTTAAATTTGTGCAAAAATTGGATTTTCATTTAATTTTTAGATTTATGATTATTCTTAGACTTGTTTTCATTTCTACAATTCAAAATTTCAATTTCCCTCCTTTTTCCCAAAATTTAAATTTCAAAATTAAGTGGTTGGGTCATAAAACCCTAATTTTCAAGTTTAATTAGATTTTGTGCAAATTTCAATCAATTTTATTCAAATTCAGATTTCTAAACATTTTCCAAGGTGTCCCTATCCATTAAGTTTGATCTTTTTCAAATTTCCAATTCAATTCCTCTTTTTCTTCAAAACCCTTATAGGGTCCTATTTTTACATTTGAACCTTCATTTCGCTCGTTTAGAAATCGTAAAATTCGTCAATTTTTTGTAGTTAGCTTTTAAATCATCGTAATATTCATCCCTGAAAATTTTGAAAAAAGTTGGTCAGACCATGTGCATTCCCACCACGGTCCTCAGCTTTTTTCCTAAAATTTTGGGAGACTGTTATGACTGTATTTAATAGCATAAATCCATAAGATTGGTTGATTTTGTCAATTTTTGATCCCTCTAGAATCAGAATTTCAACATTTCAAATTTCAAGATATTTTTTAAAATTAAGAGGTTAATTATAGCTTGCCTTGATTGTAAAAGTTCTAATTTTAAAATTAAGTGGTATCCCCTTGGCCCTATTTTTAAAATTCCAATTTCCTTTTATTTTTGGAAATTGTTTCATCCTCTTCTTCCAACAAAGTTAAAATTGTTTAATTAGTATTTTCTTAAATTTTTCATTAATCAATTTTGTAAGCTTTGTTCCAAAATTCAAAATTCAAATTTTCCCTTTAGTGCATGAGTTTCACCACTATTAGTCCTACCTATACTATCCCCATTAGACGAAGCATTAGAATTAAGGCCTCCAAAGGTTTAATTACTGTGAAGATGGAGCCTAATTTGGGTGACTTCTTTAATGAGGATCATGCTAATTCTTCCCATCTTAATCATGTGCCTATTCACCCCATTGATGAATCCCATGATGAAGAAGAAACTTTAACTAGGGTCTCTGTCTATCAACTTTCCACATTGGACAATAAATTTGATAACTTTCAACAATGGATATCCCAAGAATACCCTAATAATGAACCTCTTCCATTAATTGAAGGCCTTAAGTGCATTATTCAAAGTGATAAGAATGGAATTAATATATTACATGGTATTGCACATATTATTGATTCTAATGTCATTCCAATCAAGAGTTGTGCTAAAACCCTAGGTTATTCACAACCTTCAACACAAGTCAATCCTTCAATTCCTTTTATGACTAGTATTCCTACTTTTACCTCTAGCAACATGGCTACATCAACTCAAAATGTCATTCCTACAACCATTGGTCATGGGGACAATCCCTCTTCTTCATTTAATCCTCCATCTTCACCTATGTCTTCCATAGGTATTCATATCATTACTCAGCCAATCAATGTGACACAAGGGTGTTAGACATAATGCACCACTGAGAGGGGGGTGAATCAGTCATTCTCAAACTTTTCCCTTTAACTATCCTATGTGTGTATACCAGTTATCAGATCTAAAAGAAAGCTAACTTACTAGTTAGAGGGGAAACTAACTCAAAAGCACTCACACATAAAGGAGACATCACATAACACTAGCATATACGAGGAAAACCCAAAATGGGAAAAACCTTGGTGAGAAATGTTGCTGGAATCTACTGCTCCAATCCAGCCTCACAAAGAATTACAATGTTTAGGGCACCAACCCCTGATTTAGGGCACCAACCCAAGGAGCTACAACCCTTGCACCGAGCTCCAACTCAGTGGTCTACAATAAGTATTTTCAAATACAAAAGATATAGTCTTGTTACAAAATGGATTTTGTAACTCTTCTGTGAATCTCTTTGCTAGATCTTCTATCCAATTCACTGTCGGTTTTTTGTTCACCTTTTCTTTGTTGCATGTTGCTCTTTATTGCACTCTTGTTGATTTAGCCTCTTCTCCTTATCTGTCAGTTCTTCTCTGTGTTAGTTCTCTCTTCTATAGTGTTTCTCTCCATTAGTGTTATCTTCTATCAGTTCTCTACTTGCCTTCTTTGCAATCTTTTACAACTCTTCTTTGTTGGTATGGTCACTATCAGTTCACTCCTCTATTAGACTCAAAGGCTAACTTTCGATAGCCTCACTGATGCCATTTGAACACTTCAACCCTTTTCTTCCTCACACTCGGTCTCTTTTTCTTCTCTTGGTGAGCACTTGACTGATTTTACTTCTTCAACAACAATACTCTCTCATTTAGTGGAAGCCTTCAACGATTTTGGCTTGCATATTTATAACCTAGTTTTCCTACCAAAAGCCAATTCAAATTTTGGGCGGTTAGGGTTTCCTCATCTACCTTGAGGTAAACCAAATCTAATCAAATCTTCTTTCAAATATCGACCTCCTACAATGGATCAATCCGCTCCACTAATCGTGCAACTTCCAATACACGTTTGCTAGGTTTAGCAAACATGACTCCTTCGGTCTGCACTTGTCAGACACCTATGAAGCAATCAAGCAAATAGCTTCACCTGCCCTAATCAGCACCTAGACACTCGAGCTTGATCATCAAGACATCCAATCATATCTATGTCATCTGATCAGTCTCGAGCCACACTCTTCTGCACTTTGATCCATGAAATACTCTATCAACATAAATGTTGACCTGTCACCATCTACCTCACCATCAACACATTCACCGACCTGTGCATCTATGCCACATCACCTCCACATGGAAAATGTGTCAGCATCCACCTTTTCTTGAACATCTGTGTTGGTATGGATGGTATCACCGACCAACTCCATTCCCAGGTTCCTTTACCAGTTTACTATCCCTGCCGGTTAAACCCTTAACCAGACTACTTTCAAACTTGCACTCTACTTCTTTTCTGGTGGAACAGTCAATCGGTCAGCACTCTTGCTAACCTACCTTATGCACATCTTCATCTGATGGGAGTCTTGTGCATCTTCACCTTGTCAATATTACTAGTGGACATACATTCTGGTAACCACTCTTGATAACACCATGTCATCAACCTTCAACTGACTGCATTTTCAATCTAGCCATTGTCCTTTGTATGCAGTTACTCAGCCTTGGCTTCTTTTTCATCAGCCTAACCATATCTCAACCGGTTTATCAAAGTGAAAAACCCATCACTCTTCATTTGTCTCGACAACTCAACATGCCTTCTCTATCGGTCTAGTTCATATCCCTGATTTCATGCACTTGAGGTATCTTTGTGATTCATCGATAGATCTAGTGTGCCTTCAAACACCTATTTTTAACTATTTTGTCTTATCTCATAGAACTATGATGCATACTCTTCATAATAGGAGATAAGCTCCACTTATCAGTGGTAGTGAATCCTTATCATCTCCATCCTACAATGCACTCATGTGGCTTCCCTATTTGTGTAGCATATCTTCAAACAGGCACATGTGATGTGTGGGCACATTCACTGTCAGTCATCTCTTCACATGGTGACTGCATCATTATCTAGTGGGATTCCTATTGTTTTGTATCCACATAGCATACCAGTGACCTGTACATCCTTCTCCTCCTGTGTTGATATGATTTAGGTAACATTCTACCTCTTCATCACATACAACCTCCAACATCTTTGTCATTCTACTTGTGCATTGGTCATATGCTTGTCAGTTGGCAACTACTCACTGTCAACACAACTCTTACCAGTTGACATCCTTTCATTACCAATGATAGATTGCATCGGTAACCTATCCATTTCATCCACATGAGTCAAACACTAGCTTGTGTACTGCTAACTCCAGTGGTCATTCATCTGAATGGTATTCTCTTCCTTATCGGTGACTTTCAACACTAATTGACATCAATGACTGCTTATCTACAATACTCCCATATCGATTGTCCTTCTATACCAATTGACATCAATGACAACACAATACCAACAATCTCCCCCTTTGGAATTGATGTCAACACATGTAGTATTCGACATACTACATAGTCTCTCTCCCCCTTTGTGTGATCCAATTCTCACACATGTAGTATGTGGTATACTACAGAATCTTTCTCCCCCTTTAACAACAATGGAAAAGGGAATTGTTAGGGTTTCACTCCTCCTTGTATCTACCAGGCACTGATAGAAATCTTTCTCCCCTTTTTCTTTACCAGATGCATCTCCTTTTTTGATACCAACTGCTACAATTTCTCAAGTTATAGCTCTTGAGATGGAGGACTCAACCATCAACTGACAACATTTGAGCATGCAAATCTAATACTAATTGCTTAAAGAACTCAATTGTAAAAGGATGTGTTAGTGAAAACTGCTCACCTGCCAATTAGATTGCATTACCTCCTGTTTGATCCCAATTTTCTTTAGAATCAGGTGTGACTGTACTATGAATACAACCAACCAAATGAAACTTAGATACCCTTAACCATGAAACTCTCATGGGTACTCCTACAACAATTTCCATCATTTTTAGTTTAGGGAGTCAGTACACTCACAACTTCAAGCATGTTGGCTCTACTTCATAAGCACTTGAACTCCCCCTGAGTCATACATCTTAGGTCCTCGTTGCCTATTAGGTCCAATGCCAGGGTCATATTGCCCTTTAAATTGGTTGAGTTGTGCATATGTGATCATATGATGATCTTTTAGCTCTATTATATTCACCATAGCCTATGACATGATCTTGGATGTACACAATGTCATCATCATGCCATAAATTAAACCGGTTAGCCCAAAAACATACATGCTTGATTGATCAACAACCAGGCCAACATATGTCTTTCAGGTCTTTTCCAATACCACCCGAGACATAAATTCCTCATTCCATGCTACCAGGGCTAATGCAATAATCTCTAGCCTCATTCTCTTACATAGCTTGCAAGTACATGTTAGCATTCATACTAGTAACATCCTATACATATCAGTTTCCTATACCAGTCCATCATCACTACCAGAGAACCTTTCTGTAACTCCTAACATTTTGTGTCACTTTGCATCTAATTCCAATTGTTAATTTCCATTTACTGACACATGCAGTAGTGATCCAACTTTGGTCTGTAGATGTGTAGCCAAGGCCACCACTACACATGCTTATCATCTCATTTTATTCCTTCATACCAATAGTAGCCTATTCTTCCATGTGTTCTCTTCCACTGGGGGGGTGAATGATAAGTTATATGTATAGCTCCCCCTAAGATCTTGTGTCTCCTTTAAGCCTTAGGAGATATCACCTGTGCATTGAATGCAGAATGTCAGTCTATGGTCGCATCCTTTTGCTTCTTCCTCCATCCCTACTTGACCTCATTTTTCTTCCCATTTTCAATCTTGGGAGTAGGTCTTACCTTCTTTTGTTGATTTGTCCTTATATTTTTGGATTTTGTGTCATAACCGGAAGTAGTTCTATAGTAGCACACAACATCCATCCTTGCTTCATGATTGGGGAACCTTTTAACATACCGGTTTGACCATCTTCTTTTGGTCATGTTTTTGTGACTAGCAACTGAAACCAGTGGACCTCTTGATCCTGTAGGGATATTTCTCATTTGGCTCCACGCGGGTCTTTATTGCTCATATCTTCTATAACTACTACAATACTAAGCATGATTGTTCTACTGGTTTCCATATAACTATGAGTTCTTCTTCCTGCATTCATAACTTCTATGACCAGATCTATTGCAGTTATAACACATACCATTTGCATAACCGGGAGAGGAGTTATGCATGTATCTATTGGTATTTTGGTATGGTTTTGTCATTGATGTCAACACCTACTAAAACACTAGCACTTTGGAGATCTAGCAGCATTCACCGGCAAGGAAGTAACTATTGCATAGTTATTGGTATATGGTACACCGGCAAGATATATTGATCACCGACACTTGGAATGGCATGGAAGACACATGGTTATGTCGAAGACATCATTCGGACATCTTGTCCTAGAGTTTTGTTTATTGGTATATTCATAGTTGCATATTTGTTGTTATCGGCAAATAGGTCTAGGGTTACACCGACAGGTTTATCTTTTCCAGATCAACATGGCACGCTATGGAGATGATTAA
Source organism: Cryptomeria japonica (assembly GCF_030272615.1). Classification (NCBI taxonomy): domain Eukaryota; kingdom Viridiplantae; phylum Streptophyta; class Pinopsida; order Cupressales; family Cupressaceae; genus Cryptomeria; species Cryptomeria japonica. The sequence goes on from NC_081408.1 coordinate 110,064,235, forward strand.
TTATTGTTGTAAATGCATTAAGCTGACATGTTCAATCAGTTAATGCATCACATATTATATTATTTGTAAAATGCTTTTATTGTAATATCTGGTAGAGCTGACCTACTAAAATTGGTCTTAGGTTATGGTATAAATGTAAGATCTTATTTGTAAGATCAAGTGTGGAATGCGAAAAAGGATTGTGTGAAGGTATATGTGAGATTAAGCAGAGCTATACACACAGACATCATTTGAAGGTGAAGCTAGGTTTTTGTGAAAGCATATCAACATTACACCGGTACTGAATCCAACATATGAAGATGCTATTTTGTGTAGTACATTCTTATTGGATTTAACCATCCAGCTATAGTCAGTGTGACTCCCATTTGTGTTTGACCAGTGAGCTCTAGGCGGTTGGCCTTTCTGCATGTGCAGACCCCATTTATGTACACTTACTATCTGTAGTAGTATCATCTGATTGTTGGTAAGGTTTCCCACTGTGGTTTTTACCCTTACAGGGTGTCCACATACAAACATTGGTGTTATGTGTTGTGGATGACTTTGTCTTTTATTTTCATGCATTAATATTTACCGGTATTGCATTTATTTGTTAATCTATCCACCGGTATAACAGATTATCTCACTAGTACTAAGCACTAATTTGTTTAAGTTGTTTTTGGTTTGTAATTTATTTGACAACTGATTCACCCCCCCTCCTCTCAGTTGTCCTTGGGACCTAACAATTGGTATCAGAGATTAGTCCTCTTTTTGCACAAGTTTAATAGCTTGAGGAGATCCAATATCTACTAATTATTTCAGAAAGGACAATCCTAAACTTGATGGAACCAACTATGGCATATGGAAGATCAGAATGGAGACACATCTAAATTGCATTGGAAAAGACATTTAAGAAGTTACAAAGAATGGCTATATTGCTGTTGTACAAGGTCAGCCTAGTCCAGCTAACTTGACTAAAGATGAGGAAAATGATTGCAAAGCAAGAGAAGCACTTTTGAGTGCATTATCAGATCAAAAAATTATGGGACTATCAGATAGGTCTACTACTAAAGCTATTTGGGATCATTTGGAAACACTGAATGAAGGAGATTCCACATTCAAAATTGCAAAACTTGAAAGCTTCTGAGTCAGGTATGAACATCTGAAAATGGAAGAAGATGGAAGGATTTCTGCTTTTATGGAAAGAGTAAATGAAATTGTTTTGGGTATTAAATGTTGTGGAGGAACCTTAAGTGAAGATGAAATTGTTTCAAAATTTTTAAGAGGATTGCCACTGGCATATAAAATGAAGGTTACTGCTATAAATGAGTTAAGAACAATGCCTAATACATCAGTAACTAGGGATACATTAATTGGGAAACTTTCAGCTTTTAAAATTGAGGAATTTGGTCTTGTTGCTACTATAAAGATAGATTTGGCCTTTAAAGCATCAAAATAATCTACTCTATCATTTGACAAATCTGATTGGAGAGCCTTCTATGCAAGAGAACTTGAAGAAAGTAGGAAAGAAAATGAAGAACTTGAAGAACTTGAAGCACTATTTGCAAGGAAAATGCCTAAAAGTCCAGTTGGAAGTAAGTATGAAGGTAAAGCACCCTTTAAATGTTTTAACTGTAATAAGATTGGTCATATGGCTTCAAGATGCCCTGATAGACATGCTAGACTAAGAGAAGAAGCTAGAAGAACATACAAGCCTAACCCTTAATATCAGAGATACAGATTTAAGAAGAATAAAGATAAATCTTGTTAAATTGCTGATGAAGGTGTGACTGATGATTCTAATGAAGATCCGATAGACAATGGATGGGTTTTTGTTACTATAACAGAAGATCAACTGGCACCTACTGCTCAACTGGTAGTATAGGCCCTGGCAGCTAAAGTTGAAGTAAAGGATGAATGGATCATTGATTCAGGATGCTCACATCATATGACAGGAGACAAAGGTAAATTCTTGAACTTTCAAGAATATAATGGAGGTTTAGTGAGATTTGGATATGACAAAGCTTGTTCAATCAAAGGTAAGGGTTCAATATCTCTTGATGGTAAGCATAACACTGACAATGTTTACTATGTTGAAGGATTAAAGCATAATCTTTTGAGTGTTGGTCAATTAGTTGAGAAAGGATTTTAGTTAGAATTCAAAAATGGAAAATGCAAAATCATGAATAGAACTGGTTTAGAAATTGCAACCGATAATCAGACTAGAGGCAATATCTTTCATTTGAATAACAGTGAAAAGACATGCTTGATTGCACATATAGATGAAATTTGGTTATGGCATAAGAGACTTTGTCATGTAAACTTTGATTGCATGGTAAAGATCAGTACTACTAAGGCAATTAGAGATTTACCTAAAATTGTCAAACCTCAGAATACAGTATGTAAGGAATGTCAATTTGGAAAACAAGTTAGAGCTAGTTTCAAAAGTATTCAAGAAAAATCCAATAATGCTCTTGATTTAATTCATACTGACTTATGTGGTCCAACTAGATCTAAAAGCTTGCAAGGTGATAGATATTTCATGCTAATCATTGATGACTATTGTAGAATGTGTTGGGTTACTTTTCTCAGAGAAAAATCGGAAGCACTTGGAAAGTTTAAACTATTCAAAGAAATGGTAAAAAATGAAACCGGTAAGAAAATCAAATGTTTAAGATTAGATCAAGGAGGAGAATTCACATCCAAGGAATTTAATGCATTCTGTGAAGTGAATGGAATCAGAAGACAGCTATCAACACCTCGGACACCATAGCAGAATGGAGTTGTTGAAAGGAAAAATAGAACTATCTTGGATGCGACAAGAAGTATGTTATCAGAAGCAAACCTACCACATGTATATTGGAGAGAAGCAGTCAGTACAATAGTCTATACATTTAACAAAGCTCACATCAAATGTGAAACCAGTAAGACCCCTCATGAACTATGGTTTGGTAATACTCCTACTCTTAAGTATTTCAGAATTTTTGGAAGTAAATGTTATATCAGAAGAGATGAGTATATTGGCAAATTTGATCCTAGAAGTGATGAAGAAATATTTCTTGGTTATTCATCTAAGAGCAAGGCATATAGATGTTTTAACAAGAGATTGCAAAAAATTGTTGAAAGTACAAATGTAAAGATCGATGAACAATTCAAAGGAACTTCAAGGTATATAGACTCTGAACCGACAATAGAAATTTTGACAAATGAACCTACTCTAAATCCATCGGTATCATCCAAGGATTCCATAGTAATTGAAGAACAACAGCAAATAAAGACACCCCGGTATGTAAGATTGAATCATTCTGAAGATCAGATAATTGGAAACAAGTTTAAAGGAGTTATGACAAGAGGAAGACTGGCAAATGAAGAGGTATGTATTATTTATCAAATTGAACCATCATTAGTTAATGAGGCATGTGAAGATAAATTTTGGATTAAAGCTATGGAAGAAGAATTGGAACAAATTGAGAAAAATAACACTTGGACATTAATTCCTCGGCCTAAAGATAAAAATGTAATTGGAACCAAATGGGTATTTAGAAATAAACTTAATGAAGATGGTAAGGTTGTCAGAAATAAAGAAAGACTAGTGTGTAAGGGATATTCTCAGAAAGAAGGAGTTGATTACAATGAAACCTTTGCACCGGTAGCTAGAATTGAGGTAGTCAGATTATTTTTGGCTTTTGCAACACACAAAAACTGCAAAGTTTATCAAATGGATATTAAATGTGCATTTTTGAATGGAGATCTTGAAGAGGAAGTATACATTGAACAACCTGAGGGATTTCTTTTGACAGATGACAATGATATGGTTTGCAGGTTAAGGAAAGCTCTGTATGGATTAAAACAAGCTCCAAGAGCTTGGTATGCAAGATTGGATAAGTATCTTTTAAAAATTGGTTTTACTAAAGGAAATGTAGACAACAATTTATATTATAAAGTAACTAATGATGACATCTTGATTATAGAAGTATTTATTGATGATATAATCTTTGGAGGAGAAGATGGATTATGTAAGGAATTTTCTATTAAAATGCAGCAAGAATTTGAAATCTCTATGATTGGAGAAATAAATTGTTTTTTAGGATTGCAGATTTCACAGACTGATAAAGGTATATTCTCGAGTCAATCCAAATACTTAAAAGAGTTACTAAAGAAATTTGGGATGGAAAACTCTAAACCGGTTAGCACACCTATGACAACAAAATGACAAATTATCACAAATGGATGAATCTACACCTATTAATCCAACTAGATACAAATCTATGATAGGAGGTTTACTGTATTTGACACAAACCAGACCTGATATTATGAATGTAGTATGTATTGTTTCAAGATTTCAAAGTAATCCTAGAGAAAATCATGAATCAATAGTAAAAAGGATTTTTCGGTACTTACAAGGCACTATAAATCTTGGATTATGGTATCCTAGAGATGAAAACTTTGAATTATGTGCATACACAGATGCAAATTGGGCAGGAGATGTGGATGATAGAAAAAGCACCACCGGCGGAGCATTCTTTCTTGGAAACAGACCAGTTTCTTGGTTGAGTAAGAAACAAAGTTGTACATCTTTATCAACAGCAGAATCAGAATATGTTGCAGCAGCAACTAACTATACACAGGTACTATGGCTTAAGAAAATGTTGAAAGACATAAAGGTAAAATGCAAGGAACCTATTACTATCTATTGTGATAGCACTGTAGCAATTGATATATCTAAGAATCCGGTACTACATTCTAAAACCAAACATGTTTCTATCAAATTGAATTTTCTAAGGGAAAATGTTGAAGCAAAAGAAATAAAACTAGTTTATGTGAATACTAAAGAACAACTTGCAGATATTTTCACTAAACCTTTTCCTAAGGAGACTTTTGAATATCTCAGAGATCATCTTGGATTCATACCACCACCGGTAGAGACATAGATAGTTGATGATTGTCATCAACTGGCAGAATTAATAGAGAAATCTTTTATTCCAGTCTTTGATGTGGAAGCTACTTCTCAGGGGGAGTAGTTGGTATATTGAATTGATTGGTATTTTGTATATGAACTTGGTTTTATTGTAACTTTGGAATTTGATGTCAAAGGGGGAGATATTGGTATGGAAAAACTTTGAAAAACACATGTTGCTCCCAGGGGGAGAGATTGTTGTTTAGGAGAGATTATTACTCTCTGATTTCTGGTTATGATCTTTTTGGAGATTGTTGGTTTTTGGTATTTGGCATTTCTGTTTTGGCACTTTGATGGTTTTTCCATCTTGTGTTGCCATCAATGCCAAAGGGGGAGATTGTTGGTATTTTGGTATGGTTTTGTCATTGATGTCAACAGCTACTAAAACACTAGCACTTTGGAGATCCAACAGCATTCACTGGCAAGGAAGTAACTATTGCACAGTTACTGGTATATGGTACACCGGCAAGATATATTTATCACCGACAATTGGAATGGCATGGAAGACACATGGTTATGTTGAAGACATCAATTGGACATCTTGTCCTGGAGTTTTGTTCATTGGTCTATTCATAGTTGCATATTTGTTGTTACCGACAAATAGGTCTAGGGTTACACCGATAGGTTTATCTTTTCCAGATCAACATGGCATGCTATGGAGATGATTAATTATTGTTGTAAATGCATTAAGCCATCATGTTCAATCAGTTATTGCATCGGATATTATATTGTTTGTAAAATGCTTTTATTGTAATATCTTATAGAGTCGACCTACTAAAATTGGTCTTAGGTTATGGTATAAATGTAAGATCTTATTTGTAAGATCAAGTGTGGAATGCGAAAAAGGATTGTGTGAAGGTATATGCAAGATTAAGCAGAGCTATACACACAGACATCATTTGAAGGTGAAGCTAGGTTTTTATGAAAGCATATCATCATTACATCGATACTGAATCTAGCATATGAAGATGCTATTTTGTGCAGTACATTCTTATTGGATTTAACCATCCAATTGTAGTCAGTGTGACTCCCATTTGTGTTTGAGCAGTGAGCTCTAGGCAGTTGGCCTTTCTGCATGTGTAGACCCCATTTATGTACACTTACTATCTGCAGTAGTATCATCTGATTGTGGGTAAGGTTTCCCATCGTGGTTTTTCCCCTTACAGGGTTTCCACGTACAAACATTGGTGTTATGTGTTGTGGATGACTTTGTCTTTTATTTTCATGCATTAAGCTTTACCGATATTGCATCTATCTATTAATCTATCCACCGGTATAACAGACTGTCCCACCGGTACTAAGAAGTAATTTGTTTAAGTTGTTTTTGGTTTGTAATTTATTTGACAACTGATTCACCCCCCCCCCCTCTCAGTTGTCTCTGAGACCTAACAGTATCTACTCCTTGATGCATTTTTGTCATTTGCATGATATCTATGAGATCCTAGATTATTCCTTCTGGATCCATTTCTACATTCTTCTTCCCTATGGCCATGACCATAACATGCAAAGCAATAACCAAAGAAGGAAGGTTTATAACTTACAAACTTATTTTGTCATGCATGGGGAGATCTTATCAGTTTGGTATCTCCATTTCTACTCCTCCGGGGATGGATCCTGAGTTGTCCATTCTCTGCAACTCTTCCATCTGATCTCTTCTTTTCCCACACTTGCTTTGTCTTGTGAGCAGTAGCATTTCCTTGTATTCTATTGGTAGGAGGTCTTCTTTTGTTCTTGCTTCTGGTGAAGCTGTCTTCTCCCATCTTCCCTTTTCCTTTGGGATCTGCATTGTTCCTCCTTCTTGCCCCTCATCCTTGACTACATGTCTTCATGAGTTGTGGTTAGATCAACCTTCTTTCGGGGAGCATTTCTAACTGTGAAGGTTTGTCCCTTGTTCTCTCCATTTGAGAAGACAAACATAATGTCATTGTGGGGGACATTCTTTCTAGTGGAGCATTCACCGACACCACTTCCTAATCCTTCAGTGTCCTTGGCATGTTTTTTCTTTCTCAACATTTTTTCCAAGGCATCACTATTGCCATCAAACCCAATTCTTACCTTGAGCTCATCCTTACATTTCTCAAGGTCATTTTGGAGAATCTCCATTTCTCCAACCAGATATTGATATTCTTTATTTTTTACCTTTAGCTCATATGCTAGATCATTACACCGGCACTCCTTGGTGTCTTCTTCTTGAGTCTTCAAATCTAAGATACATTTCTTAGATTCTTCAAGGAATTTGATCAACTAGATCTGCTCCTCTATAGCAACATTCTTGAATAACTTGTATTCATTTTTCACTCTATTGTGTTCTTCAAGTGCATTTACATGTTCTCCTTCAAGATCAACTTCTACTTCATCTTCTTCCTCTCCTTCACTATCACTGCCAAATACATATTATTAGTAGGAGTGATTTGCATGATCATTCTCAGATGTGTGCCTCTCATATTCTGATTCTTGAGCCATGAAGAGGTGTGTTTCTTCTTCATCATTATTGTAGCTGCTAGCAGATCTGTCTTCATCATCTACAGATATATGAGATACATTTCTCATCCTATCTTCACAAACCGGTTTTGTAGTGGTAGGCTCATTTTCATAGAGCTTCTTCAATCTATCCCATTATCTTTTTTCTGATCTGCATCTATCCACCTGTGAGGAAATATCATCTAATAACCCACATAGTATAGCCTTCATTTCTACTTCATTGCATTGGTTTCTTCTTTCTGCATCTGAGTCAGTGAGAGGACTTACTTTACTAAAGAAACCATTTACAACACACATCCACACATCAAACCCCAGGGAGGAAAATTAGACTTCCATTCTACAACTCCAAATGGAATAGTTTGAACCATCAAACATCGAAGCAGGAATTGACACTAAATAGACTATTGTGTCCTTAAGCCAGAATCTACCCAAGCTACAGAAAGCTTATCAACCGAGAACCTGGGCTCTGAAACCAATTATTAGACACAATGCACCACTAAGAGGGGGGTGAATCAGTGGTTCTCAAACTTTTCCCTTTGACTATCTTATATGTGTATACTAGTTATCAGATCTAACAAAAATATAACTTACCGACTAGAGGGGAGACTAACTCAAAAGCACTCACATATAAAGGAGACATCACATAATACCATCATATATGAGGAAAACCCAAGATGGGAAAAAAATTGATGAGAAATGCTTCTGGAGTCTACTACTCCAATCCAGCCTCATAATGAAACTCTGATTATGATGTTTAGGGCACCAACCCAAGGAGCTACAACCCCTACTCCGAGCTCCAACTCAATGGTCTACAATAAGTATTTTCAAATACAAAAGTAATAGTCATGTTACAAATGGATTTTGTAACTCTTCTGCGAATCTCTCTATTGGATCTTCTATCTAGCTCACTGTTGGTTTTCTATTCACCTTTTCTCTACTACACCTTGCTCTCTGCTGCACTCTTGTTGGTTCAGTCTCTTCTTCTTCTCTATCAGTTCTTCTCTCTGTCGATTCTCTCTTCTATGGTGTTTCTCTCCATCGGTGCTATCTTCTGTTAGTTCTCTACTTGCCTTCTTTGCAATCTTCTACAACTCTTCTCTGCTAGTATGGTCACTGCCAGTTCACTCCTATGTCAGACTCAAAGGCTGACTACTAGTAGCCTCACTGATGCCGGTTGAACACTTCAACCCTTTTCTTCCTCACACTTGGTCTCTTTTTCTTCTCTTGGTGAGCACTTGACTGATTTTACTTCTTTGACAACAATACTCTCTCATTCACTGGTAACCTTTAATGATTTTGGCTTGCATATTTATAACCCGGTTTTCCCACCAAAAGCTAATTCAAATTTTGGGTGGTTAGGGTTTCCTCATCTACCTCGAGGCAAACCAAATCCAATCAAATATTCTTCTAGAGATTGACCTCCTGCAATGGATCAATCAACTCCACTAATTGTGCGACTTCCAATACACGTTTTCTAGGTTTAGCAAACACAGACCCTTCTTTGGTCTGCACTTGTTAGACACCTATGAAGTGATCAAGTAGATAGCTTCACCTCCCCTGATCAGCACCTAGACATTCAGCCTCGATCATGAAGACATCCAATCAGATCTCTATCATCTTATCAGTCTCAAGTCGCACTCTTCTGCACTTTGACCCATGAAACACGCTATCAACATAAATGTTAACCTATCACCATCTACCTCTCCGTCAACACATTCACCAACCTATGCATGTGTGCCACATCACCTCCATGTGGCAAGTGTGTCAACATCCACCTTTTCTTGAACATCTATGTCAGTATGGATGGTATCATTGACCAACTCCATTCCCCAGTTCCTATATTGGGTTACTATCCCTACCGGTTAAACCCTTAACTGGTCTTCTTTCAAACTTACACTCTACTTCTTTTTTGGTGGAACACTCAACTGACCAACACTATTGCTAACCTACCTTATGCACATCTTCATTTGATGGGATTCTTTTGCATCTCCACCTTGTCCATATTACCAGTGGACATACATACCAGTAACCACTCTTGATGACACCATGTCATCAACCTTCAACTGACTCCATCTTCAATCCATCTATTGTCGTTTGTCTACAGCTAGTTAGCCTTGCCTTCTTCTTCATCAGCTTGGACCATATCTCAACTGGTTTGTCAAAGTGACAAACCCATTACTCTTCATCTATCCCGACAACTCAACATGCCTTCTCTGTCGGTCCAGTGCATATCCTTAATTTCATGCACTTGAGGCATCTTTGTGATTCACCGATAGATCTGGTGTGAGCCATCAAACACGTCTTTAACTCTTTTGTCTTATCTCATAGAACTATGATGCACACTTTTCATAATAGGAGATAAGCTCCACTTACCGGTGGTAGTGAATCCTTATCATCCGCATCTTGCAATGCACTCATGTGGCTTCCTTATTTGTGCATCATATCTTCAAATCGACACATGTGATCAGGTGTGGGCACATTCACTGGCAGTCATCTCTTCACATGGTGATTGCATCATTATCTGGTGGGAGTCCTGTTGTTTTGTATCCACACAACATATTGGTGACCTGTACATCCTTCTCCTCCTATGTTGATGTGATTTAAATGCATTCCACCTTTTCATCACAAACAACCACCAACATCTTGCTCATCCTTATTTTACACTGGTCATATGCTTGTCAGTTGGCAACTACTCACTATCAACACAACTCTTACCGGTTGACATCCTTTCCTTACCGATAATAGACTCTATTGGTAACGTGTCCATTTCAGCCACACAAGTCAAACACTAACTTGTGTACTAGTGACTCTAGTGGTCATTCATCTGAATGGCATTCTCTTCCTTACCAATGACCTGCAACAGTAGTTGACATCAATGACTACATATCAACAATACTCCCATACTAATTGTCCTTCTATACCGGTTGACATCTATGACAACACAATGCCAACAAAGGGGGCAATTCCTTCAACAACTTTGTTCCTCCTTTAAGTGTCCCTTTTCCTACCCAATCATCACCTATGCCTACTTATCATAATGTCCCACCACCTTATTCTTAGTCCACACCTTCTTTCAATAACATCATACCACCTTCTCAATCAACTATGTCTAACATCAATTCTTCTACCGAAGTGACAATTAATAATCTTTCTCAAACCATGTCTTCCTTATAACAACAAATTGATTCTATGAGTCAATCCAAGTTTAATGTGCCCACCTTTGATGTTGTGAGCCCGCTTTCTCTTGATATTGTTAAAGTCGTGCCACCTAAACATGTTGAGATCCCTCAATTAGAACTCTATAATGGAAAAAGGTGATCCTCTTACACATGTCAAAACATTTCAAACTTTGTGTATTGATTTTGCTTATGATCAAATATTTCTTGCAAAATAGTTTACAAGAACACTAAGAGATAAGGCTTACAATGGTATTTCTCTTTGCCTTCTTATTATATCACTTACTTTCAACAACTGGCAAATGCTTTCATCCAACAATTTCAAAACAACATTGGTCCTAAAATCACTTCGACTGATTTAATACATTGTAAACAAGGTGTTAAAGAAAAAGTGATTGATTTCATTGGTAGATATAAGCATTTGTGTGCTCAAATTTCTTTTCATGTACCTGATAATGATATTTAAAGAATTTTTATTTCTAATTTACAAAAAGATATCAAGGAAAAGTTTCTTTTGTTCTGAGTTTGCTTCCTTTCCGCAGTTGTGTGTAACACTCCACAATTATCAATTGGGTGTGAGTCAAATGGAGCAATCTACTCCTATGGCTCCGAGTGATAAGGGGGAGAGTGTTAAACAACCATTTACAAAGTTCAAACCAACAAAAAGATTCATCAAGTTCAATGATACAATCAACAACAACAATGGGAATGCTACAACAGGTGTGCCTTCTATTTCTAAATTTTTACAAAGAGATGCAATTTACTTCTTTGAATGAATCTTTACATAGTATTATGTCTCAATTGTTACAAAGAAACGTTATCAAACTTACTCCTATAAAACTAGTTGATCCTTCTAAACTTGCATCCCCTTATTTTGATAACAATTTATTTTGCCAATTTCATCATCAGCCTGGTCATTATACTGAGAAATGTTTCGCATTGAAAAATAAGATTCAAGATTTGATTGATAAGAATAATGTATCCGTGGCAGGTGTGAATGATAAAGGGAATAAATCAGTAGCTCCTCCTAATCAAAATCTTAAGATTTTCACTAATCCCTTTACTTCTCATACCTCTAACATTATTGAGATCATACCTAATTCTTTCTCTTCTGAGGAATTCACCTCTATGGCTCCGAACTTGGTTAATATGGTAGAAAAACAAGATACACCTAAGGATCCTTGTATTACATTTGACCCTAGTGAGACCATTAGAGCACCTGATGGCCCTTTATTCTTAGTTGCAAAGGTTAAGGATATACCATGACGTGGTTCTCTTATTGCTCCCTCTTGTATGGTTAATGTCATCACTGAGGAGTATATTTTCACTTTACTATTGTACAAACTAATATATGATGCTTCTAATGTGGTTGTAAAGTTATTTGATGGATTCTCTTGTCCTACCATTGGCTCTATCACCCTTCCTAGTGAAGTTCATACTAGATCCATGGATGTTGACTTTTTTATCATACCCTCTTCTAAGAAATTTTGTGTGAAGTTGGGCTATCATTGGCTATCTTTCATCAAGGCTATTGCTTCTCCAATCCACAAGTGTCTAAAATTTCCTCACAATGGAGAAATCATAAGCATGAACCATAGCTTATTTCATCCATTTGAAAGAAGCCCCAGTGTTCCTTTTGATTTCTTTTGGCCTAAAAAATTTCAATCTCTTCCATCAAGGAGCAATGCTCTTTTTCAATCTTATCAAAAATGGAAGAAAGATAATCTTATCCTTAAGTCAACCTAGATCCCCAACACTTGACATTCCTATTATGCTTCAAGATGAGGTTCTTCCCCTCACAGATAGAACTAATCTCCCTCCTAAGGAAGATCGTCAACCTATTCCTATGGATGTGACTATACCTTCTCCTAAGAAGAACAAAAATATTCCTCCTAAGGTTAGACCTGTACCTCCTCATGATGAATCTGGTCTTCTTCCTACACCTAATATTCTTCCTTTGTATGGTGCAGTTCCACCTCCTTCCTCTTATCGAGATAAGAGACTTGTTTCTCCTCTTATTCAACCTAATATACCTCAACCTAAACCTTCAACTATCAAGGAGAGAAACATTCCTACTTTTTCAAGTGTTCCTCCTCCTTCTCAACCTTCCACTAAGACATGACGAAATCATTGTGCAAGAGAATTCTGGCGAAGACACCATGTTTGAGCTCATGAAGCTATCCCTCAAAATACTCAATCTCCTTAGACTCTGACAATTGACATGATTCCTTTTTCTCCCAAGCAATATTTTCAACCTACATCTCCAAATCATAAGTTGCACAAAACGTGTGATGGTTTTACTCCTATTCGTGTTCTTTCTCCACTTTCTCTAAACTTTGATGAAGAAATGGGTGAAACTGTTATTCATGATGGAAATACAACTCCTAATTCTTCTAATAGTGAGTATAAATATGTTGATGTGGACAAGCATTTATCAGCTGAATTTTCACAAACCCTAACCCCAGCTCCTAGAATAGAACAAAGTGACTTACAACATGAGCATAGTCCTTGTTAGGATCTTGTGATAGCTCCATCTATTGTGCTTGATGTCTCTCCTCTGGCATGTTGCTCGCCTTCCCAAAATAGTGATCAGCAAGATCAGGAGGTGGAGGTCATGCTAGATTTGCAATATTAGCACTGTAGATCTTCTCTCTCGCTCTTTTCTTTCTCTTTTGTGACCATTCTTCTATGTGTATCCCTGTTCTTCTATTGTTACCTTAATGTCTACTTGGGGATGATGTAAAGCATTGAGATATTTTCTTGGTCTCTTTCATGTTGACTCAAAAGACATCCTCTCTTCCCTTTCTTCTAAGGTAGTGTCCTTCTTTGGGGAATGATGATTATTATATGCACATATACATACATGATATACATGAGTTATCATACAACATACTGACCTTGAGGAAAGCAAAACTACCTCATGCCTCATGTTTTGTGTTCATTATCCTTGGGTTTATTCCTTCATCGGGGGCTAAATCCTTGTGATAACATGCTTCCTCTCTTCTCTCTCTCTTGGGTGTATCCTACCTTAAACCAATCACTCCCGATGAGGCATGTGCGATCGCTTTAATGTGGGAGCATACACTTCTCTCATATTTTCCTTCTTGATACTTAAAATTACTTAGTAAACTTTGTTTTGCTTTGTAATATTTATTATCCTTGCTTTCATGACTCATAGTGAGGGGAACTTTACTACTTGCAGTCATGGTTCTCCCCTTCTCTATCTTCCCTTTTACTTTTTCAATCAAATTCATAAGATCCTAAGTCCACTAGGGGCTTGGCGCATCTTGCCTCCTTGACGTGGTAAAAGTCTTTCAATCTTGTTTCCTTGTACTTTACCGATAGTATTGGCGTATGCTCATACTCCCGCTAAAGTGGGGGCTAAATGTAGTGTCATAAAATTGTGACCGTAGCAATTTTTGACCTCATTAGGGTCCTCACGCATGTGAGATCGAAACTCCTAGCTTGATTGGAGACCGAAGACTGCTCAACCCTCAGAATTTTCTTCTCCCTTGGTCTCCTCACCACCCTGTGTGCACTCTGTCCTAGAGAAAAGGGCAAGATAGGAGCATGGTGCCCCTATTCCCTCCAGGAAAAGGGTGTGGCACCCTTTTCCTCCTATTACAGGGGCATGGCACCTCTATTCTTGCCCTATTTTGGGGCAGGACCCTTTCCTGAGTATGCATTGTAGGTTGTGTAGTGAGTAGGAAAATTTCGCCGATGATGGCCTGCGAAGAAAATTAGTTTCATTAAGCTTAATTCAAATGTATTTAAGTTACATTTACCCTCTCATTTGGATAAGTTCAAGAGGCTCAAGAAGTTGGATAAGTTGGATGTGTGGTAATTTTACATGAGATCAAGCATTCAAGAGTATTCAAGCATTCTTTTCCAGCAATGAACTTTCTCAAGTCTCCCTTCAAAGCTAGGTGTTGCATTCAAGTTAGGGATTAAACCATTGAAGAGGAGATTTATTCCAACATTCAATTCAACACAAGAATTTCTATCAACATTTCTATCATAACCTCCCTTGAGGTGATTTACATTTCTATCTTTCATTTACATCTACTTGCAATTACTTTCTTTCATTACTTGGTTAATTCCAAACCTGGGGTTTGACCTGAAGGCAAACCCCCAATCCCAACCTATTTTCCTCTCTTTTTTATGTTTAGGTTGCAGGTGCACAGTTGTATTTTCAGATTCGGTCTCCATTTGTAGAGGCAGAAAAACCCTTTTCGTTTTGCAGATTTTTTGAAGGACCGTGTACATTCCCGCCACGGTTTGGGCAACTTTTTCTCAAATTCGCAAGGTGGCTTCATCTCAACATATTACTACCAAATCCAAGTGAACAAATTCATCCCATACACCGATCTCAAATTATAATCACTTCTTTGTCACTTTTGCACTACATAATTCAATCAATTCCTTTCCATTTCAAATAGGAAGAGGAGATCAACTTATCATTCCCATTTCATTCAGAATTCTATCTTCTTCTTTGGAGGTTGAATCTAGTGAATTTTCCTCTCCTCTTCCAATGTAATTAGGTGAAAATTTTTTAAAGGGAAATCTGTAGTGAAACTCTCATCTCTCCTTGGAGGGAAAGGGTAGTTTTCCTCTTGATCTCTCATTCACACATTTTTCACCCACCAATACATTTTGGTGACATTACAGATAGTAGGTCAGAAACCATTGTTTATCATAGAAAAATGATTATTCGTGAAAAAATTATCAGAGGTATGTTTGAGACTTTGAACTTCGTGAAAATCTCAAATAAAAATTAAATAACTAAATTACCACTATTAGTCAAATATAACACAGGTTTGATAATTACATAAAATACTAGTGCACCACTTAACTATTTAAAGATTTTGTAAGCCAAAAAATAACAGCTGCAAATTATCAGAACATGAGAATGTTTTAGGTGAATTAATAAAAAAAATTCAAATGAGTCGATATTTGAAAGTGCAGTAATCGATGAATTTGCACTGTTAAAAAATAAGTGATAGAATATATGTTTTGCAAAGAAAGACAAATTGAGAAGGTCGTGATATAAATAACTGAAGAAATAACCAACATCAAGAAAAATAGATTCAGTAGGTTGATACCATTTGCTTGGCCTGGATTCTTCCTATTTTCAAAGTAAAATTATTCAAAAATTGGAACAATTAAAAACAGTTATGGCCCCAACCAATTGACCATTGAAAACAGTCTTCTAGCAACATTTCCAATTCATTGCCAATTCAAGTCAATTTTCTAGATGTAGCACAAATTTTCTAGTAAACATACGATGACGAACCATTTCATTTCTCTATCAATGTCTCTTTCAATTTTTATTGTATATAGTTTTGTATAGATGCAACATATAATGTTGCAAGATTTAAGGATTGTAGCTTTACCTCCCTTCTCAGAGATCTCTCGTATAATATATAACCATCATGTGGATAATATCTACTTCAATTTTTGTTATCAAAATTATTAGCTCTGTGTTGAGTGCAATTTTGTTACACAATGAATTAGTTCAATAAGTTTTCATTCCATTTCCCTGACCAACATTGTAAATGAGAAGTTTTAGTGGTGGAGATGGTATTGGACAAGACTTATGATGTAGGAACAAGATTGAACAAATATGTGACCAGTATTTTGGGTCCCTTTTCTCTTACACGCATTCAACTAGTTTCTTGTTATCTCCTAGCCTTTCACACATTATAGCCAACTACAAATTATTTTTGTATTTGGGCATTGTCCCTGATGCAGAGGCATCCCCGATTCATGGCAATCTTGCATCAACCAAAAGTATTTCCTTTTTGTTTTTCTTTCTATTTGCAGTTTCAACATTTCTTTCTATGTTTCCTGGATTTGGCTCATCGGATCTTGTGGAGTTGGATTTTTCTTGAGGACTTGTTCATCTACCTTATCCCCAAACCATGGAACATTTGGATCATTTTCCAGCAAGTTATCACTACTGATTGCTTGGTTGCAATCTATTGGGATCTATTGGATCCCTTCCATAGGTTGCGAAGCCCTGAGCATTGATTCCAATGTTCCTTGGCATGTCACCGACCTTTCCTCATGATCTACACTTCATCCTTTAGATTTTCTGGAGGAATTTCTTTGGCAGAGGCCGACCTTGTTGGTTTTACACATTAGGTCTTATTCTTCAATTTTTTATCCCTTTTTGGGCCGACCGGATCCCCTTGGATCATAAATCATCATATTAGAGAATTAGAATGTATCTAAGGAGTTAGACATAACATAGAAGTGAAATCTTAATTTTGAGGTCTTGATTATGACCTGCTCTATATTTTGAGCATGTTTTAGTAGACCTGTGAGCCATTACTATAACCCGATTGTTACAAGTTGGTTGTAATCAGTTTTCATGATATAATTCAATATGTTCTGCATTTCCTCCATCACGTTCTTGTGTTTGCATTGTGTTTACTTTTGTTGACCAGTCTAGACTAATCTCTTTGAGGTCCCTCGTAACCGTTGACTGCACCCAGTGGTATCAAGGGGAGATTTTGTTCCAGAGATTGCATTGTCTTGAGAATTTTGTTGTAGGGTGGTGGACTATGGATCTGACCTACAATTGCAGAGGACTAGTGTGAAGATGGCATGAAGAGGAAATATGAATGGTGGAGTGCATGGGAATGCAAACCCTATTGTGATGGAAATGTTGCAAGGAATAGCAGCCTGATTGGAAGTCGTTGAGATAACCCAAAGAAGAGGCTGACATATTGAAGAAGTAAGTGAATATGAAGGAAAAGAAGCCCCGACGAAACAAGTAAACCCTAGGCAGTTGATCCGGATGAGGAAAGGTTTTTGAGGGTTTTAAGTAGGGTGAATACTAAACCTTATTTTACCCCACCGAAATATGATGGAAAGTTGAATTCAGATGAATTGATGGATTAGATCATGGAGATGGAGAAATATTTTGATTTTGAAAACACTATAGAAGAAAGGAAGGTGAAATATGCCTATACTTGGTTGAAAGGTCATGCATCTCTTTGGTGGGAGAATTTGCAGGTTGATAGATAGAGAAGAGGTAAAGAGAAGATCAAGACATGGGATTAGATGGTTGCTAAGTTGAAATCAAAATTTATGCTAGCTGATTATCAAGTGAATATGTTTTGAAAGTTACATAATTTGAGATAGAAGGAATCTAGTGTGAGGGAGTATACCGAGGCATTTTACAAGTTGAATATTAGATCCAGATATATTGATGATAAAGTTGAACAAGTTGCAAGGTATTTGAATGGATTGTGGGTGTCTATACAAGATGAACTGATGCAGGAGCATCCCCAGTTCATAGCAATCTTGCATCAACCAATTATATTTCCTTTTTCTTTTGCTTTTCATTTGCAGTTTCAACATTTCTTTGTGTGTGTCTCAGATTTGGCTCACTAAAACCTCTGTAGTTGAATTTTACTTGAAGAATTGATCATCTTCCTTATTCCTAAACCATGGAGCATTTAGATCATTTTTTGGCAAGTTATCGCTACTAGTTTTCAAGACAATTTTTTTGTTACTGGTTGCCTAGACCTATTTGCATTGGTGATCTACCAGATCCCCTTCTGTAGATTGCAGAGCCCTAAGCATTGATTTCGATGTTCCTTAGCACGTGGCCAACCTTTCCCCATTATCTACACTTCATCCTTTGGGTTTTTCGGATGAATTTCTTTGGCGAAGGCTGACCTTGTTGGTTTTACACATTAGGTCTTGTTCTTCAGGTTTTGATCCCTTTTTGGGTCAATTGGATCCCCTTGGATCGTATAAATCATTGTAATAGAGTATTAGAATGTAATCAAGAAGTTAGACTGAGCATAGAAGATAGATCTTAAGATTTGAGGTCCCAGTTATGATATGTTTTGTATTTTGAGCATGTATTAGCAGGCTTGTGAGCTAGTTTCTATAATCCGATTGTTACCAGTTGGTTGTAGTTAGTTTTCATAATATAATTCAATCTATTATGCATTTCCTCCATCATGTCCATGTGTTTCCATTGTGTTTACTCTTGCTGACTAGTCTGGGTTGATCTCTTTGAGGTCCCTTCTAGCCAATGACTGTTTCAAGTGGTATCAGAGCGAGCTTTCATTCCAAAGATTGCGTTGTCCTGAGAATTTTGTTGTAGGGTGGCAGACTGTGGATCTGACCTATAGCTGCATAGGACTGGCGTAAAGATTACATGAAGAGGAACTAAGAATGGTGGATCATGTGGGAATGTGACCTTGTTGTGATGGAAATGTTGTGAGGAATAGCAGCTTGGTTGAAAGCCGTGGAGACAACCTAGAGAAGAGGCTGACACATTGAAGATGTAAGTGAAGATGAAGGAGAAGAATCCACGATAGAATACGTAAACCCACTGGTAGTTGATTCATCTGAGGAAAGATTTTTAAGGGTTTTGAGTAGGGAGAATACTAAAGCTCATTTTCCCCCACCGAAATATGATGGAAATTTGGATTCAAATGAATTAATGGATTGGATCTTGGAGATGGAGAAATATTTTGATTTTAAAAACACTGCAAAAAAAAGGAAGGTGAAATATGTTTGTAACCAATTGAAACATCATGCATCTCTTTGGTGGGAGCATTTGTAGGTTGATATACAAAGAAGAGGTAAATAGAAGATCAAGACATGAGATCGGATGGTTGCTAAGTTGAAATCAAAATTTATTCCAAGTGATTATCAAGTGAATCTATTCCAGAAGTTGCAAAATTTGAGATAGGAGGAATCTAGTGTGAAGGAATACACCGAAGCATTTTACAAGTTGAATATTAGATCTGGACATGTTGATGATGAAGTTGAACAAGTTGTAAGATACTTGAATGCATTGCAAGTTTCTATACAAGATGAACTCAAATTGATCAAATTACAAAATGTTGAAGAGGCTTACCAGTATGCCTTGAAGGCAAAAGAGAAGCTAAACAAAAGAAATGAGCAGAGGCAGAGAAGTAGAGGTGGAAGGTTTTCCAGAGGAACATTTCAAGGAGGAAGAGGATATAATAGAGGTAGAGGAACCTATACAACTCAGAACAAAGACAAAGAATTGAGAAAAGAAGGCAATTCATATTGGAAAGATGATAGAAATTTCTACCGAAGGAGAGAACCGAATGGCTACCAGAATGAGAATTTTGGAAGAGATGAAAGAAGACAAGACAAGAGGGTATTTAGAGGAACTTGCTATAAGTGTGGAGGAGAATGACATCGTTCTTTCGAGTGTAAGAAGATAGAGAATACCAGAAGACAACAATGGTGGAAGAAAACCCCACCAGATCAAATAATAAACTAGAAGATGGAGAACTATTGATGAGGAGGAGAGCTTTGTGTCATACCAGGAGAGATGAAGAGCCCTTGCAAAGGAAGAATTTGTTCAAGACCAAATCTAAGTTATCTGATAAATGTTGTAAAGTTGTTATTGATAATGGTAGTTCAGATAATCTTGTTTCAGAAGAGATGGTGAATAAGTTGAATTTGGAAAGGTTGAAACACCCTAAGCCTTATCAGATAGCATGGATTTAGGATGAACATAAGTTGTTAGTAAGTGAGAAATGTTTGGTGAAATTAAAAAATTGGGAACTATCATGATGAAGTCTTGTGTGATATTATGCTTATGGATATTTGCCATCTTTTGTTGGGTAGACCTTGGTAGTTTGATAGATAGGCAATACATGACGGGAGGAAGAATACATACACTATTGTGGCCAATGCGATAAAGAAAACCTTGTTGCCCTTGGAGGAACCTTTGAAGAGTGAAGTTTGTATGAATGCTAGAATCTATTTGGTGGATGGAAGGAAATTCCTGGATGGATTGAGACATGAGAATGTGTGTTTTGCCGTAGTTCCTAAGAAGACTGAGAATTCAAAGCATGAAGAGGAACAACCAGAAGAGATAAAATATTTTCTGACAGAATATGAAGACATAATTTCAAATAATGTGCCTAATGGATTGCCACCCATGAGAAGTATTAGTCATTGCATGGACCTGGTTCCCAGAGCTAGTTTTCCTAACAAAGCTGCACATTGGATGACACAGATAGAGAATGAAGAACTAAATAGACAAGCGTAGGATCTATTGAAGAAAGGTTTGATCAGAGAAAGTCTGAGCCCTTGTGTAGTACCAATAGTATTATCACCTAAGAAGAATGGAGAATGGAGAATGTGTACTGATTCCAGAGCAATAAACAAGATCATAGTAAAATGTCGGTTTCCTTTGCCTAGGATGGATGGTAAAATGGATTGTTTGAGTGGAGCCAAATACTTTACAAAGATATATTTAAAGAATGGATATCATCAGATCAAGATCAAAGAAGGAGATGAGTGGAAAACGACATTCAAGACAAATGAAGGACTATATGGATGGTCAATGATGTCTTTTGGGCTAACTAATGCACCGAGTACTTTCGTGAGGCTGATGAATGAGGTATTGAAGAAATTGTTGGGTAAGTTTGTTATTGTATATTTGAATGACATTCTAATTTTTAGTAAGACAAAAGAGGAGCATTTGTTGCATTTGAGACAAGTTTTGCAGAGGTTGAGAGAAGAAAAGTTGTTGATAAATCTTAAGAAGTGTACTTTCATGAAAGATGAATTAGTCTATTTGGGGATTTTAATATCAGAGGATGGTTTGAAGATGGACCCTGAGAAAGTAAAATAAATTGTTGAGTGACCTATATTGGAAAGCATTAGAGAGGTAAAATCATTTCATGGATTGGCTAGTTTCTATCGGAAGTTCATCATAAATTTTATTTTGATTTGTAACCCTATGACTGAGACCATGAGGGGGGATCAGAAGGAATTCAAGTGGACCATTGGAGAAAACAAAATTTTTGAGTTGTTGAAATGGAAAGTGACTGAGCAACTTGTGTTAGCTTTACCGGATTTAAATAAAGTATTTCAAGTGGATTGTGATGCAAGTGGAACAACAACAGGAGTAGTCTTGAGTCAAGAAGGGAGAGAAGTATCTTATTTCGGTGAGAAATTGAATGATGCCTAGAGGAGATATTCAGTGTATGATCAAGAGTTTTATGCCATAGTTCAAGCCTTGAAGAAGTGGAGACATTACCTATTACCCAAGGAGTTTATGTTGTATACAGATTATCAAGCTTTGCATTATTTGAATAGTCAGAGTAAGTTGCATCAGAGACATATGAGATTGGTAGAATTTTTGCAGAGTTACACCTTTGTGTTGAAGCATAGAATGAGAAATCTAACAAAGTTGTCGATGCACTGAGTAGGAGAAGGAATTTCCTGACAAAGATGAGAGTGATGGTAGGATTTGAGCAATTGAAGACCTTGTATGATGATGACCTGGATTTTGTAGACCCTTGGAAAGAATGTAGAGAACCAGCTACGGTAGATAGAAGCAACTGATTGGATTACTTCATTCAAGATGGGATGTTATGTAGAGGAGTTTAGTTGTGCATACCTATGAGTTCTATGAGGGACAATCTAATAAAGGAGAAACATAGTGGAGGATTAGTTGGACATTTTGGTATTGACAAAATAGTAGCATTAGTGAGTGAGCATTACTTTTGGCCCCAAATTCATAAGGATGTTAGGAAATATGTGCAAAGTTGTAAAGTTTGCCAAGTTGCAAATGGTAGTAGTCAGAATGTGGGATTGTATAAACCTTTGACAGTACTGGTAGGACCTTGGGAAGATATAAGCATGGATTTCATACTTGGATTGCCTAAAAAACAGAGAAGGAATGATTCTATATTTGTGGTAGTGGATAGATTCTCGAAGATGGCTCATTTTATACCTTGTAAGAAGACATTAGATGCATTACATGTAGCAGACCTATTTTTCAAGGAAGTAGTGAGATTGCATGGATTACCTAAGAGCATAGTTTCTGATAGAGACATTAAGTTTTTTGGCTATTGTTGAAGAACACTTTGGAAGCAGATGAAGACAAATTTGAAGTTGAGTTCTACTTTTCATCCACAAATTGATGGATAGACATAAGTAGTTAATCGAAGCTTGGGAAATTTGTTGAGATGTTTAGTTGGAGATAAAACCGAAAGTTGGGATTTGATTCTTGCACAAGTAGAGTTTGCCTACAATAATTTAGTAAATAGGAGTACAGAAAGAACACCTTTTGAGATTGTTACCGGAGCACACCGTAGAGGTATATCAAAATTAAGAGATATTAGTGGTGAAGAATGGAGAAGTGTAGAAGCAGAAGAATTTGAAGATCACATGAAGGACTTAAATATTCAAGTTAAGTAACATTTGGAGGACATGAATAGAAAGTATAGGGAGAAGGTAGATGAGAATAGGAGACTTAACGAATTTGAAGTTGGTGATGAAGTGAAGGTGTACCTGAGAAAAGAAAGATTCTCAGTTGGAACTTATAACAAATTGCAGATCAGAAAGTTTGGACCTTGCAGGATCTTGAGAAAGTTCAGTTCTGGGAATGCATATAAAGTGGAGTTATCGGATAGTCTGAGTTTTTCACTTGTGTTTCACATTGCAAATCTTCATCAGTATCATGAACTAGAATTCAGTGAGGACAGTATTGCAGACTTGGAGAAATTGTTTCCTCGAAAGGAACCATATCAGATTGAAGACATTTTGGATAGTAGGATTAGGTGTAGTACCCATAGCAGTTAGTATAAGGAATATCTTGTGAAGTAGAAGGACAGACCAATTGAAGATTCATCTTTGATTTCTCAAACAAAGGTGGACCACCTTGGTTTTCCTCCAACCCTACAAAAGTGAGATACTCACTTTTTTTTTTAACAACCTCAGATGTCTCATGCAGGAACATCCCCGATTCATAGCAATCTTGCATCAACCAAAAATATTTCCTTTTTGTTTTTCTTTCTATTTGCAGTTTCAACATTTCTTTTTGTGTGTCCTGGATTTGGCTCACTAGAACCCATGGAGTTGGATTTTACTTGAAGACTTGATCGTCTTCCTTATTTCCAAACTATGGAGCATTTGGATCATTTTTCGGCAAGTTATGGCTACCAATTTTTTAGATAGGTTTTTTGTTACCGGTTGCCTGGACCTATTTGCATTGGTGATCTACCAGATCCCCTTCCATAGCTTGCGGAGCCCTGAGAGTTTATTTTGATGTTCCTTAGCATGTGGCCAACCTTTCCCCATGATCTACACTTCATTCTTTGGATTTTCTAGAGAAATTTCTTTGGCAGAGGTTGACCTTGTTGGTTTTACAAGTTAGGTCTTGTTCTTTAGGTTTTGATCCTTTTTTGGGCTGACCGAATCCCCTTGGATCATATAAATCATTCTAATAGAGCATTAGAATGTAATAAAGAAGTTAGAATTAGCATATTCTAATACAGCATTAGAATGTAATAAAGAAGTTAGAATTAGCATAGAAGATAGATCTTAAGATTTGAGGTCTCGGTTATGACCTGTTCTATATTTTGAGCATGTTTTAGCAGGCCTGTGAGACGGTTTCTGTAACTTGATTGTTATCGGTTGGCTGTAATCAGTTTTCATGATATTATGATATTATTCAATTTTTTCTGCATTGCCTCCATCACGTTCCTATGTTTCTATTGTGTTTAATCTTGTTGATCAGTTTGGGCTGATGTCTTTGAGGTCCCTCCTAGCCAATGACTGCTTCATGAACTCAGTTTGATCAAATTGTAGAGTGTCAAAGAGGCTTACCTATATACCCTAAAAAAAGAAGAGAAGATGAACAAAATAGATGAGAAGAGGTAGAGAGGCAGAGGTGGAATTTTTTCCAGAGAAAGATTTCGAGGAGGAAGAGGATATACCAGAGTTATAGGAACCTATACGGATCAGAACAAGAACAAGGAAGTGAGCAAAGAAGGTAATTCATACTGGAAATATGATAGAAATTTCTACCAGAGGAGAGAACCGAATGGCTACAGGAATGAGAACTTTGGAAAAAATGACAGAAGACAAGACAAGAGAGTGCTTAGAGGAACTTGCTATAAGTGTGGAGGAGAAGGACATCATTCTTTTGAGTATAAGAAGATAGAGAATACAGGAAGAACAATTATGGTGGAAGAAAACCCCACCAAATCAGTTAATAAACTAGAAGATGGAGAACTGTTGATGATGAGGAGAGGTTTGTGTCATACTAGGAAAGATGAAGAGCCCTTGCAGAGGAAGAATTTTAAGACCAAATGTAAGGTATGTGATAAGTGTTGTAAAGTTATCATTGATAGTGGTGGTTCAGATAATCTTGTTTCAGAAGAATGTTGAATAAGTTGAATTTGGAAAGATTGAAACACCCTAAGCCTTATCAGATAACATGGATTCAGGATGATCATAAGTTGTTAGTAAGTGAGAAATGTCTGGTGAAATTAAAAATTGGGAATTATCATGATGAAGTCTTGCGTGATATTATTTCTATGGATATTTATCACATTTTGTTGGGTAGACCTTGGCAGTTTGATAGACATGCAATACATGATGGAAGGAATAATACATACACTATTATGGCCAACAAGATGAAGCAAACCTTGTTACCCTTGGAGGAACCTTTGAAAAGTGAAGTTTGTATGAATGCTAGAATCTATTTGGTGGAAGGAAGGAAACTCCCAGATGGAATGAGATATGAGAATGTGTGTTTTGCCTTAGTTCCTAAGAAAACTGAGAATCCAAAGCATGAAGAAGAACAACTGAAAGAGATAAAAGATTTGCTGACAGAGTATGAAGACATCATTTCAAATAATGTGCCTGATGGATTACCACCTATGAGAAGTATCAATCATTGCATGGACCTAGTTCCCAGACCTAGTTTTCCTAACAAAGTTGCACATAGGATGACACCGGTAGAGAATTAAGAGTTGAATATCCAATTGCAGGAGTTGTTGAAGAAAGGTTTGTGTAAAGTGGAAAATTGGATCCTAGTGACTCCCCACCTAGGAGAGAGAAAGGAAGCCACTAGGATGATTTTCACTTGGAAAGAACTTTACATTCAAAAGAGGGGCTTGAATCCTCTAGATACAAATCCAAGGGAAATAAGGATGTGAATTTTGAGTGGATTGTAAGTGGTTGAAGTGTGATTTACCCTCTTTTATAAATGAGAAAGTTGACTTGTTGACTATGTGGAAAAGAGAGCGAGAATGAGTGAAATGAAGAGCTACCAGTTTGGGATCACGTCATAACTTTGGATCTGAGCTAATTAGACTGATATGGATCTACCCTACAAATTTGGAGAAAAGTCATCGGGACCGTGGTGGGAATGTATATGGTCTGCCACAAAATCCGCAAAACAAAAAAGGGTTCTTCCATCTCTACAAATGAAGCCCAAACCTACAATTACAGTTGCACACCTGCAACCTAAACATAAAAAAGAGAAGAAAGGGGGTTGTGGATAGGGGTTTTCCTCAGTCAAACCCTGGTTGAGGAATCAACCTAGAAAGAAAGTAATTGCAAATGATTGAATGTAAAAAATGGAGATGTATACCTTGTATATCTACAACTTGTTGATGATTATTTCTTTGCTTCTTGAATGCAACCAAAAATGTTATATGAAATGGCATGTAACATGACAAAACCCTAACACACACACATGCTTGCAAATAAATGTTGTAATGTTTCTCCAATGGATGAATGAAGAAGACTTGAATGCTTGAATGTTTGATGATGACCTTGAAATCTTGTATCTTCTCCTTATGCTCTTTATCTATTTTTCTTTTGCCCATCTGTCATCCATCCATCCTTGAATGAGGGTATTGAATTAATCTTTATACATACCTCAAGGATTAATTTTCAACCATCAAAGGCCGACAAAGAGAAATTGCAAACCCCAAAGACAAATTGTGCATAGGAGATCGAGTAGACCTGACATAGGGCCACCCTAAGGGGTGAGGATAAGGGTGCCACTCCCTTGTCCTGCCCTATTTTAGGGCCCAAACAAGGTCTAAAGAAAACATAGGACATGAAGGAGAGATCTATATCCCTATGCAAGAACAATTATATGCTCACATAGGAATATCCCTATGCAAGAAAAGAGATCTAATAATGAATAATGCACCAAGATAGAGATAAATGTATAGAAAGAAGAAGAAAAATAGACTTCATATTGCTTTCCCAAAGTATGTTAAAGTAAAACACTACCAGCACTAATGATAAAGAGCCCTCGTGAAATGGGCTAATTATGTCATAGGATGAAGAGAAACATGAAGGGAATAGAAGTTCTAAGGCACGATGTTTTTACCAAGAAATACAACTAGATACTATGTGAGACAAATGTGTGCAAGATCATATTACAGTTGAACAAATTTCTTAAATGCATAACATTTTCCAAGAGAATGAGAATATAAATCATGAAAAATGCAATATTCAATACCTTTCACTTGCTTTATATTTTTGTTTTTATTTTGAGGAGGAAAGGAAATGTTCTTGTCATATTTCAACCTCCAATAGATTCTTGCAGCTAATCTATCAGGATGGTAAATATCATCTTCCCATGAAGAAGAGGGTTTGTTAGAAGGAGTTTCATTATCCACAATTCTAATTTTGCCACTATATGTGCCAATATAAGAATGTTGCAATTGACTAGATGGAGGAACATGATCATGAATTTCTTTTAAATTTGATGTGTAAGGAGGCAAAAAAGGATTTGTAGATGAAGGAGGAGTATCATGTGAAATGACAATCTCTTTGTCTTTATCGAGCTTATCCTTTTTGGAAGATTGGGGAAGAACATCTTCATCATCTAAAAGATCATTTTTTGTGATTTCTATGCGAGGAGAAAGGTCATGAATAAAATGCATGACATCATCCTCTCTACATAGACTTTGATGTTGAAGATAGGTCTTAGGAGAATAAGGAGGATCTAAAGATGTAAGAATGTTGACATTTTTATATTCTCCCCCTTTCTCAAGGGTATGTGTAGAAGAAGAAGATGGATCCCTATTACTTTCCAATGCTTGTTCCCTTGTAGAAAGATCATTGGGTAAAGTATTAGATCTCATTTCTTTCACACAAGATACCCTAGGAGAGGTACAAAATTTAGGATCTCTAGGTTTAGGATCTACAAAATCTTTAAGGTGACTAACATAGGAAATGCAAGTTGTTAACAACATCACCATAATGCAACATAAATGATACATGAAAGCTTGGAGATATAATAATTTGGAAATCCTAACACAATATGACCAAGTGCTATGAATAAAGAGAAGCAAAAGGAAATGAAAGAAACTCTTATCCAACACATGATAAATATATAAAAAAATTAATGTAATCACATGTGAAAGAGAAAATAAATCCAATATATTAATTGTCATTAAAAGTCTCTTAAGTGAAATCCAAATTTGCTAGAAAAATAGATCTAAAATTAGGAGCTTTTTATGAAAAATTAATTTTAAGATGTGAATTTGATGAAATTTGAATTTGTGTTTGACCTTAAGATTGTTAAAATTGATAAATTACGTTGATTTTCTAGAGCTGAGCAGAAAAATATAGTCAATTTTGTCTCTCAAAATCTTAGGAAAAAAGCCAAGGACCATGGCAGGAACGTACACGGTCTGACCAACTTTTTAAAAAAATTTCAGGGATGGTAGAGATTATGATTTTAATGCTGAATCGAAAAAAATAGCCGATTTAGAGATATCTAGATCAGTCAAAATTGCAGTCAAAGGTCAAAAATGAAAAGATCTTAAAAATTAAGGTTTTATGATTTAACCACTGAATTTTCAAAATAAAGAGACAAATTTGAATTGCAATTTTGAAATAGAAATCAAATCTGAAATAAGCAATTAAAGTTTTACACCTCACAAGATTAATTTTCTCAAAATGAAAACTTAGGGTTTTTATGCAATTAACCTCTAAAATTTGCAAATAGATCAAACTTGAAAATGAAAATTTGAAATTCAAATTACAATTAATCAGATGTAAGAATGAGAAATCAGAATTAAAATGTAAGATGTCGGGTTCACCAAAATGTAAAGTGGAAAATTGGATCCTAGTGACTCCCCACCCAGGAGAGAGAAAGGAAGCCACTAGGATGATTTTCACTTGCAAAGAACTTTACATTCAAAAGAGGGGCTTGAATCTGCTAGATCCAAATCCAAGGGAAATAAGAATGTGAATTCTGAGTGGATTGCAAGCGGTTGAAGTGTGATTTACCCTCTTTTGTAAATGAGAAAGTTGAGTTGTTAACAATGTGGAAAAGAAAGGGAGAACGAGTGAAATGAAGAACCAGCTTGGGATCGTGTTATAACTTTGGATCCGAGGTAATTAGATTGATACGGATCTTCCCTGCAAATTTGGAGAAAAGTCATCGGGACCGTGGTGGGAATGTACATGGTTTGCCACAAAATCGGTGAAATGAAAAGGGTTCTTCTGTCTCTAGAAATGAAGCCCAAACCTGCAATTATAGATGTGCACCTGCAACCTACACACAGAAAAGAGAAGAAAGGGGGGTTGTGGATAGGGGTTTGCCTTAGTCAAACCCCAATTGAGAAATCGACCTAGAAAGAAAGTAATTGAAAATGCATGAATGTAAACAATGAAGATGTATACCTTATAGATCTGAAACTTGTTGATGATGATTGCTTTCCTTCTTGAATCTAACCACAAATGTTGTATGAAATGGCATGTAACATGACAAAAACCTAACACAAATACATGCTTGCAAATGAATGTTGTAATGTTGCTCCAATGGATGAGTGAAGAAGAATTGAATGCTTAAACACTTGATCATGACCTTGAAATATTCTATCTTCTCCTTATGCTCTTTATTTGTCTTTCCATTGTCCATCCATCATCCATCCGTCCCTAAATGAGGGTGTTGAATTCCTTTTTATACATGCCTCAAGGATTAATTTTCAACCACTGAAGGCCGACAAAGAGGAATTGCCAACTCCGAAGACAAATTATGCATAGGAGATCAAGTAGACCTGACATAGGGCCACCCTAAGGGGTGAGGACAAGGGAACCATGCCCCTGTCCTTGGGGGAAAAGGGGTGCCATGCCCCTATCCTATCCTATTTTGGTGCTCGGACATGGTCTAGAGTAGACACAGGACATGAAGGAGAAAGAGTGAAGGGCTTCAAATGCAAAATAGGTCTCTATTAGGGAAGAAAATATCGTCGCCAATGTGAGGACCCAAAATGTGGTTAAAATTGCATGGGTTGCAATTTTATGACACTATAGTTTGATCAGAAAAAGTCTGAGCCCTTGTGAAATACTAGAAGTATTAGTACCTAAGAAGAATGGAGAATGGAGAATGTGTACCGATTCAAGAGCAATAAACAAGATCACAGTGAAATACGGGCTTCCTTTGCCTAAGATGGATGACATAATGGATTGTTTAAGTGGAGCCAAGTACTTTTCAAAGAGACTTGAAGAGTGGATATCATCAGATCGAGATTAGAGAAGGAGATGATTGGAAGACAATATTCAAGGCAAATGAAGGACTATATGGATGGTTGGTGATGTCTTTTGGGTTAACTAATGCACCGAGTACTTTCATGAGGTTGATGAATGAGGTATTGAAGAAATTCTTGGGTAATTTTGTTATTGTATATTTGGATGACATTTTGATTTTTAGTAAGACAAAAGAGGAGCATTAGTTGCATTTGAAACAAGTTTTGCAGAGGTTGAGAGAAGAAAATTTGTTGATAAATCTTAAGAAGTGTACTTTCATGAAAGATGAGTTAGTCTATTTGGGATTTGTGATATTTGAGGATGGTTTGAAGATGGACCCTGAGAAAGTAAAAGAATTTGTTGAATGGCCTACACTAGAGAACATTGGAGAGATAAGATCATTTCATGGATTGGCTAGTTTCTACCAAAAGTTCATCAAAAATTTCAATTCAGTTTATAACCCTATGACTAAGACAATGAGGGGAGATTGGAAGGAGTTCACGTGGACCACCAAAGCAAACAAAAGTTTTGAGCTATTGAAGTGCAAAGTGACTGAGCAACCTATGTTAGCTTTACCAGATTTCAATAAAGTGTTTCAAGTGGATTGTGATGCAAGTGGAACAACAATAGGAGCAGTCTTGAGCTAGGAAAGGAGAGTAGTGGCTTACTTTAGTGATAAATTGAATGATACCCAAAGGAGATATTCAGTGTATGATCAATAATTTTATGTCATAGTTCAAGCCTTGAAGAAGTGGAGACATTACTTGTTGCCTAAGGATTTTGTGTTGTATACAGATAATCAAGCTTTGCAGTATTTGAATAGTAAGAGTAAGTTGAATCAGAGACATATGAGATGGGTAGAATTTTTGCAAAGTTACACCTTTATGTTGAAACATAGAAGTGGGAAATATAACAAAGTTGTTGATGCATTGAGTACGAGAAGGAATCTGCTAATAGAGATGAGAGTAATAATATTAGGATTTGTAGAATTGAAGACCTTGTATGATGATGACCTGGATTTTGTAGAACCTTGGAAATCATGTAGA
Source organism: Cryptomeria japonica (assembly GCF_030272615.1). NCBI lineage: Eukaryota > Viridiplantae > Streptophyta > Pinopsida > Cupressales > Cupressaceae > Cryptomeria > Cryptomeria japonica. Next base: position 110,095,185 of record NC_081408.1, read on the forward strand.
GAATCTACTATGGTAGATAGGAGCAAGTGGCTATATTACTTCATTCAAGATGGGATGTTATTTAGAGGAGTTCAGTTGTGCATACCTAAGAGTTATATGATGGATAATCTGATAAAGGAGAAACATAGTGGAGGATTATCCAAACACTTTGGTGTTGATAAAATAGTAGCAGTGGTGAGTGAACATTACTTTTGGCCCCAAATTCATAAGGATGTTAGGAAATATGTGCAAAGTTGTAGAGTTTGTCAAGTTGCAAAGGGTAGTAGCTAGAATATGGGATTGTATAAACTTTTGACAGTACCAGTAAGACCTTGGGAGGATATAAGAATGGATTTCATACTTGGATTACCTAAAACATAGAGAGTGAATGATTCTATATTGGTGGTAGTAGATAGATTCTCGAAGATGGCTCATTTCATACCTTGTAAGAAGACATCAAATGCATTACATGTAGCTGACCTATTTTTCAAGGAAGTAGTAAGATTGTATGCATTACCTAAGAGTATAGTTTCAGATAGAGACACTAAGTTTGTTGGTTATTTTTGGAGAACACTTTGGAAGAAGATGAAGATAGATTTGAATTTCGGTTCTACTTTTCACCCACAAACTGATGGATAGACATAAGTAGTTAACCGGAGCTTGGAAAATTTGTTAGATGTTTAGCTAGAGACAAAACCCGAAGTTGGGATTTGATTCTTGCACAAGTAGAGTTTTCCTACAATAATTCAATAAATAGGAGTACTAGAAGGACACATTTTGAGATTGTTAATAGAGCACACTAGAGGTATATCAAAATTAAGAGATATTAGCAGTGAAGACCAAAGAAATTCAGAAGTAGAAGAATTTGTAGATCACATGAAGGACTTACATATTCAAATTAAGCGATGTATTTGGAGGACATGAACAACAAGTATAAGGAGAAAGCATATGAGAAGAGTATACATAAGGAATTTAAATTTGGTGATGAAGTGATAGTGTATCTAAGAAAAGAAAGATTCCTGATTGGAACTTATAACAAGTTGCAGATGAGAAAGTTTGGACCTTGCAAGATTTTGAGAAAGTTGAGTTCTGGAAATGCATATGAAGTGGAGTTATCGGATAGTCTAAGTATTTCACTTGTATTTAACATTGCAAATCTTCATCGGTACTATGAACCATAATTCAGTGGTGGCAGTATTGAAGACTTGGAGAAACAATTGCCTTGGAAGGAACCAGATTAGATTGAAGACATTTTAGACAGTAGGATTGGGCGTAGTACCTAGAACAGTCAGTATAAGGAGTATCTTGTGAAGCGGAAGGATAGACCAATTTAAGATTCATCTTGGATTTCTCAGGCAGAGGTAGACCACCTTGGTTTCCCTCTGACCCTAGTAAAGTGAGAGACTCACTTTTTCAACAACCCCTAATGTATAACGCAAGAGCATCTCCGGTTCATGGCAATCCTGCATCAAACAAAAATATTTGCTTTTTGTTTGCAGTTTTAGCATTTCTTTCTATGTTTCCCAGATTTGTCTCACCGGATATCATGGAGTTGGATTTTTCTTGAGGACTTTATCATCTACCTTATACCCAAATTGTGGAGCATTTGGATCATTTTTTGGCAAGTTATCGCTACTAATTTTCGAGACAGTTTTCTGGTACCGGTTGCCTGGTTGTAATCTACCAAGATCTTCTAGATCCCTTTTGTAGCTTGCAGAGCACTAAGCATTGATTTTGATGTTAGTTGGCATGTGGTTGACCTTTCCTCGTGATCTACACTTCATCTTGTTGATTTTCCAGAGGAATTTATTTGGTGGAGGCCAACCTTGTTGGGTTTATGCGTTAGGTCTTGTTCTTTGGGTTTTGATCCCTTTTTGGACCGATCAAATCCCCTTGGATCATATAAATAAATGTAATAGAGTATTAGAATTTATCTACGGAATTATACATAACATAGAAGTGAAATCTTAAATTTGAGGTCCCGGTTGCGACCTGTTTTGTATATTGAGCATGTTTTAGCATGCCTGTGAGTTGGTTATTGTAACTCATTTTTTATCGTTTGGTTGTAATCAGTTTTCATGATATAATTAATTTTTTATACTTTAACTCCATCATGTCCTTGTGTTTCCATTGTGTTTACTCTTGTTGAGCAGTCTAGACTGATCTCTCTGAGGTCCCTCCTAACCGGTGACTACACTAGTCCCCACTCTCTTTGTATTATTTTGTGACCATCCCGACTTCTTGATGCAAAGAGTCTTGGAGCTTGATCCAATTCACCTTCAAGATTGATTTGTCTTACTCAACCCTACAACTACTCAAGCCCATCCAATGGCACTTAGTAGGGATTTTTCTATTGATACCTCCAAGGTTTGAACCACTTTGGCTTGCCTCCAAGGTATAGCCACTCGTCTTAGAAAATCAACTCCTCCTATTGAGGTTGCCACCTCAATCTGCGCACACCACTCCTAGGCTCCAACAACTCCTGCAAGGATAACAACACTCCAACCTCATTGAATGGACTCAAGGTACATCTACATAGTATCTTTAAAGTCTTTTGAGGTTTTTAGCATCACCATACCCATTTCTATGGTTCCCTAGCCTTTCTTGGTCTCTACTGGGCTCAAATAGGCCTAATTGGATTAACCCTCCCTTAGCAATTTTAGGGACTTATTTTTCAAACTTTCTAAACAAGGATATAAATAAATTATATATTTAATTACCCTTTTCTGAGTTATAGACAATACTATAAAATGGCATTTGGGTTATTTGTACACATAGGGTTTCTAATACTACACTGATTTCAAGGGTTTAGGCCTACCCAGGCAACTTGGAAAGATGGTTCCAAAACCCTTCACTAGTCAAAACACCTGCACAAAAAAAATTAGGATTATTGAAGGGAACTCAGATAGATTTCCAACCACGTGTTGTTTTTTTCTTCCACCAATCCACATGTTCTCAAAATGTACACATATTTTGTTGTCCTAACTTGCCAACTCCCAGCAGTGAGCCTAGGGCTTCATTGTCTCACCTCCACATGGTCCTAGAAAAAAAAAACCTATTATAAACCCATGTAAATAATCTAACCTATCATTCCTCTTTATTTCAATAGGTCCCATCAATGAATGCTTAGGTTAGAGCCATTTTTTCTCCTAAACCCTACTTGGAAGGGTTTTACACCTAGTTCCAAAGAATGGAAGATATCTCTGCAACTAAGGACAATAAATCCTACAAGTAAAGCTTAATGAAAAGTAAATTCAATCAACACTCATTCCCTGCAATGATTTTTTACAATCAAGTCCGTACTGGACCATACAAAGCAATGAAAAACTTAATAAATTGTTAAATGGTGAAGAAAACAGGGTTTACTTGCAACACAAAAACTTGTTCTTGCATTCCCAATCCTCCAAACTTGTACAATGAAGTATTTTTTTGGCTTATATGCTATTGTTTCAGTTGGTTCAACCAAATTTGCAACACCATCTTCCAAAAATGCAACTTTTGCAAAAATAGCAAAATGTTGCTCAACAACTTTTACATCTTTTTACTCCTATGATGCAACTTTTCACTCTAATGCATTTCAAAGCTCCTGAAGGTCCTGAAACACCCTAGAAGACTTAAAAACACTACAATAGACACTTATTACATGATAAAAATCATCTGGAGTACTACTCCTATGATCTACCTTAGCATTTCAACTTCTTAGGCTGACAACATCCTGAACACAAATGACACAATCCAAAACTTGGATAATACAACCATGGCTCTACTGAGTCCCATATGGTTGTTCCACTATTACACCATAAAGACAACACATAAAACTTGAAATAAAATAAAATTGCATGCTTGGAGTGTTAGGTGCCTTGCACCATACTCCACCGAGACAAAGAACTCAAGTCCCATGAGTTAAGAGGTCTGCAATCTCCACTCCATGCTAAAGTATATCTGATTTTGACATCCACATAGCATCTGAATTAGGTAGCCCTTCCCACTTGAAAAGATAGTTCTTGTAGACTCCTTTCCTTGTCTTCTTTACTACCTTTGTGTCCAAGATACTCTACAACTTGACCGGTTGGTTTGGTGGCAAATCACTCACCCAATCTTCATTAACCTGTGATGAGATGTCCAACTGATGTGTTTGTGATTCACCCTTGTATGGATAGGGATCACATACATTGAAGATAGGAGATATACCCAAGGTGGGAGGAAGTTCAACTTCATATGCATTCTACTCATATTTGTGCACCACCTTGAGAGGTCCAATTTTCTTCATCATGAGATTGGTAGGCTGCCCTTTTGGAAGTCTCTCCTTCCTTAGGTATGCTAACACTAAGTCTCCCACTTTAAATTGTACATTCCTCCTTGTTTTATCAGCTTGAACCTTATACTGCTCGGATTTTTGTTGTAAGGATTGCCTTACCTTATCATGCACTTCTTTAATACCTTCGACAAAGTTCTCACCTTGTGCACTCTTAGGTGCCATAGAACTGAGATCTTTGAGCTCTAATATTCCCCTAGGATGAAAGCCATACACTGTCTCAAAGGGAATTTTACCTATGCTTCGGTTCACTAAGTCATTGTATGCATATTCTGCTTGTCCGAGTGCTAAATCCCAATTCTGCCCATATTTTTTTGTAAGACATCTTAGCAGGTTACCCAATGATCTGTTAACTACCTCTGTTTGACCATTTGATTGAGGATGATAGGTAGATGAAAAGGATAACTTGGTGCCTGGTGTAGGAGCACCTAACCCAAATATACACTAGGAGGTTAAAGATCATGCCATGAATCATTTCACTCATATTTGAGTTTATATGGTCATTTTAATGTATTTTGAGTCATTTTGTGAAGCATTATAAGACATTTGCTCAAGATGTGTATTTGAGTCCTAATATGGTCTAGGAGGTCACATTGTGCAAATATGCCCATGGAAGGGTAAATAGGATGTAAAAGTTTGTTTTGAGTCCATCTAAATGTATTTCAAGTGCACAAGCAAAGATTAGGGGCCATATTTATCAAAATGTCAAAATTGTCAATTCTGTCAAAAATGTTGTCAAGCACAAATTGCATTATAAAGTTGCAAACCAAGGATGTAATTATTCTTGGGTAGTTTTAATTACCATATAGATGTGTTGTGGTTATAAAAACCATCATTTGGTTGAATCCAAGGGGTGTGTGTAAGATTGGAGGAAGGAAATGAATAATATTTGAAGTTTTTACACACTCCACATCGTTTTCTGGGTATCGCAGTCTAATCATTCACATTTTTCTTTATGAAAAATTATTTGTATCCATTAGAAATATATTGGATATGATAATTTCATGAGTTAAATTTGTTTTCCCTTTGGTTTCATTTAATTTCAATCATTTTGAAGCAAGTTATGCAAGATTTGGTGAAAACTATCAAAAAACCCTCCAAATTGGGGTTTGTGGAGAGTTTCACTAAAATATTTTGAATGCATCATTGGAAAATGTTGTAACTTTGGTGTTTGATATAGGGTTTGATTATCTTTCAAATTGATTCAGTTTTAATGTGATTGGTTAAGTATTCCATGAGATATTTGATGCCCTAGGCGAACTGGGAATGCAAATTTCTTGTTTTTTCTGTAACAGTCAAAATGGTCTCGGTATAGAGACCATAACTCGTAACTCTACCATTGGATTGTTATCAATTTTTGATATGGTTTTAGAAACCTAGTTTTCTACAGCCTGACCAAAGAGATCTTCTAAATATGCTTGTATTTGAAATTTATTAATAACTGAGTAAGGGTATATCAAACTGTCATTTACTGGGACAGTATAATGCATTGTTTGGGTCTTGAATAATGTTTAAAGGGTTATAAATGATATAAAAGATTTGATATTGGATTGGTTGGTTGATATTAATCTTTTTTAGATGCCTCAAACATATCAAGGTTGCAGATTGATGATTATTTTGGGTCATTGAGCACCCTAGGATTGGGACTCCATGGTTGATTTGGGGTTCTTGGTTGGTTTTTCATGATGCTCTGCATCAGTGCCCAACTTTCTCCAAAGTGTCATCCAAAATTGGCTTAAAAACTTCACATCTCTATCACTAACAATGCTGATTGGAAGACCATGAATTCTAACTATGTCTTTGAAGAAGAGGCCTGCAATATAGGTGGCATCATTGGTGCTCTTGAAAGGGATGAAATTTTCCATTTTTCTGAACCTATTTACCACCACCTGCACACTATCAAATCCCCTTGGAGTTCTTGGCAAGCCTAACATAAAATCCATTCTCAAACATTCCCAAGGCCTCTGAGGTATGACCAAGGGTTGATATAGACCTACATTACTTGATGATCCTTTTGCTCTTTGGCAGATTGTACATTGTTCTCCAAACCTTCTCACTTCTTATTGCAACATGGGCTAATAGTAAAACCTACCAACCTGCTCCAAAGTCTTATCTATGCCAAAATGACCTCCTAGACATCCTTGATGCTTCTCTTGGATAATATTTTGTCTCATAGAACATTAAGGTATGCAAAGAAGATGACCTTTGAACAAAAAACCCTCTTGTATCATATATTATAAATAAGAGACATGTGAGGTGTTAGAAGAATCAGAACAAAAACTATATATCTCTGCAAAATCCTTATCATCTTTGTAGAGGTCTTTTAACTCACTCAAACCCACACTTTGCAATTGTATCTCCTGCATAGTCATGACTCTCCTACTTAATGCATCGGCTACCTTGTTAGAAGTACCCTTCTTGTGCTTAATAGTGAAGGTATAGGATTGTAGGTATTCAACCCACTTTATGTGTCTTTGGTTCAACTTCTCTTGCCCATTGAGGAAACTAAGGGCATGGTTGTTAGTGAACACTACAAACTCTTTGAGTAGAAAGTAATGACGCCACTTCTTTAATTTTTGTACCATTGCATACAACTCCAAGTCATTTGTGGAGTACCTTTTCTTAGCTTCATTTAACTTCTCTGAGAATAAATCTATAGGATGACCCTCTTGGCTTAAAATTGCCCCTATTGCCCTTTGGCTAGCATCCCATTCCACTGTAAACAATTGATTGAAATTAGAAAATCTAAGGGTTGGAAGCTCTTCTATCTTAGTTTTCAACATTTCAAAACCCTCATTGGCTTCCTCTATCCACTTAAAGTGACACTTAATCCCTCCTTTAATGGTGTTGAGTATAGGAGCACAAACATGGCTAAAGTTCTCACAAACTGCCTATAAAAAGATGCCATTCCATGAAAGCTTCTAACATCACTTATGCCCCTAGGTGTAGGCCAATTAAGTATTGCTTCTACCTTACTTGGATCCATCTTTAAATATCCTTGAGAAATAGCAAAACCAAGGTATACTAGCTCTGTTTTCAAAAACACACATTTTTCAAGGTTGATTTTGAGTTGAGCCACCTTTAACTTCTTCAAGACCATCTCCACATGCTTGAGGTGCTCCTCCTTGGACCTACTAAAGATCACAATATCATCAAGATACACAATAACAAATCTACCAATAAACTCAACTAATACTTCATTCATGAGCCTTTGGAAGGTACTAGGTGCATTGGTGAGGCCAAATGGCATCACCAACCACTCATATAGGCCTGCATTGGTTCTAAAGGTTGTCTTCCATTCATCTCCAGGTATGATTCTGATCTAATGATAACCAAACTTCAAGTCCACCTTTGTGAAATAGCTTGCACCTCCTAGATTAACCAATAGGTCCTCAATCCTTGGCATGGGAAACTAGTACCTTATAATGATCTTATTGATTGCTCTTGAGTCAGTGCACATTCTCCATTTTCCTCCTTTTTTAGGCACTAACATAGTAGAAATAGCACTTGTAATCTAACTCTTCTTGATAAACCCTTTGTTTAAGAGTTCTTGCACTTGTTTGGCGATCTCTTTATTTTGACTAGGTGTCATTTTATAGGCAGCTTTGTTAGGAAGATTTGCCCTTGGTATTAAGTCTATTTGATGGTTTACATCTCTCATTGGAGGCAAATAATCAGGCATGTCATCTCCTATAACTTCTAAATATTATTTTAGTAGACCATGCACCTCTTGAGGCACTTCACACATTGGATCTGCCCTAGCTTCATCTTTAGGCTTCAACACTATAGCATGGCCTTGATGACCTTGTTGCTTTAATACTTTGAGAAAATCTTTACCTCTCATCAACATCACACTTGATCCTATTTTATTTTCCTCTTTTGGATCAGGTAGGGGATCCATTTGGTACTTCTTCCCATTCTTGGTAATGAGACAGTTGTTCTTTTCTCCATCATGACTAGCTCTCACATCATATTGCCATGGACGACCCAACAACAAATGACAAGAATTCATAGGCAATATGTCACATAATAATCTGTCTTTATACTCACCAATTTCAAATTCCACCCATGCTTGTTCATCAACTAAGACATGTTGACCTCGGTTGAGCCATGATACCTTGTAAGGAGTGAGATGAGGCAATCTTTTCAATTTGAGTTTATCCACCATTTCAAATGAGACAATGTTCTCAGTGGAACCTGAATCTACAATCACATTACAAATTTTCCCATGTGACTTACAAGTGGTTCTAAACAAACTTTTCCTATGTGGTGGCTCTTGAGCTTGGGGTATCTTGAGCATTGTTCTCCTCATCATTAAGTTTTCTCCATTTGTTATTGGCCCTGCCTTGTTGATTGAAGAAGTCACACTTTGAGTGTCCTCCTCTTGCACCAATTGAGTCCTTCTTTCACCCATGTATGAGCTTGTTGAACTTGGGGCTTTTCCTGGGCACCTACTCATGGTATGTCCAACTTGATTGCAGTGATAGCACCTACCGGTTAAGACTATATTTCCTCTTCTTGAGATTCCAAACCTGCCCCTAAAATTGCTTCTTCCTCTAAAGGATCATCTAAATGTTCCTCTTTGTGAGTCCCCACTTCCTTCTTGGCTTTTTTGCTCTTCATTTCTTGATGTTTTCTGCCCTCTACCAAAGGTTCCTCTACCTCTGAAATTCTTACCACCTCTATGTTTCTAATTTTGTTCACTTCTCCTCTTCCCTTAATGCCAAATGAAAACACTTATGGACAGTGTCTGGTGTGAGGATACTTACCTCATCTTGTATGTTTTGTCTAAGGCCATTCATGTACCTAGTCAATTTATCCACTTCATTCTCATGCTTCCTAGCCCTCAAAATGAGTTTGTGGAATTCCTCAGTGTATGCATTGACATCTAACTCCCTTTGTTTCATATTTTGCACTGTCTTGTGGATTTGAAACTCATAATCCCCTATTAGGAATTGATTCTTAAGCCTTATCTTCATACGTTCCCATGAAGTTATCTTCTTCTTACCTTTTTGTATCCTTTCTTCTTGCATCTTGTTCCACCAAACTAATGTGATCCTCTCAATCTTGATTTGGCCACATTTACCCTTTTCTCCTCTACTACCTCCTTATAATCAAAGTGATTATTTAGAGCCTCTATCCAATTTAGCAACTCTTCTCCATTGAGATTTCCTCCATAGGTGGGCAATCCATCCAAGTTGTCTTTGGAGATGGATTTGACTGCATCCAAGAATAGCTTTTGGTCTTGAGGCATTGCTACTGCTGCTTGTTCCTCTCCATCTTCCGCTTCTTCATCTGTCTCATCACCCCATTCTATCTTGACCTTCCCCTTCTCCTTCTTAACATCTCTGGTTCCTCTACTTCCTTCCACATCCTTCAATCCTTCTATCATCTCTACCACCATCTATTGGATGGCTTCTGGAGTCATTGCCTTTGGAGGCATTGAACTTGCTTTTGATTCTTCACAATCTGACATACACCAAATCTTTCAAAGAATGGCTCTGATATCACTCTAATGTAGAGAGTCTTGGAGCTTGATCCAATTCACCTTCTAGATTGATTTGTCTTACTCAACCCTACAACTACTCAAGCCCATCCAATGGAACTTGGTAGGGGTTTTTCTATTGAGACCTCCAAGTTTTGAACCACTTTGGCTTGCCTCCAAGGTATAGCCACTGGTCTTAGACAATCAACTCCTCCTATTGAGGTTGCCACCTCAATCTCCACACATCATTCCTAGGCTCCAACAACTCCTGCAAGGATCACAACACTCCAACCTCATTTAGTGGACTCAAGGTACATCTACATAGTGTCTTTGAAGCCTTTTGAGGTTTTTAGCATCACCAAACCCATCGCCATGGTTCCCTAGCCTTTCTTGGTCTCTATCGGGCTCAAATAGGCCTAATTGAATTAACCCTCCCTTGGCAGTTTTAGGGACTTAGTTTGAAAACTTCCCAAACAAGGCTAGAAATAAATTATATATTTGAGTACCCTTTTTTGAGTTACAGACAATTTTGGAAAATGGCATCTGGGTCATCCATACACATAGGGTTTTCAATACTACACTAATTTCAAGGGTTTAGGCCTACTTGGGTAACTTGGAAAGATGGTTCTAAAACCCTTCACCAGTCAAAACACCTTCTCAAAAAAATTTAGGATTATTGAAGGGCACTCAGGGGGATTTCCAACCATGTGTCATTTTTTCTTCCACCAATCCACATGTGCTCAAAATTTGCACATCTTCTGCTGTCCTAACTCACCAACTCCCAGCGGTGAGCCTAGGGCTTCATTGTCTCTCCTCCACATGGTCCTGGAAAACAACAAAACCTATTCTAAACCTATGTACATACCCTAACCTTGCATTCCTCTTGATTTGAATAGGTGCCATCAGTGAATGCTTAGGTTAGAGCCATTTTTGCTCTTAAACCCTACTTGCAAGGGTTTTACACCTAGTTGCAAAGAATGGAAGATATGTCTACAACTAAGGACAATCAATCCTACAAATAAAGCTCACTGGAAAGTAAAATCAATCAACACTCATTCCTTGCAATGAGTTTGTACAATCAAGTCTGTAATGGACTATACAAAGCAATGAAAAACTCAATAAATTATCAAACGGTGAAGAACACAAGGTTTACTTGCAACACAAAAACTTGTTCTTGCATTCCCAATCCTCCCAACTAGTACAATGAAGTTTTTTTTGGCTTATATGCTATTGGTTCATTTGGTTCAACCAACTTTGCAATGCCATCTTCCAAAAATGTAATTTTTGCAAAAATTGCAAAATGTTGCTGAACAACTTTTACATCTTTTTACTCCTGTGATACAACTTTTCACTCTAATGCATTTCAAAGCTCTTGAAGGTCCTCAAACACCCTAGAGGACCTAAACACACTACAATAGACCCCTACCCCTATTACAAGATAACAATCATCTGGAGTACTACTCTTGTGATCTACCTTAGCATTTCAACTTCTCGGGATGTTGTCATCCTGAACACAAATGACACAATCCAAAACTTGGACAATACAACCATGGCTCTACTAAGTCCCATATGGTTGGTCCATTATTAAACCATAAAGACAACACACAAAACTTGAAATAAAATAAAATTGCATGCTTGAAGTGTTAGGTTCCCTGCACCACTTCTCTTCTTTCATTTTTTATATTTTATTTTATTGTATATGGCTATTGTGGAACCATGAGAAGCATAGCTTGGGCAGTAAGGAAAATGGTGACAAAATAGAGTAATGAGGTTTGGCTACAGTTTTCATAGTTAAAAATGAATATCTATTATGAAATTTGATTTTAACAAATTAACATTTTGTATCTCTTCATAATCATGAAAAAGGCTTCCCAAATCGGGAGAATCTATTGAAAGAAATTATTGCGAACTCCTGATCTTGAATATTAGATCAGTAGCAAAAACTAGTATTGTAAATCAATCTTCTTCATGATAGTTATCATGTTAGATTCACTCACTTAGACCTAGGAAAAGTTAAATCTCCAAAAGAACCTTTATTAAAATATTCACACTTTGATAGCTTTCTCAAAATATTCACATTCGAAAAAAAGAAAGTATAAAAGATTCCTTTTACAGACATTACAATATCCTTAGCAGTCTTCAATAGAGTCTAAGACAATCCTTCTTAGCTTGACAACCTTCTCCTCATGGCCAACAAGTGACTAAGGATCTATAAGAGTAATCACTTAACATTCAAGAAAACACCAAAGATCCAGCTCCTCCATGATAGTTTGGAGTCTAAATTTCTATGGGATAAAGTCTCTCCCTTACATGCTACAATCCCTTAACACTTTTACATACTGGAATGCCAAGAACCATTTGAGAATTTAATAAAAAACACAATCACCTCAGGTAGTAAATGACTATAACCACCAATCTTAGGTACATGTGCCTCTGACAAGCATTTAATCAATTAACCGAACATCAAACAACTAAACAAGGCATCAATTCTAAACACGCTGGAAGTGGGTTGCCATCAATGAAAGAAATCGTAACTAGGTCAAAAACATGCTAAAGAAACACTAGAGAAATACTCACACCATTGACATAGAATCTTGCATAAAATAATGAATACTACTTATTTTACTCTAAGCAATCCATCCATTACAACTATATAAAATATCTATAGAAGATACCTGCTCCATTTGGTAAATAGGTGAAACATATGTCCCAATATAATCTTCCGGAGAAAATTGAGAACTTGACATGAATATGTTAGATTTTAAAGTATTGCTTCTAGGAGATGAGCTAGAATAACCAAAACGAAAATGAACTGCATTTTCTAAGTATATAGGGTCCCCCATCTGGAAGTAAGTTGGATAACATGTTTTAATATCCATATCAGTAATAATCAATAATAGCCAGAACATTATGTTTGTTAATTTATAAAAGAATAGAAAATTGAAGCTTGCAAACTTATACAAGAATAAAACATCTACAGGGTAGAATGGTCGCCGTAACAAGTATATACTAATACTCTTAAACCATAAATAACGCTTTTCTTTAGGTCAAATGCCAAGAATTATGGCTAGTAAATTTCTTGTTGTGCACAGGCTTTACTTTCTAGAAATGAGAAGAGCATTATGGAGAAATGAGTGCAAACTGCAGAGGGAACTTATGGAAACAAGTGTGGCCATCATTTTCCTGTACTATTAAGGTCCTGCTTATGCCGATTTCTGGATATTAATCCAAATTCTTTCATCAAGATGTAATGTTCAATCATCAACCCAATTACAAGTGTTCGGTAAGTAGACTATTTGCATGTGTGATCCTAAGTCTTGTCTTCCTCAAATTACAAGTGTTCGGTAAGTAGCAACGTGGAAGATGGGGATTTTTTACATTTGCAACACCTTCTGAGTGCAAGTAGTGTTTGTCCCTACAACGTGCTAATGAACTGCCTTGCTAACCCTGTTCAACTCAGAACAATGTCTTGAGGAAATTTAATCTTTGATAATGCTGAAGTCTGATTGGTTGTTTTCATGGAGTTTAATCACTATTTAACCTGAACCGTTAGCAATAGTTCCTAGCAAGGCAAGAACTAATAAAGAAATCTAGCCAAACAGTATTGCCAAGTAGCCATTGAAATGACTTAATACAAAAGAATACACTATAATATCAAGTCTCCTTTTACCGCCCTTTAACTATTTACATCACAATAAGGATGTGGGTAATTTGTTCGTGCTTTATCCTGTTCAAACTCCATAACTAAATTCATGATTATTTTCATGGAATGAGTTTTCATGATCTTCATTTCATTAATGCCTTGGAAAATTCTATAAACTATATAGATAGTGTCGCATAGAAGTATGGGCTTATTGAAACTTAGAAATATTTTTAATGATATTCTGATGATGAATCATGGATTGTGAGATCTGAAACGTTGATAAAAAAAAATCACACAATCTATATCAGAAACAACAACAGTTTAATTTCATAAATTATGAAAATGTACTAATAAATTTATGTGACTGTGGAGGACTGAGAAATTGAAAGCTACAAATACCAAGACTTGATATCCATTGGAATTAGATACACAAGACAATCTGATGAACTTAAATCAAAGCCATGCAGTATCCTTGCCCGTTACATTTTGATATTTAGAGATTGTAGCTTGTAGCTTAAATCCATGGCATGTGACCTAAGAAGAGAATTCTCCTCTTACAACGGCATGTAATTATGTGAAACAATGTTCAATTTTGTAAATAGCATATTGTTTACTTCTCTAAGATGATCTACATCTACTCTCAATTCATCTAAATTTTGTTGCTTTCTCAATCTGGACTTCCTTACAGATTCTATGTTGGCAATCATTGTTTTCTGCTTCCTCTTGTCAATGATTTGATTTGGGTCTTTCTCAAAACCTATGTTTTGTTGTCTGATCATTGGCCCACTGGAAGATATTTTGGGGTTTGTGCAACAACTCATTCCCTTCATTGAATTGGGTACAATAAATTTTGATGGAGGAACCATGGTATGGAATTAGGATTCAGATATCAACAAATCATCGCAGTATTGTATGATCCTGCAAATTGTTGTCCACCCCAAGAACAAATAATGGAAATGGTCGTGAAAGCCTTCATATTAAATTAAGCAATTTGGATATATATAAGAATAAAAGACTTTGTGACAACTCTCTCAATTAAAATATTTTTTATATTGAACAAAGATGATTAAAATACATAGAGAATAGCAGTCTAGAAAAGAATTGTAAATAAGAAAAAGTAAATAACAATTTTTCTAAAGATTCATTACAATAAACATTCAGAATCAAATGCATGTCTTTAAAAGCACAGTCCAAATAAAGTTGAATGAACTATACAATCTCAAATACATTGGTTTTAAAATTGTATTTCACTATCATGGTAGGAGCTAATACAATCTTAACTTTAATAGACTTTGAAGCTATCTTGCACAACGAATATCTCTATCATGTAGCAGCAAAAACTGGTACTTGATTTCATCCAACCACTTGTGATATTTATCATCTTCTTTCAGCTGGGAACATAAAGAAACAAACTGTAGTAGATAACATGGCTAAACATCTACTTTTCCAAATATTAAGCAAGAGAGTTTGTCGCATAGTATCAGTAATAATATAATCATGAAGTCCATTACTCAACAAAACTTTTTTCCAGCTCAACATATGATCAAATATTGTAGGTAATTGTGTACATTTATGACATTTTTTTTAACTAGGAACGGTCCCCAAAAATATGTTCCAATTTTTTAGTATGCTCACAATTTGAGCACTTGGTTGGTGTAATCTTCAATCATTTTAGTTTATCCCCAACTGGAAGTTTAAATGAAGGACTAAGGTTTGAGCACTAGCCTATGCTTTAGACCTCTAGATTTGAGAACTTAAATTCTTTCATTTGTTTCCCAAAAAATTGTAATTTCATTTCTTGTTAAGTCTTGAAAAAGAACGAGCTTTATTATTTGAAAAAGAACACTATTTAATTAACTAAACTTACCAGCGATAAGTGTGTCATTCCATAGAGAGATGTTGAGGACTATTTTTATGGATTAGAGATTCCATGAGTCATTTTTTTATTATAAAGATAAATAGGAATGTTTTTTGAACCTATGACTTCTCATTTGTTGTCAGGATGCTCTATTATTGAGCTATTAACACTCTTAGTGAGCAATTCATTTGGATTAGATGTGGCTAATTTTTCAAGACCCACTTGAGCCACATTGCAAGTGCTTGGGGATCCTAGCTTGCCTTAATTTTGTTGACTTGGTTTCTAATACCATGTTAAAATTTTAATGGACCATCTAGGAGTCCAACTTAACACTTTCATTTTCTATTAGGGTTCTTTACCATTGAATGATTGACTCTTTTGTGAAATGAAACTAGGTGACAAAATACAACTTATTACACTAATCTATACAAGAGGGTGAAGTTTTTTTTTTTTTTAACCTTTTAACAATTACAGATTTAGATGCACATTCAAATAAACATAAATAAATATACAACATAGAATAAACTCATAAGATAGCATATACATGAGAAAACCCTTTTCGGGAAAAAAAAAACACACACTCCAAACACTCAACTCAATTGTATTAATTAGAAACAACAACAGTTACAATAAAATCTCAAAGTTATCCTCTTCAAAAGTCTTCACACTATTACAAATTTTTAGAATAATTCCGACAACATATCGATGTCTCGAAAAATATTCAACTTGTCATACAAAATGAGCTAAAGCACCATATATTTATAACCATTCCAACATGAAGAATGGATGCCAAAAAATTCCAAAACCAACTATCATGCCTAGAAGTGAACAAGAGTCCAATATGGCATGTTGTCATAATCAGGACTTAGTGAAAATGATAATTTACCAGATCATCACTTGTTAACTCATCTAAAATCTTAACTTGCTATGTCAACTCCTCATGCCACACGCCTAACATAGGGATCATGTCATCTCATCACCTACCATGTAGGATGTCACCTCACAAAGAGCTCTCATAAAGTGAATACCAACTTAGGAAGTTAATAACTTAGGATATAAATAATTATGTACAACAATGAGTAATTAAAATTAAATAGTTAATGTTAGGATTCCAAGCTTGAGACACCTTAATTCCAACATTCTCCCACTTGTTGAAGATCTATCATAGTCTACAACATTAACTGTTTAGGACCCCAAGGCTCATGGAACTGGCACACCATTTGAACTTTCCAGTGCTCATCGCCTTTGTCAAGGCATCTATGACATTTGACAAAGTATCAACCTTTTTCCAACTTCACCTTTCCATATTCTACCATATCACAAAAAAATGAAACTAAATATCAATGAGCTTTGTTTTCACATGGAAAAAAGGATTCTTAGCTAACCTAATTACACTCTTACTATCATAATAAATTGTAATTTTCCATTCATCAAAGCCAATATCAAAACTTAATCACTTAAGACAAATAGCTTCCTTACAAACATGAATAGCTTTCATGTACTCTACTCCTGTAGTGGACAAAGAGACTACAAACTGATGCTTACTTATCCAACTAATAGCACCACCATGCATCATGAAAACATATCCACTAGTGGATCTTCTGTTAATGTCATCTGCCTAATGTGAATCCACATGGAAACAAAATTAGCATGGATCTTAGAACCTACCACTAAAAACTAAGGAAAATTTGGCAGGGTGTTAGCGTGTAGCTCTAGTGTCCTAGGGTTTTTCACTTTCCAAAATCTAAGAATGTTTTTTTCAATCCACTCTATCTATTTGTGCCTTTGTCACAATAAAAATCATGTGGATATAAGCCTATAAACATGTAAGAGGGGAAAGGGTTGTGTTTTTTAGCGGATTTCCTCAATTGAGCTCCATGTTGGTGTTCCCACCTCCACAACAGTGATGTTGATGATGAAAAAGATAGTATGATCTCAAGCGAGAAAATATAAAACCAATAACATGAATGTTGTAATGACAAAGTTATCTTGGATGTGAAGTTCTTTCTTGGATCTACACAAGGTGATGATGAATTCCTACAAGTGTTAATACATCATATGATAACAATAATAGACAAGAAACAATAGATTATCTGAAATGAGATTGCAAATCATAGTATGCTTAACAATTGCTCTCTTGATAGCTTACTGAGATGGACCATGATAATGTTATTCTTATAAAAGTGCTAGTTATTTTGTGAGTGAGAAAGGAGTTACATTTATATGCAAAATATAACACCTTTTCACAATAACCTTTTGAGTTTAGGCAAACAAAAAGACTATGTTCATTAAGGAACTAAGGTCAACATTTGAACCTCAAAATATGAGGCTAAATTAGCAGGACACTAGCATTGGGTGGTATATTTGTTCCCAATTTGGATGTTCAAAGGGATAGGTACTAGGTGATTTGACCTATATTGCCAATTGGAACCCAAAATAGGCACATTTACTTATGATCAATAATATATGCCAAATGTTGCAAAAACTATTTGTACAAAAACCTCCAAAGATTAACATTTTCTCTCAAACTTTTCTTATTCTCAAGTTCGTATGGAAATACAAGAGAAGAGCATATTGGGTTTTTGGAAACTTGTAGAATACTTATTAGCCCCCCTCCCTCCCCACTAATCTCTCAAATAAGGAAACTAAAATCTATTCTTGCACTAGAATTGCTTTGATACCATGTTAGAAACTAAAAAGATGAATAACTCAGAATACCTAGTGCAAGTGAATAGAAATAAAATTATGGATGCAAATGATAAAAGATCAAAATAAAAAGATAGAGTTAGTCTCTAAGAAGGAACTACAAATTCTAAAGAAGAAAAATATCATTAGAAGAATGCAAGAGAAAATTGTTGCAAAATGCAATTATAAAACAATGGAATGGAGTACCAAGACTAGCTAGGAATTAGTATATATAAAATATGAGAGAGGGGAGAGGTTCAAAATACAATCATTGGGCAGAGAACACCACAATAACCTAAAATAGGAAAGTGTAACTCCCTTGGAAGATGTTGACACCTTGCACCCACTCACACTAATTCTCAAATAATCCTAAGCAAGCTTAATTACAAGTGTAGGAAATGCCTAGAAATAGGAAAATAAATACCCAACTAAAAAATAAAAACATACACTAACTTGAATTAAAAAACATACACAAATAAATATTTTATTAAGAAATACCTCAATTTCCACAACATCATCTCTATCTATATTTATCTCTCTTTTGTCAATTTTAGCATCATCACGACTAAATACATTATCTAGGGTGATCAACCATTTTGGTAATTTATTTGATTTTAACTATAGTATTTGTTCTTTATATGCTTCTTCTATTTTGGGCTACAGTTAGCTGGTAAATGCCCTAGACTATTGTAGAAATAATTTGATATGGGCATCACTTTCAAAATTTTTCCAATGATCTCTATTATATGAGATTATAGGTCTAATTATCATTTTCATGTCTTTATTTATCAGAAGATACTTAATAGGATTGAATTAGGATTCCATGACGACCATCATACCTACTTCTACATTTTGATCTCTTGTAATTATTTGGATGTTTGGTAAAACTTTCTAAGAGATTTTATACTCCATTTTAATATGATCTCATTCTTAGATTTTTGGCAATTATTATCCACTTGCCCTGATTAAGAACTCTAAATCTACAAATATCTGCACAATTACTTAACCTTCAATTTTTTTTCTAGAATGATGCCATGAATGAGGGATCTATATCATGCTTAATTATTTCTAAAACTAAAATCAAAATCAAAATCCTTAAGGAATTTCTCTCCTTTCGGCAATAGGAGGTATATTCCTACTCTAGAACCAATTCCAGTTCTTATGCCATCAAAATACAACTTCCATAGTTACAAACTATTATCATAGTCATTACTAACCTTCATAAGGGGATAATTCATTTTCAAAATGATATGTTGTTCATTGAAAGTTACATATATCCTTAGGCTAGTGGAATCAAATCCACCATAAGTATTTGACTTCATAGAATTTAAAAAAAATGCCTCTTCTTCGTCACTTATATCACTCAGAACAAATTGCATGCTCTACTTCTCATCATTTGTGTTTATAGTATGAATTGTTTCAAAGTTTTTCATTACTTTATGAGTAATGTGTTCCTTATGAATTCCTTATAACAATTTCTTTTATTTTAGAACCATATTTAGTCCTAAGGATGACATGAAACCAATCAATAGAAAGGTATATGCCAATATTTGTGGTGAAATCCCTTTATATACACAACTCAAATATTGGCGAGGTATCAATAATTAATTCTCCTTAAGGCATAGTAGTATTTGGGCATGCATATAAGGTAAAAGGTAATTCGTTAACTTCCCACTATTTGTACTTTTTTCCATACAATTGCATGACCCCATTTTCTATTGGCTTGTATTTTAAACATAACAAGTCTTTAATTTTATTTGGCATGACTACGGTGCTTACATCAAAATCTATCCTTGAATAATGCAAGAATTTCTTGCCAATAATCAATGTTAAGAAAAATAGTGTAGGTTTCTATTTACTTACCTCATCACTAAAATTGTGAAGGGTAGTTGATAAACTATCTTGTGGAGATTTATTATATTGGGCTATTTATTTTGTAAAAATAACAATTATATTAACAACTGTTGGCATTGCATGGAGATTGCATTGAAGAAGTATAGTGTTGTCATTGATGTCAATAGCAACCGGTAATGAAGCAGTATAGCAACCGATAATGAAGTAGTAAAGCAATAGGTAATGATGTAGTGAAGATCAACCGATAACCTTATTCAGTTGAGATACAAAACCCTAACCAATGAAGCTTGGAGATTGGTTGTGATGATCTATGACCAAATGACGATCGGTGATGAAGATGCCACATAAGAATGTTGCACGTGATGAGTTTTGAAAAGTTTTTGGTGTGTAAAGATAACCGTTTACCATGGGAATTATCAAATTCATAGTATGAAGTGACAAACGCATGATGTGTTACAAGATTCAAAGTGCAACAATCTAGGAGTAGTTGTAGATGCCTAGAAGAATGTAAAGTTGATTGCATGTAATCTAACGGTCAAGATTGAACCGATATGTTTGTAATCTCTATGAGAATTTTAGGGTTTGTGTTGTGTTACTGACCTAATGTATTTTCTTATTAGGTTGATGATTTGATTCAATGAGTTGTTGGAAATTTTGGTTAAGTGTGAAAGAGATTGTTGCTGAACTAGGAGATGTGTCTACAGAATGATGTGAAGGCAGATAGGAGCGATAAAGGATCTAATTCAACAAAGAAGTGCTATTTTCAGATCAGTCAAAGAACCCATTGTTCTCTAACCATTACAACAGTAAAATCCCTTAACTAGGTAATCTCTAATAGGCTTGTTGTTGAAATCCTCTAACCAGGTGATCTATTAGCTTGGATTTGAAATCCTCCATTGAGGTTACCTTTAACAGGCTATTTGTAGTCAATCCCTTAACCAGGTGGTCCTTAACCGGATCTATTCCTAACAGAACATTATTGTATAAGATTCTAACAAGGCTTGGCTCCTAATAGGACGAACTTCAAAAGAGTTAAAAATACTTGTGGGTATTCATCCCCACCGTGGTTTTTCCCATTTGGGTTTCCACATGAAAAATTATTGTGTCAAGTGGTGAATGATTTTGTTGATGTGTTTTTGGTATGGTTTATATGAATGATTGGTAAATTTGCACAGATATATTTAAATGATTGGAAATGATCTTAAACATGTTATTATTGGTATTAGTGAAATGGTTTAAGGTTTTGGTCAAAGGATATTTAAGTTTCAGATTTGTTTCTTTATATCACTAAAGTATTAGGTTAATTAGTAAGGTTTAACACTAGAGTTGCAGATTTGTTAAAGTGTCTAAACCAGTATACTTTGTGAGTTGATTCTAAGTTGAAAATAAGTTTGGTGAAAGTTTAGTTAGTTTTCTATCTACTGATTCACCCCCCCCCCCTCTTAGTAGTTTACCAAATCTTTATAGTTCCATCATATTATCAATTGGTATCAAAGCATTCGAGGTGCTCTTGAGTATAAACCTAATAGCTTGAGGAAAAGATCCAGGAGAAAATGATGAAGAGAGAAAGTTCGAAGTTCAATAGAGATAAGTACAAAATCTGGAGTGATGGGATGAATATTTACATCAAGAGTTTAGGAAGTTAGTATTGGGATCTTGTTGTCTCTAAGTATAACTTGCCTAGTGGAATTCTGACAGATGATCAGAAGAAGGAGAAACAAGAAAACAACCAAGCATTGAAGGCCATCATCAGTACCTTGTCAGATTCAGAATATGTTGATGTTCATGGATTGGAGACTACATATGAAGTTTGGAAGAAACTAGAAGAAATCTATGGTGGTGATGAGCATGTAAAGATAGCCAAGGAAGAGAGTCTTAGAAGAAAACTTGATGACATGAGAATGGCTGAAGGTAAAAACATTCAACAATTTGGTCAGAGAATCAAGGAGGTAGTTGGAGAAATCAAAAGTATTGGAGGTATAGTGGAGGATGCCACTATGGTCAGTAAGGTATTGAGAACCCTTCTACCAGTCTACACTATCAGAGTTGCAGCCATTCAATAACTCAAATCTATTGATAAGACAAAGGTAACTCTTAACTCTATCATTGGAAAATTAACTACATTTGAATTAAATGGTTTTGATGGAAGTGTTTAGAGGTTAGAATCTACATTTAAAGCCTCAGTCTCAACCCCACTATAAGGAAAAGCAGAGAAGTAAGTTACAATCATGAATCTTGATCCAACAGAGAGGTAGATGATGAAGATAGCCTGATGGAACTTGAAGCATTGTTGGCCAAGCGGTTACCCAGAGGCACCGGTAAGTATAGAGGTAAATTACCACTGAAATATTTTGCATGTAACTAGATAGGACATATTGCTGCTAACTATCCTAATGGAGATAATGAGGAAAAATGAGATAAATATAGAAAGTTTAAAGAAAAAGGAAAAATAAATCATCTCATTACAGTGGATGGAGGTATTACTGATGAAGAATCCGAGGAAGATACAAATGAGGACATTGTCTTTGTTGTTGTCAAAGAAGATATATAAAATCAGAAGACATTGGTTTCTCACTTGGATAGTTTGGATGAATGGATTATAGATAGTGGTTGTTCACACCAGATGACTGGTGACTAGAGCAAGTTTCTAACATTGAATGAATTTGAAGGAGGTGTTGTCAGATTTGGGAATAACTCTCCCTACATGGTGAAAGACAAAGGATCCATTTCCTTGAATGGTAAGAGTAGTGCAGATGATGTCTACTGGATTGAAGGTTTGAAACATAATCTTTTGAGTGTTTCTCAACTCAATGACAAAGGTTACTCATTAGAATTTAAGAATGGAGTTTGCAAGATCTTTGGAAGCAAAGGTGAACTGATTGCAACAAGCAAACAAACCAAAGGTAAACTTTTTCACTTAAACTCTAAAGGCAATAGTTGTTTGATTGCAAAAGTAGAAGATAGATGGCTTTGGCATGAGATGTTTTCCCATGTGAATTTTTAGAACATTGTAAGATTCAGCAAGTCAAAATCAGTAAGAGGATTGCCACAGTTGGACAAACGGGTGAATGCTTTGTGCAAGGAATGTCAGCTAGGGAAAATGACAACAACCTTCAAGAGAAAATCTTTCTTAGCTGAATATTTTCTAGATTTGGTTCATACTAACCTATGTGGACCAATGAGGACTAGGAGTACTCAAGGAGATTGGTACTTCATGATATTTACCGATTACTTCTCAAGAATGATGTGGGTCACATTCTTGAAAGATAAGACAAAAGCATTCAAAAAATATAAAGCATTCAGAGCCTTGGCTAAAAATGAAAGTGGAAGGAAGCTAAAATGTTTGAGAACTGATTAAGGTGGTGAATTTACTTCAGAGGAATTCACCAAATACTGTGAAAACAATGGGATGAAGAGGCAACTATCTGCACCAAGGACACCACAATAGAATGGTATTGCAGAAAGGAACAATCAGTCAGTGGTTGAAGATGCTAGGACTATGTTAATTCTAGGAGGTGTAGCTAAGACATTTTGGAGAGAAGCTGTTAGCACAACAGTTTATACAATGAACCAGATATTGGTCAAAAGAGGTAAAGACAAAATATCCTATGAATACTAGTATGGTAGATCACCAAATGTGAGTTACTTCAAAAATTTTGGTAGCGGATGTTTTATTAAAAGAAGTGATTATATTGGAAAGTTTGATGCCAAAAGTGATGAAGGCATATTTCTTGGTTACTCCACCAAGAGAAAAGCTTACAAGTGCTACAACAACCAAACTAAGAAGATCATTGAAAGAGTCAATGTCTGAGTAGATGAATTTCCTGAAAAATCTAAAGAAACCAGTAAGAAGAAGGAAGAAGAAGAGCCAAACACACTATTTTTGGAACTGGAACCGGTAAAGATAGAAGTTAAAGAACTTAACATAGAAGCCCCAGTTCAACTGGAATAGGAAGATCCATCAGAAGATGAAGAAAGTGAAGAAGAAAAACCAAAAAACCAAGATCATGTTATTCCAAGGTGTTGAACACAATGTACCACTGAGAGTGGGTGAATCAGTGGTTCATAAACTCTTTTTCTTTTTAAAGCAGCCTTAGAATACCAATTGTTATCTTAAGCACTAAACAATCAAACTGGTAAGGCAAATGAGGATACCAAAGAAGACAATCACACAAATGCAACTCACAACACTAGATGTACAAGGAAAACCTAATATGGGAAAAACCTTGGTGAGAAATGTTGCTGGAGACTACTACTCCAATCTAGCCTCACAAATGAAACACTAAATTACAAAGATTTAGGGTAGAAACCCAAGGAGCACCAACCCTTACTAATTTAGGGCACCAAACCCTACACCAAGCTCCAACTTGGTGATGTATAGTGAAATAAAATTTTGATACAGTTATAGCTTCTGGTTGCAAATGAGTTCTACAACTCTTGATCAAATAGGTCTTTGTCGGTTAACAATCTTCTCTTCTTCACTGGATATCACACTATCGGTTAACATATTGCTCTCTTTGATTCTTGGTCTTTCTTCTCTTTCTGTCACAACCTCACAACATACTCTGTCACATTAGGATTCCTTCTTGAACATTCACACCTCACCAGTTAGCTCAACTATTAGACCTCTACAATTTACCAGTACTCCATCATTGTCGGTTAAACCCTCTCATCGGTTTGCTTGTTAACTCACTCTGCAACTTTCTTAGAATAAATTCTAAGGGAGATGATTCTTCTCTCCACTCAGGATCTCTTCACTCTTCTTCTTCACATCAAGCATCAATCTTTTCTATCTCGGGATCATCTACTCATAAACTTGGATTCCCACCTAAAACTGCATTCAACAATTTTGTGTTAGGTTTTGCCTTCTCCAACTCAAACCCCAATCAGATTTGATTCAATCTATTTTTCAGGGATATGATCTTCATGACAATGATCAATACCAAAAAATATTCACATTCCAATGTACATTTTCTAAATCTAGAGGTCTGTACCACACTTTTCTTCTTTTCTCTGTCATTCACCATTAATGGCTTTGTTATTTCCCTCACCAAATGGGTACGAATATCAAATCTTCTTACAGGGTCAGTTCAGTTGCTTTGCCAACTTTCCTTCCTTGAGCCGCAATCCTCTGGCATCCTCCATGACTTGCGAGTTCTTCATAAAAGTTGACCTGCTTGTAGATTTGTTATGTCAATGCACACTCCACCGACCTGTGCAATACCTCCACCTGGCATCCAGCTATCATGATTATCGACATACACCTCTGCTTGGATTCCTATGTCAGTTTGACACTCTTTGTTGACCAAGGTCAAGGTAAACTACTGGTTTAGTTCATTATACTGGTATGACCATCAAACATTCTCTCTGTTTTGCTTCATTGGTTATTGTACGTTCATAACACACAAACAACCTACATCTTGATTTATGCCTTACCGGTAAGCCTGCTTTACTGGTAGATGACACAAGTCATGTGTACTAGTAGCCTTCCTTTTGTCTTTCTCTTGTTATAGCGATCACCACATCTTACTTACCAGTGACTTTGCCAGATCAGTTTGACATGAATGACAACTTAATGCCAATAATGCCAACAATCTCCGCCTTTGGCATTGATGTCAACTTATTGCAAGACTCTTCATACTGGTACATTTCTCCCCCTTTGACACAATGAAAAAGGGTACTGTACACTCCCCCTTATATCCATACCAAGCTCCCTCTTTGGCTGCTACCAATGATTGTAGTCAGTATTGAGATGTGGTGCAGAGTTATAGATGTTGTTATGAACTCCCCTTGAACCATATCAAACCTTCCTATCTTAAGTGCATAAGGTAGATGATATAACTCCCAACTTATGTCGTAGGTACTCAAAGGTGCTCACCAGTAATAGCTTGGTGAAAATGTTTGCTACTTGTTCTCTAGTAGGGACATAATCCATCCTTACTTCCTATCCTTCAACCTTCTCTCTGAGAAAATGATACTTAATAGAAATGTGCTTTGTTCTGGAATGCATCACCAGATTCTTTTCTATGTTGATTGCACTCGAATTATCACACTGGATGGGAATAGGATCACTGATGTCCACCTGTATGTCTTTGAGGGTCTGCTTCATCCAAAGAACTTGAGAGAAGCATGTAGCAGCAACAATGTATTCTAGTTCAATAGTTGATCGAGAGACTGAGTCCTTGGTCTTGCTATGTCATGAGACCAACTGGTCACCTAGGAAGAATGCACCACCACTTGTGCTCTTTTGGTCATCAATGCAACCCATCCAATCAGCATCAGTGTATGCTTCCAAGATGAATTCCCCTTGTTTAAGGTACCACAATCCATAACTGAGTGTTCCTTGGAGGTACCTAAATATTCTTCTTACAACATTTATATGTGATAGCTTAGGTGCAGCTTGGAATCTAGCCACCATGCACACTTCCTATACTATATCCGGTCTAGAAGTAGTTAGATACAATAGACCTCCGATCATGGATCTATAGAATGTCTTATCCACCACCGGTGATTCATCATTATTTCTTAATTTGCTTCTAGTCACCATGGGGGTACTTACCAGTTTGCAATCCTCCAGTTGAAATTTCTTCAACATATCCTTTGCATACTTGGTTTGTGAGATAAATACTCCCTTATCTTTCTATAATATTTGCAAACCGAGGAATTATGTCGATTTACCAAGCATTGACATCTCAAATTCTGACTGCATTTGATCAATAAATTCTTTGCATAGGGTGTCCTTATTGCCTCCAAAAATAATTTCATCTACATACACAACCACAATGATCATGTGGTTTCCATCTTTCTTTATGTATAAGTTGCTATCAACACTCGCCTTTTTAAATCCTTGCTCCTTTAAGTAGTGATCCAATCTTGAATACCATGCTCTAAGAGTCTGCTTTAAGCCATACAGGGCCTTCAAGTGGCACACAAAGGTCTCATCATTATGTAGAGGAAACCCTTCTGGTTGCTCCATGTACACTTCTTCTTCCAAATTTACATTTAGGAAGGCAAATTTTACATCCATCTAATATACTTTATAACCCTTATAGGCAGAAAAGGGTAGAAACATTCCAATTGCTTCTAATCTAGCTACCGGTGCAAATTTTTCTTCAAATTCAATTCCCTCTACCTGAGAGTATCCTTTGCACACTAGTCTAGCTTTGTGCCTAACAATTTTACCTTCTTCATTCATCTTATTCTGGTGGACCCATTTAGTTCCAATGATGTTCTTATCTTCCGGTCTAGGGACTAATTCCCAATTCTTGTTCTTGTCAATCTGTTATAGTTCTTTTTACATGGCATTCATCCATTCTTGTCTTTTGCTAGCCTCATTAAATATTTTAGGTTCTACTTCAGTCATGAGGTAGAAGTTGACTTGTTCATCATTCCGGGAAAGTCTTCTTCTAGTCTGCACACCATCACTCTTGTTTCCTAGAATTTTTTCTTCTGGGTGATTCAACTGCACATAGCCATTAGGAGCCTTCTTGGATGCTCCTTCTAGTTCATTTTCTGACTAAGCTTCCTCACATTTATCACCAAACTCATCATACCGGCTTACCTGTGATTAACTTCCTTTGTGTATCCTCATCAACTTTTATATGCACAATCTCAATGACTCTTCTTAGTCTTTTGTTGTAGCATTTGTAGGCCTTGTTATTAGATGAGTAACCAAGGAAGATTCCTTCATCACTCTTGGAGTCAAAACTACCTAGATCATCCATGTCTCTCTTGATAAAGCACTTGCTTGCAAATACTTTGAAGTATTTGATTGATGGTTTATGGTCATACCACAACTCATAAGGTGTCATTCTATTGTTTGTTCTTAGTTGAACCCGATTCAAGGTAAATGCAGTAGTATGAACAACTTCCTTCCAATATGTGTTTGGTAGACTAGCCTCATTTAACATGGTTTTGGCCATCTCCTTGACTGTCATGTTCTTCCTTTCTACCACACCATTTTATTGTGGTATCCTAGGGCTGAGTATTGCCTTCTAATTCCATGTTTTTCACAATAATCTTCAAATTCATTTAATGTGAACTCTCCACCCCAATCTGATCTTAGACATTTTAGCTTGCACCCACTTTCCTTCTCCACCATCTTCCTAAAGATCTTGAATCTATCAAATGCTTGTGACTTATCTTGCAAGAAAATGACCCATGTCATTCTTGAATAATCATTAATAAAGATCATAAAATATCTTTCACCAGCAAGAGCTCTTGTCCTAGTTGGACCACACAAATCTATATGCACAATTTCAAGTGGTCTTGAGGTGTTGTGCTCTTTTGTCCTGAAGCTCACCTTAGCCTGCTTCCCTTTTACACATTCATCACAAAATGTGCTTACTGATTTGATGATGGGTGGAATATTCCTAACACACCCCTTTCTTCTTACTATAACTAACTTATCAAAGTTTATGTGGCCTAATCTTTGATGCCACAACCAACTTTCATCAACTTGTCCTATCATGCATTGGGACTCATAGCATTCCTTCAAATTTTAAACATTGCCATTTGTTCTCTTTCCTTTTGCCACAACCTGACCAGTACTTTCTTTCTTTATCTAGCAACCGGTTGAGTCAAAGGTGAATTTATAACTTTTGACACATATCTGACTCACACTTAGTAGATTGTTCTTTAGGCCTTCCACATAATATACATCATGTGCCTTGAATTTTCCATCAATATTTAGAGTAACTTTTCCCTTTATTTTGATGGATGAGTTGTCTCTGAATCTTACTTAACTACCATTCCACACTTCAAGTTTGATAAATTTCATTTTATCATTGGTCATGTGATTGGAACAACCACTATCTACAACCCATGGATTTTTCCTTTCAGCATGTAAAGAAGCCTGCACTATCAGACTTGATTCTGCCATGTCCTTTTCTTTCTCAACCCATACCAAGTTGGTTTCCTTCTTCTTGTCAACTTCTATTTTGAGCTCTGGTTCAACTATCGGTTCTTGATCAAGATTTGTCTTCTTCTACTTTATCTTCCTATTTATACAAAACTTTGCTATATGTCCAAACTCTTGACAATTATAACATTTCTTATTTTCAATTACAGATGAATCCTTAAAATTATTGTAGGGCACCAGTTTATTCTTCCTACATTCAAAAATCCTATGACCATATCCATTGCACCGATAATAGACAACATTCATATCCCAGAGTGAATTAAAAGGATTTCTACTTTCATAACTTATAGTGGGCTTATTGGTTAATCTATAGTTAGCTATTCTATGCCCAAATTGGTTACAATGGTAACAGTAACCATGAAAGTTTGAAACATACCGGTTAGGTTGCCTTGGTCCTACAAAGGATTGCCTCACAGGGGGTATTCCCTTTATGTTGTTGACTCTGGTGAATCTTTCATGGTCAACTCTTGCATTTCTCCTTGGATATTCATGTTGGTACAATGAGTGTGGCCTCTAATTCATTGCTTGTGTATACCAGTTTGTGTGGCAATTTCCAACAACATCTGCATATGTCTTTTTACTGGTATCCTTGCTTATAGTGAATGTATTCTTCTCTTCACCTTCATTTGAAGAGGTGAACTATTTCTCTTTACTGGATGTGTATTTGTTGTTTGAACTTTGAGCTTCTTCAAAACCTAAGCCACCGGTGCTTCTATTTGCTTAACATCTTGTCTAAAGCTTCGGTGTTGCCTTCATATTGTCTTCTCTCTTTTATTTCTTCCTTACTTTCTTTAGGTTCTTTTCTAAGCTTCACTATTTTTTCTTCCAGATCTTGATGCTCCTTTTCCTTCTTCATTAGATCAGAGGATGTAACTTCACATATCCTCTTGGCTTCTTTTAACTATAGTTTCAGGTTAGATATAACTTGATTGGACTCATCCAGGGATTGCTTCAAGAGACCTTGTTTATCTATTGCAACAAGCTTGACCTTCTTGAGTTCTCTTCTTGTTTTACTTAGCTCCTCAAGAGCACTAATAAGCTCTCCTTATAAATCCACTTCAGCCTCAATATCTTCTTCTTCCTCATCTTCACCAACCAATTCATCAAGTGCCATAAAGAGATTAACTTTTCTATCATTCTCATGATAGTCATCTTCTGATGCACTTTCTTCATATGTGACATCATACTCAATAGTGTATAGGTTGTTATTCTTTTGGTAGCCTCTTCTTCCTTACCGGTAGATATTTCTTTCCTTATCTTTACTAGCAAATCTACTAAAACCTCTTGAATCATCTCCACCAGTTTCATTAGAAGGACATTTTGCAACAAAGTGTCCAACTTTACAACAGTTAAAACATTTTAGTGGTATCTTTCCTTTATACTTGTTAGATCCTATTTTCAGCTTTCTGACAAAGTTTTCTACCTTTGCATCAAAGTCTTCATTGGATCCTTTATAAGAAGATACTTCTTTGCCATTCTGGGTGGTGTTGAATGCTGCCTCTTTCCTTAAGGATGCATCACCAGTTGTTCTCATTTCATAGGCTCATAGTGAGCCAAATATCTCATCCATTGTAAAGATCTTCAGATTCTTGGCTTCTTCTATGGTAGAAACCTTTGCATCATACTTATGTTGGCATTTTTGATGATTATGTTGTGATTGTCATTGATGGACACACACTTGCATTGATATCACTTATGTATGTATAAGTTAAAGCTCAACTAGTATTTGTTCCTAACTGGCATGATGCATTATAGTCCTTAGACTATTGGTGTTTTGCAGAAAATGATTACCGATCTGAAGCAGTATGTTGACCCCAAGTGGTTCGAGGATCTCAAGCGATACGAAGGATCAAAGCGGTAGAACACATATTTCCGAGTCTTCATTTTGTCAAACCGGCAACCGGTATTTTGCTTAAACTAGTATTTTGTATGAACCAGTAATACTCTATGATGAGTTACCAACCAACATTTTGTGATGAGCTACCATCCACTAATTGTTTGATGGTGCCTACACTTCAATGGTGCTTTTTGTGTTGTGTTACAGAATATGTCTAGATGCATTGAACCTAGGAAATTATATTGTAATCGTATTGGATTGACATGAAATCAGATTCCTTTATAAGGACATCATGTCTAGGGGTTTAGGTTGTTGCTAGGGTTTAAGGTGGTTGATGAGTTGGAGAAAGTGTGAATGTGTAGAAGACTAAAGAAATGCTGGAATGCATTAGGGACGAGCTATCAAGGATCTAACCAAGAAATCTGTGCTATTAGCTAGATCACTCACTTGTTAATTACTCACATCTTCGACAAGTTTGAAGCCCTTAACCGGGTAGGCCCAAAAGCCTTTTGTAAATCC
Source organism: Cryptomeria japonica (assembly GCF_030272615.1). Taxonomy (NCBI): domain Eukaryota; kingdom Viridiplantae; phylum Streptophyta; class Pinopsida; order Cupressales; family Cupressaceae; genus Cryptomeria; species Cryptomeria japonica. Next base: position 110,126,280 of record NC_081408.1, read on the forward strand.
TCTAACAAGGTGGTTCACATCTGTGGATCTAAAATCCTCTAGCAAGGTAGTCTTTAATCAGACTTATCTCCTAATAGAGATTGAGATTCCTAACAGGATATGTTCTAGTAAAGAACATTGTATGACCTTAACCGGTCTAGTTCCTATTCTGCAGATAGTTACTTGTGAGTTCCATCTCACCGTGGTTTTTCCCATTTGGGTTTCCACATCAAAATCTCTTGTGTTATGGTGTTTGTGCTTTTGTGGGTGAATGCATTATTATCTATTTGGTTTACATATGTGCTAACCGGTTTGTATGCTAAACTATTTTATGAGTTTGTTGGTAGTGTAGTAAAGTATTTAAGTACAGTGATTTTTGGTATACTAATTCACCCCCCCTCTTAGTATTCATCAATTGGTATCAGAGCCTACCTTTCTATAAGTATAACCACTTGGAAAGAGATATGGGGGAATATAATATAAGGGAACTTACTCATCGACTCGCTCAGTCTGAGCAAGCCTATGCTAATCTTATGGTCAAATATAAGGCCTCTCAAGAAAAAAGGAGAGAACATGATGAAAAGATGATGGAGCTATTTGAAAATAGTTCTGCTGATGAAGTGAATATGGAAGCCCTAATCCAAGAAGTAGAAAAGATAAATGAATCCATTTCCAACCTGAGAAAGGAGTTGGAAGGACTGACTATTCGAATGTGCCAAGAGCTTGAGAACCGGAGGAAAGCTGAAGATCTAGTAAAAGATAAAGATCATGAAATCTCCAAGTTGAAGCAAGAGATCAAATCTCCAAGTTGAAGCAAGAGATCAGTGCCCTAACTGCTCAACTCCATGCAAGCAAAGTGGAAAAGGAAGACATGCAAGGAGAACTAAACATGACCATCTTTGAGAATGTAAACCTGATGGAAACAAATGCTGCTATTTCCAAAGAACTCCTTGAGTCAAAGGAAATACTTGCTAAGTTCAACATGAGTACTGTTAAGCTAGAGCAAAAGCTTGAATCAACCAAACTTGTCAATAATACTGATGGACTTGGTTACTCTAGTCATGAGCAAGGTGAGACCTCTGGTGCAAATGTTGAAGCATCAAAGAGGCAACCAACATTCAAAGGTAAAGGTAAGAAAAAGTTCAAACCTATTTTCTTTAACTGTCTTAAAGAAGGACATACTGCTAATGTATGTAGGAGTAAGGCTTATAATAATTTGCCTTATTTTCTAAATGATAAGCCTAGATCCTATAGATTCAATGGTAATTGTTATGCATGCAACAAGTTTGGGCATAGAGCATCTGAATGCAGGTCTATTATGAACAACTTTAGAAGATATCCTCAGAGGACTCAAGGAGTTGGTCCGGAACCTTTTGTGAATTGGGATCACAACTGGTTTAATGCCTTTAATCATCAGTCAAGAAGCGGTGGCTATCAAGCGGCAACCGGATGGAGAGAAAACTGATTGATTTGTCATGGTCATGGTCACATAGCTGCAACATGCAGGAGGAAGAACAGTAATATGAATAATGAACCTTGGAGAGCACTTGGAATGGTCTACTATCATTGCAACAAACCGGGTCACATTGCCAGATTTTGCAGAAGTAGAAAGAGTATATCAGATGTTATACTGGTCACTCTAGAAGGAAAGATTGATATTGACATTGTTCAAGTAGATATGAAAAAAACCTAGAAGAAGAAACTAGCAATGTTGCAAGAAGAACCAGTTTCTGCACCTAGTGTGGAAATAGCGGAACCAACAAACTAAGCATCTGGAAAGCTTAGGGGTGCAAATGGTGAAACACTACAAACCCTAGTTTATACTAGTAAAGGACCTTAACTAGTATGTGATACCTGTCATTTGGCAGAAGACTGGAAATGGTAACAGGAAAATTAGGGTTTATGCCCTAATGGTGGAGCATTTATTACGGTAGGTGAGGAATATGTTTAAAAGGAATTTTCAAGTCATTTTTCACTATCATTTTTTTTTGAGTGAATAATTTTTTCAAGTGTAGAGCGAAGAAAAAGTGATTTGTGTTGCGATTCAAAGAAATCTCAAAACCTTGAAGAAGATTCTGAAGCAAATACCAAACGATCAAGAGAAGAACTCAAAGCGGTGATTCAGTAGCCGATGAAGTAGAAGGCAAAGTGGAATTTGCAAGCCTTGAATTCTTGATTTCCAAAAGGTATTTCTCAGGTTTTTTGTTTTATCATGGCTTCCGCATCTCATGATAGTTCTAGTGCAATTGTCAATTCTATGGATTTCATACAATGAAAGTTGAAATATAATGCCTTGTCTCAAGTACCGGCTGGTGTGATAGTGGAAGAAGGAATTTTTGATTATATAGACTGTAAAATTGAAGACCTAGGGTCTCTTGTGATCCATTCTCAGCTAGGTCTATTCTGTGGGAAGGATAAAAAGATCAAACTAGAGTATAGCATTTTGGAGAAGAAGAAACTTCACAATGCGGTTTACTTCCTAGAGGATTTCATAGATGACCACATTAGAATCATTTTGAGTAGAGTTCATGGTGACAAGATGTATCTTGAGAGAACACACGATATCACACCATAAGCTATTCAGGTCATCACCAGTTTCTGCAATACAGGGGAAGTGCTAGCCCTAAGGAAGGTCAGCAAGACTAAAATGTCCAAGCTCACTAGTTTAGTGAGCGACTCGCATGGCATAAACGTCAACTCAATCAAGGGTGATCTAGTCAAGTATGCCTACATGGTGATAGGCTACTAGACATTCTCTGCCAGCAGAATTAACTTTGTATCTGCTATAGTGGTAAATGTTTCTTACCAGATGATCAAAGAAGATGCATCATTTGATTTGTGCATCTGTATGCAAAGACAACTTATGTTGAATTTTAAGTCAATCAAATAGGATAATGCACTAAGATTCAAGTTTGGACAACTACTGGTAGGGTTATTCTTCTACTTCCAAGGTTATTTCCCAAGAGTTGGAGATATTCAGTGGTCTGTCGACCAACAGGTTACCAAGCAGATCAAAGAGAGCCTGCAAGCAGTTGGAACCGGTTACCCTGATGTTCTGAACAAGTACTTTGATGAGTTCAAAAGCAAGATGAGCCTAAAGATGAGGATATCCAATGACATTGTCAAGAAATATGAAGAGGATATCTACTTTATCATCAAAGTGGATGAATGCATAAAGGAGGTTGTTGAGCCCAGACAGGAAGAAGTAGAGCATATGGGCTATGAGGTGATGTATGATATGCTGGATGGGTATGATTCTACCCTAATCACCTCACCCCTTGATCCTAAGGCAAAGAGAACTAGCACCTACTTGGAAAGGGTTGCACCAATTGTAGAACCCCCTGAAAAGAAAGGAAACGTAGTGCCTTCAGCATCAGCACCGGTTACTGCAGCCAGTCTCAAAGTGACCAAGCTGTCACCAGTTAAGAAGAAATTGAAAGCGGCACCTGCAAAAGAATTCGAGAGGAAGTGGAAGACAAAAAGAAATAGACCCGACTTAGAAGAAACTATGTCAGAAGAACCACCTAAGAAGAAGACTAGGCAAATAAAGAAAAAGACAAAGAATGAACTGACATCGTCTGCACCGGTAAATATTGACATTTCTTCCTACAAATCTTTGACACATTGTCAAAGAACTATAAAGAATATTAGGAGAAAAGTGTTGAATGATTTGATTGATTGTTTTGATGATTTCAATGATGATGAAAAGGAAGTAGTTGAACAGGAAATCATTAGGTATTTGTGTGTTAATGATCGGTCACCTTTAGAAATCAGATCTGAGACACTGGATTCTTTGTATAATTCTTTAGACAATAAATGGCACATTGCCATAGAAAAGGAACAAGAAATGAGGGAGAAAATATTTGCTCAACATTTTCTTGATGTATCTAATTCAAAACTTTTCAAAGTTATGAATAAATACAAAGGCCTCTTCTTCATGAGAAGAAGAAGACTCCTGTTACTAGAAGGAAAGGGTCAAGAAGTGATCAAGAATACACATACTCTTGCTCAAGAAGCTCTTAAGATGCATCAAGTGGCTGAAGCCAATAGGATGGCTAAGCAAGAACCAACAATAACAAAACTGGATGAAGTGTTTGATAATGAAGGAAACCCGGTTACTAAACCTATAGACACTATTGATGTCGATGCTCTAGATGTAGAGGATGTTGCTTAGGATACACCATTAGAAGCAACAGGATAGGAGAAGCAGGTAGAATAGGTAGATAAGCAGAAGAAAGTAGAGGAGGACAAAGAAGAGGAGAAGAGAAAGGAAGTGGAGAAGGAAAAGAAGAAGGATGAAGAGGAGAAAAGAAAGAAGGAAGAGGAAAAGAAGAAGGATGAAGAGGAAGAAAGAAAGAAGGAAGAGGAAAAGAAGAAGAATGAAGAGGAGAAAAGAAAGAAGGAAGAGGAAAAGAAGAAGGATGAAGAGGAGAAGAGGAAGAAGGAAGAGGAGAAGAAGAAAAAGAATGAAGAAGAAAAGAAGTGGAAAGATGAAGAAAAGAAAAAGGAAGAGGAGCAGAGGAAAAAAGATGAAGAAGAAGAGAAGCAGAGGAAAGAAGAGAAAAGGAAAATAGAAGAAGAGGAAAAGAAAAAAATAGAAGAGAAAAATTTAAGAGCTACAAAGAAAGAAGAAGCAGCAAAAAGCACTCAGATGGAGACTCCAAAGGCAACCGGTAGTCAAGCCAAACCAGTTGACCTCACCAGTCCTATTGACCTCCAGTTTGCAAACAAAATGGAGCTGCTATAGAGCATTAAGGTTGCTCAAGAACGTCTTGAAGTGATAAGGAGGAAGAAGGAGCAAGATGTGATCCAAGCTGCGATGGACACTCTTACTAGTTTGTTACCTGGCACAAACCTCCCCAATACTGATTCATCACTGGCACAATTGAAACTCCTATGCACCGTAGTGGATGATCAAGTGCAGAGCCTAGAAGAGGTAGTAGAGGAAAATGCCAAGAAAGAGAATCAAAAGGCTCTCAACATTGCCTTGGTGAAGAAGCTAAATGAGCACTGATCCGATCTGCAAAAAGCTCAAAAAGACATAAGGAATGTTCTAGATGAGGGGAATCTACTACTGAGAAAGATTTGCCAACCCCATCTCTTCTGCGATGATGTGCTTGTATAGAAGCAAAAGCTACAATCTGACTTGCAGTTATACATGAGCACCTCCAAGCCACCATATGACTCTTTTACAACTTATGGGCAAACCATTCACCAGTTTCATATTTAGTCTACCAAATTAGAGTTGGAAATCAGCAACCGGACTCGAGATTTGCAGGAACTACAATTGGTTCTACTCCCATGCCTGCAAATACTTTAGAAATGTTATCTCAATCTGGATGCCTTAATGGTGACTCAAGAGATGAGCACAATAGATTCCATGGAAGAACAGGTCTACCAAATGCAGATAGAGAAAGAAGTGGCTACCTCCCTACTTGAGTCCTGGTCCTTATCTATGAAATAATTTTTGTAGGACTTCAAATCAATTTTTGACAAGTTTTACTCTTTACTATCATAAACACTTATTCTTTTAATACTAATGAAATAGGGGTTGGTCTACAATATTATTTTTGTCATTGCTGGCAAAGGGGGAGAAGTATAAATTTTGAATGTTTTGATGTATACTTTCATGTTATTTCTATTAAGAAGTAGTATACATTGTATTTTCTACAGAAGGGATAGTGTATATGCTTAGGGGGAGTAATTTTGATTATGACATATTTTTGTTGTAAAACACTTAGACATCAAAATTTTCCTAAGTGTTGCCATCAATGCTAAAGGGGGAGATTGTTGGCATTTTTTATGATTATGTTGTGATTGTCATTGATGGACACACACTTGCATTGACATCACTTTTTTATGTATAAGTTAAAGCTCAACCGGTATTTGTTCCCAACCGTTATGATGCATTATAGTCCTTAGACTATTGGTGTTTTGCAGAAAATGATTACCAATCTGAAGTGGTACATTGACCCCAAGCGGTTCAAGGATCTCAAGTAGTATGAAGGATCAAAGAGACATAACACATATTTCCCAATATTCATTTTGTCAAACTGGCAACCGGTATTTTTGCTTAAACCGGTATTTTGTATGAACCAGTAATACTCTGTGATGAGTTACCAACCGACATTTTGTGATGTGCTACCATCCACCGATTGTTTGACGGTGCTGACACTTCAACGATGCTTCTTGTGTCATGTTACAGAATATGTCTAGATGCATTGAACCTAGAAAATTATATTGTAATCCTATTGGACCGACATGAAATCAGATTCCTTTATAAGGACATCATGTCTAGGGTTTTAGGTTGTTGCTAGGGTTTAAGGTGGTTGATGAGTTGGAGAGAGTGTGAATGTGTAGAAGACTAAAGCAATGCTGGAATGCATTAGGAATGAGCTATCAAGGATCAAACCAAGCAATCTATGATATTAGCTAGATCACTCACTTGTTGATTACTCACATCTTCGACAAGTTTGAAACCCTTAACTGGGTAGGCCCAAAAGCCTTTTGTAAATCCTCTAACAAGGTGGTTCACATCTGTGGATCTAAAATCCTCTTGCAAGGTAGTCTTTAATTGGACTTATCTCCTAATGGAGATTGAGATTCCTAATAGGATCTGTTCTAGTAAAGAACATTGTAAGACCTTAACCGGTCTGGTTCCTATTCTATAGATAGTTACTTGTGAGTTCCATCTCACCGTGGTTTTTCCCATTTGGGTTTCCACATCAAAATCTCTTGTGTTATGGTGTTTGTGCTTCTATGGGTGAATGCATTATTAGCTATTTGGTTTGCATATGTGCTAATTGGTTTATATGCTAAACTATTTTACCGGTTTGTTGGTAGTTTAGTAAAGTGTTTAAGTATAGTGATTTTTGGTATACTAATTCACCCCCCCCCCCTCTTAGTATTCATCAACTTAGGTGTAAGGGACCTAAGTACCTTCTTGACAAGGATATTATCTGCAATTTCCTCCCCAAGTCCTTTGATGGTATTCACAGTTTCATCAAATCTATGAAGGTAGTTTGCAATCTTTCCATCATCCTTCATCTTGATGCCTTCAATTTGGCCACTTAGTTCTTTCAACTTGGCCTCTTTGACTTTTGCATCTCCTTCAAATAACCTCATAATTTGATCCCAGGTCTCCTTGGCAAATGCATAGTGCATGACCCTGACAAACTCATTATTAGACAACCCACTCAAGATAGCATGTTTGGCCTTTGAATTGTTCTAATACTTCTTCTTAGCATTCGGATCAGTGGGAGGAACACTAGGAATGATATACCCATTCTTTATAGACATCCACACATCAAAACCAAGGGAGGAAATATAGATCTCCATTCTTCTCCTCCAAAAGGCATAGTTGGATCCATCAAACATGGGGGCTTTTTAGGAAACAAAATCATTTCTTGCCATTGTGTACTAAGTCCACAATCTACCCAAGGTTTATAAACAACCGGGAACCTAGGCTCTGATACCAATTTTTGAACACAATGTACCATTGAGAGGGGGGTGAATCAGTGGTTCTTAAACTCCTTTTTTTTTTAAAGCAACCTTAGGATATCGGTTGTTATCTTAAGAACTAAACAATCAAACTAGTAAGCCAAATAAGGATACCAAAGAAGACAATCACAGAAATACAACTCACAACACTAGATGTACAAGAAAAACTCAATATGGGAAAAACCTCGGTGAGAAATGTTGTTGGAGATTACTGCTCCAATCTAGCCTCACAAGTGAACTATTGAATTAGAAATATTTAGGGCACCAACCCAAGGAGCACCAACCCCTGCACCAAGCTCCAACTTAGTGATGTATAGTGAAATACAATTTTGATACAATTATAGCTTCTGATTACAAATGAGTTCTACAACTCTTGATTAAATAGGTCTCTGCTGGTTAACAAACTTCTCTTCTTCACTAGATCTCACACTGTCAGTTAATAGATTTCTCTCTTTGATTCTTGGCCTCTCTTCTCTTTCTCTTACAACCTCACAATACACTATGTAACATTAAGATTCCTTCTTGACCATTCACACCTCACCAGTTAGCTCAACTATTAGACCTGCTATAGTTTACCAGTACTCTATCACTACCTGTTAAACCCTCTCACCAGTTTGCTTGTTAACTCACTCTGCAACTTTCTTAGAATAAATTCTAAGGGAGATTATTCTTCTCTCCTCTTAGGCTCTCTTCACTCTTCTTCTTCACATCAAGCATCAATATTTTCTTTCTTGAGCTCGTCTATTTATAAACTTGGATTCCTGCCTAAAACTACATTCAACAATGTCATGTTAGGTTTTTCCTTCTCCAACTCAAACCCCAATCATATATGATTCGGTCTTCTTTTCAGGGATATGATCTTCATAACAATGATCAATACCAGCAAAGTTTTACATTCCAATGTGCATTTTCTAAATATGGAGGTCTGTACCACACTTTTATGCTTTTCTCTTTCATTCACCATTAATGACTTTGTTTTTTCCTTCACCAAATAGGTACAAAGATCAAATCTTCTTGCAAGATCAGTTTAGTTGCTTTTCTAGCTTGCCTTCCTTGAGCCACAATCCTTTGGCATCCTCTGTGACTTGCGGGTTCTTCATAAAAGCCAACCTGCTTATAGATTTTTAACATCGATGAAGACTCAACTGACTTGTGCAATACCTCCACCTGGCATCCAGTTGTCATGCTTGTTGATATCTACCTCTGCTTGGATTCCAATGTCAGTTTGACACTCTTTGTTGACCAAGGTCAAGGTAGACTACTAGTTTAGTTCATCATATCTATATGACCATCAAACATCCTCTCTATTCTGCTTCATCAATTGTTGTGCCTTCATAACAAATAAACAACCTACATCTCGGTTTATGCCTTACTGGTAAGCCTTCTTTACCAATAGATGACACAAGTCATGTGTATTGTTAGCCTTCCTTTTGTCTTGCTCTTCTTATACCAATCACCACATCTTACTTACCGGTGACTTTTCCAGACCATTTTGACATCAATGACAACTTAATGTCAATAATGCCAACACAAGGTATATCAGACTCAATCACAACCCCGATCAGATTATTGGAGACAAGGATGCAGGTGGGTTAAGTAGAAGAAGGCTGAGAGAAAACTCTTATATGATCTCCACCATTGAGCCTAGAAAAACAAAAGAAGCTTTTGCAGATGAAGACTGGATCAAGGCAATGGAAGAAGAACTTGATCAAATAGAGAAGAATAATGCATGGTCACTAGTACCCAGACCAGAAAAAAAGAATGTAATAGGCACAAAATGGGTATTCACAAACAAATTGAATGAAGATGGAGTAGTGATCAAGAATAAACCTAGACTGGTATGCAAAGGATATGCACAAGAGGAAGGTGAAGATTATGGTGAGACATTTGCACCAATAACAAGATTGGAAGGAGTAAGGACTCTACTTGCATTTGCAGCATACAAAGGATTTAAGGTATATCAGATGGATGTTAAATCAACATTCTTAAATGGAATATTGGAAGAAGAAGTCTACATAGAACAACTAGATGATTATGCATTAACTAAAGAAAAGGATATGGTGTGAAAACTACATAAGGCACTATATGGATTGAAACAAGCACCAAGAGCATGGTATGAAAGATTGCACTCTCACTTAGTAAAGATAGGTTTTCAAAGAACTAGTGAAGATAGTAACATATATCTCAAGATAGAAGGAGATAAAATACTGATAAGTGAGGTATTTGTTGATGATATCATTTTTGGAGGAAATGATGATATGTGTCATAATTTTGCTAATGAAATGAAGAATGAATTTCAGATGTCACTGGTAGGTGAGATAAAAAAATTCATGCAAATCCAACAGATGAAGGAAGGTATTTTTATCACACAATCCAAGTATGTGAAGGAAGTGTTGAGAACTTTTGGAATGGGAGATTGTAAACTAGTTAGAAAACAAATGGTTATAGGCTGTAAACTGTCGAAGGAAGATGATTATGTACTAGTTGATGAAAGAGAATAAAGATTCATGATAGGCAAGCTACATTATGTTTTCCATAGCAAACCGGACATTGGTCATGTAGTAGGATTGGTTACCAGATTTTAGAAAAATTTGAAGGAGTCACACATGATTGCAACCAAAAGAATTTTCAAATACTTGAAAGGCATAATAAATTATGGATTGTGGTATCCATATGCATGAGACTTTGACTTAAAGGTCTATATCGATGCAAATTGTGAAAACAACGTTGATGATAGGAAACGTACAATCCGAGGAGCATTTTTTCTTGGAGGCAAATTAGTGTCTTGGAGCAGCAAGAAATAGATTTTTATCTCTCAATCAATAGCAAAAGCAGAGTATGTTGCAACTTACATGAATTGTACCCAAGCAATTTGGATGAAACACGTATTGGAAGGTTTCAAGCTGAAGATATCTAAACCAGTAATAATTTTGTTTGATAACACTAGTGCTATCAATATTTCTAAGAACCCAGTGTTGCATGCTAGGACAAAGCATATAGAGCTAAAGTATCATTTCCTAAGAGAGAAAGTTCAAAGCAAAGATGTATTGCTGGAGCATGTTTCCACTAAAGAACAACTGGTAGATATTTTTACTAAACCTCTACCTAAATAAACATTTGAATATCTTAGAGGTGAGTTAGGGGTTGTACCCCTACATGAAGTCAATTAAGCATATATGGAAGACATCGATCTCGGAGCTTATTGAAAATATTGAAGAAGGATTGGTGAAGAATGGAGCTACTCCACAGGGGGGCAGCTAATTGCAGATCGATGAAGCATGGATAAGAAACAAAATGGTTTACCTTCACTTTGGCATTGTTGTCAAATGGGGAGAAAGGTATATGATTGATAGTGTTGATATGCTAAGGAGAGAAGACAGATTGCATACCAGTTACCAGCTAAAGATATGAAGATGCAATTGAAGGATAGTTTATGTTGTAAAATGTAAACCAAGATTCCTATACCTGTGTATATGTTTTACTCTCAATCATGACAATGAATTGGTATTGATATTTGTATTTCCATCAATGTCAAAGGGGGAGAATGTTGGCATTGCATGAAGATTGCATTGAAGAAGTATAGTGTTGTCATTGTTGTCAATAGCAACTGGTAATGAAGTAGTATAGCAACCGATAATGAAGCAATAAAGAAACCGGTAATGGTGCAGTGAAGATTAATCGGTAACCTTATTCAATTGAGATGTAAAACCCTAACTGATGAAGCTTGGAGATCGGTTGTAATGATCTATGACCAAATTATTATTGGTGATGAAGATGCCACATAAGCATGTTGCACGTGATGAGTTTCGAAAAGGTTTTGGTGTGTAAAGATAATCATTTATCTTGGGAATGATCAAATTTATAATATGAAGTGACAAATGCATGATGTGTTACAAGATTCAAAGTGTGACGATCCAGGAGCAGTTGTAGATGCCTAGAAGAATTTAAAGTTGATTGCATGTAATCTAATGGTCAAGATTGAATCGATGTGTTTGTAATCTCTATGAGAATTTTAGGGTTTGTGTTGTGTTACCGACCTAATGTATGGGTATGTGCACCAAGTTGTGGTACCAAAAGGGGGTCTTAAGATGCCACTTTTTTCTAAAATCAATAAAGTTTGAACTTCAACGACAAATTGAAGATAGTTAGACTCCAAATTTGAAGATGCAACAAGAACAAGAGTCAAAGTGCTTTGAGTCTACTTTCTAAACTACTAATTTTTTTTTGAAAATGGTGGAGATTAAGGGCTTCAAAAAGGGGGGCCACAAAAAGTGGTCCTATTTTTATGCAAAAAACATAACATAACGTCTATTGTGGCCCCCCTAAAATTTTAACTTTTTTTTTGAATTTTTAAAATTGCTTTAGTAAGAAATTAGCTAACACCTTGTAGTTTATGCCAAATTTTTCAGCTAATTTTTTAATGAGTATATGATTTTTTTACTAATTTTTGAAGTGGACACATCCTGAAAAATAGAAATTTGAGCGTGCTCCCCCTTAAAATCATTGATAACTAATCCAAAATGAAAACTTTTTTTCTTAAATTGTCTAGAATGGAGTCTAGTTTCTAAAAATGTAAGTTTCTTCAAAATTCGATGAACGTGTTAAAAACTATACCCAAAATAATGCATGTTGGTTTTTGATCGAAAACGAACACACTAACAAAAGAAATTATAGATGAAAGCCTTAACGAAATCAAAATGTGAAAAGAATTACATGCTTGGATAGCTAAGAGAGAGATCGAGGTCTCTATGGTATTTTTTTCAGTTTTATTGAAACACGTGCAAACATGATGGAGAGCACAGCCAAAAATATGTAAAATTTTCTAATCCTATATTAAAAACACGTCTCAGGCCTAAAATGGTCATCCAATCCTTTGGGTTGGATGCCCAAGTACAATCCAACCCAAAGAGTTGGTAGTTCCCAATGCAGACCATTTGGTGAGCACCAAATATGGCACTCGCCAAATGAAAAAAAATTGACTTTTCCCATTTGGCGCGCGCCAAATTTGGTGTGTGCCAAATGAGAAAAGTTAACTTTTTTCATTTGGTGAGCACCAAATGTCTTGCATTGTCCAATTTGAAGGTTTTGTGATGCAAATATATACATGAAATATAATATTTAAGTATAAGTCACTTTAAGTTATATTTCATGTATATATTGGTAGGATGTTTGAGAGTGGTTTCAACTCTATAGGAGTTATAATGTAGATTCTTGTTTTTAGAGGATCATATTGACTTTCAGACTTAGTCAAATTTCAATAATCAACATTCTCCTATTAGCACTCTTTAAATCCATATCTTACTATCTTTATCTTCCCTAAATTCTACACCTATCTCTCTCCCTCTCGTGTCTCTCTCACTTCTTTCTCCCCTCTCTAGGTATATCCTACCCTCTCTACCTTTCATCCCTTCCTTGTACCCTAATTTATATCCTTGACTCCCTTCCTCTCTCTTCTCTCTCACTCTCTTATTATTTCTCTCCCCTCCCACTCATTTCTCTTGTTCACTACCGATCCCTTCTATCCTCTCTCTCCTCATATCTAGGGCTCTCCTTCCCTCCCTATTCACCTCACTACCTCTCCCTCCCTATCTTATTACCCACCTCTCTCTCCCCCTCTAGGTTTATCACTTATCTAATTTTCCACCCTGTAGTTATCTCCCTCCCTCTCCACCTTTCTCCCCCTTTCCCTTGCCCCTATCTATTTATGAAGACTCTCCCTCTCTTCTCTCTCTACAAACCTACATCCATCTCCTCATTCTCTAGGTATCTTTCTCCCTCCATTTCTACCTCTCCATCCATCCCCTCTTACTCATCTCTTTTTTCTTCTATCTCTTCTCTTCTCTCTCCCTTCCCTCTCTAGATCTCTCCCTTCCTTTCTTCCCCTCTCCATTTATATATCCTTCCCCCACTCTCGCATTATCTCTCTATCTCTCTTATTCTCTCTCTTCATTGTCTAGTTCATTAACTCTCCAACCCACCCTCTCTCCCCTCTCTAGGTTTCTCCCTCCCTTCCTCTCCACCTATCTACCTTTGCATATAGGTCTCATTACCCAACTCTCTTTATCACCCTCTATCTATCTCACTCCTCTCTTGAAATCTAGGTCTCTTGCCTATCTATATGTCCCCTCTATAGTTCTCTCTCTCCCTCTCTATCTCTGTTCCCCTCCTCCTTAACATATGACCCACAAAAACACCAAGTGGTGTGCTAAGGGGTCATAAGACACCATATGACCCTTGATAATACCTAAGGAGTCATATGGTGCCCTAAGGGCACACCATATGAAACCTTAGAACACAATACAACCCATAACGACACCATATGATGTCCTCAGGGGTCATATGGTGTCCTAAATGGTCATAGGACACCATATGACCCCGTAAGATACCATATGACCCCTTAGGACATAATATGACCCTTAATGACATCTAAGGGGTCATATGGTGTCGTAAGGGGTCATAGGACACCATATGACCTCTTAGGACACCATACAACCCATAACGATACCATATGGTGTCCTAAGGTGTCATAGGACACCACATGACCCCTTAGGACACCATATGACCCATAACAACACCATATGGTATCCTAAGGGGTCACAGGACACCAGATGATCCTTGTGGACACCATATGACCCATATTGACACTATATGGTGTGCTAAGGGGTCATATGGTGTCCTAAGGGGTCATAGGACACCATATGACTGTGTCCTATGACCCTTTATAACACAATATGACCCCTAAAGACACCTAAGGGATCATATGGTGTCCTAAGGGGTCATAGAACACCATATGACCCCTTATGACACAATATAAACCCTAACAACATGTAAGGGGTTATATGGTGTCCTAAGGGGTCATAGAACACTATATGACCCCTTAGGACACCATATAATCCAGAACGACACTATATGGTATCCTAAGGGGTCACATGGTGTCCTAAGGGATCATAGGACACCATATGATCCCTTAAGACACCATACAACCCATAACAACACCATATGGTGTCTTAAGGGGTCATAGGATACCATATGACCAATTATTACACAATATAATCCCTAATGACACCTAAGCGGTCATATGGTGTCCTATGGGGTCATAGGGCACCATATGACCCCTTAGGACACAATATGATGCACAAAAACACCATATTGTGTTGTAAGGGGTCATATGGTGTCCTAAGGGGTCATAGGATATAATATGACTCCTTAGGACACAATATGACCCCTAACAACCCCTTAGGGGGTTATATGACACCATATGACCCCTTAGTACACTTTACAACCTATAATGGCACCATATGGTGTCCTAAGGGGTCATATAGTGTCCTAATGGGTCATATAACACCATATGATCCCTTAGCACACCATAAGACCCATAATGACACCATATGGTGTTCGAAGGGGTAATATGACACCATATGACCCTTTAGGACACCATACAACCCATAACAACACCATATGAGGGATCATATGGTGTCCTACACCATATGACCCATAATGACACCATATTGTATCCTAAGGGGTCATATGGTGCCCTAAGGGGTCATCAGACACCATATGACCCCTCAAGACACCATACGACTCATAATGGCACCATATTGTATCCTAAGGGGTCATATGGTGTCCTAAAGGGTCATAGGACACAATATGACCTCTAACAACCCCTTAGGGGGTCATAGGACACCATATGACCCCTTAAAACACTATATAGCCCATAACAACATAATATGGTGTCCTAAGGGGTCATACAACACCATATGACCCCTTAGCACACCATACAACCCACAAAGGACACCATATGGTATCCTTCATGTGACACCATATGACTCCTTAGGACACCATATGACCCATAAAGACACCATATGGTGTCCTATGGGATCATATGGTGTCCTAAGGGGTCATAGGACACCCTATGACCCCTTAGGACACAATATGATCCCTAACAATACCTAAAGGGTCATATGGTGTCCTAGGGGTTCATGGCGACCTTGAGAATTGAGAGAGACAATAAGAGAGTAAGGAATATATATGAGAGAGTCATATGGTGTTTTATGACCCCTTAGAACACCATATGGTGTCCAAAGGGGTCATATGGTTTCCTAAGGGGTCATATGATGTCCTAAGGGGTCATATGGTGTTTTATGACCCCTTAGAACACCATATGACCCCTAACTACACCATATGGTGTCCAAAGGGGTCATATGCTTTCCTAAGGGGTCATATGATGTCCTAAGGGGTCATATGATGTTCTATGACCCCTTAGGACAGACACCACATGACCCCACATGACACCATATGACCCCTAATGACACCATATGGTGTCTTAAGGGGTCATATGGTGTCGTTAAAGGTTATATGGTGTCCCATGGGGTCTTACGGTGTTCTATAACCCCTTAGGGCACCATATGACCCCTAACAACACCAAATGGTGTCCTAAGGGGTCAGATGGTGTCCTATAGGGTCATATGGTGTTCTATGACCCCTTAAGACACCATATGACCCCTAACATCATCATATGGTGTCCTAAGGGGTCACATGGTGTCCTAAGGGATCATAGGACACCATATGACCCCTAACATCATCATATGGTGTCGTTAGGGGCATATGGTGTCCTAAGGGGTCATATGGTATTCGATGACCCATTAGGACACCATATAACCCGTAACAACACCATATGGTGTCGTTAAGGGTCATATGGTGTCTTAAGGGATCATAAGGTGTCCTAAGGGGTTATATGATGTTTTGTGACCCCTTATGACACTATCTAACCCCTTAGGACACCATATGACCTCTAAGAGCACTATATGGTGTCCTAAGGGGTCATATGGTGTTTTTAGGGGTCATATGGTGTCCTAAGGGGTCATATGGTGTCCTAAGGGGTCATATGGTGTTTTATGACCCCTTAGGACACCATATGACCCCTAACGACACCATATGGTGTCTTAAGGGGTCATTTGACATCATTAGGGGTCATATAGTGTCCTAAGGAGTCATATGGTGTTCTATGACCCCTTAGGACATCATATGACCCCTTAGGACACAATATGGTGTTGTGAGGGGTCATATGGTGTCGTATGGGGTCATATGGTGTCCTAAGGGCTCATATGGCATCCCAAGGGGTCATAGAACACCACATGACCCGTTAGGACACCATAGAAAACCTATATGGTGTCTTTTAATGTCATTAGGGGTCATATGGTGTCCCAAGGGGTCATAGAACACCATATGACCTCTTAGGACACTATATGGTGGCGTTAGGAATTATATGGTGTATGGGGTCATATGGTGTCAGAAGGGATCATATGGTACTGTGACCCCTTCTAACACCATATGACCTCTTAGGAAATCATATGACCCCTTAGGACACCATATGGTGATGTTAGGGGTTATATGGTGTCCTAAGGGGTCATAGAATACCATATGACCCCTTAGGACACTATATGACCCCTTAGGACACCATATGACATATCCTAAGGGTTGATATGGTGTTTCAAGGGGTCATAAAACACCATATGACCCCTAAGGACACAACATTACCCCTTAGGACACCATATGGTGTTTTTAGGGGTCATATGGTGTCCTAAGGGGTCATAGAACATCATATGACCCCTTAGGACATAATATGACCCCTAATGACACCATATGACTCCTAACGACACCATATACCCCTCAGGACACCATATGGTGGTCTTAGGGGTCATATGGTGTCCTAAGGGGTCATAGAACACCATATAATCCCTTATGACACCATATGACCCCTTAGGACACCATATGACCCTTAACAACACCATATAGTGTCATATGGTGTCCTAAGGGGTCATATGGCATCCTAATGGGTCATAGAATACCATATGACTTCTTAGGACACCATGTGACCCCTAACAACACCATATGACCCCCAATGACACGATATAGTGTCTTAAGAGGTCATATGGTGTCCTAAGGGGTCATATGGTGTTTTGTGACCCCCTATGACACCATATGACCCCTTTTAACATCCTAGTACATGACATGACCACTTGTGACACCATATGACCGCTCAAGACATAATATGGTGTCGTTAGGGGTCATATGGTGTCTTAAGGGGTCATATGGTGTCGTTAGGGATCATATGGTGTCTTAAGGGGTCATATGGTATTCTATGACCCATTTGGGCACCATACGACCCCTTAGGACATCATATGACCCTTAACGACACCATGTGACCCCTTAGGCACCATATGACCCCTAATGAAACTATATGGTGTCATTATGGGGCATATGATGTCATAAGGGGTCATGGAATACCATATGACCCCTTAGGACGCTATATGGTGTTGTTAGGGGTCATATGGTGTCATTAGGGGTCATATGGTATCCTAACGGGTCATATGATGTCCATAGGGGTCATACAACACCAAATGACCTCTTAGGACACCATATGACCCCTTAGGACACCATATGGTGTCCTTAGGGCTCATATGGTGTTCTAAGAGATCATATGGTATCCTAAGGGGTCATATAACACCATATGACCCCTTAGGACACCATATGACCCATAGTGACACCATATGACTTGTAATGACACCATATATTGTCCTAAGAGGTCATATGGTTTCCTAAGATATATAGTAATGGTTTCCTAAAGGGTTATATGGCCCACCATGCTCGTGCACATACCCAGATGGGTTATATAGAGATATAAGATACCTAGAGGGGGAGAGAGGTGTGAGAGACCTAGATAGGGTGAGAGAGAGAGAGAGGGTTGAGATAGATGGAGGGGGGTAGAGAGAGGTTGGTAATGAGATATGGATGGATATGTAGAGAGGTGGAGAGGGAATGAGGGAGAAACCTAGTGAGGGTTAGAGAGGGTGTGATGGAAAGCTGATGATGTAGATGATAAAGAGAGAATAAGAATTAGTATGGAAGGGAGAGAGAGATGGGATAAGGAGGGAGAGGGGAAGAAAATAATAGAGATTCCTATAAATGGGAGGGAGGGAAAAGAGGAGAGATAAAAGAATAAAGAGAGAGAAGAGTATGAGGGGATTAAGGGAGAGGTAGACATGGAGGGACTACAAGACCTAGGGAAGGAGATGATGCAGAGGTGGGGGGAAAGAAAGAAGAGGATGAGAGAGTTCAAAAATAAATAGGGGTAAATGGGGAGGGAGATATAGGGGAAGAGAGAGGGAAAGAACTATATTGGGAAAGGGAGATGTGAGACCTAGATGACAAGAGAGAGGAATGAGATAGATAGAGGGGGGGGAGAGAGGTGACTAATGAGACATGATGCAGAGGTAGATAAGTGGAGAAGAAGGAAGTGGTAAACCTAGAGAGGTGAGAGAGAGTTGATGACCTAGAATATAGAGAGAGAGAGAATAAAAGAGGAAAAGAGAATTAAAAAGTGGGGGAGTGAGATATATATGGGGGTATGTATGGATGGGGAGGTAGAGAGGAAGAGGGGAAGAAATGAAGGGAGAGACCTAGAGAAGGGAGGGAGGGAGAATAGAAGAGATAGAAGAACAAAGAGAGGAGTAATAGGGGATGGATGGAGAGGTAGACATGGAGAGAGTGAGATACCTATGAAAAGAGGAGATAAAGAGGTTAGGGGAGGAAGAGAAAAGGAGGGAGTTCATAAAGG
Organism: Cryptomeria japonica; assembly: GCF_030272615.1. Taxonomy (NCBI): domain Eukaryota; kingdom Viridiplantae; phylum Streptophyta; class Pinopsida; order Cupressales; family Cupressaceae; genus Cryptomeria; species Cryptomeria japonica. The sequence continues at coordinate 110,145,376 of NC_081408.1, forward strand.
GACAGGGTTAAGGAGGAGGGAGAGAGAGGTAGAGAGGGACACAAAGAACTATAGAGGGGGCATATAGATAGGTGAGAGACCTAGATGGCTAGAGAGGAGTGAGATAGATAGAGGGGGATAAAGAGAGGTGGGTAACATGACCTATATGTAGAGGTTGATAGGTGGAGAGGAAGGGAGGGAGAAACATATAGAGGGGAGATAGGGTGGGATGGAGAGGTAATGACCTAGACAATGAAGATAGAGAATAAGAGAGGAAGAGAGAAGATGAGAGAGTGGGAGAGGGAGATAGAGAAGGAGAGAGGAAGAAAGGAAGGTAGAGACCTAGAGAGGGGAGGGAGGGAGAATAGAAGAGATAGAAGAACAAAGAGATGAGTAAGAGAAGATTGATAGAGAGGTAGACATGGAGGGACTGTGAGACCTAGAGAATGAGGAGATAGAAAGGTTTGGAGAGAGAGAGAGAGATAAGAGAGGGAGAGAGTTCATAAATAGATAGAGGTAAGGAGAAGGGAGAGAAAGGTGGAGAGGGGGGAGAGAACTAGAGGGTGGCCAATTAGATAAGTGAGAAACCTAGAGGGGGAGAGAAAGGTGGGTAATAATATAGGGAGGGAGAGATAGTGAGGTGAATAGTGAGGGAGGGACAACCCTAGATATGGGGAGAGAGAGGATAAAAGGGATAGGTAGTGACCAAGAGAAAGGAGTGGGAGGGGAGAGAAACAATAAGGGAGTGAGACAGAAGAGAGAGGGAGAGAGTCAAGGATAAAGAAGCGAGAGAGACAAGATAGGGACAGAGATAGGTCTAGAGTTTGGGGAAGATAAAGAGAGTGAGATATATAGCTAAAGAATGCTAATTGGATCATGTTGATTACTAAAATTTGACATGTCGATTATTGAAACTTGACTAAGTTTGAAATTTATATGATCCTCTAAAAACTAGAATCTACATTATAAGTCTTATAGAGCTATACTTAAATTTTATATTTCATGTATATATTCTCCTTCGGGGGTGGATTTAACATGTGTCAAGATTGAAAAATCTAAACACTCACAAAACCTTCACATTGGACAATGCAGAACATTTGGCACGTGCCAAATTTGGTGCTCGCCAAATACAAAAAATTGACTTTTCACATTTGGCGAGCGCCAAATGTGAAAATTCAAATTTGCATTTGGCGAGCGCCAAATGTGAAAATTCAAAATTTTCCGGTGAGCGCCATATTTGGCGCTCGCCAAATGGTTTTCTTGGGAGAATACCAGCCTTTTGGGTTGGATTTACCTTGGGCATCCAACCCATAGGTTTGGCTGACCTTTTCATGCCAATGACGCATTTTTATGAAAAAGTAAGAAGTGGTACCTTTTTGGTACCACAACTTGGTGCACTTACCCGTATTTACTTATAAGGTCGATGATTTGATTCAATGAGTTGATGGAAAATTTGGTTAAGTGTGAAAGAGATTGTTTCCAAACCATGAGGTGTGTCTGTAGAGTGATGTGAAGGTAGATAAGAGCGATAAAGGATCTGATTTAGCAAGGAAGTGCTATTTCCAGAACAGTCAAAGAACCTGTTGTTCTCTAACCATTACAATAGTAAAATCTCTTAACTGGGTAAGCTCTAATAGGCTTGTTATTGAAATCCTCTAACTAGGTGATCCATTAGCTTGGATTTGAAATCATCCATTAAGGTTACCTTTAATAGGTTATTTACCTTTAACAGGGTATTTGTAGTCAATCCCTTAACCGGGTGGTCCTTAACTGGATATGTTCCTAATAGAAAATTATTGTATAAGCTTCTAACAAGGCTTGGCTCCTAACATGGAAAACTTGAGAAGATCTCAAAATAATTGTGGGCATTCATCCCCACTGTGGTTTTTCCCATTTGGGTTTTCATGTGGAAAATCATTGTGTCAAGTGGTGAATGATTTTGTAGATGTGTTTTTGGTATGATTGATATGAATGATTGGTAAATCTACATAGATACATTTAAATGATTTGAAATGATTTGAAACAAGTCATTATTGGTATTGGTGAAGTGGTTTAAGGTTTTGGTCAAAAGATATTTAAGTTTTAGATCTATTGCTTTATATCACTACAAAATGGTTGTCCTCGGAAGACAAATTCTTGACTCTATTATAATTGTCCATGAGAATATCCACTCTTTGGTTAGAGCAAAGAAGCAGGGTCTTATTCTCAAGCTTGATCTCTCCAAAGCCTATGATAGTGTTGACTGGCCTTTTTTAGTAAAGGTTCTTATGGCTTTTGGTTTCTCCACTAGAGTTATTGACCTCCTCAGCTAGCTTATCACCTCTGCCTCTTTTTCTATTCTTATCAATGGTTCACCCTCCCCCTTTTTCCAAGCTTCTAGAGGATTGAGGCAAGGGGATCCCATATCTCCCATCCTCTTCATCATCATGGCAGAATGTTTTGGAAAGTCAATGGAAAACATGGTTCTGCAAGGCTCCTTTAAGGGACTCCAACCCTCCTCTGCTGACCTCATTTGCTCCTACCAACAGTTTGTCAATGACACTATCATCATGGGGGATTCAAGCATCTCTGAAGCTAAAATTTTGAAGAGCACTCTTTGTAACTTTGCCTCAACTTCTGGTCAGCTTATTAATTGAGTCAAAAGTGAAGTTTTCTTCATTAATAATCCTGAGAGAAGACAATAGCGAATCAATAGAATCCTGGATTGCAGGATTGCTGATCTTCTAGCTACCTATCTTGGCCTCCCCATGGGCATCACACCTCCTGATCCTTTTTGGCATTCTCTAGTGGATAAGTTTCATAAAAAACTAGCTAGTTGGAAAGGAGCCCTTTTAAGTCAGGCTAGAAAGCTCCAACTTCTTAAATCCTCTCTTCAAACTATTCCGATCTATGCACTAAGTCTCTTCAGAATTCCAATAAAGTATGCTGACGCTATCGAGAAAATTCAAAGAAACTTCCTGTGGTCTGGGGTTGAGGACAAAAAAAGAATGTCTTTGGTGGCTTGGGACCAGGTTTGTAGATCGAAAAGCAGAGGTGGTCTGGGCCTGAGGAAAATACAAACCTTAAATGAAGCCCTCCTATTAAAACAGGTTTGAAGAATGTTCCACACAGATACTAAATGGTGCAAAATATGGCAAAGTAAGTACTCTCTTTTGTCCTCTTCTCTATCTTCTTTTATTAATTTGGACCTCAGTATTAATGGATCCCATATATGGAACTATGCCTCTAAGTGTAAAGAAAGCATTGCTAAAGGAGTGATTTGGAAAGTAGGAAATGGCAAGAAAGTCAAATTCTAGGAGGATCCCTGGATTTTTTATAAACCCTTGATGGAATTCAATGAATGGGCCCCCCTTGCTTCCTCCTATATTAAAACTTTTAGCTTCTCAGTTGCTGATTACTGGACAAGTAACAAATGGTAAAACATTGAAAGTATCCATTCTAGCCTTTCTAAGCTCAATATTCATCTATCTTCAGTCTGGCTAAATAAAGAGGAAGACTCTCTTATCTAGAAATATGAACCCAAAGGTTCTCTTACTATTTCTTCTATGTACTGTGTCCTTTCCTCCATCCCTCATGGTAATCCTTACTAGTCCAAAGCCTGGATTAAGGGTCTTACCCCCAAAATCAATTTCTTTTACTGGACCATCCTTCAAAATAAGATCTTGACCCTAGACAACCTTAAGAGCATAGGCTTCACCTTCCTTAATAGATGTGTTTTATGCCTCCAAGAGGAAGAGTCTGTGGACCACCTGGCCATTCACTGTTCCTATTCTGCCTCTGTCTAGGAAAGATTTCTAAAGAGTTTTAGGATTGACTAGGTGTTTCCTAACATAATTAGTGACCTATTTTCCTCCTGGAATTTTCATTGGACTAAATCCTTCTTGAGATCTCTATGGCAGCTATCTCTCCCTCACATCCTATGGGGATTATGGAAAGAAAGAAACAATTGTATCTTTAGAGATCTATCCCTCAATTAAGACATTGTGTTCCAGAAAATTCAATGGGCGATTGTGGAAAATATTGGGATCATGGAGGGCCCCTGTTTCTCGAACAACCCTTTGGAATCTATCAACTTAAGCTGATGGAATTTGAAGGTTTCTGACAGCCCTGACCCCAACCATAATAAAAGACTTGAAGCTAGATGGCAAACCCCTCCTCAAGGTTGGTTCAAAGTTAGCTTTGATGGTGCTTCAAAAGGAAACTCGGGCCCTACTGGTTGTGGAGCTATTCTTGGAGATGAGAAAGGAAATTGTAAGGAAATGGTTGATGTCCCTATTGGAAGCCAAAAAAATCATAAAACTGAAGCCATGGCAGCTCTCCAAGGCTTAATCCTTGCTAAAAAATGGAACTGCCCTTACTTATGGCTTGAAGGGGTCTCAAACAATATTATTAAATGTCTAAAGGGGACCTCAAAGCCATCATGGTCTATCAACAATATTATTAAATCCACTAAAGACCTCATCAGCACTTTCAAAAAATGTCACATATCCCACATCTACCAAGAGGCCAACGACTCTACTAACTGGGCTGCTAATGCAGTGATTAACAAGGATTAAATGATTACGTGGATGGGAGAACAAGCACTCTCTGAAAATGTCAGACAAATCATCTTCAAGGATTGATACACAAGCACTCCTAAGATTTTTGATGTACCAAATAATAATTAAAAGGTCTAATCAGAGCACTTCGAGTTATTATAATAATGAGATCCTCATTTATCATAATAGCCTATCCATCAATTCCCACACTTTCTGGGTTAATTTGATAGTTCTGAAAAGATTTCTAGCTAATTCATTTTGGAAGTTTCAAAATCTGGCCCTTAACAAAGAAAAAATGGGTGGTAATAGGAGGTGATATGAGCCAAGTAGTTGCAAAGAATGGAAATAGAAGGAGGAGGTCTAGAGTATTATATAGAAGGGTGGCTTTTCAAAATTCATGGAAAAGCTCCATGGACAGGATGGCATGGTTACCAGTTTTATCTACAAAATTTGGAGAAAGGGTATGTTGAAAATGGGATACCAGACTATAGAAATTGACGAAGACCTGATTGCCCAAGCCACAGGCCTCAGAAGGGAAGGGTGCAACTTCTACAGAGACAAGAAAGTCAACAAGGAGGCCATCGATAGATACCCAAAAACTGAGGAGAAAAAATGACTGGTTAAGTTAAGTAAAACTTACTACCAACCCAGAGATTTTGTTAAACCTTGGTGGGATGTCCTCTTTGTTTTAATGTGCTATATTACATTAGATGGTAGGTTTACAAAAGTTTATGGGTACCATTTCATCTTGGTGAATCACTTTGGGCATGATGAGAAGGTTAATTTTCCTTATTTTCTGCTCTGTTCAATGAATGCAACCATAAAGGCCTATAAAGAAAACCCTATGGGGGATACTGCCATGCACCAAGGCTTGATGGCCCTCATTTATGACCATCTCAAGGCCAATACAATTGGCCGCATGTAGCCCTTTGTAGAGTCTAAGGAGGATGGGTCTAATTCTACCTTTTCAGTGGATGAGGAGACTGACAGTGACCCATTGAGTGATTCTGAGGAGAGTATGGATGTTATAGATTATGAAACTGGTAAGAAGAGGAAAAACATTAAAACAAGACCTTCTTCCTCTAAAGGAAAAAAACCTAAAGGCAAAATCCAGATTAGCCTTTCCTCGGAGGAGGAGGTCTCTGAAGACTCAGAGAAGGAGAATCCTCAAGGGTCACTGAAAAAGAAATCCAAAGTACACACCCAAACCAGAAACAAGCAAAAGAGGAAGGAGGAGAATGTCAAGGAGATGGAGGTTTGTAAGCAGGAAAGGACCTTAGAAGCTGAACAGAACCTGGAGAAGGTCACCATGGGTGAGGCTCTTAGGGTCGAAGACATAACTACTATTTGGGACACCATTAAAAAGGAACAGGAAACCCCTAGTAAGGCTGATCCTCCCCATATCCCTCCTCCAGAGGGTATGCAAGGTTTCATTGACACTATGGAGTGGCTTATAACTAGTTACAAGAAAGTCGTGGATGACAACAAAAAACGCAGTAACAAAATTCAGATATTGGAAACCACCAACATTAGGGAAGGGAATACCATGGCAAATTACATAGAGGACCTCAAAAATGCCATTGCAAAGGTTGAAAATATAAGAGACTCTTTCAACCCCAGGTTTGAAAAAATAGAGAAAGATATGCTGGAAAGGAAAAACCTTGTTGATGCTAATGAGCAAACTGTCTTGGACACTACTAGCAAAGTCAATAAAATTGAGGAGTGCCTGAAGAGTATTGTTGAACAGAGCTTAAGTATCTTGAAGATTTTTGCTAAAAATATAAACACCCTCATCAGTAAACTAGACAAATAGAAAGAGATACTGGATATTGAACTGGACACTGAAGGTATAGGGGAAGCTCAAGGTCCCAAAACTCGGACCAGAGGAAAAAAGAAAGAAAAGAAACCCAACAAGGACTTGGAAGATCTCAAAGTTGTTGGGGCCACATATGATCAGCTGGTGAAGAAGGTAGAGGATCTATTGAAGAATATAGCTATGTAGAGCTTTCTTTGTTTCCTTGTTGTTTTTTTCTTAGCTGTCCTTTTGGTTTGCTGCCCTTGTTGCTAGTCATTCTGCTAGTGGTTCTTATGCTCTGGACTCTTAATGTTTTATATTACTCTCTTTTGTTAAAGGTTTTGGGTCCTTAAAACTTGTTTTTCTCAATTAATCAGAATAGTGCAGCTACAGATTTGTTAAAGTGTCTAAACCGGTATACTTTGTGAGTTGATTCTAAGTTGAAAATAAGTTTGGTGAAAGTTTAGTTAGTTTTCTATCTGCTGATTCACCCCCCTCTCAGTAGTTTACCGGATCTTTATAGTTTCATCATATTATCAACAACCTTTACTATCTTATAAATAAACAGATTTTGAAATGGTCTTCCCGCTCCTCCCAACCTCGCTGGTGGCTAAGGTTTCATCTTAGATTGGCTCTGGGGGGATTTATCAGGTGTTTGATGGCTGCAATTTTCTTGTGAATGGGAAATTTGTTCCACCATCTTCAGCAAATCAGAGTTTTAGTGGTGGTGTGGTGTTTGGTGATGGGGATGAATCAGTCCCTATATTTGTGTTTCATCCTCTTGGTGCCATCTTTTCTATGACTAATACAAGGAAGACTATGCTTGTTTTGTAGAGGTGATTAAGGGGAATGTTGCTTCTGCTAAATGCTTGGATCCGCTACTAGAAAGGATCTCTGTCAAGTTGAGTAAAGAGGTTGAATTAGAGGTTAAATATTTTGTTGGGCTCTTTATAGAAAAGGGGCTTATTGAAAGATTTTGGGGTTTCTGGCCTTCCCTTGGGGAGATGGTCAAATGGATCTTAATTAACTAGGAACCCATTTTGGTTGGTGGTGTCTAGATATTTCTATGTGCCCAAGGTTTTTTTATTGTTACTTTTTACAGTGAAGCTGATAGGAAGAAAATTTTATGTGACTATGTTTGGAGTTGGGAGGACAAATTTTTGCTTTTGCTGAAGCCTTGGTCTCCAACCTTCAATCTTGCTACCATATTTTTCAATAAGATTATGATTTGGGTAAGATTTCTCTGTCTCCCACTTTAGTTTTGGATTAAATCTTCTTTGAAAGCTATTGGTAATTCCTTAGGCAATTTTATTGGTGTGGATGAGGATTCTCAGTACCTTTTACATTCAACCTGTGCTCATATCTTGGTTGAGATGGATTCTACAAAATATTTTCCTACTAAGTTTTCTCTGATACTAGACAATGTAGAATGGATCCAACAAGTGAATTATGAAGGTATTCCCTTCAGATGTAGGTGGTGTTTTCAGACTAAGCACATGGCTAAGAGTTTCCCAAATAAGAAGAGATTTAGACTGGTGACTTGGTGGAAAGATGAATCGATATCTTCTGATTTAGTGGGGAAAGAGGTGGATAAAGTGTCTAAGGTGGCTTCTAAAGAGGTCCCTTCTTTCTCTATTCCTACTCTACCTCCCCAAGCCTCTAGAGGCTTGACGAAAGGTGTAGGCCTGGAAGCTAAGATTTTTTAGAAGGATTCTAGGACTGAGCTTTCAAACTTAGTTGAGGTCAACTCTGGTGATTTGTTGAAAAATAGTTAGGTTGAGAGTTCTAAAGTGGTGAATATGACCAAGAATTTTGCTAAAGTTAGTGGTGGACATGGAAATTTTGTTGCTCCCTCAAGGGATCAATGACAGAACCTTGATAGCAAGTCTTGCTTCTCTTCTCAAGAGATGCAAGGGTGGTAGAAGAAAGCTGAAAGGCTAGAAGATGGTTGGAAAACTGTGAAGGGAAAAAAAGCTATAAATACAATAAAGGAGGGAGGATTTGACATGAATCTATGTTCTCATTCGAAAGGAAGGGCCCCCATTAAAATGATTTGTTAGTTTTTGGATTTTTTGGCTGTCTTTTTTACAACTTTTGTTCTAGGTTATGGGAGCCTTCTTTGAAAACCCATGTTTATGGCTATGGGAGCCTTTAAAACTCATGGTTGTCTGGTGACTTCTTCTTTCTATCTTTTGACAACTTATTGTTTTTGGGCTCCAAATCCATTCAAAATCTATTTGTAAAGGGTTTCAAGTCCCTTTAGAACTTGCTTTTCCTTTAATAAAAAACAACCTTTACTATCTCATCCTACTTATTCAAATATTCTTGAAGTAATATTCTTTTCTCTAGAATTTCCAAGACATCCCAAATTGAAATGTTGGTTTTTAGCCTCTTTAATTGATTAACAATATTTAAAGCTCCCAATAATGTGTGGGAAAAGTGATCCTAGACTAACATGTGCACTCTAGGTTAATCCTTCTCCCATACAACATTAGAGGTGTGAATGGGATTGACTATTGTTCTCAAGGGAGAACCAAATTGCCCTAGATTTACATATTTTTTCGTTGTATTTGATAAGGATTTTATAAGTGTGTGCAATGAACTAAGATAATGATGACCAAATTGAAAAAAATTAACATAATATAGAAAATAGAAGTACAGAAATGGAAAGGGGATTTAGAAATGAGACATGAAGAGGAACTTGATGTTGAAATCTATAGTTTAATAGGAAGGAATAAAGTCTTAGGAATTAGCATCAAAAGGTTGTTCTAATAGGATTTAGGAGCAAATGGAATCAATATGGATTTGGGTACCTATCACTGAAAAATTAGTTTACTAGTGAATAGATCTAGTTTCTTAAGGTTTTCACCATCCAAAGTTTGAGAATGTCTATCATAATCCACTCTTATTTGTTTGTGGCACCATCACAATTAGAATCCTTCAAATTTGATCTTGTACACATAAAAGAGGGGAAAGGGTTGGATTGTTTAGGGGCTTGCCTCAGTCAACCATGTTGGTGTCTCCACAACCTAGTGATGACAATGATGATAAAAGAGTGTGTGCTCTCAAGGAGAAGAGGCAAAACCAATAACATAAATATCGTAATGACAAAGCTACCTTGTATGTGATGAGGAAGCTCTATAATTGTTAATAAAAGACATGGTAATAACAATAGATAAGAAACATTAGATCATTTGATAATAATACATTGCAGTATGCTTGATAATAGCTCTCTTGACAACTTTATAAGATGGATCATGATAATGTTCTTCTTCTTGTAGGAGTACTAGTTATTTTTCTAGTGAGAAGCAGTTACATTTATATGTAACTAACACCTTCTCATAACAACCTTTTGATTTAAGGTCGACAAGAAGGTTGTGTCCATTAAGTACCTAAGACCAACATTTGAACCTCAAATTTTGGGCCCAAATTGGTGGGACACTAGCACTATGCACTAGAGTCTTGTCCTATTTGGTGGTTCAAAGGGATAGGAACTAAAGGATTTGATCTATATTTCCAATTACACCTCAAGATAGACACATTTACTTATGATTAATCCAATACAACAAAATGGGTGCTAAAAAACATGAAATTGTGAGTGGCAACAATTTACGATGCTACATTTGGCCCCCATTTAGCGGGATCATTAGATTATGCACATACCCATGGTAAAGTATATATTAGTCAAGGTCAAGACACTTATCAACCCATGATGTTATTCAGTTGAGATGCACAACATGAAGCAGACACATATAAAAGAACAAGTATAGTACAAGTTCAAAGAAAACATGTAGCATACATGAAACAAACACAAAGTAAACATGTTCAAAACACACATGAAGAAAATATGAAAGACACACAATAAACATGTAAGACACATATAAATCATGTAATACACAAAGTGACAAAACAAGACACGAAGAATAGATACAAGTTAATCATGAAGCATACAAAGACAATGTTAATACATACTAAACAAAACAAAGATTCCAAGTCAACAAGGTAAGAATACCTTGGTATAAAAGTTTGTCTCAATAACAAACATCATCCTTATAATAAAATAAACATATAGAGGAACAAAATTGATACATATAAAAAACACATACAAGAACTCAATATATGATCAAAATACACAATCTAACATAAACATATACAAGAATTCAATAAAACACATATAAGAACTTAGTTAATATAAACAAACAAGGGTACACGACCTTAGCACTAGCTTGTTCTACTACTAGGGGTCATGCACATCAAAAAGCCCATATGGATCTAAAAAGTTGTGTTGTTCTAGGTTACCATGGATGAAAAAACACATCGTATTGAGTACGGAAGGCTAGCAAGTTCCATTATTCTAAGTGGCTCGTAGGATGCATAGACTCATAGGATAGCAAGATGTGTTATGCTACATGAATGTGTATAGTGAATCATATTAAATCCAACAAGCTACATTATTTTGGGTGATCATAGACCACCAACACATTAGGGAGTTTAAACAACAAAATATCACAAACTAGCAATCTACGTTATGCTAGATGATCAAGGTAAGTCATATGAATTCCACTAGCTAGAAAGTTGTGTTATGTTGGGTGATACATAGACCACCAATACCTTAGGGATCATAAACAAAAATATATGACAAACTAGCAAGCTACGTTATGCTAGGTGATCAAGGTGAGTCATATAAATTCAATGAGCCATCAAGTTGTGTTATATTGGGTGATTCATAGACAACCAACATATCAAGGATCATAAACTAGCAAGCTACATTATGCTAGGTGATCAATTTAAGTCATATAAATCCTACTAGCTGGCAAGTTGTGTTATGCTAGTTGATTTATAGACCACCAAAACTGCAAGAGATAGATTAATAACCATACAACAAGGAGCATTATGAAAATAACACCATCACGAATAGGGCATGTTAATAAGATCATAACCTAGGAGGCCATATGCTCCCCTTCAAATACGTAGCATATTACTATCCTAATATTTTAAAGAAGGGGATTTTTAATGTTGCATAGTAAGGAGAAACACGATAGCAAAATGTTTATTAATTATGGGTATGAAGAACCAAAAAGGCAATTTTGTTTGTCATGCAAAGAGAAAAAAAAAAGTACATCAAGGAATAGGAGAGTGATAGCACCAGAGTCAAGAAGTAGTTGTACTTTATCTCTCAAGGCCTAACTTTCAATCATGGAATGTCCAAGCACTCGATGATGTGCACAAAAAGAGGAATTTTTTTAATTATGTTTGTGAAATTTCTTACATGTTTGAAGAGGAAGAGTAATCAAGTGAGATTTGAGGGTCCTCAACAAAATATGTTCTTCCTCAAATAGAGGATGAAGAGAAAAAATCCATCCTTTCAAAAAGGTTTGACTTCTCACAAGAAGAATATATAAAGATATTAGATAGGGGAGGGGGAATGTAGATGAAGAAGAATGTTGAAAACCTAAACCTCTTTTAGAAAAGTATGAAGTTGATTTTATAGGATTCTTAATTTCTTGTTCAATATGCCCTAAATCATTTACATTGTATTTGAGTTTTAAAATAATTTTGAATCCAAACCCATAACACGTCTCCAACTCACATGGAAGAGGAGAGGCCAAATTACTAACTTTGTCTAGATAAGAAGTAAATTATCACATTTTTAAGAAGAAGCCATAGCATAATTGACTTGATAATAAAGATCAATCCTTTTTAAAAATTGCATATCCTTTTTAGGTGTTCACATGTTAGGACGAGGAGGTTCAATCTTATATTCAACTGGTCCATGAGGGGTGAAATCTAAGGAGCCTCAATTTCCATCAAGACATCTTGATAGACTTATAAAGCACTGAGAGGGGGGGTGAATCAATGACAACAAAAACAATACTACTTTAAACATTGACCAGTACATATACTTAATAAGTTTACTAAACACCATGCATGAAATACAAAATGATATTAAAGCATCCACAATAAGTAAAACATCCAACATAACACAAGTGTTTATACATGTAAAACCCTAATGGAAAAAACCATGGTGAGATGGGACTCACAAGTTAACTATCTACAATAATAGGTAACTGACCAGTTAAGGTTTACAAAAGTGCTCTGCTAGGAGTGAATCCTGTTAAATATCCTAAAGCTCTGTTAGGAGTTGTACCCTGTTAAAGGTAGTACCCTGTTAGGAGTAACCTCAGTAGAGGATTTCATAATCCAAACTAATGGATCACCTTGTTAAAGGATTTGTACAATGAAGCTTGTTAGAGATTATCCAGCTAGGGGATTTGTCTATTGTAGTGATTAGAAAACAATAGGTGGTGTGATCTAAAGGCAGCACAACTTGCTTGAATAGATCCTCTTTTGTGCACTCAAAACTGCATCACTGCATATTTTGCAATGCCTTCAATAACTTAACACTACTATCTTCACATGAAATCATCTCATATGAAATAGATCATCAAAATGTAATTATATAGACATTTAGATTTCATGTCAAATTAGAAATTATATCACAATTTCCTAGGTGCAGTGTATCTAGACAATCAAACATAACTCATCACAAATTACCACCACAATTTATCGGTTAGGGGTAACTCCTCATGACTAGTGATAACGCATCACCCAATAAATGAATACCAGTGGAAACACTGATACCAGTTAGAGTTAACCACTGTCAACATGTAAACCAATTGGCCTTCATTTGCTTCTTTGATGGTCTCCATTGAATCTCTAGGTTGGTGTCAAGTCATTCCTACATATTCCAGTTGTCTACATGTACTGGTTTGACACTCTTTGAACCATCATAAACTAAACTTCCAATACCGATTGTAATACAAGTAACTTTAGCAATAATACCGGTAGATAATGTGAACATATGTGTGTGTACATGTTCCATCAATGACAACATATGAAGTCAATCATTACAATCATCATCAAGCCAACAATCTCCCCCTTAATAATACATACCAAATTTTCACAACACATACATATTTCTACTCCTCCTTTGACAACAATGCCAAATTGAAAAGTAAAATACATACATATATATATATATATATATATAGCAAAATTTGCATCAAATATTTACATATACAAAAACTTAAAAGTCTATATTAAGGAGTGTTCACTTCAATTTGCAAGAAAATGTCACTAAAAGTAATCTTCATTTGAGAAAAATCATTTTCCCATGTTTCCAATAAAGTTTCAGTGATCTCAATGGTTGTCATAATCTGTGTAGAAAATTATTCTATTGCATCAATTGTACTCATCACTGAAGTCGCCAAAACTACTTTTGCATCCTTGTATACTCATTGTAAGATGTCCACTTTAGGTCTTAACTAGTTCTTTATTTATTTCAAGGATCTAAGTCTCTGGGCTTGTTTATAATCATAGACATCTAATCAGTTTTTCAAATCATCCACATATTTGCCAAAAGCTAAGATTGAATCCTATAAAGGTATGTAGGTAGTACATATTTTTTCCAGTTACAGTTTTGTCTATATTTTCTTCTTAACTATATCGACATAGAAAAATGAAACATTAGATGTGTAGGCTATAATTATGCCTCCTATCTCAATAGCTTTTCTCAAAAGATCTTTGTTCAGGTATAAAACAATCTTCCTTATATCAATATCTTTCATTATTTGTTCTCCTCTTTTCTTCCTGTAGTTTTTCTCAGCCATAGTTTGAGCTACTTCCTCAAGGGAATTGAGTTGGTTAGAAGCATCAGCAACCAACTGGCCAAGCTTGTCAATAAGAGTTGACAAGTTCCCTATAGCAGTCTCTGGTAGAAGACTTGATAGAATTTCTACAACAGTTTGGATGGTTTCAGCTTCCTTCCTCTATTCCTTAGGCCTCTTCTTTTGTGCTCTAGATTGCATCACAGTTGCAATCTCCAATAGTTACAATGCACTCATATTGTCAACATCTATAGGCCCTTTGATGCCAAATGAGTCATCATCATCATCATTCTGCTGCTTGACAAATGTCTTTTCTAGTTCGACAGATTTCTCCTTAGTTTTCTCTTCTTCTTGTTCTTTCTCCTTTTCCTGTTCAAAGACTTCTCTACAACCTTTTCTATAGGTTTCTCTTGGGTAGCCTATGAAATCAATGGGATTTGTGATTTCACTGGTTCATCTTTTATTGGTGGGGTGGAATATCCATACTTGGTTGAGTTGCGGTATACCCGCTGCATTAACCTATGAATCAGTAATAACATGTGGCTTCTTATCAGGTTCAATTATATTCATAGATAGATCAATGGTATCCTATATGTCATCAACAAAAATTACCGGTTGGGAAGTAGTGTCATCCTTATTCTTGATAGGATAGACAATATCAACTTGTAATATTTCTTCCTCATCCATTTCTATTCTTTCATCAGTATCTTCCTCATTATCCTGTTGGGACTTTATCTTCTTAGGCATTGTCTGAATGTCCCTTGCTATTTGATGAGTCTCAACTTCAACAAATTGCATCTTTCCACTTATTAGCTTTAATTTCCTTGACTTAAAAGGAAATTGTGTTTTGTGTTTATCAAGAAATGCAATTAACTCATCTTTAGACAAATCAAGAAAATATTGAATAAACACATTATCAATAATTTCTTTTTCTTTCTTCATAGCTTCTTCCCATTTATTCAAAAGAATAGAATATAAAGAATCAGAAATATCCTTCTTAAGATCATGAGGTAATCGATTGTAATGACACAAATAGTTGATTACCTATTGAACAATTTGCTCCTTCTGATCTTCATTAAATGAATCAAAACATTCTTTAACATTATCAAATCTATTCCTTCCCAATGTCTTTACCATTCTCTCAAAATCAGTCATAAGCTTGTAAGACAAAGCTTTAATGGGAATACTTTGTTGAGAGGTGGCTTCAACTGGTTTGGCCTTCTTGTCAGTTGCCTTTACCTTCTTTGGCTCCTCCTTAGTGTTGGTATCATCAAATTCTACTTGAAGAATCAGTTGTCAACCTCTTTTCTTTGTTGCAGTCTTCTTCTTTATGTATACCTTAGGTGTCGGTTACTTTTTAACTTGGATACTTTGTGTCACTCTAGTACTTGTTGACACCAGAGGCACTTGCTCAGCCTTTTTATTTTTCCCTTTACCACTACTGGGTGGAGTTTTACTGGTTTCAGCTTTTGAAGTTTGCTCCTCAATAGTATCTAATCTTTTCTTCTTGTTGTCCATTGGAGATGCCAACAGGTTATTAGCATAACCAATAAATAAGTCATAATTAAATTCATAGCTCATGTCTTCCATTTCATCTTCTCTTGGTTCAATAGCTTCCATCAGATAGAAATCAGTGGTGATTGTGAAAATAATGCTCTTAGCAAAGTTTTTCACCACATCTCCAGGTAGCCTTACCCTCATACTCATTTTCTTCTGAAATTCATTGAAGTACTTCTTCATTGCAGCAGAGAAGGTGTTCTTAATAGCCTTAATGCTATTCTTGATCTGAGTAGTTATCGGTAGGTCTTTGGACCATTCAATATCACCAACTCTCGGTAGGAAATTCTGAAAGTAAAAGAATAAACCAATCAATAACTAACCAAATTTGAAATTCTGATTGCTATCCTTCTTAATTGACTATAGATTCAACATCAATTAACTCCTTATGGCCTCACATAGGTTGTAATCTACTTTCTCAGCAATCATTTTATAGGCTGTATGCACTGCTACAGATGGCACACTGTTCAATCTACTAGAATAGAATATCATGTAGCCTATAACCATAGTAGCCAGTTTAACTGTTGGGTCCTTAATATTATTAACAAAAAATACATGCCCATCAGAGGTAGACCAGGTTAAAGTGGTTACAATCTCTTTAGAAATTTGCCTCATCTTGGGAACTTCACTGATTGACCAAAAACCAATCACAACATGGATAGCTTCCTTGGTTATAGTGTGTGTCCTTTCTAGATACATCTTTTCACCATGAACATGACTTATAATGATTTTAATGTGTTCCTCTTCAAAATCCTCAAGAAAATAAGTTGCATTATGAAAACCCTTCTCATAAACCCTAATATACTCAGGTTGAATCTTTTTGCTCTTATCGCAAAGGGATTTCATTTGAGAATAAGTTGATAGTGATCCTAAATCTTTGATTTTACAATCAATATAGCTAGACAAATCAGCTTTTACAATGACACCATCAGGAACTTGAGATAAAGCATTGTAAGACACTATTCATTTCGATTCCACAACCTCCATAGGTTTTGATGTGATCATTAGTCTCTCTACTTGCTTAGATGACAAGGCCATTCAGATAAACTTAATTCGAAAAGGGATTTATAAATAAATACCTTAATTCTCAAGTGTTTCCTTGATTACCGGTTGATTACTCAAATGCACACCAGTTCCACCTTCACTAATCAACTTCAATCACGTAGTTTACAACACAAATTCATCTAAGACCAGCTAGCAAATCTCTCTTCACTCCGCAAGTGCTCAAGAATTCTCTTTCAAATGCATTTAGGGTAAAGATAACATAGTAAAACTTTATTTTATCCTTTTTACCTACTGCATTAATTTCTTGACCGCTAGGGTTACAAACCCTAATACACCGCTTGATAATACATTCAATATTAACAGGTGTAAAACCGGTTGATAAAATTTCAAAAAATTGATTGACAAAAGATATCAAGATTTCACACATAATAGCTCAAAATGAAAACTCTCTTACCACTCATCTTTCAAGGGGTCCAGAAGTAGATTTACTACTATGCTCCCTTTAGCCTTGTTGAAAGGCTCAATTCACTAGTGCAAGATTAGGTTCTTCTGCAGGTATATCATCACTCTTCTTTTTCTAGAGTTGGTTCATTTCTTCTTTGGTTTCCTCAATATTTAATTTATGTTTACCTTTCTGATCTACAAAATGATTAACTAGTTTGTTCTTTCTGGTTCTATAAAACTTCACCATGTGTCCTGGTTTATGACAATGATAGCAGGCCATTCCAAATCATCTCCAAGGTCCTGCATTGCATCTTCCAGTTCTCCTTCTACAATTCATAGCTACATGACCATAATTATTACAAATGGTACAATTGACATTAGTTAACTTTTCCATCTCAAATGGACTAAACTGTTTGACATAGGGTTTCTGCCAGTTCATGTTACCCCAATTGTCATAAGTTCTCTTCTAGTTACCATTAGGTCTTGGATTCATGTGAGGTACTAGATTATTTTCTCCATATCTACATTCAACTGATCTATGTCCATACATGTTGCATGTAAAATAATGACCTTCAAATCTCCTAGATACATACCTAGTATTTTCATTGTAGCCTGTATTCTCATTGGGTCTATTTTTACATACATTTGCAGTATATCTAGGTTTATGACAAACAAAGCAAATAGGTTTAAAAACTTTCTTACCGGTAGGCTTGTTAGCCTTAGGAGTAGTTTTGTCCTTGTGAATGTTGCTCTTTGTTCCAGAAGATTCTCCTTTCTCAGATGTGTTAAAGCCTCATCAAGATGTATCACCTTTCATCCTTTGTGATTGGATCTGCTCATCCAGCATAGAAGAACTTTTATTGAACTTTTCTAGCTTTCCATTAGCCTCAATGAGCTCTTTGGGAAGATCTTCATTGTGTTTTGTAAGAGTCTCTCTTAGGGATGATGCCATTTCAAGATCTAGCTGGAAATCCTCTTTTTCTTCTTTCTCTTCATGCCAATGTCCATGAAAGGTTGCATTCTCTTGTTTGATCTTAACAATCTCATGATCTCTTTCTTTGACAAGGTCTTTAGCTGCCCTCCTAGCTTCCAACTCTTGACCCATGTAGATAGTTAGGGCTTCTAACTCTCTTATCAGATTTAACTTTTCACCATTCAGTTTTTCAACTTCTTCAGCTAATGCATCAATGTTAGCTTCATATGAGGAACTATTGTTAGATATATCCAATAGTTGTTCAGTCAGCTCTCTCCTTTTGACTTGTGGGGCTTTAAATATAACCCTTAGGGTTTCAAGCTCTTCCTTGGTATCTTCAAGCACATAGCCATCTCAAAGTAGCTCATATCCCCCATGGTAGCTTTAGGGTTTCCTTCCAAGCGATTAAGATTTAAAGAAGTTAGGCTCTGATACCAATTGATAGACTTATAAATCACTGAGAGCGTAGGGGGGGGTGAATTAGTGATAACAAAAACAATACTACTTTAAACACTGACTAGTAGATATACTTAATAAGTTTACTAAACACAATGCATGCAATCCAAAATGATATTAAAGCATCCACAATAAGCAAAAAATCCACCATAACACAAGTGTTTATACGTGGAAAACCCAAATGGGAAAAACCATGGTCAGATGGGATTCACAAGTTAACTATCTGTAGTAATAGGTAACTAACCTATTAAGGTCTACAAAATTGCTTTGCTAGGAGTGAATCCTATTAAACATCCCAAAGCTTTGTTAGGAGCTATACCCTGTTAAAGGTAGTACCCTGTTAGGAGTAACCTTGGTAGAGGATTTTAGAATCCAAACTAATGGATCGCCTTGTTAAAGAATTTGTACAATGAAGGTTGTTAGAGCTTACCTAGTTAGGGGATTTGACTATTGTAGTGATTAGAAAGCAATAGGTGGTGTGATCTAAAAGTAGCACAACTTGCTTGAATAGATCCTCTTTTGTACACTCAAAACTACATGCCTTCAACAACTTAACACTACTATCTTCGCATCAAATCATCTCATATGAAATAGATCATCATAATGTCATTATATAGACATTTAGATTTCATGTTGGCTTAGACATTATATCACAATTTCATAGGTGCAGTGTATTTGGACAATCAAACATAACTCATCACAAATTACTGCCCAAATTTGTCGGTTAGGGGTAACTCATCACGACCGGTGATAAATCATCACACAATCAATCAATACTGGTTGGAACACCAATACCAATTATATACACCTAAAAATGGTCTGAAGATAATTAACTAAATAAGCAATTATTGAATTAATCTCCCTCCTCAATTTAATTGAATTCACTAAGTAATTTGATTAAATCCTTCCTTTTCATCTACTTATTAATAAATCTAAGGATTTATTAAATAGGTTCATTTCATTTCACCCCTTTAATTAATTAATTCCCCTCATCCAAAATCATTTCTTCTAATCCTAATTAATTAAAAAAAATCAAATCCACAAGTTGTTGAGATTAATTAGCCTTTTCATATTATTTGAATTTTTAAATTCAAATTCTCCTAACTTCTACCACTCCTAAACCTAACCATTCTTAAACTTAACCCATTCTACCTACCACCATATCCCCTTTCATCCAACCTCTTCTAGAACCTTTGTGACACTTGTCACTAAGTGTTCCCTTTCATCCAACTCCTTCTAGAAGCCTCTCGACACTTGTCACCATAGAGATGACAAATGTTCCCTTTAATCCTACCCCCTTTGCCAACCTCCTCCAATTTAACCATTGATATCTTCATATCAGTCTTGACCATTAATTCTTGCCACCTCACCCCTAGTCTTGAAAATCCTATAAATAGACCTCATTTTGAGCAATATTGATCCCATCTCATTTTCATCTTATGCATTGTTATTATAGGCATCTAGCTTATAGTTTATCATTCTTAGCAATGTTATCATGATTAATCTTAGATTAATTGCATCTTAATCTTAGTTTATTTTCTAGATCAATCATGAACTCATATAGCTTAATCATGCTATCCTTGCTAGATCATGCATTTTCATCATTCAAATCCTCCAGCTAAGTGTAGTCAAGTCACTAGAGTATGCATAATCAGATCTGAGAGCATTTTTCATACTCGCATTTACTAGGAGGCAATAAGTCGATTAGCTATGGTTTTGTCTTTCATTGTTTCAATTTACTAACCATTGCTTGTAATGATTTACTAAGTGCATTGTGGTTGCATGTACAGGTACACTTCACAAATCATGATATTTTGGCACCCACCGTGGGGCCAAAATCATCACTTTTGGCCTCTTAATCCTCAGCAAACATCTTCTCTGTCCGGCTCTGGTGCAGAAATTTGTATGAGTTGCCTTTTTAGCTTGTACGAACTTCCTTTCAGTCTAGGATGACACTTTATCCTAACTCGTACTAGGTATAAATTTATGTTGTATGAGTTTTTATGTTGCAAATTATATTTTTACAAGGTCTAAATATGTGTCATACGAGTCTATTTCTTGCAAATTCTTTACACGTACTAGGTTGATCCTATGTCATACGAGCCTATTTTGGATACTGTACAAAATCTAAAGTTTTGTCATACTAACTAGAAATCTGTGTCATATGAGTCTCTGGCTCTATGATTTTTAATAGACTGCATTGTAGGGTTATCTGATTCTAATCTAAAATTTTCTAACACTAACTCTGATTTGTTTATGAGATGTTTGCAGCCTAACTCTTTTCTACAAGATGCTTGTCAAAGATACGCTTGTCAAAGATAAATTCTAAACACAATCATGACTACTAATGGATCTATTTTGTAGTTTTCCTAAGGATTTAACAAAAACTTTGTGTATTCTTTAATATTTATAGGCACACTTCAATTTGGGCTTAAAGAAATGAACAACTATCATGTCTTATGTGTTTTTGATGATAGGCGAGTATGCTCTCACCTTTCTTAGGTGATAAAAAAGCTAGACTCATATTTTTCTTTCATTAGTGCATCTCTTTAGTGGGCCTACCTTCCCAAGGAGTTATTAACTCTTAGCCCTTAAGGCCGATGAGAGGGGAACAACCTAAGTGGGAATGGCTAATGCCAAGTAATCCAACCCACTATAAAATAAATGCATTTTTGATGAAAATCAAAGAAATGGTAGTGCTCGGGAATAGCTCTCCTCCATACCTTTGGGTATATCAAACCTTGGTTTTGAAGGCTGGGAGACCTCTTAATTGAGTTTATACCCCGACGCGCCAAATGGATCCCTTACTAGTGCCAGTTAAAATAGAAGCTACCTGATTTACCTCCAAAAGGGTGATAATCTTTGTGCAAAAGAGATAGTAACTCTCCCAATACACTTGCCATATCATGCCCCCATTAGCATTTGGAGTTGGATAATACAACGTTGAGAATCCATTGCACGAGACTCAGGGGTCGTATTTTGATTAGCTATTGGGTGTGTACCTAAGTCAGCAAGCAATGGTTTTCATTCTTAGCCAACTTCCTTAGGCTTTAGCTTGATTGGGAGTCATTTATCACATCATGTGTTTGTTATGTATTCATCCCTAAATGAGAAAATCAAGCACCTAAAAACTAGAAAATATCAGCAAAACATCATCAAAATTCAAAGATCAAAATCAGCAAAACAAACAATTTTTATCATTCTCTACAACCTGTCTTATGAGCTTTAATTCTCTATAGCACAAGTCACAATCTCTTTCAAATGAGTTAACTTGCATAAAATCATTTGTTGTACTATCTGCTATCCTATGTCATACGAGATAGGTGTTTTGGTGTATGGTCTATAATCCCAAGTCGTACGAGTTGCTATTGTTTATATGAAAAACTATGTTCAGTCATATGACTCTGTATCTTGTGTCATCCTAAGATGAATCTTATGTCATATGAAACTCTACATCTATCAGTCCAAAGCGGTGTCCTGCATGCCTGTTTTAGATTTATCATTTCTACTTGATCAATTTGTAGTAAGCATAAACACCTATTATCTATCAATCCATACTTAGATTGTCTGATTGGTTTTCATGGTCAAGTTATCCATTAAAATCAGACTCTAGAAGATAAACACCCCAAGATTTTGAAAGTGTTCACCCTTAACAAGTTCAAGATCTAAACATCTCAAAGTTTCACTATCACCCTCTTTGATAAACTGATCACTCAAACATAGTTTCTCATCAGGATCAATCATCCTTTATCATGAAACTGAAATGTTTGGTCAGGATAACCTTGTCCCACATCATAGGATAGATTGTTCCTACTAGACTTGGTTCTTATCAATCATCATCATTGCACTCTTAAACCGAAGATCAAAAATCTTGCAAACTTTTAAACACTTGAATTATCATTTAGTGTCACATCATTCTATTGCCTTGAAATTGACTATTGATCACTTACCCAAAACAACCTTTTGGACAATCGAATATTAAGAAAGATAACACACGTGTATGCCCATTCTAACTAGAGCTCAGAGACGAAGGATAGCAGAGACTAAAATCAAAACATTGAAAACATTTGAAGAGCATATAACCATGGAACATGAAGATGAAATATAAGTTGAAGAAGAAATAATAGAACAAAACATTAGAGACAAGAAGAAAGATCCCCAATTTGACAAATTTATGCAGAAATTGTTGGAGGAAGAAAAACAAAAATACTTTCTAATGCTAGCCAAATCTGGTGCTACACTTCCCCAAGATTTTGATGTGAATAAATTAACAAAAAAGAAAGGTGATCCTCCCCCTAATAAGGAACAATATGAGGACATCTTTGGTCTTTACATGAATGACACATCAATTCCCAATAACACCAGAAACAATGAAGAAACTAGCATACCTAGAAGAGATGAAGTAGAAATCCTGAATAACATTCAATTCAATGATGATACAAGAAGAGATCCCAATCCTCCTAGAATGAAAAATCATGATCATTCAAGAACAAATCATGTTGATAATCCTATCATGACTCTCACACAACAACTGCAAGCCATGCAAACACAAATTCAAGAGATGCAAAGAGGAAATATTAGACAATACTCACTTCAAGAAATATGTCCTTATCCTTTCAACATAAATCTAAACATGATACCATTTCCTATAGGTTTTGAAACCTCGAGATACGAAAAATATGATGAAAGCACTGACCCTCAAGATCATATACGAGAATTTTGCACAATGAGTATGGAGTTTGCACATGAGGATACCTACTTAATGAGACTATTTCCGAAAAGCTTAACTGGACTAGCTATGGAATGGTTCTCCAAACTTACACCTGGAATCAGATCATTTTGAGAGTTGGTGGATAAGTTTGTTTCATAATACTCCTACAACATACAACATGAAGTAACAATGCTAGACCTATGTAACACTAAATAAAAAAGTGGGGAACCCTTCATGACATTCTTACAATGATGGAGATGCCTAGCATCGTGGTATCCTTGTACATTGCCAGAGTACAAAAATATGGACATATTCATTGACAACTTAAATGATCAAATGAGTTATTACTTAAAAATGCAAGGAAATCAAAGATTTGGAAAAATGGTTGATAATGGAATCAGAATGGAAGAAGCCATGATAAAGAAGGGTGAGTTGAAAATATACAAAGAAGGAGTCCATCCTCCTAACAACAACAATAACAACAATCACAATGATAAGCCAAACTTTTGGAATAGAAATCGAAATGTCATCAATGATGGAATAGTAGATAACAACAATGTGAAACCAAAGCAACTGGTTTTCAATTTATCTACTCACTTAGTAGCAACACAACAAAATAACAATCACCAAAGAGAAACTATCAAAACTTTCTTTTGAAGACAATTCACAAACATTGGTGAACCCCTTGGATCAGCACTAAAGACACTTCTTGCAAACAAATTGATCACTTTACCAAAAGAAAGGAACTTCAAACCTCAAATCAAACAACATTGGTGGAATGATAATCCATATTGTGATTTCCATCGAAACAAGGGACATCTCACAGATAATTGTCAAAAGTTGAAACATGTCATACAAGACTTAATTGATAATGGAGTAATAACTGTGGATGGACATACAACAAATGAATCTCATACTGCCTTTAAAACTCTACTGCCAAACTATGAGAAAGGTGATTCATCAACAACAAACAATGGTAAGGGTAAAGAAAAGGTAAATTATGCTCATACATATGACAATGTGGTGAATGTGATTGTAGTTAAAGAAAAACAAAATCAAGAACATGCTCAAGCTATCACAAGAAGAAAAGCTAAAGTTGTTTTCCCGGGTCCTACAACAAACACATCATCCACTACAACAAAACAATACAATCTAGTGGAACAATTGCAGAAAACACCCGCACAAATATCAATCTTGGAACTTTTAAAACTTTCACCCACACACAAGGAAATTCTTGAACAAGCATTAGTAAATACCATAGTATCCAAAGATCTTGATATTGATCAATTACAAACCATGGTGGGACACCTCAATACCCCTCATTGCTTATCATTCATTGATGAAGATGACATGTCCCTGCAACACCCTCACAACGCTCCCTTGCATATTGAAGTCCTCATTCACAAAACACGAGTCAAGCGTGTTCTAATAGATGGGGGAGCTGGCCTAAATATTTGCTCATTGAGTCTTATTTGTGCCTTAGGAAATTTAGAAGATGTTGTTGATGTCCGAAAAAGGATCACTATAAAAGCCTATGATGAAGAAGAATGTTCCTCCAAGGGAATTGTGATATTACCAATCAGAGTGGGGCCTCTACAAAAAGACATAGCATCCCAAGTTCTAGACTTGGACCTATCATATAATGCACTCCTAGGGAGACCATGGATACATGACTTGCAAGCTGTCTCATCAACCTATCATCAATGTGTAAAATTTCCCTATGAAGGACAAGAAATCACAATATCTATAGATGCAAATCCATTCCAATATTGTAGCAATCTAAAAATGGGTCAAGAAGTAATTGTTCCACATAATAGGGAAGCAACATCTTTGAGCACACAATCCAAGGAAAAATCATTTGCATCTATTTTATCAAGCATGGAAAAACAAATGCAGCTAAGAGACTGAGGGAACAAAGAATACTCAATATCACAATTACCACTTTCTCCTAAATCCTTGGGAAAACCATCAAACTCTAAACAACAACCAATTGTGAAACATCTTCTGATATTTGATGGAGCATTCATTAGTGCTGGAACCTTATCAGAGGAAACAAAAGACAAAGATGTGCTACAATGGCTATACAAAGATGAAGAAGTTCAACAAAAGGTCAACAATGTCAGATACCTACATAAAAATATGGAAAAGGATTCAACATTCTTTGAAGGATGGGATACACTAGAACAGGCCCTATAGGAAAAAGAAAGGAAGGTATCTTAGAACCTATTCAGCCTCATACTTAGTAGACTATAGACAAAACAGGCTTAGGGTATGGACAAGTCCTTATACCGGAAGACACATCTTTTAATCAACAACAAGAGGAATATGAAAATAGACAAGAAAAACTGTCAATTGAAAGGGAAGAAAAATTAGTTAAGCAACAAGCACAAGCAAACACAAAATGGCAAAAGAAGCAAGCTTCAAATCAACAAGAGAGATAAACTAAAAGCATCTCTCAAGTAGCATTAAATCTCAATCAAAACAAGAAAGAAGCTAATGTAAGTTCAAGAGAACTCATAGAAAAGTTGACAAAACTCAATCTCAGTTCTGAAGAGGTTGAACATGAAAAAAGGAAAAGTATAGCCAGAAAAGTGGAAGAAATACTATATGACCAAATCTGTAGACTACAAGCTGCAAGTGATACAGATTCTAATGAATGGGAATGGGATTCCTATCACTCTAAAGAATCAGCTAAAGAAAAATGCTTTGAAGGAGATATAGAATTTGATATAGTTCACACGTATGCAGGACAAATGTCAGGAACTAGTTCACTTGAATTAGAATCACATTCGGCTAACTTGGACTTAACCGAGGATGATTAGGAACTTCTTACGTGACGTCATTCTAATGAGAGTACCATTTTAGACATCGACACAGATATTGAAAACTTTGATACATCCATCATGACCCTTGAAACCCTTGAGACATGCCAACCTTAAGATCCCTTATCTCTAATCCACCCCGAGCTTATTGATTGGGAAAATGAAGGACATACTGCTATTGATACCTTTCCAAATGACCATGCGATATCTGTATATCTTAAAGCAGTCAAACCCATCCAAACTTTAACCAGGAATTTCAGCAATGCATCTTCCAGTCAAGTGGGTGTCAAATCTCCTAGTTGCAAAACTGAAAATAAAGAAAATAATATCAGGTCTAATGTTGAAAACCATTTCTTGGCAACATTAGACCATGAAAAAGTAAAAAGAAAGGATGCATCTAATGGTGAAAACCTCCTTGAGGTGCCGAAAGATGGGAGATTTGACACTTTACTTGAGCACTATCAATAAAGATCACCCATTTTGATCGAACCAACAGAGGCAGTTAACATTGGCACAATAGAGCAACCAAAGATTCTTCATCTAGCAACATCTCTATCAGAGGTAGAAATGCAACAATATGTGGAATTCTTCAAACGATGGCAAATCAATTTTGCTTGGTCATATGTAGACATGCCAGGGTTAGATCCAGAGCTTATTATGCATCGCTTGAATGTTAGTCCAGGAGCCAAACTAGTTAAATAGAAATTAAGGAAAATGCATCCACATATAGCTCTTCTAGTCAAGGCAGAACTAAAGAAATTACTAGATGTTAGATTCATCAGGCCTATAGCTTATCCTCAATGGGTATCCAACATTGTTCCCATTTCAAAACTAGATAAAAGCATCAAAATATGCACAGACTTCTGAGATCTTAATAACGCATGTCTAAAGGATGACTTTCCTTTGCCTAACATCGACATCATTGTAGACTTAATTGTTGGACACTCCATGTTTTCTCTAATGGATGGTTTCTTCGGATACAATCAGATCAAAATAGCACCTGAAGATCAAGAAAAGATATCTTTCACATGCCCATTAGGTACTTTCTATTGGAATGTAATGCCTTTTGGATTAAAGAACGTGAGTGCTACATATCAAAGAGCTATGACAACTATATTTAATGACATGATGCATACATTCATGGAATACTATGTGGATTGACATATTAGCTAAATCATACAACAGAGAAGAACATATAGAGATACTAGAAAATATCTTTGATAGGTTAGTAGAATACAAGCTAAGGCTAAATCCTAAGAAATGTGCCTTTGGTGTTACTTTGGGAAAGCTATTGGGATACATTGTTTCAGTAAGAGGTATTGAAGTAGATCCAGCTAAGGTAAAAGCAATCATGGAAATGGCATCTCCCAAGAGTATCAATCAACTAAGATCACTACAAGGAAGACTCCAGTCAATCAGAAGATTTGTGGCTCAATTAGCAAATAAATGTCAACCATTTACTCACCTATTGCACAAACATGTTAATTTAAAATGGGACCATCAATGTGAAGAAGCATTCAACAAGATCAAGGCATATCTCATGCAACCACTTGTTTTAATGTTACCAATTCCAGGAAAGCCATTATTAATCTATGTATCAACTACCAAAGCATCATTGGGAGTTTTGCTTGCACAAGAGGATAAGGAAGGAAATGAATGATCCATCTACTACATCAGTAGAACACTAGTGGGATACGAGGTTAATTATTCATCAACAGAAAAAGCATGCTTGGCAGTAGTTTTTGCTTCCCAAAAACTACAACACTATCTACTATCTCACTCCATCAAGTTAATAGCTAAAAACGATCCTCTAAAGTATTTACTCAGCAAAGCCACATTAACAAGATGACTAGAAAAATGGATCATGATTCTAAGTGAGTTTTATATCAAATATGTTGACAAAAAACCTATCAAGGGACAAGTTATCGCAGATAAACTATCAGAGACACCACCTCAAGATGATCATCCTCTACAGATTGAATTTCTTGATGCTGATATCCTAAGAGTCACAACAAAAGAATGGCAACTATACTTTGATGGTTCATATACACAACACAGATCGAGAGTAGGAATTCTATTCATCACACCACAAGGGCATACAATCCCAAAAGCATACAAATTAAACTTTCCGTGTGTTGTTCTCAAAATCTTATTCCCCTTAAGATCCTTATAATAATATGATAAAATCTATTTGTAGAAGAGAGATCACAGAGAAGGAAACCTTCAAAACAACATATGACAAGGTTTGATTAACCTTCTACACTTCGAACTTGTCCAAAGTTCAAGTGGGTATAACTTTTGTGAATTGATTTCACACTTTTAAAAGACAAATCCACAGTAAACCAGTCTGAAAACTAGTGGATCTTATCACCTTAAAACCTATTGAAATAAAGAAATAGAACTTGTACTCATGTTCAGTATTGACCTACAAGATATGTAGAAAGACAACCATAATAGATACTAGTGCCTTATCCAGGCCATAGAGTCATCTAATTTCAAACTATACTCCCACAATCAAACATCTTCACACATCCTGTTTGCTTGGCTTCTATAGATCCCCACATATGCCTGACATACATAAGAATTTATTCAAACCAAACTAAATTGTATTTATCAAATTCAAAGTATCCCACAAAGAATTTACTAATAGAAATGATTCTCACATATTTAATTCCCCTCCTGAAGAGAAAAGCTAAGAAGCACATCTACTTGGAGTTGCCTTAGAACCCATATTCAAAAGGAATAACCCTAGCTTACTTAGAATGAAATAGTAAATATTTGCAAAAAATACTTGAAGACAACACAAAGTTTGAGCTCAAAACCGACGGTCTGTATATTGATATTATTTCAGAAAGTATTACAAATTTTTTTGAATATTCTCCATTAACTTAGAAGAAAGCTTAGATAAATTTCTGTAGCGTTTTCTTACAATTCCTTGTGATCTCCCTTTTACTAGTCATGGTATCCATTTATAATAACATGGATGCATACAAAGCTTCGGACTTTCTATTCAAAAAAGTTTATTACAAAAAACTACTTCACTCAAGAAGCAGTTACATGTCCTTCTCTACTTCAACAACTTTTTCAATTGGTGGCTCTTCTGCAATAGCCTCTGACCGTTTAGGAGTGCCTTCTAACTTATCTAGAACATGTTCCAACTATTGTGGAGCATCTTCTTCCTGAATCTCCACATCAGCCACCACATACTTTTGGGACCATCCTTGGAAAACATCATCAGTAGGCCATGAGTGGCCAATAATTGTTTTATTCAATTTTAACAACTTTTTCCAGGCGTTCCTCACTTTCCTTACCTCTGAATCCAAAAACCCATAATGAGATTTGATCTTCACTATTTCCTCAATTGTTTTAATAAACAAAGAGGTGTCATCTTTATTTATTATCTCATTTACCCTAAAGGATAAATTCGCCTTCAACTCATCTAATCATGCCTATTTATCCTTTACTGACTCTAGTTGAGAAAACCTCTAGGAAACAATGCAAATTTATGCTTAGTATATTCTTTCCTATACAAATTAGCTTTTCTTTCCACATTAGCCCTGCCTTTAGCCAACTTTGTTTATCCTTTTTCCAACTTACATGTGGACTTGATAATGACATCAACTCCTTCCTCATATTATGCACACATTAGTTCTAAGTCCACTTCCCCGAGCAACCATTTATTCATAATAGGCTCTAAAATAGCCTTATCTTCATTCAACTCACTAAGAGTATCCAAAATTCTTTTCATGTTGATATATAGTGTAGGAGCATCAATAGTGTCAGTAAAACTTGAAATTGTTGCCTTTATCTTCTCCTCATACTTGTTTGCAAATAAGGCTTGGGCCTATTGCAACTTTTCCATTTCATGTTGATAAGTCTCAACTGGTTGGAAACCAAAAGGTATAGGAGAAGGAGGGAATTCTATAATTGGACTAGTAGGAGGGGGTCTTGCTAGAGAAGAAGAGATCATCAATGTTGAAGACTCACCTTGATGATGTTGACCTACCAATTGGCTCTAGAGCTTAGTGATGATGTTGTTCCTATTGGCTATTTCTTCCTTAGCCTCGTTATAAGCTTTTAAAATAGTTTCCAACTTCAATTGAAGAGTAGCCTTTTCTTGGGCTTCTTTCTCTACTACGGCCACATTAAACTTTGCAATTTCTAGAACAATACTAGCTGCTTCCACCACTCTTGTGTCTTGAATCCTCTTAACAATCATTCCTCCAAAGAGGCTAGAATCTGAGGCATCTTTTTTCCTCTTGCTCTCATCTTTCTTTAATGACCATAAGACAAGAGCAACATTATCCTTGTTCAAGGTCACAACTTCCATTGGCTTTGTTTCCTTCCTTACTACATCAAGGATCAATGCATCATCTATGTCCCATTCAGAGAGAATTAACACACCAACTTTATCCAACATATCTCTCCCTTTCTTTGGGGTGATTGCTTTTAACTCCTCCATTATTTCTTGCTTAACCTCTTCTTCTACTTGGGCTGCATCGATGAGAGGCTGCTCATTTACCCTTTTCTCACATCTGATCTTGAATTGATCATTGTTTTGTTTCGAAAGAAACTATAGAAAAGCTCTTGATGTGACGAAGTTGCTGTTAGATAGGAAATCTTCACTAGCTTGCTTAATAGTAGGGTCTAATTCTTGGCCTTTTAACTCACCATCAGTTAAATCCATTTTAGCATTTGGTGGCTCTTCGGGCATCCCCTCTTGGGTCTCCTCATAGGTATAAGCAATCTCACCAAGACTCCCTAACTGCAATAGTTGTTCAACCATAGCTTGCTCATCTCCAATATGGATAGCAGACTGAGATGGGGAATATTGAGGCTCATCAGTTTCAATTTCTTTTCCCACTCTTTGCCTCTTAGGGGAATCCTGAATGTCTACAACATCTTCAATTTTCCTTTTTCCTTTTGAGGTGGAAGGCTCACCTGTCATTGGCATCATTACAGTGTACCTTGGCCTATTATGCATTACATAGTCACTTGGTGGGATTGCTTTAGTAAAATTAGGCTTGGCCAAGACCATCTTAACCTTATCAGGAATTTTTTGCATTATGGCCTTCCTCTTTTCTTTTAAGGTTTGCATGAGGTCTTCAAAATAAAGAATCAAGAACTTTATTTTCTCCTCAAATGGGGTGAAGCTAGACAAAGGGTCATAACTAGTGTCAAACTGATGAATAAAATCAAGGGCTTTCTTATATGCCTCCCACTTCTCCTTCCTCAGTTCTTGCTCATCTAGGCTGAACTCATTCCTAATCAAATCCTTTGGAAACTAAAATTGATGAGGCCTACCTCTGCATACTGCTCTTTTCTTGAACATGCCATTGACAAAGTCCTTAGGGTCTGCACATCTTGACACTGCAGTTGATAGCCTATATAGCTTAAAGAATTCTTCAAAAAATCTACATCCACCCTTAGTGATTACAAAGTGGTGGGCCATGGTAACAGTTGGGAAAATTGTCCCTTTACCTCTATTAGTCAATTCAGCTTCCTGTACCCCTCCAATCTGTCTTAACAGTTCTGCAATCCCTATTTTCAATGGGACCTGATAGGGTAGTAAATAGGGCTTGCCTTTGAATCCAAACACTCTAAAAATAGTAGACACGGTGTACAAATAGATGTCTCCCCAATTGTGAGCAATATTGATATCCTCTACAAACTCCTTAGGTCTGATAAACTCCAAAAGAGCCTTAGGGATTCTAGGGTTTTCTCTGCAAAAGAGGATTTTGATTTTAGATGCAAAGCATCTATCAAACTTCAGGTAACTTGCATCCTCCCTATCCCATGATAAAAAAGTACTCCATAATTAAACTGGCATCTCCTCTTTATCCTTGACCTTAACCAGGTCCATCTCCTTTGCAATGTAATCAACACCCTTGAACAGGAACATATGCATTAACATATAATACCATCCAAATGGCTTGTAAACTTTACCACTCTTGATTCCTATTCACCCTTTATGAATGACATCAATGAGGTATGAAGCATAACCAAATGTAATGGCCAAGGATGGATTGAAAATTTGGGCAATCATCAGCATATAATGGGTCGGGATATTCTTTTCAGCATCTTCCCCAAAGATCTGATATAAAGCCCAATACATACCCTTAGCTCTCAGGGTGAATAGATTGAGGGAGAATGGTTCCATTGTTCTGTGGCCTACAACTATTAACCCCCGTATCTTTACAAGGAACTCTCTCAATGGGCCACTCCTAAGATGATCCCTCTGTGTGTTATAAACCTAGGCTAATAATTCAAAGTCAATAGGCTCTAACAAATTGGAGGATTCACTGAGTTTAAAAACTTTTATGAATTCATCTTCATTGATTTCTGTAGTCACATAAATTTGTCCACTTAATTAAATGAATACTTAGTATTTATTTGATTATTTAACCATCAATTAATAATTAATTAAATTAATATTTAATTAATTCATCTTAACCCTATTCTCCTATTAATTAAATAAATTATTCAATTTATTTGATTTAATTCACTTAACCAAATTCAGACCATTAATTAAATAAATAAATCATATTTATTTAATTAAATCTTCTCTCACATTTAAATAAATTAATATTTATTTAAAACCCCCAAAATCCCACCTCTCACATTTAAATAAATTAACATTTATTTAAATCACCTTTATCCTCTACCCACTTGTATTTTCCTACAAAAGCAAGTTGCACAACTATTTTAAATAAATTATTTATTTAAAATCCTATTTATCCTCACCCACTTGAAACCTTTAATGGTTTCCCTTAAAGTAGTCAAACTTGATGGCTTTAAAGTCTTCAAACTTGATGGCTTCCTTCTATAGTCTTCTTAAGACTTTAATGGTTTTCCTTAAAGTCTTCAAGCCTTTAATGGTTTCCCTCAAAGTCTTCAAGCATTTTAAATGCTTTATCTTCTTTTTCTCATTTAAATAAATTAATATTTATTTAAATATTTATCCAAATTCAACTTACACCATTTAATTGAAATAAATGATTTTATTTTAATTGAAAATACCAAAATTTCTCCCACTTGCATTTTCCTACAAAATCCACTTGCATGCCTAAACCCCTTCTAAATTCTTCTAAACCCTTCCTAATTAGCCTAATCCATCCCCTAAATATTGTCACATTCCTAAGCAAATTGGAGTCACTTCTCAAAGACTCCAAAGTCTTTGAAAAGCAATTAATGCTTTGTGTGTTCAACAAATTAACCCTCAAAGTCTTGGATAACCTTTGAAAGCTTCCAACCTTCAACCACTAAATGGCTCAAAGTCTTGGATAACCTTTGAAAGCTTTCAACCTTCAACCACTTAATCCTCAAAGTCTCCAATAACCATTAATGGTTACCTCAAACCCTCCCACATGGTTAAAACATTTGTTTTGACTCAACCTCTACCCAACCCAAAGGTCTCATCAGGCCATTAATGCTTTGACCATGATTATCTCTTAAACATTTGCACAAAGGTTTATCCTTGGATTAACTCTTAATCCAATGGGTAATCTTAATTTAGACTTGACCCTTACCTTCTAGATAACCATGAGGTCTTTTCAGGCCTTTAATGCCTCCAACCTCTTCTCTCAACCCAATCCTATGTTGAAACTTGTCACCATTTTATTGGTGCCAATTGTGCACATGGATCCCCAACTTTCAATCCTAACCCTTGTTAAGATTGCTCAATATTAACCCTTCATTTCCCTATTTCTTCTATAAATAGAACCCTTCTCCTCAAGCAAAGGAGAAGCATTTTAGAGTATTGTTGTTATACTGGCATTAGCATAGAGCTTTTTCATAGCATCACTATCTACTCTTGCATAGTATTTGCTTATCATATTCAACCATCTTGAATCTCCATATGGCATCCATGGCTAGTGCTAAAAGCTGAGAGCTACACTCATTTGGGACTTGGAGAGGAGAGGAACAAGGGAGGAGCAACTATGAGCATCTTGATTAGCTATTTCATTCTATGTTTATATGCTTTCTATTTCATGCTTAATATCTCTCTTGATATGCCTGTTTAGGATAATCTTTTGTTGCTAACACTAACGTTTGTTTCTTGTGCTCTTGTGTGTGTTGCCATCAAACAGATTTTCTAATCCTTTTTGCAGAGCATCATTTGGTGAACCCGACGTGAATCCAAACACCAAAAAGATCAATTTTTTTTTTAACCAATAACATGTTTGAATGTTGAAAATGTCACACAGGTTGCGATTTTGACACTGTTTTGGTGCGTTTGGCATTATTTTGGCGCTATTCCCCCTGTTTCAGTGCTTTTCCCTTCTCTGTCTTTCCCTTTCTTTTAATACGTTTGTGTTAAATAGTGCCTCTGTTCAAACGCAGACTAGCGCTATTGTAACAAAACGTTGTACAAATCACTTTGTAACCAAAAAAAATAAAAAACCAAAAAAAACATAAAAATTTAGGCTTGTAGAAGCCCACCAAATAGGCGGATTTTACTAACTATTTTTCTCTTTTGTGCAGATTTAAATTAGATTAAAGAGTAGATTTATATTTTTTACTAACTTGTTTTTGAAGTTGGTTTTAAAAATGAATTCACTTTTTATTTCGGTTTAAAATTAACTTCACATTTCAAGTTTGGGCTTTTAAAAAAAGAATCACACATTTGTTTGGGGCTCTTAAAAAGAATTTCATTGTTCAAAGGTAAAAAGAACCACAAACTTATACAAAAACAACTTTATTTTTTTTGCAAGTTAGGAAAAAAACTTCGTTTTGGTGCTTAAAATCAACAAGGCAAATTTTATTTCTTGCATCAAGATAAAACTCACAATCCACACTTCCATTTTTGGTGCAAATAAAATTCACAATCAACTTGTCTCATTTTCAAAGCAATTTTACTTCATGCAAACGTGTTTTTCATTAAGTTGACCAGGATTTCAAATTCTAGTTTACTCAAACAATTGCCTTTGAAAATTAAAAAGAACACCATGATTGTTGGAGCAACATCTCCAAATAGTTAGATCACATTGCAATGACAGATTAAAAAGAACAAGTGTTTTTCGTGCTTGGCACACTTGTGCAAAGAGTTGGTCGAGTGGTCCTACTTCTAACACACACTATCCTCTCCCTTGGCTTTCGTGGTCCTAGGTGCAAGAGAAAAGTGTTAGTAACACTCAAAATTTTATCTTTTTAAGAGAGGCCTGCCAAGAGACACATCACTCTTGGGAACGACCTTGAGCGGTAAATCCTTCGAGCCGCTATAGAAATCAGGTGTGAGCGAAAGCTGTAGCCTTGGGTATAGCTGTTCCTACAGTGTAACTGGCCGAAAGGACAAATGGGCCCCACCACCAGTTACAAGGCTCTTAAGTGAGTCACTGCAGAATGAACTTATGTCCAAAAACATCGAACATGACTAAACACCTTTAAGTAGTAGCCCACCCGTTCTATTGATTGAGGATATTTGAGGTATAATTTAGTGCAAGAGCATAGATGGTTTTGCTCCCAAGATACTCACCATACATATTTCCTTGAGTAGAAACATAGCTTTTTGAAAAGTCACTTGTGGCTTGATAAAAGTGGTGACTCCCCCATCATAGGGATCATCTATTTGTTATGCTCGTGCAAGACTTAGTATATCACATCCTTACCTGCCACGGCGGGATTCATAAGGTATGTAGTACCAAAGTCGAAGAAATATCAAGATGTGGGCTAAATTTATCACAACTGGCCATTTGACCATAGGGATAAAGAGTGTTTGAAGTGTGTTCGTTTTACAGACCTAGAGCAAATTGAGCCGACTTCAGGCTTTGGAAATACACCTTAAAATACATCTAAAGGAAGGGTCAAAAACAAGTCCAAGAATTGGGTTGATCTAGACCCATACTCATTTGTGCCTTTGAGGCTACAATCTTGTGTTTGTGTGCTTGCTTTGTTTTCTTGTCAAAGAAAAATCAGAAAATCAATCCCAAAAACAAAGTATTCATCCAACATCTGTCAACACAACCAAAAATACCAAAAACAAAGTGCAAACAAACAAAGAGTCAAAAATTTATGACCATTCTTCACATCTTGCGAAAGAAGAAGTGTCATCAGAATATTACCTTGAAAAGAAGACCATTAAGCTCAAAGGCTTTGATCAAAAGGAGGAAATTCTTCTATCTCAATAGACAAATATTTGTCTCACATAGAGTCTTTCTACATCGCATGCGTCTCTATCTTCAAGGTAAAACAAACGAGTTTGATTCCGAATCATTGAACCGCAGAGCTTTTATGCAATATAGAGCTCTGAGTTATCACAAAAATCAAGGAGGAAAGATTAATCCCAACTTCTTCCCAAACATCTGTATCACCTACAACACAGCTCGAGAAATGCCACCAACGCCTGAAAGGGAAGAAGTAGAGTTTGTTCCATTTGTAACACAAAGTTTTTATTAAAGTTGAAAACAAAACATCCATCATCTCATTCATACATCATTTTTCCATCATCAATTCATCCCAAAACTCTCAAAACATTAAGAGGTTCTTGTCCCAAGATTCCTTTTTTAGATATTGCTTGAAATCAAACACATCACATCACTTTTTAGATTGTTTCTACATCTAGGATAAGCTCATCCTAAGAGACACATCTACGCAGGTTAAAACTAGTTCATGAGTGAATCCTCTCATTGCTAGGTAGTCAAAATCTGTAACACATCTCAGATTTCTCTACACCTTATCACATCAAATCTTATCACACAAACAAGCAATTCAAAGAAGGAATTTCGGTTGCATTTACCTTAAAGTGCTAAGAGATCTACATACAACACAAATCACCAACCAATCAATCTTTCATTTCATCACCACTCATCATCATCTTCAATCAACTTCAAACACAAACTTGCAAACAAAATGGCTCAAACCCGATCACGATCAAGGCAACGAGAAATAGAAATTGAGGAAGAAGAGGACAACCTCAATGAATTTCAAGAAGCACTTGGAGGAAATGTGAATGACGAAAACCCAAGTACTCCCACTCCTTCAACAATCGAAAGGGTTCAGCATAACCCTCATTTTAACAGATTATTTGATGAAATATTAAGGAACAATGCGGATGCTCACTTTTTAAGACTCGCTCAAGAAGGAGCCAAACTCCCCTCAGACTTTGATCTTGCCCAATTAAGACAAGCATCAGAAAGACAAAGTCGCCATGAGGAGGAAAGAGGTAGAAATCACATCAGATATGACATCCCTCGAGGTAACCCACCACCTCCTCCTCCAAATGAAATGGAGATGTTGCGGCAACAAGTCGAGAATCTCGCCCAACAACTTCATAGTGGTGTTAAGACCAATCAATTCTCACTTAACGACATCTGTCCCTATCTGTTTGATAGGAATCTTTATATGCCACCCTTTCCACGCGGGTTCGAAACACCAAAATTCGAAAAATATAGAGGAAAGGGAGATCCCCGCGATCATGTCCGAGAATTTCATTCCACTTGTCTCGAAGTTGCATATGAAGACACATACTTAATGTGCCTTTTTCCCCAAAGCTTGGGAGGAACAACCACATCATGGTTTTCCCGACTTCCAGGAGGCATTAGAACATTTGAGGAACTCATCCAGAAGTTCCTATCTCATTACTCTTATAACATTGAACGTGACATCACCATGGCTGATCTATGCAATACCAAACAAAAACCAGGTGAACTATTCTCAGTATTCCTGCAACGATGGCGCCAAATGTCTAGCAGACGTTCTCTTCAGTTACCTGAACGAGAACTAGTGGAAATTTTCATTTCCAACTTAAACGAAGAAATGGAATTTCACTTGGATGTCAAAGACACAGACTCCTTTAACGATATGATCACCAAGGGTATAAAATGTAAAAGGGCACTCATCAAAAAAGGACTCATCAAAATCTTTAATGAACCAAAAGATGCTCCTCGCCCGCGCTTCAATAGCGATAAACCGAACTTCTGGAACAAGAATAAGAATATCGTCAATGATGGAGTTGTGGATGCCAGGACTGTCCAAAATGCACAACCTGTGGTTCGGTTTGCAGGACAAAATCCTCCACCTCAAAATAACACAAATGTTCTTCCTAATCAAGGTCGCATCACATCTCAGGATGAACCAAGACCTCGTCCACAAAAACAAAAACGCACATACACTCCCTTAGGGGAACCCATTGAAACAGTGTTGCGACAACTCCTCTCTCAAAATTTGGTCACTCTACCTAAGCTATCAAACTATGAGCCTCAAGTCAAACCAGCATGGTGGAAAGATACTGAACACTGTGAGTTCCATCAAGGAAGAGGACACAAGACAAGTAATTGTCACCGATTGAAAGATCTCATTCAGGATCTTATTGACCGAGGAGAAATTGAAATTGAAGGGCATGACCCAAAAACAACCAATAATGATCATCAGATGTTCAAGAATCCACTTCCATCGCAAGATCAAAGGGGTCCTTCGACGTCTAGTCGAGGTCCTGATACCACTGATTATACGCAAGCTGCGTATAATTACACTGTAAATCACCTGTATGATGCCAGTGAACAAATTGCAACCATAACCTTCAAAAATCCCACCTCAAATTGCAATGTTGTTACACGTCGTGGCAAGGTCACCATCAAGGCAGCTCCACAAGGCACCACCTCCATCCCAAAGCAGTACAATCTTGTGGAACAATTAGACAAAACGCCTGCGCTTATATCCATTTTAGAGCTGTTACGCCTATCGCCATCTCATAAAACAATCTTGGATCAAGCACTCCAAGAGGCGTCAGTCCCTGCAAACTTGAATACAGACCAATTTCAAGCCATGGTTGGAAATCTAAAGTCATCACCTTGTCTCACTTTTTCTGAAAGCGACAACTCTTCTTTCCAACAACCTCATAACGCCTCACTCCACATTGAAGGCTTTGTCAACCAACACAGGATCAAGCGAGTCTTGATCGATAATGGAGCAGGCCTAAACATCTGTACACTACAGTTGGTCACAGCATTGGGATATGCAATAGAATCAGTGGATCCTCGTAAGAAGATCACCATCAAAGCTTATGATGATGCAGAGCGTTCATCCAAAGGAGCTGTGGTACTACCAATCCGAGTAGGCCCTGTGGTAAAGCATATCATTTGTCAGGTTCTGGACCTTCCTCTGCCATATAATCTGTTATTAGGGAGACCTTGGATACATGCCATGCAAGCTGTTCCATCTACCTACCATCAATGTATCAAGTTCCCACATAACGGTGTACAGATCACAATCCTGGGCGATGCAAATCCCTTTGCATTTTGCCATAATATCAGCCATCAACCAGAGATTACTGTTCCTAATAATAGGGAAGCCATTTCCTCCACATCATATGTAAATCCCGCCTCTCTTGCTAGTTCAAACACCCCTATACCCAAGCAAGAAAAGCTTAAGATGAAAATCGCAGAGGAAGGTCCTGGAGAATACAACTTGAGTCAGCTCTTTTGTGTGGGACAAATGCCCACTTCTCCTAGAACACATGGTAAACCACAGCAGTTGCTCCAGCAACCACTAATCACGCCTCCATGTGCCTTAACGCCTTTCATTCTTGGAAAGAGTCAAGAGGAAGAGACACAAGATGAGGACCTGGCGGACTGGATCTATAAAGATCCCATCACCACTGACAAACCGCAAGTTACACTTCCTATGGAACAATATGGCAAAGGCCTCCTCATTATGCAAAGAATGGGATATGATGGTCAGAGTGCTTTGGGATACTGCAAACAAGGACGACACGAACCGCTGCTGCCAGAGTTCAAGCCCAAAGGTAATACAGGCCTAGGCTTTGAAAAAGAAGTCCTGCCTAAACTCAGATTCAAAGGCAAACCCAGCAAACCATTTTGCCCACCTACTGCAAAGAGGACACCTTTCATAATCAAAGCACCATCAAACACTATCCCCACTACCCCATCGAGGCTCACAAACCCACCACAACCATCTACAATGCCAATCATCCCACCAAATGAACCAGTAATCCTATCAGCAACACCATTTGTAGCAGCAACTATATTGGAACCCGCAGCAGCATCTATGGCACCAGTAGTTCCAGCAGAAGCCACTGAGTCACCATTACCGATACTTCCAGTGACAAATCCATTAAACCCCATCACAATTCCTGCAGCACCGATCACTACAAGGATACATAAACCAATCACACCTGCCGTGTTTAACTCCAAAGACATCCCAGTATGGTATAGCAATCGGATGCTGGAGAGTGATTCAGAGACCGACTCACATGAGTGGGAATTCGATTCAGTGCAACTTAACACTTCAGATGAGGAAGACACATCACCACCTCCACCCCGCAAAGACATCCCTGTTTACGGAGAAGCACAGATAAAGACCACTTGGGTACCTGAGCTGGAAACATCTTCCACAGACCCTACGTCTCATCCTACACCTGATTCTGACAGGGAGAGTACCATCAACGACCTTCACCACACTGTCTTAACCCTCACTGATACATCTCCCGCACTTAACTTAATCGATGAAGTAATGCCCATTATCCACCCTGAACTCATCGAATGGAACCAACCAAATCCCCCATGTCTTGACCTCTTCCAAAATGATGAGGCTATCATTGACTTTTTGGAATTAAGGGATAATCTACCAAGCGGGGATCACAAAGCTGGATTCGCCATTGAACTTAATAGCGCAGCATACTTCGGGGCGGATGCCAAACCCTTCAGCTGCAAAAATATAACATTAAAACATGGATCTTCCAGTGAAAACCACACTGTGGCACTATTTGATCCGACAAAAGTAAAAAGAAAGAGCGTATCCAATAGTGAAAACCTCTCTGAGGCGCCTGAGGATGAAGGGTTTGACATCCTCCCTGCTAGTACACAACAGGAACGATCAACGATTCTTATCGAGGAAACCAAAGAATATAATGTGGGGACTCCTGAAAACCCTCATATCATACATCTGGCATCTCTTCTCACTCCAGAGGAACAACCTCAATTTATAGAGTTCTTCCAACAGCGTCAGATCAACTTTGCATGGTCATATGCAGACATGCCTGGGCTTGATCCTGATTTAGTCATGCATCATCTCACAGTAGCAAAAGGAGCCAAACCTGTCAAGCAGAAGCTTCGTAAGATGCATCCTCAGATTGCCGTGCTAGTCAAAACAGAACTCAAGAAACTCCTGGATGTTGGTTTCATTAGACCAATTGATTATGCAGAATGGATCTCCAACATTGTACCAGTTGGCAAACCAAAAGGGGGCATCCGCATTTGTACAGACTTCAGAGATCTGAATAAGGCATGTCCTAAGGATGACTTCCCTCTACCAAATATCGACATCATAGTAGATTTGACAGCAGGACATGCCATGCTTTCACTCATGGATGGCTTTTCGGGATACAATCAAATAAAGATCGCACCAGAGGACCAACATACGACAGCCTTCACATGTCCATGGGGCACATACTGCTGGAATGTAATGCCTTTTGGTCTAAAGAATGCAGGAGCGACCTATCAAAGAGCAATGACCACCATCTTCCATGACATGATGCATACTATAATGGAAGATTATGTGGATGATTTACTAGCAAAATCACTTACTAGAGAAGGACATCTTCACATCTTAGATAAAATCTTTGATAGACTGGAACAGTACCATGTTCGACTCAACCCAAAGAAATGTGTCTTCGGAGTGACCTCCGGGAAGCTTCTAGGATACATTGTCTCAAGCAAAGGCATTGAGGTCGATCCAGCAAAGGTTAAGGCAATAATGGACATGCCACCTCCAAAGAATATCAGTCAGCTAAGAACACT
This sequence comes from Cryptomeria japonica, assembly GCF_030272615.1. Lineage (NCBI taxonomy): Eukaryota > Viridiplantae > Streptophyta > Pinopsida > Cupressales > Cupressaceae > Cryptomeria > Cryptomeria japonica. Next base: position 110,187,078 of record NC_081408.1, read on the forward strand.
ACAAGGACGGCTTCAATCTATCCGCAGATTCATTGCACAATTGGCTGATAAGTGTCACCCATTCACACACCTGCTACACAAGAACATCCGCTTTCAGTGGGATGACAGATGCCAGCAAGCATTTCAGGCGCTTAAAGACTATCTCATGAATCCACCATTGTTGATGCCACCAGATCCAAGTAGACCGTTGTTACTTTATATCTCAGCGACAAGTACAGCATTAGGTGTATTATTGGCACAACATAATGCAGAAGGCAAAGAGTGTGCTGTTTACTACATCTCTCGCACACTGGTTGGCTATGAACTCAATTACACACCTATTGAGCGAGCTTGCCTAGCAGTAATCTTAGCAGCCACTAAATTGCGACACTATCTGTTGACACACAAGGTACAACTCATCGCAAAGATTGATCCACTCAAGTATTTACTCAGCAAAGCAGCATTGACAGGTCGCTTGGCCAAATGGGTAATGATTCTAAGTGAATTCGACATCGAGTATGTGGACCGTAAAGCTATCAAAGGTCAGGTCATTGCAGATCAATTGGCCGATGCACCACTCATAGGCGATCATCCTCTCATTTCCAATTTTCCAGATGAAGAGATATTCATGATCACAGAAGCACAACCATGGAAACTATATTTTGATGGTTCATACACTAGGCACGGCTCGGGGGCAGGCATTCTGTTTATCACACCTCAAGGTGATAGCATCCCGAAGTCTTACAGGCTCACATTTCCATGCACAAACAACATAGCAGAGTATGAGGCCTTGATCACAGGACTCAGGTTAGCCGTACAATGGAAATTACAAGAACTACAAGTATATGGCAACTCACAACTGGTCATTCGACAAGCAACTAATGAATATCAAACCAAAGATGATAAACTCATGCCATACAAGCAAATGGTGGACAGTCTAAAGACATCATTTACTACTATCACTTTTGAGCAGATACCAAGAGATCAGAATCGAGCTGCTGACGCCATGGCTACCATCGCATCTCTACTAGATCTTCCACAGAATTCAACACGCTACGAGTTCTTGGTAGAACAACTTTGGATCCCGGCTTATGATATCCCCGAATCTGAAATGATATGTTGCCTTGTTGGTTCTGAATCCCCATGGTACGGTGAGTTCTACACCTATCTCCGCGATCACACCCTTCCTCCCAACCAATCAAATAATCAACGTAAAACCTTCATTCGCCAAACTGCTCGATATACCATTATTGCCGAAACCCTATACCGACGCGGTCTTGATGGTACTCTCCTTCGATGTCTGGAACAAGGTGAGATAACAAAGGCTTTGGAAGAGGTACATGAAGGAATTTGCGGGACTCATTCAAGTGGTCCATCACTCGCCAAGAAACTCTTGCGAGCTGGATATTATTGGCCATCTATGGAAAAGGATTCCTACTACTTTGTCAAAAAATGCAAGAAATGTCAAGTTCATGGTGACCTGATACATGCACCGGCCCAGGAACTGCAACCAATCACAACACCATGGCCTTTTTGTCAATGGGGTCTTGATCTTGTGGGTAAAATCCATCCATCTTCATCCAATGGCCATAAATTCATTATTACCGCCATCGAATATTTCACCAAGTGGATCGAAGCTGTTCCACTTACCCAAGTCACCGGCAAGCAGATCGCCTCATTCATCCTCAACTACATCATCTGCTGGTATGGTGTACCCATGTCCATCATCACAGATAACGGTCTTCCTTTCAAAAATCAGGATGTCCATGAGCTTTGTGAGAAATTTCATATCCAACATCGCTTTTCCACCCCCTATTACCCACAAGGCAATGGTCAGGCTGAAGCATCCAATAAAAACATATTGAGAATCCTAAAGAAGACAGTCAATGATGCCGGTCGTGATTGGCATGTTCAATTGAATCCAGCGCTATGGGCATATCGAACTAGCATTCGGACCCCTACAGGTGCAACTCCTTATTCATTGGTCTATGGTGCAGAAGCTATCTTACCTATTGAGGTTGAGATACCATCATTACGAGTTTCCTTGCATAATCTCATTGATGATGAAGCCTACAGAGTATCCCGTCTTCAGGACTTAGAGTTACTTGATGAGAAGCGACAAGCTGCATACAACCATCTCAAAGCCTATCAGCAGCGCATGAGTAGAAGCTACAATCACCGAGTTAGACCTCGTACATTTGAGGTAGGTGATCTTGTTCTTCGAGAGAATCCTCGCAACCAACCAAACAGAGAACATCAAGGCAAGTTTGAATCAAATTGGCTAGGCCCATATGTTGTCACTGCTGTATTTGGGTCCGGGGCATATCAGTTGGCTACATCAGACGGAGAACCGCTCGCAGATCCAATCAATAGCATGCACCTCAAACGGTTTTATACCTAAGGTGTACAAAGCATCAGGCTCCCCTACATATCAGAAAAATACCAAAAACATTCAGAAAATTCCTGAAGAAAATACAAAAACATTCAAAAAAAGTAAAGAAAAATCATGCATCCAAACGGTGAACAACCACTCCGGTGGCACCTTGGGTAAGTACGATGGTGAAAACCTGGCAAACAGGCGCCACTCGTAAAGGCAATAGCTCCATTATCTTTCAGACTTGTTGCGATCACATTCATGCACACATACATCCATCCATCCCAACCATGGCTTGTTATTTGATCTGCAATTAAGAAAGTACTCCATGCGTCTAGCATCCCACCTTTTCATAGTCAGGTCTACAAACTGGGGGCAATACCCTTACCCTAATGATGGAAGTGGATTCTATATTGTCTTATATATCATTACGCTCTTCATTCAGGCAATCATCAGAAAATATCAAAAACATTCAAAAATGACTCTCAAAATACCAAAAACATTCAAAATTGTTTCACAAAATCCAAAAAACATCAAAAAACCCATCAAAAATCACACAAAAACATGGCAACACCTTGTACATATTTATCCGATCAGATACAAAATAAACATTGACAAAATACTCACACAATGACCATTTACCAATCAAACCACACAATCGACATTAACAAATCCAAACCTGTCTTTAAACAAGGATGCATCCTTCCTTACCAAAACAAAGACAAAAGTGACATTTTCTTTGACAAGAAAATTATGTTAAGCTATCAAATGCTTGGTTGATTCGTGAGTAATTCATTTGTTTATCTGTATTAGGATCTTTCAGCATTGTTTTGTATCGTTTGCGCATTACTTCCGATGAAGTTCTGGGGTATGTACTAATGGTGTCTACGTGGGAAGTTCACTAAGCTATGTGATCATAGGCAAAAATGCAGTCATAGATCACTACGGCTTGTTGACTACAGCGTATACCTCGACCATATGAGCATGAACCATTACCAAGGATCCATATTCTTTATTCTTTATGTATATATTGTTTGTTTGCAGGTACAATGCTCATTCTTTGGTTCCTCGTCCTCCAAATTGGATAAAGGTTTTATTTCTTAGTACGGTATGCACTTGTCTCAGGATCTGATCAGTCTAAGATCAAGGAGGACGATCCAAGTCATGCATGAAAGGAGATAATCCTTGTCTGTTCCGCAAGCAATACTCAGGTCAACTTGATCCATTATATCAAGTTGCTTGTATTAACTTGCTATATCAAAATCCATGTAAGAAATACTCTGGTCATCTTGAATCTTTATGTCAAGTTGCTTGTATTTTCTTCCAACATTTTAAAGCTCAATGATGAAAAATAAAGCACCATGGATCGTCATTCCATCTCATCTGTATATATTGCATTTCGTTGCATTCCATCCATCCATACATTCATAATAGCTGCATATCATGCATACGTAGTCATAATAATGCATACTCTATTTTCCTCTTCTTCCATAGGAATGAGTCATAAGTCCTCCATATCTTCTATCTAACATCAAATCCCCCCTCACCCTCCCTATCTTGATCATCAACATCATCCTAATCCCTTCATCGCTTCCCATCCTCACTCATCCACAAAATTAAGCCAGTTACTCTATCTACACAGATACATCAACTCCCACAAACCTAGACTATCAACAGATACTCTGATCAAGTATCTTCGGGTCTCAACAGGTAATCGATTATGGTAATCCTAGACTACATCAGGCATTTATCATAATGACCTAGTCTCAACGGGGCTACCATGATTCCCCACAACCATCCATCACACGCACACACTATCAATTGATCAACCAATCAAACACAATCCAACGGACAATTACATCAATTGTCTATGTCTCAACGAGTATTTTGCTTCATATACCTTGACTTCATCGGGCAATTACATCAATTGTCTAAGTCACCATCAGGTCACTTTGATTCACTTACTCAGACTATATCATGTCCAAGCGACCAACTGACATCAACTGTCACGCTTTGACTTGACCGGGGCAATTAAACCGATTGCACCAGATTGTCCAAACAATTTTGATCAATTGTATAGCATCAATCCAAAACCCCACACTACATCTGCTATGTATCTCTTGCATGACCTCAGGGTACTCGTTGGCTTGTTGTTTCTTCATATTCACTCCATTTTCTCCCATTCTTTCATCATTAGTTCTAATTTCTTCTATTCTACCTCCCCTCCACTTTTCATTCTTTTTCGAGAGATCGCCCGATTTTTCAAAAAAAAAATTCGGCCCATCTCTCGAGGGGGCATACCACCCATTAAATTTACATTTTATGGGGCATTTCTTCACACCTATTTTTCTTTCTTTGAAACGACGCGATAAACCACACCGTCTCAAAGAGGGGCAAATGTAGTCACATAAATTTGTCCACTTAATTAAATGAATACTTAGTATTTATTTGATTATTTAACCATCAATTAATAATTAATTAAATTAATATTTAATTAATTCATCTTAACCCTATTCTCCTATTAATTAAATAAATTATTCAATTTATTTGATTTAATTCACTTAACCAAATTCAGACCATTAATTAAATAAATAAATCATATTTATTTAATTAAATCTTCTCTCACATTTAAATAAATTAATATTTATTTAAAACCCCCAAAATCCCACCTCTCACATTTAAATAAATTAACATTTATTTAAATCACCTTTATCCTCTACCCACTTGTATTTTCCTACAAAAGCAAGTTGCACAACTATTTTAAATAAATTATTTATTTAAAATCCTATTTATCCTCACCCACTTGAAACCTTTAATGGTTTCCCTTAAAGTAGTCAAACTTGATGGCTTTAAAGTCTTCAAACTTGATGGCTTCCTTCTATAGTCTTCTTAAGACTTTAATGGTTTTCCTTAAAGTCTTCAAGCCTTTAATGGTTTCCCTCAAAGTCTTCAAGCATTTTAAATGCTTTATCTTCTTTTTCTCATTTAAATAAATTAATATTTATTTAAATATTTATCCAAATTCAACTTACACCATTTAATTGAAATAAATGATTTTATTTTAATTGAAAATACCAAAATTTCTCCCACTTGCATTTTCCTACAAAATCCACTTGCATGCCTAAACCCCTTCTAAATTCTTCTAAACCCTTCCTAATTAGCCTAATCCATCCCCTAAATATTGTCACATTCCTAAGCAAATTGGAGTCACTTCTCAAAGACTCCAAAGTCTTTGAAAAGCAATTAATGCTTTGTGTGTTCAACAAATTAACCCTCAAAGTCTTGGATAACCTTTGAAAGCTTCCAACCTTCAACCACTAAATGGCTCAAAGTCTTGGATAACCTTTGAAAGCTTTCAACCTTCAACCACTTAATCCCCAAAGTCTCCAATAACCATTAATGGTTACCTCAAACCCTCCCACATGGTTAAAACATTTGTTTTGACTCAACCTCTACCCAACCCAAAGGTCTCATCAGGCCATTAATGCTTTGACCATGATTATCTCTTAAACATTTGCACAAAGGTTTATCCTTGGATTAACTCTTAATCCAATGGGTAATCTTAATTTAGACTTGACCCTTACCTTCTAGATAACCATGAGGTCTTTTCAGGCCTTTAATGCCTCCAACCTCTTCTCTCAACCCAATCCTATGTTGAAACTTGTCACCATTTTATTGGTGCCAATTGTGCACATGGATCCCCAACTTTCAATCCTAACCCTTGTTAAGATTGCTCAATATTAACCCTTCATTTCCCTATTTCTTCTATAAATAAAACCCTTCTCCTCAAGCAAAGGAGAAGCATTTTAGAGTATTGTTGTTATACTGGCATTAGCATAGAGCTTTTTCATAGCATCACTATCTACTCTTGCATAGTATTTGCTTATCATATTCAACCATCTTGAATCTCCATATGGCATCCATGGCTAGTGCTAAAAGCTGAGAGCTACACTCATTTGGGACTTGGAGAGGAGAGGAACAAGGGAGGAGCAACTATGAGCATCTTGATTAGCTATTTCATTCTATGTTTATATGCTTTCTATTTCATGCTTAATATCTCTCTTGATATGCCTGTTTAGGATAATCTTTTGTTGCTAACACTAACGTTTGTTTCTTGTGCTCTTGTGTGTGTTGCCATCAAACAGATTTTCTAATCCTTTTTGCAGAGCATCAATTTCAATCAGGACTGATCCCTTTATGTTCCTAATGCATCTTGCCACAGAGTCATAATTCTGTGCAATCAAGATTAATAGGTCTATATCCATAAAAACACCTGGGACCACAAGCTTTCCCACATCCTGTTCCCATATGCCATTTATAGGAGCTGGGGAATTTCTCTACCCAAATCCGACTTTGAAAAGTCCTAAGCCTAACATTCCTATTTCAGGGTCTCTCAACCAATTACCCTTATCATACAGGCCATCTCTAATTTTCAAACGAGGGTGTTTGGGTACTAACTCTTTGATCTTAGCCCCAACATTGGTGGACATAGTTATTTGTTTTAAAATCATCACATATTTTTCATTCTTGGTAGTTCACCCTCCTGATTAATTCTCTTCTTGGTGCCATTTTGGACAAGCAACTACACCACTAGCAACTAGCACAGACCTCTAACAAAGTAATTCACATGGCAATATTCGAGAACAAATCAGAGTTATCAAGAAAAGCACAAAAAACCTGATTATCCACCTGAAGAAAATTGCTCTGCAACAATTTTCTCTGCAACAAACTTCGATGGAACAATAATAGCAATTAAGTTGATGCGGACTCAAGAACATAAGTTGGCATTTAAGTTTTAAGAATTAACCCCGCATGCTTCGGCTTTCTTTTCAGAATTGAATTCACCAAATCAAATTCAAAATCGGCTCCAATGGGTCATGATTCCTCTGAGTCTTTCCTCTATTTTTCTCTTTCGCTATTTCGTAGAACATAAAACCCATGCTCTTTTCTTTCGCGAAGCAACGCTAGCCATTGGATCACAGGAACCTACATTGTCTTTATCTCCGCTTAAGTTCTGGGCCCTACCTTCTTTTTGCCACTTTGCAATCCTTAACAATCAAGCACTTCTCCTTCACGAAGCAATGTGAAGCATTAGATCTAACTCAAGTCACCCAACCTTTAACTACAGCCGAGACCATTGATCTCTTTTACTAACCGTGCCTGACCTTGATGGCTAGCGGTTTTTGCCATTTCACTGAGGTTAATTGGTGGGCATCTTTGGGCCATGAAACAATGAGAATCATTGGATCAATACTAAGATGAATGCCCTTTAAGGGGGGCCCTACATTTGGGAACCACTTACTACACCTTTTTGCTTGTTAATAAACACCACATGGCAATCAGCCATTAGCCATGGCAACTCACTTGGGTTCCACTCTGGATCTGCCACATGCCATCTTTCATTACTTCCACATAACCATCAGTTACACCTAGGAAAGCCCTTAACAATCCTTTTAGAAACATGTGTCACTTGACATATCTCTATCAAGCTCCATAAATGTAGCAACCTTTTTGCCACGTCACACCTACGTGTGACTTCCACCTATCTTTCGTGACTTCGTGAACATTAATCATCATTCAGCTTGTGGCCATGAAATCAGGAGAACCGTTCGATCAAGACAGAGTCAATCAACCTTTAACTTCATGCTTAGCCTGCCCTATGGGCCCACCGGCCCTTTTCGTAACTTCATGATGAATATCTCACTTGCATCTTATTTTCATGAAACAATGCAAACTGTCAGATCTCAGGAACTTGCTCGTTGCTTAATCTTGTTTAAAACTGGTAGATGAGGATCCTTTGACTCACCTTTATCCATCTGGAATTTGGTCCATGACATGTCACCTTCTTCCTTGCCACTTTAAACCAGCTGGACTACTTACCTGGAATGCCATGTCATTTCGCTACTTCGTGAAAGATAACTTTCAAGCACCTTTAATCAATGAAACTGCGTTGGCCGTTAGATCTCGGGAACTTGCGCATTTGTTAAGCTTCTTATAAAACTCCTTGCTCGGGCCCATTAACCTTTCACTACTTCGCAAAGAGTAAACCACAGGCATCTCACAGTTGCGAACCCACGTAGACTAATGATCTTTTCCTGACCTAATCACCTTTTAATTGAAGGAAAAATCTTCATTTCTAGGTCTTGCCAAACCTTTTCGCCACTTTGCAAAGGATAAAGCACGTTCAGTTTGACCTCACGAAGTCACGTCATCCGTCTGATTAGATGGGACTTGATCAATTTTTAGCTTTAGTTTGAACCTATGTGTCGGGTCCACCTTTTTGCCTTTCGCTACTTCATAATAGATAAATTGTGAGCACCTTTTGGTCACAAAACTACACGGACCGTTAGATCAACAGAAAGCTGCGTGATGCTTACAAGGCCCGATGGACACTTAGAAAAAGGGCAGATTTAAAAGCGGAAATTTAAAACATTTGAAGGGACCGCCTAGGTAAAAGACAAAGGGGGGGACACTTTGCATGACTTAAGACCCATTACTTAAGTGAATAAAGTAATGTAGAAATAGAAGCTAGAGGGTTTTATCAGTCATTGGAGCAATTTCAAAGACCTAAACCCTTAACCTTTAAAGATTTAGAATAGATTTGAAGCAACCAAAAGCACACCTGACTCAAAATTTCAAAAATGTAGCCAATTATGGGAAAGGAAAAACCCATTTCTTAAATAGTGATAATAGCGGCTCTGACTGGGGATGGTTGATCGCAAGATCAACACAAGGACCTAGAAAACATTGGAGAAACAAACCAAGAACAAGCCCAAAAACAAATGACTTGAAGCAAACTATATACAAACAGAGGACCAACTATGCATGGACATCAAGAGAAATAATGTTTCAAAAATTTTCCATGTATTGGAAATTCCTGTACTTCATCATTCATATTTTTCATAAAATAAGAGTCCTTTCCATTTAAATCACAAACCACAAAAGGGCCAATCCATAATGACTCCAAATTTTTATGCTTTCCCTTGTCTTGTCCTCTTGCATTCCACTGAAGAACAACATCACCGATTTGAAACTTCCTCAATGATGTCCTTTTATCAAAAAGGTACTTAGACTGCAATTGGATCTTCAAGTTCCTCTTATGGGCTAATGACCTGATTTCTTCCACTTCGACCATCTGGATCACTCGATCTTCCATAGGCTCTGACATTTCCATGCCTTCAGCTTGCAAAAACCTATACACCAGAAGAAGATTGTTTATAGGCACTCTGGCCTGTGTACCATATACTAATTCAAATGGTGACATCCCAATAGCTTTCTTGACAACGATTCTATTTGCCCACAAAGCTAATTTCAACTTTTGATCCCATGACCTCTTATTTTCTTGTAATATTTTCTTGATAATGTTCAAGAGGCTTTTATTACTGGATTCTACTTATCCGTTCCCTTGAGGATGATAGGGCGAAGAGTAAGACATAAGTATCCCATGACTAGTACAAAAATTGGCAAACTCTTTTGACCTGAAACTCATAGCATTATCCATTACCAATTTCACAGGAACCCCAAATCTAGTTATGATACGATCCATCAAGAAATCAATAACAATTTTACTTGTAGCTCTTCTGGTGGGAATAGATTCAATCCACTTTGTAAAATAATCGGTAGCTACTATAATCCACCTCTGACCTCTTCCTAATTTTTCAACAATCTCTCCAATAAAGTCTATCCCCCATTGGACAAAAGGTGCTTCCACTGTAACTAGATTCAAGGGCAGAGCTCCTTCATATTTTAGCTTGGATGAAAACCTTTTGCATGGGTCACATCTCCTGACATATTCATGAGTATCCTTGAATAGGGTAGGCCAATAATACCCGGCTTGAACTATTCTTCCAACAGTTGTCTTAGCAGAGTAATGACCTCCGCATACTCCATCGTGCATTTTAATTAGCATTTTCTTTGCTTGGAATTCATCTAAACACATTAGTAATCCTCCATCTCTATTTCTCCAAAACAAGTCACCTTGAATGAGAACATATTTCTGAGACTTCAATTTTAAGGTTCTTCTTTGGTTGTGTGTCATCCCTTCTGCAAATGTTGCATCCCTTAAAAAATGCACTATCTTTGAGTACCAAGGTTGCTTTTCAATACTACTGACTGACATACTTTTGATTTCAACATTATTTATCTCAACATTCAAAAGATTAGATTTTGTCATAAGCTTGGCTAGACCCAAGCCTCTCACTAACTTAGTGATCTTTATTTCCAAGTCAAATTCTTGGATTCTACTGATCCATCTGCACCTTTTTCCTATAACCTCAGATTGGGACAAAATATCTTTAACTACAGTATGTGGGACAAAAGCAATGACTTTTGCATTCACAAGGTATGGCTTGAAAGCCTTAACAGCTTTAACTAAAGCATAAGCCTATTTTTCCATGGTTTCATACCTTAATTCTACTGCTTGCAAAGACTTGCTATAAAAAGCTATGGGATGTTCATATCCCTCATTATCCTTTTGTAATAAAACTGCAGCTAGTGTATGGTATGAAGCAAAAGAGAAGAGAGAAAAGGGCTTACTATAATCAGGAGATTTCAACAGTGGTGCTTCTTGAATGGCCTTTTTAATCTCATCAAAATCCCTTGATGCTTCTTGGTCCCAACAAAATGTTGTATCCTTCTTGAGGAATTTTACAATGGGCTTCACTATCTCTACAAAATTTGCAATGAATCTTCTAACAAAATTAACCTTACCCAAAAAAGATTGGATACCTTTAACATTTTTTGGTGCAGGCACATTATTTATTGCCTCAATTCTTTCAGGGTCTATTCTTACCCCTTCCTTGGACACAATATGCCCCAATAATTTTCCATCAGTGACACCAAAATGACATTTCTTGGGATTTAATGACACGCCAAATTCCAAATCCTTATTGAATACCTTTTCTAAATGTCCATAGTGGTCATTGGCTTGTTTGGAGAAACAAGTTAAATCATCTTGATAAACCACCATGATGATGTTGATGAATTCTTTAAAGTCTACATCCATAGCTCTCTGAAATGTAGCTCCAACATTTTTTAATCCAAATGGCATTCTTACATAAACATATGTTCCCCATGGAGTAGTGAAGGTAGTTTTGAATTGTTCATATTCCTTTACCAACACTTGATTGTATCCTGAAAAACCATCCATCATGGACAAAAGATCACAACCAGTTACTCTCTGCAACATGGCTTCCATATTGGGTGAAGAGTAGTTATCTTTTAGAGAAGCAACATTTAAATTTCTAAAATCCACACACAATCTAATGTCCCCATTTTTCTTTCTTATTGGGACCAAATTGGATACCCATGAAGAATGTCTTATAGGTTTGATAATCCCCCCTTCTCTTAACTTAGTCAATTCTTGCTGCATCTTGGTTTCTAACAGGGGGTTAATAGGTCTCTTCTTTTGTTTGAAAGGCTTAGCATCTTGAAGTAAAGGGA